>NC_132904.1:3885000-4501250 GCF_047675955.1 Chlorocebus sabaeus
GCAGGTGGGCCCTGTGCCATCACAGGGGTCCTCATCAGAGGGCAGGGGGTCAGAGGCAGAGAGTGGGGAGCTGGGATGATGGGAGCGGAGGCTGGAGTAATCTGAGGAATGGTCATGGGTCTGGGAACGTGGTGGCTGCTAGAAACCAGGAAACACAGGAAGCAGCCCCTCCTCTGGAGCCTCGGGGAGGAGCCCATCCTGCGACACCTCAGTCTTAGCCCAGTGAGACCTCTGGCCCCCAGAACTGTAAGAGGCTAAATGTGTCTAGCTGCCAAGTTTATGTTACGTTGTTATCGCCATCACAGGACACTCAGAGTGCTTGTGAACGTTCAGTGCATACACTGAAGAGGTTGAGAACCCACTCTGACGGAAGGCATTTTGGCCGAGTTTAGCTGTGAGTATGTAACTCCCTGGGACGGGGCGCAATGGTCCCACTTTACAGATGGAAAAACCGAGGCTGCAGGAGTTCTGCTCTCTTTCCCAGGGCCAGGATGTGCAGCAGAAAAGGACACGAAACTCCGCCTCTCTCCCAGATTCTCCTGCCTCCCTCCCCGCCCCAACCCCCGTCCCACCCATAGGCCTACGTGGGACCCAAAGTCATTTCCAATCACAGTGATCACAGGGGTCTCGGAAGGGGCTGTGCAACCCCAAAGGCCACAGTCACCCTGGGCTCCGTGGATTTGGGAACGGATCATACAACTGTTGGCAGGTGGACGTCCAGGGTCCTGAGGGAGGTGCACCTGGTCTAGTTGTCACTCCATGGGCCAGAGGGTCTGGCTGGAGTGTGGCAGCAGGCAGCGGTGGCCTTTGTCGCTCAGGCCACAGACATCCTCATGACACCCCCACATGTGCCGGACACCGTTCCAGGCCCTGGGGAGTGTAGTCAGCGTGACAGATGGCACCAAGCCTCCCGTTCAGTGGAGGTGCCCTTCTGTTCCTCGGCAGGGCCAGGGCCCAGCCCTGAACCACTTCTCCCCACCACAGGGGGATGGGACACAGCCCTTTGTACTGGTCATGGGGAGACAGCTGGTAGCTGGAAGCCTCCGCTGCTGCCAGGCACAGAGGGACCGCCCCAGGCAGGTGCACACCCCAAAAGAGGGGGCCAAGGGTGCAGGGAGATCTCCCACCTCCCTGATGGGCCGGAGTTAGGCCTGCCCTGCACCTCCAAAGGGGGCTGGCTGACTGCTGGTGGTGGGAACAGGCTCTGCAGTTGGCCTCGGGTTTGGATGCCCAGGTTCGCCGCTTGCCAGCTGTGTGACCTTGAGCTCCTCACTGAACCTCTCTGAGCCGCAGCGTCCTTGTTTGTAAAATGGGAAAGAAAACGGTGCCTCCCTCCACAGTGTGTTGTGTGAGAGAGAGAATGAGTGCAGGGGCTCCCCACGGGGCTTGGTGTGTTGTGAGCACCAGCCTGCCAGGGCCCAGCGTTGCCGTCAGGTGTGTTTTACTACTTGCATTTGCAGGGATGAGCCTGTGCTGTCACCCGTTACGGGCCTGGCATCTTCTTCTTCGCCGTCACATGAGGGCGAGGGAGGAAGGTTGTCCTAGCGAGCATTCTGAGAGCCTCTGGTTAAGGAGAGTGAGTGTGTTCGAGCTTGGAGGTAACCAGGGGGTATATGGAGGACATACATCAAGGCAAATGAATACTTGTGTGGCCTGGACTTGGGGATAGGGGCATGGACAAAACAGTTCGCAGTTAGAAAAATACCTGTTCTGGGCCGGGCGCGGTGACTCATGCCTGTAATCCCAGCACTTCAGTAGAAAAATACCTGTTCTGGGCCAGGCGCAGTGGCTCACACCTGTATTCCCAGCACTTCAGGGAGACCGAAGCAGGCAGATCACGAGGTCAGGAATTCGAGACCAACCTGGCCAACATGGTGAAACCCCATCTCTACTAAAAATACAAAAATTAGCTGGGTGTGGTGGTTCACACCTGTAGTCCCAGGTACTCGGGCTTTGGAGGGCCCCCCAACATACTAAATTAACTGGACACAGTGGGAAATGGCAGTGAGGACTCCTGTGGAGATGGTGGAAGGGAACAGAGGACTGGAACCTTTTGCAAAAAAAAGGAGTGAGTCTTTTTGTCCCACAACTGGGACAAGCAGCTCGTTCTTAAGACGTGTCTTCCTCAGCGAGAAGTTTGCACACATCTGGGAAATGAGTATGCAAGGACCCTGGCTTTGGTGGTCGAGTGCAAAGCAGCGTGAGGGGGAGTAGGCGTCTCAGGCTCAGGGGAAGCGTGGCTTCCGGAGCCCTGAATGGGGTTTCTGGTGGGTCTTGCTGTGTTGGACCTAGTGTTCTGAGGGTTCCCTGCCTGCACGCTTCTTGGAGGTCATCTCAGCAGTAGACGTGGTCACATAAATGGTGGACTTCCTTGGGTGGGTGAAATGAGCAAGGTTGTCCAGGGGCAACCAGCCTTACCTTTATCTTGTTGGGAGACGCTTCAGCCCCCATGCCGTGGCCAAGGGTCCAGTCACAGAGACGGGGTATCAACGGTGTCATGGAAGGTGAGAGGAAAGGCAGGGCTTCATGTGAGCAAGGCCCACTTTCAGAATTGTGGGTGGTGGCCTGGGTTCTAGGAACGCTTAAAGGATAGAGAAGATTCGGCACACCACGTGCTGAATCCAAGAGGAGGATGTTGGCCGCTCAGCTGGATGCATGAATGACAAAGACTTTGCAATTGTGTGACTCATCTGGGGTGTCTGGAAGCCCCATCTGTGGACAGGCTGGTCCTCGGGTCTACCAGAGGGTTCCATTAGCAGAGGCAGCGTCCAGCCTCAGACATCCAATCATCAGGTCCAGACCGGACCATGGGCCTCGGCTGTGTCTTCTGATCCACTCCGTTGCTACATTCCCCTCTGCACCTAAAATCTATATCTCTTTACTTCACTTGGCTTTTTAGAGATTTCCCAGCCTTGGTGTGTGTTGTCCCCAGTGCTGTGATGTACAAGTAATTGCCTGTATACTTGGGATTAGCCAGCGTGCCCAGGAAGTCAGTATTGTGGTGAGTGGGAAATTCAGAGCAGTTGAATCCAAGGAAACCGCTTTTCCTTAGTTCTCTGCTTTCTGAACCAAGAGTTTGTTTGAGGTGAGGAGTTGTGACTAGATCTTCTTTGGACAATTGAATACAGAGCAGGGCCCCCATCTGTGTCACCGGGGCTCATGAATCCTCCTTGCCAATGACTACAGTCTTTGAAGGAATAAGGGCTGGGTCAGTGTTTCCCAACCCAGAATATAACTCGGAGACCTTTTAATTTGTCAGAAAGCCATCCTAGTGTTTTGCCCATATCTTGTCATTTATAACCACCCTGCCCCCTCGCTCCAAGTTCCAAATATTCACCTTATGTTCATTAGAAAGCATTTGGCTGCAAGTAATAAAAAACCTCACTCACAGTGGCTGAGACCACAATGGCGAGTCCAGAGGAGGGCACGGCTATCATCCGTTGCATGGGCAGTGACATCTCTGAAGGCCTCTTGGCCTCTCCTTCATGGTGGCAAGACGGTGGCCGTAGCTCCACGTATGATGTCCCCCTAGCACGTCCTACTCAGGAACGAAAAGGAGGGGGTGCCAGGGAGCACTTCCCCAACCCCTACTCCCTTTCCAAATAGTCCGGCCTGTCCCAGAGGTCCCAGTGGACCTGGCCTCGGGTCTCCTTGGCCAAAACTATTCCATAGGGTCATGACCATCCATGACCGCAGGGGAGGCTGCAATACCAAGTGTCTGGCTTTTCCAGCCGCTGCAGCGGGCAGCAAGCTGGGAAGAGTGCCAGAGTCTGTGCCGGGAGCTGGGTGTGGGAGAAAAATAAGACTCAGTCCCCTCCATCTAAGCGCACAGATTCACGTGAGGGACAGCATTAAGGGCCTCTCGGAAGTGGTGGCTATTGCAGTGGGCTTTAAAGTATGAATAGGAGTTCAGCCGATAGAGATAGCAGGTATGGAGTGTTGTAGGTGGGAGTAAAAGTGTGAACCAGAGACCAGCACACACCCCTGCTGTGCCCAGGAGACGCCTTCTCTTCTGACACATGGCCAGTTCATTGAGACGGGAATCGTAAAACACAGGCATAACCAGCATGGGGTGTGAACTGTAAACGTTTATCCAGATGTTCCTGCACCCATTTTTAGTTGTGGGGCCTTGCTTTGCCTTTGGCCTTGCTCACCCCACTGTGTCCTTCCTCCCTGGCCTTACCCAGCCCAGCATTTGGTCCGCCATTTCCAATTTCAAATTTTTTGATACAGAGCAGGATCTATTGGCAAAATCTTCTCAGAGCATCCCAGGGTGCCCTCCCAGCAGCTCAGATACTGGCAGGACAGTACATCACCAATTCCTTCTCCAGAACATGCTGCTAGAACCAGTGCCTCCCCCGGGGGGTCCTTTCCTTTCTCTCTGTCACTGTCCGGGTTGGGAGGGCTGTGAGCTGTCAGGGAACTGGCCCCCACCTGGCCAGGAATCAACAGTGTTTCAGTATCACTATTGTTCAATAACCCACAGTGGTTCAGACAGCCTGGCTTTGCCTCCAGCTGTGTGTCCTTGTGAAAATCACTCAACCTCTCTGTGCTTTATGTGCTCATCCATAAAGTGAGAGTCATAACAGTTCCTGCCTCATATGGTCATTATGCAGATTTAATTAGTTAAGCCCACAGAACACTTAGAACAACGCCTGGCGCATGGAAGGTGCTCAAAGGCCGTAGCGTAAGAATTACACTAATTACTCTAATTATGAATTATTACTCATTAAGCCAGAATTCAGGTCTGTCCCCACCTGGAGCCAACCAGAGCATAAAAACCTAGACAAAGTAAAGAGGTGTTTCTTTGTTTCCCAGAAAGGACTCCCCATGTGATCCTTCTGAACCTCTCTCGGGCGTCTTACAGATGATCTCATTTCTAAAATGCGTTCTCCTCGCCTCTTTTCCAGAGCTCAGGTGTTATATCAAGCCAGGCACACCTGTACACGGTAATGTCAGCAAGGCTTCTGCAGCAACATCGAGACTTTTCTTAGCTTTTATTATACGTAGTTATATGCCACGTACATGTATTATTTGTGTGGATTTAAATGTCGTTAGAATATGTAGAGCCTATCTTTAGAAACTGCAGCCCACAGGCCAAATCTAGCCCCTTGCCTGTTTTTGTAAATAAAATTTTATTGGAACACAGCCCCACCCATCATTTACATATTGTCATGGCTGCCTCTGAGCCACAACTAGCAGAGTGAGTAGTTGGACAGGGACCACCCATCTGCCCTCAAAACCTGGAATGTTCACTCTCTGGGCCGTTGCCTGGTCTAGAATATTTGCAGAGCCCCTTCCAAAGGACATCATTGGCTGGACATTGTGACTTACGCCTATAATCCCAACACTTTGGGAGGCCAAGGCAGGCAGATTACCCGAGGTCCCGAGTTCGAGACCAGCCTGGCCAACATGGAAAAACCCTATCTCTACTAAAAATACAAAAATTAGCCAGGCCTGGTGACGGGCTCCCATAATTCCAGCTACTCGGGAGGCTGAGGTGGGAGAATCACTTGAACCTGGGAGTTGGAGGTTGCAGTGAGCCAAGATCATGCCAAGCTGGGCACTCCAGCTTGGGTAACAAGAGCAAAACTCCATCTCAAAAAAAAAAAGACGTCATTAAAGTGCTTTCCATTACAATGTGTCAGCCCTCTATCTTAGTCCAGCTGCATTGCAGTAATGGATGCCTAAGCTTCGGTAATTGATAAAGAAAAGAGGTTTCTTTGGCTCGCAGTTCTGCAGGTGCCCAGGAAGCACGGTGCCAGCGTCTGCTTTTGATGAGGGCCTGAGGAAGCTTCCACTCATGGCGGAAGGCCAACAAGAGCTGGCATCACATGGCAAGAGAGGAGGAAAGACAGAGAAGAGGAAAGTGCCAACTCTTTTTAACAACCAGATCTCGTGGAAACTAAGAGTAAGAACTCAGCCCTGGGAGAATGGAACCAAGCCATTCATGAGGAATCTGCCCCCATGACTCAAACAGCTCCCACCAGGCCCCGCCAACAACATTGGGATCAGATTTCACCGTGGGATTTGGAGGGGACAAATAGCCAAATTATATGAGCCTCATACTTTTAACTATTTTTACAACTGTCCTCTGGTGACACCAGCCTCTTAATGAAGTGTCAGTACTTGGAAGAGAAGCAAACTTTTCAGTGGCCCTAATGAGTAGAGGGAGATTGGTGGCCTGGGGTGGATGGCAGCAGTGGCCTTCTCCTCCGGCACGGGTCTGACCTGGGTTTCTCATGGCCTCCAGCCCAACAGCTCTGTGCCATCTAGGTTGGGCAGGTGAGCCTGGTGGGGGGACCACGGGCTGCAGGTGGGCCCCCAGCCCTGGAATCAGCCTTCCCTGCAAAGCCCAGGACATCAGGTGACTGTCACATTGAGTCTAGTTCCCGGGAGAGGAGGACGCTTCTGGTTTTGTAGCTGTGGGGCCATCTACTCCCCATCCCCACCAGAGGGACTTGGGAACTTGCCTCACAGGGAGACCCCTGTGGCCTGTCCCATGGCCCGCTGGCACAGTCTTTGTGGGCGAGCTTTGAGACAGACAGATGGGGCAGGCTTGGCCTGTCATTTTAATTAACGAATGAAGAAAAGCCATAAACAGTCCCTTCCTGCACTCACAGCAAAATGCCAGGCAGTTGTACTGTTCCCCTGATTTTTTTTTTAAAAGAACATTCAGTTCAGAGTCAAAGGCTGAGGCTTGAGTGTGAGTTGGCCCTGCTGCTGGTGGAGACATGTGCCCTGAGCAAAGCTGTCACTGCAGGCTGCCTGGACCTTCCGTGGCAGTGCTCCCACCAGCCTGCAGGGTCTCGAGGGCTGCCGAATTGGAGGGATGCAGGAGAATGGTTTTGAATAGAGCCACGGGTACTGTACTCCAGGCACAGGGGGTGGTCTGGGAGGGCGACCAACTCACCCCGTTTGTCCAGGGCCATCTTGGTTTTAAAACTGACAGCCCCATATCCCAGAAAACCGCTTTGTCAGGGAACTTCAGGACAGGGGGACACCCAGCCTGCATCAAAGACCACACAGGAGGTTCCAGCTCAGGCTTCCTTCACTGTGTGAGGAGCACTGATGAGGCTTCTGCCCAGATATTCTGGTCTTTCATTTTGCAGACAGGAAAACCCAGGCTCAGGGTAGTTGAGGGTCCTGTCCAGGGTCCCGCTGCCAGTTCTTGCCAGAGCCAGGACTAGAAAGTGGGCCTTCTCCACCTCGAGCAGCGCTTTTCCTTCCTTCCAAAAATAACACCAGTGGCCGGCGCTGTCCAAGGCTGCAGAGGTGGTGGGCAGAACCGTCCTGCCTTCGGGGGCACTCACGTGCTACTGGGGGAGTCAGACAGTAAATGAGTGAACAAGCAAATCACAATTTCAAACATAGTAACTGGCCAGAAGAAAGCAAAGCAGAGAGAAAGGCTGGAGAGCTGGGGACACAGAAGGACAGCCCCCACCTGGCGGCAAGGCCTCTCTCTGGAGGTGACCCGGGGGACCTGCAGGGACAGCAGCCCGGCTCAGGGAGACCTGGAGCAGCATCCTGGGAATTGCACAGGCAGCACAAAGGCACTGTGCTGGAGATGAGTGTGACCTGCTGGAGGAAGAGCGGATGGCAGCATGGCTGGAATGGGAGGAGTCAGGAGGAGAAGGGGCATGAATCAGATCACAAAAGGTCTTAGCCATGGTGGAGAATTTGGATTTTATCCTCGATTATGATGGGGAGGCTGGGTGCAGTGGCTCATGCCTGTAATCCCAGCACTTTGGGAGGCCGAGGCGGGTGGATCACCTGAGGTCAGGAGTTTGAGACCATCTTGGCAAACATAGTAAAACCCTGTCTCTACTAAAAAATACAAAAATTAGCCAGGTGTGGTGGTGGGCGCCTGCAATCCCAGCTACTCAGGAGGCTGAGGCAAGAGAATCGCTTGAACCTGGGAGACGGAGGTTGCAGTGAGCCGAGATCGCATCACTGCACTGCAGCCTGGGTGATAGAACAAGACTCCGTCTGGAAAAAAAAATAATAATATGATGGGGATCTGTTGGGGTATTTTAAGTAGGGGAGATACCGTGCAATTTAAGGTTTTTACCTAGAGTGAATTCAGAGGAGACTCCTCAGTGGGCTCAGAATAGAGGAACTCATGGTACTTTCAGACAGGTTGGCTGTCAGGGAAGGAAGCAGCTCACTTGGGAACAGCTCCTCAGGTTCAGGCCAGCACTTGGGTGTTCTGCCTGGCACCGCAGAGTCCCTGCCAGCTTTGGAAGCACAGGGAGGCATCCTGGCATCCCTCGCTCGGGGGCCCCCTACCCTCATCCCGTCTGCCCATAGCTCTGTGTGCAGGGACCCGCCCACCTGTGAGACACACACTGTGGGACTTTCTCCTTGTTTGCTAACACACAGGTGTGTCTTGCTGTCCATAAGGAAGGATACCAGAGGGCAGGCCTCTGCTGATCTCAGTGGAAGCGTGTTTTACCTGGGCACAGGTGAAAATACCTGTTTATGCATAAGGTCTCCAGAATGAAGCAAGTTCTGCAACACTAAGGTGCGTTCTCATGTGCTAATAGCCTTCCAGCCCCTGCCGCGTACTGAATCCTATGCCAGAGGCCTTTTAAACAAGGAACTTCCCGCCCCACTGTGGTGTCTTGAGGCTGCAGTTGACGTCCGTAGTCAGCAGGTGAGGATATTGGAGCTCAACGAGGTTGAGGAACTTGGTCAGGGGTGTAGCGCTGTTTTGGGGAAGCTGGGGTTCCACTGGGGTGCTCAACTTCCAAGGCAGGTATTCTCCCTCCTAGACTACGTTTCCGTTCGTCTCAGCAGGGAGCGCTGATCATATCCCATCATGATCATAAGTGCAGTTAAGCCGTATCTGTCTCCGCCAGCCGTTCCTGGCAGGTAACATGCCTGGTGGTGCTTAGGAAATGCTTGTGGGTGATTTATTACAAAGTAATGAGACAATTTAATTTCAATCAAGTTCTTTGTACATTATTGTTTCTATTAGGAAAAAACTTGCCTTGCTTATCATGTTAGCAATGAGGAGGAAAATGGTCGTAATAAGCGCCGGGCAGGGCGTTTTCGTAATTGCCGATTTGAGATATGGCTTCCGCCAGCGCACGTCTCTGGGCGCGGGTGTGCGGGCTGCACCGGGACAGAACCACTGCCCTCCCGACGCCACGTGAAGCGACACAGCCCCCTACCCGTGGGTGAGAGTGGCTCCAGGGAACCAGGAGGAGTCCCCTCCATGCATGAATTGTCCAAAGTCATCACCTCCTGCCCTGGAGACGGCAGTGGCCTCCCAAGAGCAGGCTGGCCGGGGCTGTCACTCAGGCGCCAGGATGGCACTGGGCGTTGGGCATCATTTCCCCTGTGAATTCTGCAGGAAGGGCAAGAGAGCAGCATCACACACTGCAACTCTCCGACCAGGAAGCAGGATGCTGGCAGCAGCTGTGTGTGTGGTCATGGGCTGAGAGGCTCCCCCCTCCCACTTGGGAGTGACAGATGACGGGGAAACCCTCCTGTTCTCCTGCAGCCTGCCCGCCCGTAGAACAGTCCTCTGTGTTGCCCTCTGTGCTGCCCTGCAGCCAGCTCTGCCACGGTGAGCTGGGCTGGCTGCCCACACCCGGTGGCCAAAGAGCCCGAGCTGGCATCTCCGCTGAGCTGGGACACCTGTTGGGTCCCCACCTCAACACCCCCCACGGAACTGCTGACAGCTCTCTGCTTAGCCTCATCCTTCCTGATTGGCAAAGCCCGGAAATTTCTAGGACATCCACTGCCATCACCGTTCCCTGGAGGATCCTCTTTCTAATATAGTGCTCCAGTTCCTGCCTTCACCAGGCCCTGCCACGGAAATGCGATTACACCAGGAGTGATTTAGCCAAGCCGCTCTCGGGCCCTTCCCTGCCTTGGAGAAGGCAGATCTCCTGGCTCCTGCTGCTCTGGGAAGGACTTTCAGGGACAATAAACAATGCACCACCCAGTCTTTCTACGGGGAGTCCTTCCTGGCTCTCCCAGGTCCCGCCACCCACCTCCATGGACCTTGCTCCACCCCCCTGCATTCCAGTGGCCCCTGCCTGGTCTGATCAGACATCACATCCACAGCCCGCGTTCACTGTACCTTTCCGCCGTGAAAAACATTCGGAAAGGATTTCAATCATGCTGCCTTTGAACTTGCTTGGCCGTGAGTGATACACCATGATCGTTCCCCAGCAGCTGCTGTGATTCCCCGGCCGTCGTCGACACACCCAAGGATTCTTGCGAGGTGGGAACACCTGCCTTACGAGTGCTTCTACACGCAATGAAGTGATGCGTTTGTGGATCCCAGCTTCAACGGGTCGTGACGTTGACCCCATATTAAATTTCAGAGACACTGAATTCAACAGAGATTAACCACACTGTTGGTGGCTCTTTGGATTTGGAAGCTGGCGAATTTTATTTTTCGAGTTGCAGACACATCTGGGGGTCCCCGCAACCCTTGGAGACAGCTGGAGTCTGGACCTGTAGGGCCTGGTTGTGGAAACAGCCCCGCTGCCTCCTGCCCGGTGGCCCTGGAGGCCCCTTCCGCACACCCGGGGCGGGTTGGCTGCTCCGGCTCGGCCCTCCCACCCACTGCTTGGATATGCAGCCCCCTCCTCTGCTGGCCTTGAACCTTGGACCTCACACATGCACACGTTCCGACGTTGGTACCTCATCCGACGTCCAGCCGCTGCCAAAGGGACCACCGTGGCTTCAGCCCCACCCTGACCTTGGAAGCCCCACCCTGCACAGAGGCAGGGGTGGGAACTCTGTCGTCCACCATTCCCCACAGCCCACTCACAGCCGCTTGAAGAGAACAGCCAGGGCCTCTAGGCAGGAGCACAGCAGTGTTCACGCTGATGGTCAGGGAGCCTCCTCAGCCAGCAGCAGCTGACTCGTGCTTGTGAATTGTTTAGATGGAAGCATGATCATTGGATGGAAGTTCCTGGTGTAGGTGCGAGTTGACCCTGAGTCATTCCAGGAGGATTCGGGCCTCACCGGAAAAAAAAAAAAAAAAAAAAAACACACCAGGAGAAGCCATAGGGCAACAGCTTTACTGCGGTTTCAGCCTTCTTGGGTGAAACTGGGTAAAGCGTGAGTGACCGCGGCCCTGCTGACACCTGCACTTGTGCGTCACTGCCACGCTGTGTCCCTAGACTGCCCTGGGTGAGTAGGCAGCCGACGTCTGCAGCCCCGTGAGGTCAGCTGCTCCTGCCCTGCTGCCTTATCCAGGCCCTTCAGACATGAGGGCCGGCTGCCTACCTTCCAGCCCCACTCTGTCTGGAATGTTCTTTTCCCTCCTGTCCCCTCCCCAGTCCCCCAACCCATTCTCCTATGCATACGTCAGTCCTCCTCCTCCAGGAAGTCTTCCAGGTGCCCCTATGGTTCTCACAGAACCACATCCTGCACTGTTGAAGGCACACGTGTCTGTGACCGCAGACTGATGTTTATTGTCCTCACTTGCCCAGCCTTTGCTGTAACGATCACCACAGACAAGGGGGCTCGAAACAAGAGAAGCCACTTCTGTCACAGCCCTGGAGGCCAGAGGTCCAAAACCAAGATGACAGCAGCGCTGCCCTCCCTCCAGGGGCTCCAGGGGAGGGTCTTCCTCCTCTGCCTCTGCTGTTGGCCTGCAGTCCTCGGTGCTCCTCGGCCAGGCCACATTGCTCCAGCCTCCGCATCACTCCAGCCTCTGCCTCCGCCTTCCCGTGGCCTCCTCTGTGCTGCCTCTGGGTGTCGACCTTCCTCTGCTTTTCTCGCATAAGAACACAGTTGCTGGTTTAGGACCCTCCCTCCATCCAGGAAGATCTCAACTCAAGACCCTTAACTAACTACACCTGCAAAGACCTGATTTCCAAATATGGTCACTTTTCACAGATGCCGGGGGTTAGGAATTGAACACATCTTTTTGGGTATGTTAAAACCCAATCTTTTTGGGTGGGTTCAACTGACCACACCAGACAACTCTGTAAGGGCCAGACTGGGCCTGGTTTGTTCCTTCCTAAATGCCCAGCACCCAGGAGTTCATCCCTTGACCCTCAGTGGGTATTCAGGGCGTAACAGCTGGATTGATTCACCGATTTACACGGCAGCGTGACGCTGGCCCCGGTTACTTCTGAACTTGGGGCCGAGACTGAAACCCAGTCCCAGCTGATCAAGGAAGAACTAAAGCTGTCACCAGACAGGGCCACCAACCCAGCTGGGATCCTGAGAGCTATGAGTAAAGCCATCTGGTCTACCCCAATAGCACTGGTGTTCAGAGTTTAAAATGTCCACGTCTATCCGCCCCGTGTGTGGGGAGGCACACAGAGCCACCCAGAGCCCCTCAGGCCCATGCGTCTGGGCCAGCTCAGGCCTGGCTTCCTGTGCCTCCGAGTTGACGTTGCCTCCAGGATCAGGTGCTGCTGCCAAGGGAGCTTGTTAAAGTGACTGACAGATCCTAAATGCCAACTGGCATCGCTGGTACCTGCTGCCCGCTGGACCAGGGAAAGTGCAGCCTTCCTTGTGGGTCTGTCATGGCGCCAGCTGGGAGAAAGGGAACCCAGTGGTCTTGCAAGGCAGACACCAGGAGCATCTTCAGGCCTGCCAGTGGGGAGAGACCTCTGGGGCCTGCTGCGTGGCCGTCCCTGGGTCCCCACAACCCTCCTGTCTTGCTTCGAGGTGCTAAGTGTTCCAAGTATATTCCATAAGCTCTCTTGCAGCGTACAGTGGGACTGTGGGCGAGCACACACAGGCAAACCTTTGATGCTCCCTCCTCCATGTGGCTCCCAGGAGGGCATCAGCATGGAGGTAATTGTGTCTCTGGGAAGCCAGTATGGCTCCCATAGGAATACCTCTTGCATTCTCCATGGCATCATGGCCGGGGCCGCCTAGACCCCATCTTTGTGTGAACTAGGAAAAGGTGCTTTCCCCTTCCTTAAGACGTATTTCTTCCCTCTGTGCCAAAATTACCATTGGTATGTGTGCTGTGGTGGCCATGATGGCAATGATTTCCTCCATAGTTGTACAGTGCACAACCTGCACAGCTGTGCTTGGTGGGGCTGGTTGTCCACCCCCTTCACCTTCCACAGCTCCTGCTGCAGGCAGATGTTGGCAAAAGAGGGTACATTTGGGGAGTGTCAAAGTGCCCGTCCAACTAGCTCAGAAAACTTTTGAAGAGTACACCGCTGGATTACATTTTTTGTTCAGTCAATAAGCATGGGTCGATGTTGTGTTGCATGGAGAGACTCAGAGGATCGGGGCATGGCATTTGCTTACAAGGAGCCCATGGTGCCTACTTCAGGCACGTGGTCAGTGAGCGGGTTAGGGGGTGAGACAGGCTTGGAGAAGGCTGTTGCAGCAGCAGCGTGGGGAACGTGCAGGTGCCTCAGTCGTTTCCCCATGAAACTGGATTGCAGCGCGTCTCAGCTGCATGTGGAGAGTGGGTCTGCTGGCGCAGGGGCAGGGCAGGCTGGCAGGGGCCAAGGTCAGGGCAGACTCTGGTTCACAGGGGCTTCGCACAGTTCTGGGGCAGCACACAGAACTCGATGCCACAACTTCCAGACCCAGCTGTAGCTGTCATCCTGGGACAGGTTTTAGATTCATGAACCAGCAGGAGCTCGAGGGTGTCTTGTCTCCAGAAAGGCCCCTTCCTCTGGCCTGCGTGTGAGGTCCCCCTGTCTGATTGCATGGGAATGGGGGATACTGCCAAGTTCCACCTTTCAGACACAGCGACTGCAGCTCCTTTCAAGGAATGACTCTTCTAGAGTGTCCCATTGCTCTTCCTGAATTCCTCAAAACATTGAAAATTTCTAAGGGCCTGGGGCTGCCTTGTCTCTTTCCTCTGTGACTTCCTGGGCCAAGCCAGGTGCATGCAGTAGGTCCTCTGCAGCACTGAGTTTGCCCTCTGGGTTTAACTAGGAATCCAGGGATTGTTCTTGTGTCTTTTTACTGGAAACCCTGCAGTCATCCTTTGCCCACCTCCCACCCAACATCTGTTTCTCCCTGCTCTGCTCCTGACTTGAGTTCATACCCATTTTGCATCCCCTCTGGGCGCACATGGGGCACCTGGCCTATGCGGGGTGCTGTGGGCATTTGGGGGTGGTCTGCAGGATGAGGTCACTGTCCCCACTGACCCTGTAGAAAATGTCCCCTCCCCACCAAGAGACAAGCTCAGAGGGGACGTTTTCTTCAGGGTCACCGAGCTCAACACGATGGATGGGGATGCTAAGAAGAGCAGCTTCCCCTGGTTACAGAGAGCCCCCTGCTCATGGGACACTCACTGGGCACCGCCTCACTGGCTCCTCCTAAACCTTACAAGCCAGATGTTTCTCCCCCACTTTGCAGGTCAGGAAATTGGGGCTGTAAGTAGTCAAGGTGGTCAATGTCTGGGTTAAAATTGAAACCCATGTCTGTCTGTGAGTGAAAGTGAGATGGGGTCATAGTGGGTGGAAGCGGGGGCTGTTTAGATCCTGAAACAATGCAGGAAAGAGAAGTCAGAAACAGTCCTTCTTAATGTCAGAGACTAAGCAGTTTGGTGTTTTACTGAGTAAACAGGACAGGGCCATTACAGTCTTGGGGCAAGATCTTTGCACAGTTACAAGTGTGGCCTAGAAAATTATCAGAGGGAGCAGGGTGTGGTGGCTCACGTCTATAACCCCAGCACTTTGGGAGGCCAAGGAGGGAGCATCCCTTGAGATCAGGAGTTTGGGACCATCCTGGGCAACACAGTGAGACCCTGTCTCTACAACAAAATTAAAAATTAGCTGGGCATGAGGGTGTGTGCCTGTAGTCCCAACTACTTGGGAGGCTGAGGTAGGAGGCTCGCTTACGGCCTGGAGTTCAAACTTACAGTGAGCTGTGGTGGCACCACTGCACTCCAACCTGAGTGGCAGAGCAAAACCCCGTCTCTAACTTTCAAAAAGGAAGTTCTCGGATGCATCAGGAATTACTGAAAAGTTTTAGCCTTGGATGTCGAGATCGGAGGGGTCCCTGCAGGAGGAAGGGAATCTGGGAGGAGAGGGTGGCGTGTGCAGACCGGGATCCCACTCGTAACTGTTGGAGTTATGAACACGTGCTGCCTGCTGGGGCTGGTTCTGAGGCATGGATGGACGACTCACGGCCTCCCACTCAGGACCCATCAGGTGCATCTTGCTGCTGTTCTCATTTTGCACAGCAGGCTCTGGGGCCTGGCAGGTCAGTGACCTCAGGGTCAAAGCAAAGCTGGGATTTGAACCACGTTCTTTGTGATGCCAAAGCGGGTGCCTCCACCCGCCGCACTGGAATGCCCCTGCCCTTCTCTAGTCTGTGGGAGACAGCTAGCAAGTTTCTGGGCAGCCCCCCTGGCCCTAAGAAGTTCCCCGTCGCAGAGTATGCTGGCAGGAAGTGGTCTGGATCATCTTGGAGATGCAAGGTTTGGGTGGTGTTGGGCACTGCAGGAGGGAGCTGCCCAGCAGTGCAAGTGAGCGCCTGGAGCGCATGACAGGTTCCCCTTGGAGCTGGGTGGAGATGGACTTGATCGGCCCATGTGTCCCCAGGGAAGAGTGCAGGGCGCTGAGATCCAGACCCCAGGGTTCGGCATCATCCTTCCAGGGTTTCAGGGAGGCTGTCACCCTCGGCAGCTCCTCTTGCAGAGAGCAGGTGCACAGGAGGGTTGAGCAGAGGCTCTTGGCTTTGGCAGCCGGGGCCTTAGGGAACCTTCCATGAAGGAGACACAGGAGACACACAGGCTGGTCACACAGCTTGCGCCTGCCCGGCTGTGAGTGAGCCATGGGGCCAGGCCGGACTGACTCCCCTTTCAGAAGTTCAGAGGGGAAACGGGTGGTGACTAGAAGGCGTTTCCCATGAGAGGCACAAGTCCGTGTTCTGGTTGTGGGGGGCCGTGGAGACAAGTCAAGAGGCCTGGTAGGGGGTCTGCTCATCAGGGGGTCTGCTCATCAGTGCCTCATGGGCTCCTAAATCCATGGCAAGAGAGCCCCAGCTCTCCCCCCATCAGCCTCCTCAGGGCTGCCGGGTCCTGGCCGACTACCAGGCCTGCTGGAGGTTAATGACAGCTGTTACAGGGACAGCTCCCTGAGGCCTCCTATTACACCACACCAGCATGGCATGGCCTCATCTGACCCCATGGTGATCCCAAGAGGCCTGTCGGTTTGTTCTTACCCACTCTTGCTGTGTAGGGAAACTGAGGTTTAGAGAGCCTCATCATCTCCTAAAGGCCACAACAGCCACGTGACCTCACCCCCAGACTCCCGGGGTCCTGGACCTCTGACCATGTGTCAGCCCTTGTCTGGTGGCCCTGAGCAGGGCGAGTGGGCTTCCGGGGCTGAGCCAAGAGGGGCTCACAGTTGTGACCGAGTTCCCCAGAGTGGAGCTCCCTGCACTTAGCAGGCTGTCTTTGGGGAGGGTGCAGGGGAAGGAAGGTCCAGGGCCAGAACCCCCGTCCCAGCTGCTGAGACAGGAGTGACCAGTCACCTGGATTGTCCTGGTGTTCAGCTATGAAGGTATCACTCATGCCCGGCTATTCCTGGAAGACAGGGTCACCGCAGCATGCCTCCATGTGCGGCCCTCTGATGCCGTCAGGGGTGGGTGTGTGGAGTGGTGAGAAAAGCACGTGTTCCCCAGCTGGGTCCTCCGACCTCTCTGAGCCTCACCAGCCTCATCTGTAACATGGGAGGATTGAGGGGCCGCTGCCCATCCCTTGTGCAGGACGCTGAGCCCCGTCATCCACGTTTGCCCCATCCCTCCTCCTCCCCGGGGCCCCCCAATCTAGGGTGGCTGTTCTGTCACCAGCTGGCTGCACCTGAGGCCCTGTGCTTCCTGTAAACCGTGAACCTGGTGCTGGTGCCAGGCAGAGCTGACCCGTACTCCTCTGGGACCAAGAGTCCATCAGCACGTGGCTCTGTTTGAGATTTGTGTTCCCAGGACTCCCCTGTGCGACGGGGGCCTGCTGGGTTCTTCAGGGCCCATCTGCAGCTTTTTCCGGCTGGGCCCCTGGCCTGGTGTCCTTTCTCCTCACCCCTGAGGCTCACACACAGCCCCGCAAGACCTTGCAGAGGCCTCCCTCCACGCTCCCTTCCACAGAGGCCTTCCCAGCTCCCCACTAACTTCCGGGCAGCAGCAGAATCCTAGCAGGGTGCCGGCAGGCCTTCATCTCACTCCCCTTCTGCCCCCGCAGGCCACCCAGAAGGTGAGGGTGGAGGACAGTTCAGCCGCAGCCTGGAGGCTCACTGAGCAGTTCCCGTCCCACACACTCTGGGTGCCTCAGGGGCTGGACCACATGTGGCGAGTGGCAGCAGGAAAAGCGAGAGGACGCTGTGGCAGCTAGCGCAAAGTTGGAGCTTTTCTGGTTTCTTTTCTTTAAAAAAAAATGCCATGGCAAGAGGCAAGCAGTGTGGCTTTAGCTTGTCATCTCAAAGGGGCAGCCCATACCCCCTCCAGTTCCCCCAGCAATGAATTCATCATCCCCACAGGGGTCCAGTGTCCTCAGGGGCTTTGAGACCGAAATGTCCTGAGTCCTCTGCCAGGGAGCCCCTCACCCACCGGCCTCACCCACCGGCCACGGGGCAGGGGTGATGCTGGAGGGGGGGATGCAGAGAGAGCCCCAGCCCCTCCCGCTCCCCGCCCGCTCCCAGCCCAGTCTGCGGATGCTCTGCGCGGGATGACGCCCAGGCAGCCGCCGGGCGGGCGCACTGTGGGCTCGTCAGATGATTGTGGGGGCTCCTGCCTGCCGCACACCGCCGGCGCCGGGACGGGAGAGGGAGGGGGCGCTGGATGCGACGCGCAGGTCCCTGCGTCTCTGGTGCCTGCTGCCGGCTCGTGCGGGGAGCAGATAGGATTTGTTTTTTTTTTTTTTTTAACCCCCTTCAAGGAAAAGCAAAACAAAACTGCTGCCTCATTTCTCCTCTGGCTGGTTTTCCCGGGCTCTGCTGGAAGATGCGTGTGGCCGGGACAAGCCGGAGGAGCTCATTCCCGACGCCGCCGCTGCTGAGGCCGCCGCTGCCGCCGCCGCCGTTCGGGCCACTTACTTTCTTTGCCCTGGGCGGCGTCCTGGCCAGCCCCCCTTGAGCCTCCAGCTCAGCCATCCCTCCGGCAGCCGCCCCACCATGTATGACTCCTTCCTCCGGCTGGCTCCGGCTCTGCCTGCCCCCACCCTGCAAGTCTCATTGTGCCACGCTCGCCTATCCCGGTAGCCACCCCCCTCTTCCTTCGCTCCTCCTGCACCCTCGCTGCCTCCTTTCCTCCATGCTGCCTGGATCTGGCGAGCTGGGGTGATTAATTGGCTATGATGATGAACGTCCCCGGCGGAGGAGCGGCCGCGGTGATGATGACGGGCTACAATAATGGTCGCTGTCCCCGGAATTCTCTCTACAGTGACTGCATTATTGAGGAGAAGACGGTGGTCCTGCAGAAAAAAGACAATGAGGGCTTTGGATTCGTGCTTCGAGGGGCCAAAGGTAAGAGCAGCCGCTCCGAGCCTGAATATGTTCCCATGTTTGTGTGTGTGTGTGTGTGTGTGTGTTTGTACGCCTGCATGCAAAACGTTCCTGGCTCAGGAATAAGCATTAAATAAGCATTTTTCCTGGGGGCACTTGGTTGCTAGACAACCATGTTCTTTCACATTGCGCCTTACTCAGAAAGCGTCAGGGCTTCCTTGAGGAATGTTTTTAATTTTCTGTAGACAACGTTGTTCTGAATGGGGTCTCTCTCCCCCTTGCCCCCTCCTACCTTTTGTTTTTAAATGATGGGGTGGTTAAAATTTTGTGTTCTACTTGAGCCAGACTGTGGCTGCCCACAGAGCTCCGGCTCTCAAATCCCCAGGATTGCCCAGGCCTGAGTTTCAGGCACTAGAAACTGCCCCATTCTGGGAGTGGGCTTTGGCTCCAAGGGCAGCGGGCATTTGTGTGCTTGCCTCTAAGGTGACTTTGCAAAGAAAATGTGACAAGATGGTCCCCTCTGCCATGGACTGAGCCGGCAGCACACACGTTACGTGGCCCGTCGTGGGAGGCTCAGGGATGCCGTCCATGGCGGTAACACCCGCCAGCCACCCTGCACGCACAGCTTCCCCTCCAAAAGAAAACAAAATGGCATCGCCTCCCCGTGAGAGGGGACATCCGCCCACCGCGTGTGTGGCTCAGCCATGTGGAAGTTTCATCTCAGGGCTTACGCGCTGTGCCAGGGGTCCTGCACCTGTGCTGCAGGAGGCCTCCTCCCCGGCTGGCGTGCCCACCTGCCTCAGACTCAGGCAGCTTCATAGCAAGCTGTCCAGAGAGAGAAAGAGCAGTTGCAGCTGTCTCTGTGAGAGCGTCCGCGCCTGTCTGTGTGATTTGCTCTCCCCTCCCCCTGCTGGAATCTTCATCTCCACACCCACCCACCCCCGGCCACTCATGCCTCCCTAGGAAAGTCCGTCTCCTGCCCTGGAGTTGCACCTGGCAGCTGTGTGGGCCCCAGAAGCTGAGCCTCATTGTGCTGGGCAGTGGTGGCTCAGCACCCCCCCACACACACACACACCAGTGCCCAGGGACACTGGTCACACACAGAGTGATCACAGAGGCCTGGGGTCCCTGTAGACGGGACTCATGAGCAGATTCCAAATTCGTAGCCACCCACTGGGTCAGCGTGATGTTCCGTCCGCATTCCAAGTTGAATTCCCTTGGTTGCGAGTCTACGTAGATGTAAATTTGGCAAGTGGTTTAGTGTGGTGTTTCTGTAGCTCTGTGTGGCAGGGGAGGAACTTTTCCATTTTTAGAACCGAAAATGTTTAGTCACTGATGCTTTTAAAGAAAATGACAGGCGTGTAGACATGTACCACAGAGCACATCATCCCGTGGTTTCAGCAGAGAGGCCAAGAAATATGATGGCGGCACCAAGGTGCGGTTGACTTCATTGCTTGAGTTGCATCGGCCCATGAGTATGAGTCTCAAGCCATTCCTGGGGGAGAGTTGGCCTGGACCAGCCACCTGCGATGGGAGATGTGCGGGCCCACTTCCTCTCGGGGTCCCTTGGGGAGGTCAGGCAATGTGAATTTGGAAAACATCTCCCAGGCTTGTAACCAGGTGCTGCTTGTCTTCCCAGCTGACACACCCATTGAAGAATTCACACCAACACCGGCATTCCCAGCCCTGCAGTACCTGGAGTCCGTGGATGAAGGTGGGGTGGCATGGCAAGCCGGACTAAGGACCGGGGACTTCTTGATTGAGGTAGGGACACAGGTGTCTATATCTTTTTGCTTGGGGAGAGCGCCGACTCTCGGGGAGGAGGTCGTAGTCCTGGCAGCACGGCCACGAGGCCCAGTCTGGGGGTGCTTGTGGAGTCTGCCATGAACTTTCGTTGTTTGGTCAATTTCTCCCACCATGGGTGCCTCTGCCTGCGGACCTGGTGTTGGGCTTGTCTTGGAGGCCTTGGCCGTAACCCGTTGGAGGAGGAAAAGTCTGTAGAATTTGGCCATTGGTCTTGAAGTAGAAGATAGAAAGTGGAGGCATGTGGTCACCATGATGTTGGGGACATGTGCAGATCTGTGGGTGGCTTAGGTGTGACTCCATAAATAGGTACCAAGAGGAGTCATCATCCGTTCTTGTGTCCTACGGGTGAGTCGGCAAGCACTCTTGTGTGGCAGTTGCTGGTGTGAGGTCTGTAACATTGGTAGCTAAGAGCTCGTAGATTTGCAGGTTGTGGTAACCACCCTGTCAGTTGGACGATAGCCTTCTAAGACCAAGGAGCCCGGGCAAGAGGGATGGCTGGCGTCGATGGTGCAAAAAGGAAACTTAGGAATTCAGATGCTTTGAAAATGAGCGTTTGCTGGTACTGAAAAGGAAAGAGCATTTTCTTCCTTTAGAGAATAGAGGTGTGAGTGCCCCGGCTCTCCAAACAGCAAACAGTCCCTAGGGTTGGCACGTCGGTGTGTGCGAGGGGTCAGGGGCCCCAGTGCATCTGATCACCTGGCCTTTTTGTGAGTTTAGGTGTTACTTTTAATCTTGTTAAGCAAAGGAACGTGTGACTCTTTGGAAACAGGAAGAGGAAAAGAACGTTATAGGTTGAAAAAGATGATATTTTAAAGGCTCTGTAGACTCAAATGGTCCTCATTGGGAGTGCACGTTTCTTGGATGCACACGTTTTTCTATGTCACCCTGAACCCTGCCTCGTGTACATCAGAACTCCATATGCGGGTGGAAGGGGAGAGTACGTGGCATCCAGCCAGCCATGTGGTGGTCCCTGCCATTGGGCCAGATATTCGTTCTGTAAACGAGGATCCCACATCCCAGCCCATGGTGAGAGGGCTACCTGCGATCATTTCTCCCAGTCAGGCCTAAGCTCCCAAGCTGGCTGATCATGCTGTGATTCTGCTAGTGATCTCCTTAGAGATCCTCAGGACTATTAAGGGGCGAAGGAAAGTCAGAAGGGAAGAGACTGTTAGAGAACCAGGTAAGATGGAGCAAGTGCTTAAACTTATTCTGAGTGCGTCCTGTGGATCTCTTTGATTTGCTGGAAGATATATTTAAATGATTATCGACCAATCAGAACCTGATTTGAATGAGAAATGAATTTATTTGGGTTTTTGTGCTTTGAAACTGTTGGATGCCCACTAGAATGATGGAGACAGGAGCCTGCCGTGGCTTCGGGGGTTAATTCGATTTGTAACCTTCATGAAAATACAGAGGGCCTGGGTTGAATCATCCTCTGTAGGATGCAGTTGGGATGTGAGTCCCCTTCCTGTGTGTGTGTGTGTGTGTGTGTGTGTGTGTTGGGGGGGGTGTGGCCTTGGGCCTAGCAGCAAGGCTGAAGTCTATAGGTGGTGTAAGAGTGTGTGCATGTGTGACAGGCAGGATGGGGGCGGGTGTTGAAATAGGTCGCTCTTGGTTCTTGATTTTCAATAATAAAAGAGGGCTGCAGATGCAAGAGCACCCCCGTTGTTCAGCTCGTTGGACTGTTTCCTGGATAAACTCATCAATAAAAGAAACGTGCCCTGCTGAGGCACATGTGTGGGCCCCGCACTTGCCTGGTGAGCAGAGCCACACTGGGTTAGAAGATGTTGCTGTCTGTGGCTGCAGCACTTGCCTGGGTGGGGCCGAGAAGGTGCACCTGTCCTGTCGGCTTGAAGCCTTTGTGGAAATTTGAAGCTTTGAGAGTTTCCACACTTCTGTTTCTAAGCACCTCCTTTGACATTGCTTTTAACTTCTGATATGCAAATATATTTGCTATTTGGGGGCAGGTTTTATATTCTGGGTAACCTCTGACTTCCAGTATTCTAGGAATGGCTGGTCCTGAGATGCATTAGGGCTGTGCCTGCATTATGATATCACAGATGACCCAAGGAGCACTGGGCCCTCCACAGCACTGCAAGGCTGCTGTACACCAGTCTTACACTAATGAGGGTGTGGGGCGCAGGCAGCTGGACACTTGCATGATCCTGGCTCCTCACAGTTCATGTCCACACCTGCCTCTGGGGACTCAGAAATTCTCCTGCAGGGGCTTAAGACTGAGAATTCCATTGAGTTGTGTTCCTAGCGACTGGATTTTGCCACCGGAATATTAAAATCATGTATAGCCTAATAGGTGCGTGTTTGTTCCATCAGACCATGTTTCTCTATTTTCAGTGAAGAGCTTTGACCTTGGAGGGATGGTGTGAAACAGCGTCACGTGTCTCACGTGAATTTTCTTTTTGGTGAGCAGCCAGCCCTAGAGTCGGTGGGGTTTCTGAGCTCTCGGTGAGGTGCAAGGTCTCCACGTGAAAAGCTGCCTGAAATGCAGACACTGTGTCTTCCTTACCCCAAGCAGCCCTTGGCAAACCTTCCTTTCTCTCTGCTATTTGAAAGAACCTCGAAAGTGTGACAGATTTTTATTTTCTCTTTAAAACTGCATGCTGCGGTCTGAACTTTTGGATGAAGGGGCACCCTTTGAAGTGAATGTTGGCTTTTAACGTCTTTGGCGTCTCCAGAACTTCATTTTCCCTCATTAACTTTGTGAGAATGCCCTGACATGGCCCTCCAGCTCTCGGCCTTGGCGCCTGTCATGGTTTCCTGCTGTGCGTGACTTTCTTGGGTACTTACCTTGTAGAATTTATTTTTCTCCTACCTAAGCTTTGGGGAAGAGTTCGTTCTTTTGCTATTGTTTTTGTTTCTGGTTGACCACCCCCTGACCCTACCAACCACAATCAAAGGCTTTGAGCTGTCGCCAAATCGGGAATCTCATCAGACAGACAGATGTTATCGCACAAGCTGTGTGGTAATAAAAGGTTCACCTCAGAGGTGGATGTGAAGGATAAGCGGATGTCCCGTGGATAGGGACATTTGATCACAGTAGCTCCGTGGACGGTGTGATTTACCATTTCAGATCAGCTGGTGTGCTGGAATCCCCGAGATAGCCAGTGACACTGAGCCATTCCAGATTGTGAAATGTCAACCAGCCCAGCGGAGATGGAGCCAGAGAGATTTTAGAGGCCGTGGGAGGGGCAGGGCAGCGGGAAGTTGAATGCCCCTGTGGAGATCGCCCGTGGGACCTGCAGGGGGAGGCCGAGGCCATGGCTTGCAGAGGGGTGGATGCTGGAGCAGTGGCAGCCCCTGAGAGAAGCAGGGCAGGTGTTTCTCTCCATGCAGGTCAGAGGTGACGACGGGGCCTCCACCAGCCAGGAATGACAGAGGCCCACGTCCCTCTGGTGACAACAGGAAACCCAGTCCAAACTGATTTTCATAATGATTGGAGCTTGTCAGGAAGCCGAGACCAGAGTCTTTCGAGGGAGAGTCAGCCTGCTGTAAGAGTTCGCTGAAGACTTTGCTGTCTCTTTGAGATGACCCTGATTAGGCCCCTTCACTCCCACAACATGGGGCTGGAGAGGTCAGAGGCTGCTTCCGAAGTTCATGATACGTCCTAAGCCTGTGGGTGGCTCCCGGAGGACAGTAGTGCATCAAGTGTTTAAGGAGATGTGGGGGTGGGGACACCACTTTGATGTCTTGCGGGGCTCACCGTAGGTCTCTCTCAGTGAAATCTGGCTGGGCGTCCCAGTCACCCGAGGTTTATAGAAATCTGGTCTCCAGCCCACACACCCTGAATCAGAACTATGAGGCAAGAGCTGGGGCATCCGTGAAAGCTGCAGTGGTGATGCTGGGGGTCCCAACAGACAGGACAGGCGGTGACCCACTGGCCCGGCCCAAGTTGACATTCCAGCCTCTTGACGTGGCCTGCCAACTAAAGTCTCCTCAACCCAAACACAAGCTGGTGCTGCGCTAATCTCCTTAAGACGAGAACCGTCTTCCACAAACCCCTTCTTTGACAACCTAAATTTTGTTTCTTGAGTGACTTTCATGATCTAAAATATCCTGTATCTGAGACATCCTTACGATTCAACTCAACAGCAGGCAGGCAGAGGGCAAACAACATTTGCAACAAATGTCCCAAGAAGCCCGTGTCCTTGTTTATAGCAGCTGAGGTGGATCTCCAAGCGCTAGAAGCCCTGCAGTGCCCCATCCAACCCTCAGAGTCATCCGTACAGCATGTGTGTTCCTCCCCATTTTACAGATGGGGAAACTGAGGCACACAGGTGCAGTAACTGGCCTGTGGCCGTGTAGCTGGTGAGTGGAGAGGGTGGAATTCCAGCCCAGGCTGTCCAACTCTGTAATGTCATGGCTCAAAGATGCATGAACAACACTTTGATGAGCTTTATGTGTAAATGGGCAAACAGTAAGAAGAAAAGCAGTGAGGTGCCCGTTTTGTTTTCAAATTAGCAAATACTTCTTTGTGACTATACTCGTTGCTGGTGACAGGACTCACATGTTGCTGGGGGAAAGACTAGGTTGCCATAGATGTTTTCAAAATCAATGTGGCAGTAGGTAACAAGAGCCATAAAGCTGAATCAGGAATTTTACATCTAGGAATCCATGCTAAGGGAATAATCTTAAAAAAACAGACAGAAATCAGCCAGGCATGGTGGCTGACGCCTGTAATCCCAGCACTTTGGGAGGCCAAGGCGGGTGGATCACCTGAGGTCAGGAGTTCGAGACCATCCTGGCCAACACGATGAAACCCCGTCTCTACTAAAAATACAAAAAATTAGCTGGACGTGGTGGCGGGCACCTGTAGTCCCAGCTACTCGGGAGGCTGAGGCAGGAGAATCGCTTGAACCTGGGAGACGGATGTTGCAGTGAGCTGAGATCACGGCCACTGCCCTCCAGCCTGGGTGACAAAGCAAGACTCGGTCTCAAAATAATAATAATAATAAAATAAAAACAGGTAGCAATTACAGTGTGGCAAAAACAAGCAGTTGAGGCGGGGAGGGGGCGGGGCTAATAGAATGGTTCAGTGACAGTGAACATCTGTTGTGAATTCATAAGAAAGCATTAAAAATGATGTTTACAAGGAGCTCTTAATACCAGCCGAGAAAGGCTACGTTCTGCTTAGTGAGAAAGGCAGAAGCAAAATGCTCAGCACAATATCGTCTCATACCATCTTTCCCCAGTGTAGGCACAGAAGAAAACAAAAAGGACAGGAAACATTAACCCCTAGGCGGTGAGGTTGTGTTATTTGCTCTTTCTTTCAGACGTTTCTCTCAGATTTCCTGGAATCGAAGTATTCCTATTTTGAAAAGTATCCATCTCGTACATAGGAAAGGGTGTCTTAGAGAAAGTTGTCTCACACAGGAGACAAATGTCCAGCCCCCCCCTTGGCACAGGTGGTGCTGTTTGCTGTCAGAGGAAAAAGGCTTCCTGAGCATTAATTACTTTCCTGGGGCCATTCCTCACCCGCCTGCTGCAGGGCTCCGACGACGCCTATGGTTTTTGTGGTTGTTTTCTTGGCCCTGAAGTGGCCGATCTCATTTTTGCGTTAATTTCTCTAAATAGGTTTTCCCTTGCAGTTAAAGCAGGCAGCAGTATCCTTCATCCTTGCAAAGTGGTGCTCGAGTTTGCTAATTACTTTTTCCTCGTATTAAATACTTGCACGAGAGAGGGTGTGGATCTGCTTTATACTCGTGGTTTGTATTTAAGTCAGGATGCTAAGAGGGATGTCCTGGTGCTTTCCTCAGAGACCCTGGGAGGGTCTTGTAAGGCCGGGTGTGGCAGCTCATGCCTGTAATCCCAGCACTTTGGGAGGCCAAGGTGGGCAGATCACTTGAGGTCAGGAGTTCGAGGCCAGCATGGCCAACATGGTGAAACCCTGCCTCTACTAAAAATACAAAAATTACCTGGGCATGGTGGCGTGTGCCTGTTAATCCCAGCTACTTAGAAGGCGGAGGCAGGAGAATCGCTTGAACCAGGGAGGTGGAGGTTGCAGTGAGCCGAGATGGCGCCACTGAACTCCAACCTGGGCAACAGAGCAAGACTCTGTCTTGAAAAAATAAAAAAATAAATTCTTAGGCTGGTATTTTAAAATGGGACTTGAGAAATGTGAGGTGGCCTCTAGCATGTTTGACTTTTCAACCAAGCAGGCGTGAGGAACAGTTGTTAGAGCTCGCTACTCAAGGGTCAACCCCCTCCTCCCCAGCTTCAGACTTAAATATTACTTGGAGGAAAGAAAATGAAGTCCAGATTCAGCACGATCAGTCATTACTCTTGCTGGGTCCCGGTATTCCTGTCGATGAAATGTATGGTTGTGACAGTAGAATCACCTGAGACAAACTGAGCTCTCAGCAGTGGACTGCTGGTCAGAGGCTGGTCAGAGGCGTGGAGCACAGGGCTGGCATTCAATCAACTTTCTTTTTTAGAGACAGGATTTTGCTCTGTTGCCCAGGCTGGAGTACAGTGGCACAGTCACAACTCACTGCAGCCTTGAACTCCTGGGTTCAAAAGATCCTCCCGCCTCAGCCTTCCAAGTAGTTCAGACTACAGGCATGCACCACCATACTTGCTTTGTTGCCTGGGCTGGTCTCAAACTCCTGGCCTCAAATGATCCTCCTACCTGAGCCTCCCAAAGCACTGGAACTAAAGATACATCACCTCTCCCGGCCTCAGTCAGTACTTGTCATGGATCATCATCTTGTCCTTCATCATCATTAATGATGCCCGACTCAGAAGAGGAAACCAGTGGCTATTAGTTGAACAAACAGGGATGATAATATTATCATAATAACTGATGTTCGTTACCACTATTATGTGAAGCATGTAGCTGTCACAGAGCACACCCAGCCTGTGCCAAGTCCTTCAGACACTTCCAGCCAAGAGGACATGAGCCATGGTTTCCTTATGCCTCTGTCGTGGGGAACGTCGCGAATACAGGTACCTGCCCCACCCTGCCCCCCAGCCTCCGAAGTCCCTGGCAGGCACATCTCCTCCTTTGGCTCAAACTCCTGCTCCCCGAGCACTTACCACCCTGTACAATTCTGTGTTGGCGTGGGTCTGGCTTTTAGATCACCTTGGAATTCCTATTCCTGATGCCCACTTTGCCCTCTAGCAGCAAATCCCAGGGCCAAGGCCAGAGCCCTGTTGTGGTTTGCCTGGTGCCAGCATCCCTTGAGTCTAATGGTTCAGCCACAGCACACAGCTCACATTTCTCTAGCTCGCCTTTTGGGATATTGTGAGAGACTTTGTCCTGCTGGTGGCCCTGATGACCAATCTGGAAACTCTCTGCACCCCACCCCCAAAATTTCTTCCGCTCTTATTTAAATGGTTTTAAATGGCTACTTAATAACCAAGTTAAAGACCAAAGACCAGCTGATGTTAGCAGGAACCCAGGGTGACTGCTGAATTCTTGAGCAGGGTCACATTGGTGCTTTGGTCATCAAGGCCAATATTTCATTGCATTCACACCAAAGACAAACAGGGTCTGCCCTGCATCCCTCTGAGTATGGGGTGTTTCTGTCCTGACAGCTCAGTGGCTTCTCACCGTGTCATCAGGATCCACTGACCAAGGGTAATAGCACTGGGGGCCTTTACCCTCTAAGGCTAATAGCACTGGGGGTCTTCACTCTCTGAGGCTAACAGCGTTGGGGTCTGCTCTCTGAGGCTTAATGCACTGTGGTCTTTCTTCTCCCAGGCAGAGGCCACTGCTCCGTGGGGAGTCCTGCATGGCGGGGAGGTTGGATCCCTTTTCTGCGCGTGGCCTTCCGGGCCTGGGGAGGTCGTTCTCTTTGTCCTCCATATTGACTGGGAACAGGTGGTCCGGGCTGAGGAGCAGCCCAGGAATCTTGCTGAGAAGGTGGATGCGGGCAGCTCGGCAACTTGCAAATCTGAAATCTTGGCTCGTTCATTTTGGGGTTCTAATTTGAAGCATCAGTGATTTCAATTTCAGGCTATAAAAAGATTCAGAATCACTTCAGGGGACCGTGGCTGCTGTGCTCAGATGCCGTGGGACTGGCAGATGGCAGCACACGGGGTTGGAGAGGGGCGGAGAGGAGCCGCGGTCAAGGGCACAGGCTGTGCCGTCTGATCCGGGTTTGAATCCAGGTTCTGCCTCCTCTTAACTGTGTGAACTTGGGCAGGTTGCTCATTTCTTGGCCTCAGTTTCTCAAACTGTAAATAAAAGTGTGTGTGAAGCATGTAGCAGTTTCTGGCATCATGAGTTCTCAACAAATGGTGGCAATTGTAAAAATTACTTCTGAAACTTCACTCATTCATTTCTGAAGCATACATTCTGCCTCTCAGGTGCTGGACTGGAAGAAAGACGTGAATCAGACACAGTTCCTTGGGGAACACACAGTTTAGGAGGGGTAGGCAAAAAGCAGAGTGTGGCGAAGGCCCCAGAGTAAATCAGGAAAAGGGCTTCATGAAAGATGGTGTTGGCTCCAGGCTTTGATGGGTTAGTGAGGTTTCTGCAGGCAGAACTGAGAAGAAAGATCTTGAGCAAAAGCTTAGGGGGTCAGGAATGTTTAAGGTGGATTTTGGGAGTGATCAGATGCTATGAAGCTGAGGGTGAGCAACTGGTCTAGTGGGGGCCTGGGATGTTAGTTAAGTAGGTACAAATGTGTGTGACTGGACAGCTGCACAGAGCCAGAGCGTAGCTGGATCTCTCCAGGGTGCTGAACCCCTGTGGGGCATGGTCTCTCTCCAGGGTGCTGAACCACTCCCCGGCGCTGGCCCTCTGCAGGGTGCTGAACTAGAAAGCTAGGAGGATAGGATGCAGCCTTCCTCAGGAGTCTGGAGGAAGCCCTCAGCATGTCCCCTCCCTCCGTCCCTGCACCTTTCATTTCTGTCCCCTGCATCCTTGGAGTTTCTGGGCATAGAGACTCATTACTTAGTGACAGTTTCATCTACTTGGTAGAGAAATCTCTTCCACAAGGAGGGGCCAAGGAGCCAACGTGGTCGAGCATCTGCCATGTCCTGCCTTGTCCATCTGCATCAACTTTGAGCCCCACTTCCCTCACCACTGTGGTTTCAGCTTACATCATGCCTTCTCAGAGAGGACCCTCTTGGCACCCTCGGGTTTCCCTGACTCTTACACTCACACCGTGTGCTTCCATGACCATAGGAATCATACATTTCCTGTGTTAGGTGACTGACTTACTATCCACCTCCCTCATGGAACATTCCCTGTGGGCCAGAGAGTTTGCTGACCATGTTTCTGCTACATCTCCAGCATGCAACACAGTGCCAGGTGCATAACAGAGGCCCCAACGCATGTGTTCAGTGATGGGCACTCCTGGGAAGTAGTTTTACACTCATCTTGCAAGTAATGAAACTGAGCCTCAGAGAGATTAAGAAGCCTGCCCAGGGCCCTCCAGGGAGGCCTGAATCTAAGCTGACTCCAAAGCTTGTTTCTTTTGCACTGTGTCTACCTCATGGTCCAGGTAAGTCCCAGATCATTGGGATGTAACCTTATAGCCATCTTTTTCTGTGTGTGGATGCTGTACACCCAGCCCCAGGCTACATGGAGTGAAGGCAGCAGGAGGCATAGTAGGCTGACACCCCCATGTTGGAAGCTGCTGGCACCAGGTCCTCTGACGTACCCATTCGTGCCTCTGGGTCCTCTCCACCTGTCCCCTCCTCCCTCCCATACACCCACTGCCCGCTTCCCAGTGTGCTCAGCAGGCTCTTGTTAGCATTGATTTGTCTTCACCTTTGGTGCCCTTTTGTGGGGAGTTTCATGATACAAGCGGTTAGATTGGCAAATGAACTGGAGGAAGGCCCTGTGCTAAGTGCCCCACCGGGTCTTTTAATTGATGGAGTTTGTCAGCCCTGGGAGTTAGGGTGTGTGCGTGCCCACAAGCAGAGTGGGATGAGAAGGGGAGGCAGAGCTGATGCTGTGGAGCCCTGAGAATGGTGGCCCCACTGTGGTCTCACTAAATCAACCAGCCACCAGCAAGTTATCTGCTTCCCTCTCCCCGGGATCTTCAGATGGGTCCTATGGAGCAGACTTTTCCGTGCATCTCCTTTGTATTCAGTCTCGTGGCAGGACCTAGGGGGTCATGGGGATAAACAGGGGCTGTCCTGGGCATGTGCACCTCCATCAGCACCCTCAGGGCTGGGGCTGCAGAGGGAGGAGTGGGTTATATGGGTGAGAAGGGGAGATGGCACGTGTGCCAGGCCAGTGAGGAGATGGACACTTGCCCACAATTTCGTCTCCTCCACCTGCTCTACCAGGGCACCTCCTGCATCTGCCTCAGATGTCTGCTCCCTGAAAGTTGCCTGGGGTGTCCACTCATAACCCCTTGCTATAGTCACTTCCTGCACACACCCCATCAGATAAGGGACCACCCGGAGCCGAGCACATGGCAGGCACCCAATAAATATTCCTTAAGGAAAGGAAGGCACCACCGAGGAGAGCACAGCCAGGATAGAACTTCTGTCTTGGAGAAGGGGATCCTTCCTCCCAAACCCCTTCCCCATCTCCATCAGTGCCGGAACTTGAAAAGCTGGTGGAGGTGGAGGGGTGGACTCATTTACATCAGAGAGCGTGACAAACCAGCCCTTCCCTGGAAGGTGCCAGCCTTCTCTCCCCAGGCCCACTCAAATCCTGAGAGGTTTACAGGGGGAATGTGTACCCCTCCTCCTAGGAAATTTTGAGTAAACTCTACCCCCATATCTGCCTGGTGGCCAGCTTTTGTATTAGTGTTACTTCACTGTGTTTCGAGTAAATCATGTCAGACACAAATAAAATTGGTAATGCAGAGAAACCAAAGAAAAAACCAGGGATGCTGCCACCAGGAGACAGTGTCCACAAAACAAGGTTTATCTTTGTGGAATTTTATTTCTTTATATGTGTCTTGTTAGTAATACACTTTGTCATGTGTTTATACACTTTTTTTTTTTCACTTGGGTATGTCTTTTTTTTGTTGTGGTAAAATACACAGACCATAAAATTTACCATCGAACCCATTAGCACTCACTCTCCATCTCCCTCCTAGCCCCAGGCAAACACTCATCCCCTCTCCATCTTGGGTCTGCCTGTTCCGGATGTTTTCCATCCACGGAATCATGCTCTAGGCAACCTTTTTTCTGGCTTCTTTCAGCATCATGTGCTTTAGGTTCACCCATGTGGTAGCGTGTGTCTGTACTACCTTCCTTTTGTGGGTGAATGACATTCCACCACATGGTTAGACCACAATTAGTTTATCCATTCACCAGTTCAGGGACACTTGGGCTGTTTCCAGCTTCTGGTTATTGTGAAGAATGTCGACGTGAACGTTTTTGTACCAGTTTTCGTTTTCAGTTCTTTGGGGTACATACCTAGGAGTGGAATTGCTGCGTCATGCGGTAATTCTGTGTTTCTTGAAACTGCTGATGCACACCCCAGAGTCCCCATCCCAGGTGGGATGGGCGGGTGTTCAGTGAGTGCTGAGTTCACGACCTTCGTCACATGCCTGGCCAGAAGGACCGCAGAGGGGAGGGGGTCCTGCCCGCTTCCGTTAAGATAGAACTCAGATCCAACAAAAGCTTAACTGCTGGGCAGCATGATACAGACTGCAAATAAAACTCACAAGAGCCATGGCAGTGACTGTGTAAAATGCCTGCACTGCTTGAGCACCTACTGTGTGCCAGCACTGTTTTTGAGAGTTCACACACATGAACTCACTTTGTGTTCAGTTTAACTCGGTTTTTTTTTTTTTTTTTTTTTTTTGAGATGGAGTCTCGCTCTGTCACCCAGGCTGGAGTGCAGTGGTCGGATCTCAGCTCACTGCAAGCTCCGCCTCCCGGGTTTATGCCATTCTCCTGCCTCAGCCTCCCTAGTAGCTGGGACTACAGGCGCCCGCCACCTCACTGGGCTAGTGTTTTGTATTTTTTAGTAGAGACGGGGTTTCACCGTGTTAGCCAGGATGGTCTCGATCTCCTGACCTCATGATCCACCCGTCTCGGCCTCCCAAAGTGCTGGGATTACAGGCTTGAGCCACCACACCCGGCCAACTCGGTTACTTTTATCAGTTCCTTTCCCTGCATGAGGAGGCCACAGCAGAGTGGGGACTCACGTACCCACAGACACACGGCGAGTGGCAGAGCCAGGCTGTTCTTCCAAGATCGATGTATTGCTTCCCACCCTCCCGCTCCAGCCACCCTCCTGTGCCACCTGTCAGTGAGGAGGAATCTTGCCCAATTTGATGTCTTCTGTGATGCAGATTCTAGAGGAAAGAGGAAAACAAAGAAACAGAGAGAGCTTAGACAGAAAGCTGAGAGGAATAAAAGTTATGATGGGCAAACCTTGAAGGAAAACTGGGGGCTTACTTCTGCATACAGATTATAAAAGGTGGGGCTACCAAAAGATACTGCTTTGTGCTTTAAGTTAGATTTATTCTGGCTGGGCGCGGTAGCTCATGCCTGTAATCCCAGCGCTTTGGGAGGCTGAGGCAGGCAGATCACCTGCGGTCAGGAGTTCAAGACCAGCCTGGCCAACATGGTGAAACCCCGTCTCTACTAAAAAATACAAAAATTAGCTGGGCGTGGTGGCGGACACCTGTAATCCCAGCTACTCGGGAGGCTGAGGCAGGGAGAATCGCTTGAACCCAGGAAATGAAGGTTGCAGTGAGCCGAGACTGTGCCACTGTACTCCAGTCTGGGTGACAGAGCAAGACTCCGTCTCAAGAATAAATAAATAAATAAATAAATAAATAAATAAATAAATAAATAAGATTCCCTTTAATAACTGGAGAAGTACTAATAACGATCAGAAACCCTGTTTCCTATCTATTTGGCATCTGGACTGTGATTCTTTGAAAATCGTTCCAACAAGGACTGGAGCGCACAGGGTGAGGGTATCTGTCTGGGTTACACACATCTGCAAACTTACTTTGAGCAGTTGCTGGGTAGACTCAGGCCTGGAGCCTAGTGGTTGGTGAAACAGATTTGAATCCTATGTGGTCCTTCTTCCCAAAGAGTGCAGAGTTCAGGTCCCATGTTTCTCCTTAGCCCCATGCTCAGGCATGCCTAAGCAGAGGCATCCTGCAAAGTGGTTGCTGTACCTATATTGTCAAACTGAAGGAAGGAGGAGAAACATGGGCTGAGAAACAAGAGGGATGGGAGGGCGGCCCTTGGAGATCCTGTGTATTGGGAGAGGCAAGCCGTGACTACTGTGCACCGTGAACTTGGAGAGTAGAGAGCCTGCTTGGGCACTTTGCCTTGGGAAGCCCTAAATGCTACACTTGGGACACAAGCTTCATTACCTTTGACCACCCTGGAGGGCTCAGGCGCGTCTGACACAGCCTGATGGATGAGTCTTTCTAGCTGGGAAGGGAAACGATCTTTCCAGCCTGAGGCTCACAGTCATTTATTCTGAATGGCCTGGGTTTGAGGGGACACAGGGCACAGAAGATCAAAATGCTGTCCTCGCCACCATGGGCTACCAGCATGCGAGTTCTGGGGGTCCACACAGCTCTAGGAACAATAACAAGGACTATTTCAATAATGACCTCTGCCCCTTCTTAGGCACTTACTGTATGCCAGGGTCCCCTTCCACGCTCAGCAGTCTGAGGAGGGAGGTGGCATTAGTGTCATTTTGCACATGGAGCAGCTGAGGTTTGGTGAACATAGGATGACCCAAGTCACAGGAGATAGTGAGGGAGTGACGGGGCAGGATTCAAACCCAAGTCCGGCTCCAGCTCCAGAGTTCTTGGACACTGTGTGTGACTCCTGCTGCAGCAAGGCAGGGGGTCAGAGGGCTCTCGGGGGTCCTGGCCATCCTGATGCTGGACTCAAAGCCCAGGGCACTCTGCCTTGCCCCAGCTCCCCAGCCTGATCCCAGACTGAAGCAAAACTGGGAGGTGTCAGCCACTGAACTTGAGGGGACTCAGCCCCAAGGGTCCATGGCAGGCAACGCTGCCTCTAATTCGTGGCATATGCATCATTCCCTTGTTGTAAATATAGCAGCTGAACCTCTGCAGCACCCGTGTGGGGTCAGCAGTGATTGGTTTTAATTCCTGTATTGGGCCCAACCTCATCTGTTCCAGGAAGACAGTTTTTGTTGTCAGTTAATTTTCCCAGAGTGTTTTTTGATGAGCCTTCTGATTCCAGTGGACTGATTTCTTGTTCAGGTTTTTTGTTGTTGTTCCTGGAAAACAGGCTGTGTGCCCAGCAGCCCCATGGCCAGCCCTATCCCCAGCCTGTAGCCCCTCTAGACAGCCCCTGCCTCAGCCCAGCAACACCGGGATTTTGGCATTGAGCAGGACGAAGCTTGTGTGTAATTTGTCTGCCTCTTCAAAGCATTCTTGACGTGTTTTTTATTTTTGTTTTCGTTTTTGTTTTGAGACAGAATCTCACTCTGTTGCTCAGGCTGGAGTGCAATGGGACGATCTCAGCCCGCTGCAATCTCCGCCTCCCAGGTTCAAGCAATTCTTCTGCCTCAGCCTCCTAAGATAGCTGGGATTCCAGGTGTGCGCCACCACACCCAGCTAATTTTTGTATTTTTAGTAAAGACTGGGTTTCACCATGTTGGCCAGGCTGGTCTCGAACTCCTGAACTCGGTGATCTGCCCACTTCAGCCTCCCAAAGTGCTGGCATTACAGGCATGAGCCACCGTGCCCAGCCTCTGACGAGATCTTTTGATGAATTTCCTACTTGTTCATAGCCCCTGCCAGGCTGGGGTCACCTTTCCCCATGTGTTTGTCTGAGGCACAGGTGTCAGTCTTGGCAAAAGGCATGGGCTATTGTTTGTTGAATGCATAAAGGAAGGAATCAATTAAATGAGCACAGCAAATCGGGACTCAGTGACTCTGTGGGGTTTGGCAGGCAGGTCTGGAGATGGATTTCAACGCTGTCCTCACCCCTGGCTTTGCTGAGATCTGCACTGTCTCTGGGAATGCATGTTGGAAACGCGTGTTCTTCCAAGATCAGCCTCGCTCTTGTATCTGCAGCAGGCAGGAGCTGCCCTGCAGGAGGGCTGCTGGTCCTGCCCTGGGACGGGGCCCCTCTCAGTTCCTGTCACTGCCTCCACCCCACACGGAGGTATCCAGCCTGAGACCCACAGGGAAGCAGATGGACAGATGCCAGGAGTGGCCAAACACAACATTCTCTTCCTTTTAACTGTATGATTCCGCTCAAGTGAGGTTCTTAGAGTAGTCACATTCGTCACATTCATAGAGACAAAAAGTAGGATGGTGGGTGTCGGGGGCTGGGGAAGGGGATGGGCAGTTCGTGTGTGATGGGGACAGAGTTCCCATTTGGAAAGACGAGAAAGTTCTGGAGATGCGTGCTGGTGATGGCTGCACACACTGTAAATGGAGTTAATGCCATGAACTGGCCACTTTAAAATGGCAAATTTTTTGCTTTGTGTCTTTTACTACATTTTTTTTTTAATTTAACATTTTTTAAACAGCAATGTTCTCTCCTTTTCGTTGTTTAACTTTTGAACAGTTGGGCTTTTCTGTTAGATCTGGGGCAGGTCCCAGCATGTTTCCTGGGCTCTGAAACAGAACCAGTGGTGACCCCTGCTCGCCGCCACGTACAACCCTTGGGTCAGCTGAGACCCCAGGCACAGCTCCAACTCAGCCCCCGACCCCAGGTCACCTCTTCGCCTCTCTGTTCCTCCCCCTCCTCCACCTGCAGTCCCTTAATCGGCTTCCTGTTTATTCATAGCTGGACTAGCACACGGTATGGTTTCTATTCACCTTTTATTGTTGGTCTGTCTTTCCCCATGGGACCATAACTCAATGAAAGCAAAGACTGTCTTTCTTGCTCACCTGCAAGAGAAAGCACCCAGCACATGGCAGGAGATCAACCCTCATTAAAATGACCAAAAACGATGCCAACGTATAAAAGAAAGAGGAGTATTTGCGTACCAATCACAACATGATTCCCGAGACACCATCTCAAATGCCAACCACAGGTCACAGACCAACCACTGTAGTATGATAATATTTCTGCTTTTTAAAAAAGGACGCAAAAATACTATATTTGTTCTCTGTACGCCACATTTTCCAGGGGAACATAAATGTTATGCAAAAGTTCTGGAAATCTCCACACCAATGTGATAAGCCTTCTTCCAAGGTAACCCCTTGGAGGAAGAGACGGGTGGAGGGTGACTCACAGAGGGCTCAGCTATTTTTTAACTGCTACCTAGTAATTGTACATATTTACGGGGTCCGTGTGATGTTTTAATACATCTACACGATGTCTAAGGATCAAATCAGAATAAACTGCGATGTCACCTCCAACATGTATTTCATTGTGCTGGGAATCTTCCAAATCTCCTCTTGTATATTTTGAAATATACTATACATTATTATTAACTATAGTCACCTTGGCTCTTCTGTAAAGTAACTTTTTAAAAAACTTGTAAGGCCGGACGCGGTGGCTCAAGCCTGTAATCCCAGCACTTTGGGAGGCCGAGACGGGCGGATCACGAGGTCAGGAGATCGAGACCATCCTGGCTAACACGGTGAAACCCCGTCTCTACTAAAAAGTACAAAAAAAACTAGCCGGGCGCGGTGGCGGGAGCCTGTAGTCCCAGCTACTCGGGAGGTTGAGGCAGGAGAATGGCGTAAACCTGGGAGGCAGAGCTTGCAGTGAGCCGAGATCGCGCCACTGCACCCCAGCCTGGGTGACAGAGCGAGACTCCATCTCAAAAAAAAAAAAAAAAAAAAAAAAAAAACTTGTATTCTTTGTCTAGTTAGAAATTCTAAGCTGGCGAAATTGCGGCTCTCAAGCCTGAGGGAGCAGCTCTGCGTTATTCTCGGTCACATTGAGGGCCTTTGTCATCTTCACCTCTTCAGCAGGTGCAACTGCTGAGCCAGATATAAATCTCCAGGAAATCCGTGTCCTGTTTGTGTTACTTGGTGTTTCCCAGAAGATGACTGGAGGTGTCGGGGAAGGATGGAAGTGGCAGCCTGGCCTCCGTGTCCGTGGGAGGGAAGCACCCAGCTAGCGTGGACACAGGGGAGACGCCTCTCGGCCCCGCCTCAACTGCGGTTAGACAGGCTGAGCCGCTATCCCCATAAATCCAACAAAGCTACCACTCTGTTGTCCAAAGTGGTTCACATGGGGTGACCTGGCGAGCGCTGTTCTGCCCAGAGTTCCTGCTGAGGCCCCTCTGTCGCTCACTGGTTATTTTGTTAGCTAGGACATTGTCTTTATCCTGGGCATTTCATCGCCATCCCCCGCCTCCCACAGCACTGCGATTCTGGATGTAAATTCGAATCGAACGGAAAATCAAAGTTTTAAGACCCATGGGCATTTTTAGCCAAGAATATTTATCTCAAAGGCAGCCTAATTGCCAGTTGCTAGGCAGGATGGTTTGAGGTCAGGACGCAGCGCAGGAAATACTGGGTTGGTTTTGTCTGGTTTCCTTTTAAAGAGACCCTGTGGGCAAAGGCTTTGCCAACTGGAAAAGCCTGTGAAATGCGGCCTCCTTCAGGGGAATGCCAGTGACCCCAGCCCCTGTCCTTCTGGCCTTACCCATCCTGGTACCCAGTCCCCCGTGACCTTCTCTCCAGACCCAAGGACTCCCAGGAAAGAGCCTGAACCTTGATTACCCAGAAGAGTCATCCGCAGTGGGATTCCCTAGCACGACCCTTGCCCAGAGAGATTGGCCCTTTTGTGCTAGCACAGCTGCAAGCTGGGGCAGGGGCTGGCATGCCCACTCGACCGCCCACGGCCCAGAGGTCTCGGGTGCACTTCGCAGTGTTGCACCCATTTTAGACATTGTGCGTCCGTTCCCGCAATGCTGGACGCTGTAACAAGTCCCAGACTGAAAACTGGCTATTCATTGAGCCATGGAAAGTTATTTATTGCCCCTCTCAAGTCCTCCAAGCAGCTTCAGGCTCCTCCCAGCTCCCAGCTCCTCCATCCTGAACACGCGGACGCCCAGGTCACTGGGTTCGGCCGCATCTGGCTGGCAGAAGAGAAAGCGCATATCACTTCTGCTTATGTTCTGTTGACTGCAATCTCCACTGGCGGTCATTCCTCCCTTCAGGGGAGGCTGGGGCAGGCGGTCTTGCTGTGCCTCTGGAGGGAGAGCACATGCCATTCTCTGCTGTTGATCTCACAATGTCTTGTACTGGATCCTCCTAGACAAGCCGAAGCACGTTGAAGAAAAAAGCGTAGGCCGGGCGCGGTGGCTCACGCCTGTAATCCCAGCACTTTGGGAGGCCTAGATGGGCGGATCACAAGGTCAGGAGATTGAGACCATCCTGGCTAACACGGTGAAACCCCGTCTCTACTAAAAAATACAAAAAATTAGCCGGGCGTGGTGGCTCAAGCCTGTAATCCCAGCACTTTGGGAGGCCGAGACGGGTGGATCACGAGGTCAGGAGATTGAGACCATCCTGGCTAACACGGTGAAACCCCGTCTCTACTAAAAAATACAAAAAAAACTAGCCAGGCGAGGTGGCGGGTGCCTGTGGTCCCAGCTACTCGGGAGGCTGAGGCAGGAGAATGGCGTGGACCCGGGAGGCGGAGCTTGCGGTGGGCTGAGATCGCGCCACTGCACTCCAGCCTGGGCGACAGAGCGAGACTCCGTCTCAAAAAAGAAAAGAAAAGAAAAGAAAAAACCATAGTAAAGAAAAAAAAAGATACTTTTAAATTTTTAAAATTCTGTACATGATCTATTGTTATTTTTCATCAGGGAGGGATGCCAGGCAGTGGCCAGCACGTGTTTTAGCTGTCTGAACACTGCATCCCTCTAAGTCCCCAGGCTCTCTGCATAGACGCTCATTGCCTGCACTCTCTGTGCTAAGCAGGTTACCCAGCAGTTGCCTCGATTCTTTCCAGGAGTTCTTCAAAGTGGACTTACATGACTCTCTCCATTTTCTAGATGAGTAAACTGAGGCTTTCTGAGATGGAGCAACTTACAGAGGATTCCAGAGCCCAGCCTTGAGGGACTATTCTAGGGATCGGGGGACAGGGAGGAATCCTGACTGGACATGTGCCCCTCCTACCCCAGCCCTCCCCAGCCCGTAGTGCCCCCAACTCTGGCACATACCTGTGCTCCCAGATCAGGGCTCGGGCCTCAGCTTTGTGTAGTCCTCTCTGAAGCACAACTGTATTCGTGTCCTGCGGCCGTCGTCACAAATGACCACAGACTGGGTGGCCTCAGACAACAGCGATACGTTCACTCACAGTGCTGGAGGCCACGAGTTTGAAATCCAGGGCCTGGCAGGGTCCTGCTCCCCATGGTGGCTCTAGGGGAGGATCCTTCCTGGCCTCTTCCAGCTTCCTGTGTCTCCAGGTGTCCCTTCACTCATGGCTGTGTCGCTCCAGTCCCTGCCTCCATCTTCCCGTGGCCTTCTCCTCTCTGCGTCTCTGTGTCTCAAACCTCCCCCTGCCTCTCTCTTATAAAGACACTTGTCATTGGGTTTAGGGCCCAGCCAGGTAACCCAGGATAATCTCCTCATCTCAAGGTCCTTAACTTGATTATGTCTGTGATGACTCTTTTTCCAAATAAGATCCCATTCCCAGTTCCGGAGATTAGGACCTGGGCACATCTTTCTGGGAGACCCCACTCAGCCCACTGCACTAGCCATGCCTGGCCCCGGGTTGCCTGCTTTACCATTGGAGACACATCCCAGCTGCACCTCCATGTCCTGCAGCCCCCAGCCCCCTGGCAGGCCTGAGCAAAGCCCTCTGAGCCCCAGACGGGCCTGTGGGCCAGAGGACCTGCCCCTTCCTCCTATGTCTGAAACCTAGCCCCTTCCTTGGGGTTGTCCCTGGGTCTATTGACATCCCAGTCCCAGCCACATGGAACTCCACTACGGAAAGGAGCCCGGTAAAGACCCCGTGTGGCTCAAGGGGGTTCCGCTCAGGCCCTGGAGGCCAGAACCCACCCTGTAGGCCTGCAGGGGAGCCAGGGCACCCTCATGTCCCCGGCCTGCAGGGGAGCCTCAGGCCACCCTCCTTTCTGTACCCACCGCAGCTACTCATATGGATTTGGCTTTACCCAATTAATGTGTTGCTGGGAAAATCAGATGGAAATCAACTCTCAGAAAGAAAGAAAGAAGAAAACCCAGGCCCTCTTTACTGTGGTGTGATGGTCTGTGTCCCCCGAAAAATTTATACAGTAAATCCTCATCTCTAGAGCGATGGTGTTAGAAGGTGGGGCCTGCAGGAGGAAATGAGATCATGAAGGTGGGTCCCTCATGAGAGGAAGTAGTGCCCTTAGAAAAGGGACCCCAGAGAGCCCCTTTGCCCCTTCTGCCCTGTGAAGACACCATGAGAAGAAACCAGGAAGTGGGCGCTCACCAGACACTGACTCTTCCAGCCCCCAGCATGGTGAGAAATACATTTCTGTTGTCTAGAAGCCACCCAGTTTGTGGCATTTTGCTACGGCAACCTGAGCAAAAGCCTAATGGACTGAGACTCTCTTTCAGGCACTTGCAGAGCCCACTTCCATCCCAAACTGGCCATTTCCTGAGGCTGCTACGTGGGTCCCCAACACAGAGGCCTCTAGATGCTGTCAGGGAGTGGCACGTCCTGGGGCTGTAGAGACCCTCGGCCAGCAGGGGCAGCCCCTCCCAGCACCAGCCCAGGCTGGCTCTGTGGGCCCAAGGGCAGTGTCAGTCATGGACTCTCAACCTTTTTTTTTTTTTTTTTTTGTGACGGAGTCTCACTCTTGTTGCCCAGGCTGGAGTGCAGTGGCAGTCTCGGCTCACTGCACCATCCACCTCCCGGGTTCAAGTGATTCTTCCGCCTCAGCCTCCTAAATAGCTGCGATTACAGGTGCCTGCAACCATGCCCAGCTAATTTTTGTATTTTTAGTAGAGACAGGGTTTCACTATGTTGGCCAGGTTGGTCTCCTGGCCTCAGGTGATCCGCCCACCTCAGCCTCCCAAAATGCTGGGATTACAGGTGTAAGCCACTGTGCCCAGCCGGACTCTCAACTTTTTTGAACAAACCCAGAATAGATCATTTTCTAGGAAATCTTTCTATTATATATGTTGGAAATTCAGATGTTTTTATTATTGTACGAGAAGTGCTGAGCAGACTAAACAAAATGGGGCTTCCTCGGCCACCACAGATTTTCTGGTGCATCTGCTGACAGAAGAGCTGCTCCTTGGTCCTTGGCTATTACGACTCATTCTTTGCTTCTGTTAAAGGAGAGACGATCAGAGGAACTGGGGGTCAGACTGGCCCAGGGAAGGTCAGCAGCAGGACGCCAAGCAGATCCTGCCGTTCCGGGCCCTCAGCTTTCCCATCTGCAAGCGGGGCTGGGCAGGCGTGTGGATGCAGGGTTCTGTGACAATAGAAGCATTGTGCCCAGTGCAGCAGCTGGTCTGTGGCCTGGGTCCTCTGTCACTAGGAGCGGCTTACGGTCCGTTGCCAGCTTTGGGTTTCATATCCTGGCAGCACATTCTTCAAGCCGGCCGGCCGTGGTCTCTTTCTATGCCAAGCCTGTTCCCTCCGGACTTTGTAGCTCATAAGCTCCTGCTCTGAGCAGGGCGGTGATGATTAGTGTATTTACCAGATTATGGGATCAACTTCGTTGCAGGAGAAAATTAGCCCCAAATTGCCATGTGCCTCACAGCTCACTGGGCTGCTAGCCGTCCTGGGGGTACTTTCCAGCTTCCTGCTGGCTGGTGAACAGCCACCTGTGAATGGGACCCACCTGGCATGGGCCTCTTGGGCATTCCTGAGAACCTGTGCTCAGCTAGCCTGAACTGCTGGACACAGCGGAAGCCAACTTGATGTGAGCCGTGGGCAGCTCGCAGACCCCAAACAGGGCTCCAACCCTGTCACAGGGTAGACTCACTGGTTAGCCTGAGGCTGGTTGGGATGCCAAGGCTCCTTGGGATTCCCCTGGGCAGCCTAGAATGTGGGATGTGGGAAGGAAAGGGGTCTGACACCTGGGTCTGTTTCACAGGACTGCCAGGATCTGGGCCTCAGGGCTTTCGAGAGTCTGGGGCAGCCAGCCTCCCCTCGCCAGGGCACCAGCCTCACTCCCAGTGCCTAGTGTCCTTTGTGCTGGCCTTCCTCAGCGCTGCGTGGCGGCCTCCCACGGGTCACACCCTCTCTGCGGTGGCTGCTTCCTGGTGGGCTGGTGGGGGGAGGTCTGAGGGGCTGTTCATCAGGGACTGGCTCTCCAGCTGCTCGTTTGTCTTTGTGGGCACCTGGATTCTGCACCCCAGGAGGAGCTCGAGCTGGCCATGGTCTGTCCAGAAGGGGAGTAAACACCCAACCCAGCCCCACCTGCCCCCATCTGTGAATAGCAGGAGGGTCTCTGTAGGCACCCTGGGTCTGATCAGTTGTGTACGGGCCACACGCTGACTCCGTACTCAGCACCAGCCTGGGCCCTTTTGGGATCCTGCAGAGAGGAAGACCAGGCCCTGCTCTCGCAGAGCCTGAGTGCTGGGAAAACAGGCGCTGCACAGATGGACAGGCACTATGTGGGTCAGCAGGCTCCATAACTGGAGGCTGTGGCTGTGCTGTGAATGGAAACACACACATACTCATGCACACACACATGCACATATACACATGCACACACAGGCACCTACACACACGCACGTACACAGGCACCCACACACGTGCACACACACGAATGCACCCACATAAGTGGCCACCAGAGGAGTGTGGCCCAGCTTACACCTTGATCTTAGACTTCTGGCCGCCAGAGCTAAGAGAAAAATTCCTGTTGTTTGAAGCCCCTTGGTTTGTGGTGATTTGTCATGACAACCCCAGGAACCAGTACACATGTTCACACACACACCATTGCACATGCGCACACACTCGCACACATGCTAGCATATGCACACACACGGACACACACGCTTACACACACACAGATGCTCACATGTTCACACATTCACACACTCACATATATGCTCACACACACACAGATGCTCACATGTTCACACATTCACACACTCACATATATGCTTACACACACACAGATGCTCACATGTTCACACATTCACACACATATATGCTCACACACACGCTTACACATGCTCGCACACATGTTCACACATTCACACACTCACATATATGCTCACACACACGCTTACACATGCTCGCACACATGTTCACACATGCTAACACACATGCTTGCATATGCACATGTTCATAAACTCAGGCTCACATTCACGCACACACGTACACATGTGCCAACATGCATTCACACATGCTCACACATATACTCACATGCTCTCACACACACACACACACACACACACACACACTAGGATGCTGTGAAGCTACAGGGCAGAGGCCATGCCTTTGTCGACAGGGTAGTCAGGGAGGATTCCTCAAGGGGAAGGATTTAGGCTGAGACCTGGAGAGGAGGGTAGAGCTGAGGTGGCGGTGGGCTGTGCACCAGGGTGGTGCACAAGGCCCTGCCTGGACCAGAGAAGGACTCGGTGTCTTCTGGAACATCGAGAGGGTGGATGCTGCAGAAAAAGGGGCGGGACCCAAGCCCTACGGGGCCTTTCAGGCTATGGCAAGGTCCAGGGCAATGGGGAGCCATTGGAGGCCCTTGAGCAACGGAGGAGCATGACCGAGGGTTTATGAAGACCTTGTGGAGAGCTGGCCTCCAAGAGATCGCAGCGCCCATATGCTCCATTCACTTCCTCCCCCTTTTTTTTTTTCTTACAATTATACTTTTTATTATGTTTCAAATTGTAGTGCAGTGCACATACCATAAAATTTACCATCTTAACCATTTTAAGTATACGTTTCAGTGGCATTAAGTACATTTCCATTCACCATCGCCACCATCCATCCCAGAACCTCCTCATCTTCCTGAACTGAAACTCTCCCCTATTAAACACTCATCGCCATCCCCTCCCCCAGCCCCTGGCACCCACCACCCCACTTTCTCTCCCTATGAATTTGACCACTCTAGGGACCTCAGATCAGTGGAATTCTGCAGTATTTGTCTTTTTGTGCCTGGTTTATTTCTCTCGGTGTAATGCCTTCGAGGTTCCTCCGTGTTGTTGCATCCGAATCTCCTTCTGGTTTAAGCCTGAATGATAAATATCCCATTCTATGGAAACACCTCCTTTTGTGTATCCATTCATCTGTAGGTGGACACTTAGGTTGCATCCACCTCTTGGCTATCGTGAATAGTGCTGCCATCGTGAACGCGGGTGTGCAGATATCTCTTCAAGACCCTGCTGTCAGTTCCTTCGGGCACAGAGGCAGAAGTGGCATTGCTGGCTCACGTGCTCGTTCTATGTTTAACCTTTTGAGGAGCAACCGTGCCATATTCCACAGGGGCTGCACCACTTTACCTTCCTGCCAGCGGTGTTCAAGGGCTCCAATTTCCCCACATACTCACCAGCATCGTTACTTTCTGTTTTAGGATCGTGGCCATCCCAACAGGTGTGAGATGGTGTCCCGTTGTAGTTTGGATTTGCCTTTCTCGAAGTGATTAGTGGTGTTGAACATCTTTTCAGAAAAGTCCTTGTCGGCCATTTGTATCTTTTCTTTGCAGAAATGTCTATTCAAGTCCTTTGTCCATTTTATTTATTTATTTATTTTTGAGATGGAGTCTCACTCTGTCACCCAGCCTGGAGTGCAATGGCATGATCTCGGCTCACTGCGACCTTTGCCTCCTGGGTTCAAGCGATTCTCCTGCCTCAGCCTTCTGAGTAGCTGGGATTACAGGCATGTGCCATCACGCCTGGCTAATTTTTGAAATTTTAGTAGAGATGGGGTTTTGCCATGTTGGCCAGTCTGGTCTCGATCTCCTGACCTCAAGTAATCCACCCACCTCAGCCTCCCAAACTGCTGGGATTACAGGCGTGAGCCACCACACCCAGCCAGTTTGCCTATTTTTAAGTGAGATTTTGGTTTCTGTTGTTGAGTTCTGAGAGTTTCTGCACATTCTAGGTATTAACCCCTTACCAGATACATGATTTGCAAATATTTCCGCCCGTTCTTTAGCTGCCTTTTTGCTCTGTCGATTGTGCCCTTTGATACGCAGAAGTTTTACATTTTCATCTACTTTAGTATTTATTTTTTCTTATATTGGCTGTGCTTTTGTTACCTAAGAAATTCTTGCCATCCATATACAGGTAGCCCTTTTTATTTTTTATTTTTTTTTTCCAGCAAATCCCAGGCATTGCGTCACTCCCTCCTCCCCTTCAGTCTGTCTCTCAACAGCATAGCATCTTTCTTGCGGGCCCCAGTGTCACTATCCCATCCACACACCCAGCAGTGCTCTCTGGGTGGAATCTGAAGTGCCTCCATTAGCACATGTCCCAAATTATCTCAGAAATGCCTTTTCATGGTGGTGACTTCGACCCAGGACCCACGTGGTACTTGGGAGCTATGTCCCCAAGTCTCCAGTCCGAGTCATCTCCCGTGTTTCCTGCCAGCGACGTGTTACAGGGATGGGGTAAGTTGTTAGAGGGATGGGGTAGGTTGCCATCGGCTGCCCCCAACCCCAGATGTGCCTTTTGCCTCCTGTGGTGTCATCAGCCAGTCCTTGGGTCCTTCCTGCTTCCTGTAAACGGAGGTGAGCTCTTGCAGTGTTGTTAATGTTGGACCCAGCCACACGCAGGTGCTGTGAGCTTCACACCCTGTCTCCCCAGGAGGCAGAGACTGCGCTCGCCACCGCCGTGACGAAAGCTGCACCCGGGCTCCAGGTGCTGATGGTGAATCCTTCCTCACCAGCTGGTCACCCAGGGGCCTCCTTCTGGGGTGGGCCCTGCAGACATTGAAGAGTGTGCTGAGGCTTGCATTTGGTGACTTCCTAATCCTTCCACAGAGATGAGCTGAGATTCTTCCATCTCGAAGAACTTTCTCATCTCAAATAAGATGACTTGGTTAAGCTGAACGCTGTTTGTACCAGAAGGCAAGATAAATGCTTAATTCTTTCTTTTTAATTATCAAGTCTCTCCGTACGAAGCTGATGCTTCAGTGATCTCCACTGATGTCCAATGAGTTGGTTTTCTATCGTGTTGTTGGGGGATGAACTAGGGTCTTTTTCTCTCTCCCTCTGTCCTCTCTGCCCCTGTCTGTCTCTCTCTCCCTCACCAATATGTCATTGTGAACTCAAGATTTTTGTATATTCAACTCAGTGTTTTATATATATATATATATAATGTGTGTGTATGTATATATTTGTTTTATATAGAATATATTAAATATATATTTTTATGTAATACATAAATATATAACATTTATGTTATATATATGAATATATGTATGTATAAATATGTTATATATAACATACATAATATATATTTAATATATATAACGTTTTTATATATTCAACGTGTCTAAATCGGCTGCAGGTGCTATTCTGCCTGGTGCCCAGGTTGCTCATCTGTGCCCAGTGGCAGCCCTCTCATGCCCAGGTCTGGGGACCGCAGGGCCTCTCTCCTCAATGAGCACCTGCCCCCGTCCCTGTCCCCCTACCCCTCATCCGTCAGCGCTGCGTGTGAGGGTCTCACTGGGATTAAAGGAGCCCAGGCTTCTCAGAGACCCAGCTTCTCAGGCCCTCATCTTGCTGAATGATGTCCTTGTCCTCTGTCCTCCTTCTGGTCCTGTCTACCCTTCCCCTGAGTTACCTTCCAGAGCAACATGACCTCGTTTCAAAAAATAAACCAATTAGTACATTCTTCTGCCGCCCAGATGTACCCTCATATGCCCTTTTCTGGTTGGCTGACCAGCAGGGTCCCAGCATCCACCGAGTGCTCAGGGCGGGTGGGAGGTAGAGCAGCGTGTGGCTGTGTGCCCACATCCATGGGAGACAAGAGTTGTCAGGCAGCATCAGGGGAATATAGTATGTGGGGAGACGATTCTGTTGTAAAAGGCAGTTCTATAAAACAATCACAATTTGGATTTTTATCAAGGAGAGAAAAGAGCCTCTGGTTGAACCAGGGAGGTAGGTCTGACTCAAAAGTGTTCCCCAACCTGCCTTCGCACACCTGCGGCTGTTCAGGGCCCGCGATGGAACCAGGAGCAGGGAGCGCGGATGGCATCCTTAAAAGTTCGCTCGTTCCACTCTTCCCTGATTGAAGAACAAATTGCATTCTAATGTTTAGCATCTAAATGAAGCATTTCCCAGAACACAGTGAACCTTTCCATTGTCCTCTGAAAGCATTTCAGAAATAAGGGGGAATCTAATTAGTTAACTTCCACATGTGATTCCAAGAAATGTGATATATTTGATAGAAAATTACCTGTGGCAACTGCTTTCTTTCTCTGAGACTTGTGTTTTCCGAGACGGGTGCAGATGGATGCTCAGCACGGGCTGGGGCGTGATCCAATTACACAGCAGATTTCAGACGCCCAGACTCGGAGCTAGGGAAGCCTGGCGCCCTGGGGAGGACGCTGCATGGAGAGAGGCCGGGGAGGTCACGGGACCCCGACTGCTTTGGGCCAGGCTTCATCCTACAGGCTTTTGTGTTCTTATAACCCCAGCTTGTCATGCAGGAAGCAACCTCACAGACACCCAGCCACATCCTCTGCTATGGGGGCACCTACGCTGTCCTATTCTCAGAGCGCTCCGGGTCACCTTGCCCTGGAGGCCCTGAGCTCAGCGTGTGCCTGGCCCAGGACTCAGTGACTCACTGTCCGCTGGGACTTTGTTGAGTGGATTAGGAGCTGAGACCTCCTCCGTGATGGAGAAGGTGGATACCGAGAGAAACAGTCCAGGGACATGGTTTTATTTAGAGAAGGCAGGTGGGAGGGAGGGAGGGTGTGTGTGTGTGTGTGTGTGTGTGTGTGTGTGTGTGTGTGTGTGACTCTGGGAACCTTCAGGATGGTACGGCCCCCAGCAGGCTCCTCCCAGATTCCAGCTAAATGTACCACTTGTACAAATCTAAGTTGTCATGAGTCTGGGAGAGCCTTAGGCTACCCTCCCCTGTTTTAGGCAACCTGGGCCTTATTTGCCATATAAAAGTCAGCTCTCCTGTTCCTGAGCTGCCTGGATGGGGGCCTGCCTCTTCCCCTTGGTGGTTTGCTGGGGTGGGAGTTCGCATCTCGCGGGTCCTCTGAAGGGTTCTTGCTGCTGCTCCTGTCATTCCTGCTGGTCTTCCGCGGCTTCTCCTAGGAATGCCACAGCCCTTTGTCGGTCAGATTCCAGAATGCAGGCTCTGTCATCCCCCTCTGCTGCCAGTTGCTCCGTGTCCGGTCCCCAGGCCCCGGCCAGTCCTGAGGACGCGTTAGGTGCCAGATGGAGGGAGGGACCACCGGATGGACAGACGCAGATCACCACACTGGCCTGCTATGTGCTCACCCTTTGTGTTCTTGCCCTGGGGCTGCTGTCACAAAGGGTTCAAAGCCACCAGCTGGGGCTTGAACAACAGAAGTGTCTCCCCTCACAGTTCTGAAGGCAGAGACCAACATCAAGGTGTCGGCAGGGTCCTCTCCCTCCGGCACTCTAGGGGAGGACCCTTCCTTGGCTCTTTCAGCTTTTGGGGGCTCCAGGTGTTCTTTGGCTTGTGGCCACATCCCCTAGTCTCTGCTTCCATCTGCACGTGGCCATGTCTCTGTGAGTCTGTATTTTCCCTTCTTATAAGGGCACCAACCAGTGGACTAAGGGCCCACTTCTTCCAGGATGACCTCATCCCAACTGATTGCATCTCCAGCAACCTTATTTCCAAAGAAGGTCACATTCTGAGGTTCTACATAGACGTGGATTTTAGGGGGACAAAATTGAACCACTACCGTCTCTTTGCTTGAAATCACACACAATTTCCAGAGGCCTAGAGATGCCACTTTGTCTGCAGATCTGTTCCCGGCCCCGCCTCTGGGCAGCCTGGGCCTGATTGTCCTTCTGTCTGCTACCCTCACAGTCATCAATCATGGCCTGGTTCCTGTCCTGGGGGCTGACCAGCCTTCTGGGGTCTGGGACCTGGGGCATCGCTGCTGCCTGCCGTCCAACCTCAGGGCACCTGCACAGTCACTCCCAGCCCAGCAGGTTGGCTGACCTTTCTCTTACTCTAAGCATGGCCCCTGCAGCCCACCTCACCCCACTGCCATCAGGGAACCTTGTCACATAGGGCAAGCTGAGTGGGGGCCAAAGCCCATGGTCGTCCATCTCCAGGGCCAGGACCAGGAGCAAAAGCAGTGTGCATGCTGTCTGCTCCTCTCTGGAAGCCCACAGATGATGTCCTCTCCTGTCTCATTGATAAGCACCCTGGGGTCTCCTGGTCACTGCTAGCAGCCAGGGAAAACTGAGAAAAAGGGTTTTGTAGCTGGGTCTGTTAACTGACAAGACAAAATTAGGGTCCTCATAGTGAGGAAGGGGACTAGAATGGGTGTCAGGGGACTGAGTCTGCTGGGGGTGCTGGATGGCCAGGCCTGTCATTGCACACTTGGGGAAACTGAGGCCCAGAGGTCGGCTTATTGGAGTCGGGGCATTGGAGGGCAGCAGGATCATCCGGCTCTGCAGCAGGTACTCCCTGGTGTCCCGTGCCTCTGGCCTGGGTGGCAGCTTTCTGAGGGCAGCACCCGCCTCTCCCCGGCTTGGAGCTGATGTCAGAGTGCACCCGGCTGTAGCGGCTGTGGCGGCAGTTCAGAGGCCCTTAGGGGAGCTGCGGTCGCCAGTGTTTGCCAGCACATCCCCCTGCCCTTCCCACCACATGTGGCCCCCAGGGCCACGGTGGCCCGCAGTCTGTGATCCAGGCCTCCCTCTCCCGCCAGGCTGGAACCTGCTGGACATCTGTGTGTCCCACTCCATCAGGCCTGGAGACCCGGGAGGCCAGCAGCAGGGCCACACTCCATTCTGTGTCCTCGTCACCAAGCGCCAGGTTGAGTGACAGAGAACTGACCAAACCCTTCAGAGCGCTGGAGAGAGGCGGTCTCAGTCTGGCTCCCTGCCCCTCTCCCAGCCTTTTCGGCAGCAGCCTGGGTGGTGTGTTTTAGTTGGTGGGGCAGGGGACAGGGTGTGGCTCAGTGGAGAACACACCCAAGGCTTCTAGATGGAAGGAGGGGCCAGGCTCTTCCGGTGCTGGGATGTGGGGGTGGCTTGGAACGCTGTCAGAGGAGGGAGGGTGCCCGGGGTGCGTTTCCCCACTGAATTCAGGCTGCAGTGGGCACGTGAGCTCTGGCGTGCACATGCCTGAAACCAGCCCTCTCCGAGTGTTGGCGTTTCCCTCCCAGGCTGGAATCAACTCCAGGCTTAAAATTAATTTCTCTTCCGCTCGCAACAATGGTGCAGCCTCTCCCCAAGTACATCCTGTCTTTGTGCGGAACACACTGCCTTGTCGTGCTGGAGCCCAGAGCCCCAGAGCTGGGATGATTTACCCAGCCAGAGCCCACAGCGGTACTGCGATCCTCCGGGACCTGTTCACTCCCCTAGTCAAGAGACTCTTCCTAGACACTCGGTTTGAGCCTGTCCTGGGGTGGGCAGGTGGCCCAAACCTTCGGCAGCCCCTCACCACCCAGAGGCGGTGCTAACAGCCGGCAGGATGGTGGGTCTCCACTGGCTGGAGCTCGGGAAGCCGGAAGTTGGGGGATGACAGCAGCATCATGATGCTGGGTGTGGAGTGAGCATGGGGCTGGCGTCAAGGCCAGCTCTGCCTCCCGTGGGCGGGCCACCTTAGGCTCCTCCTCTGCAAAATAAGGAGCTGGAACTAGACATTTCAGGGCTACTACAAGGACTGAAGGAGGCCCCGGGGAAAAGAGCTCTTGATATATTACGACACGACTTAGTAGTGACTATGCTCACTTTGCAAGCAGGGAAACCGAGGCCTGGGTAGGGCAGAGAAGGGGCACATGTGTTTACTGCACTCTCTGCCCCCTGACTTTGGTGCCATCAACCTCCACCCGTGCTGCAACCATCAGAATTTGGCTTCCATGTTCTGCTTCCGGACCCTCCCAGCCTAACCCATGGTTCCTGCCATGCAAAGATGGGCTTACCTGGAAGATCTTCAGTTTTAAGAACTCTCAGCCGGGCACAGTGACTCATGCCTGTAATCCCAGCACTTTGGGAGGCCGAGGCAGGTTGATCACCTGAGGTCAGGAGTTCGAGACCAGCCTGGCCAACATGGTGAAACCCTGTATCTACTAAAAATACAAAAATTAGCTGGGCATGGTGGCGTGCGCCTGTAGTCCCAACTACTTGGGAGGCTGAGGCAGGAGAATCACTTGAACCTGGGAGGCTGCTGTTGCAGTGAGCCAAGATCATGCCATTGCACTCCAGCCTGGGCAACAGAGCGAGACTCTGTCTCAAAAAAAAAAAAAAACAAAAAAAACTCTCTTCCTTGCTAGGCATGTTGACCTTTATAAGGGCCCCCTTTGAGATCCAATCCAGGCTGAACTCATCTAAAAATCCAAAATCCAAAATGCTGTAAAACCCCAAACGTTTTGAGCATCAACATGAGGCCACAGGTATAAAATTCCACACCTGACCTCATGGGATAAGTCCCAGTCAAAACACAATGAAAACTTTGTTTCATGCACAAAATTCTTTAAATGTTATATGAAATTACCTTCAGGCTATGTGTATAAGGCATATGTGAAACATACATGAATTTCGTGTTTAGACTTGGGTCCCATCTTCAAGATATATGTGATTATATGTGTAAATATACCAAATGTACATGCAAATATTCCAAAATCCAAAAACACATGCAATCCAGAATACTTCTAGTCCAAGGGTTTAGGATAAGGGCTATTTCGCTGTAGTCACCTGACCTGTAGCAGTCAGGACAGCAGGGTTAATCTCCAGCAGAAACAATATCCAGGTTGCCATGGCTTAAAAAAACAAAGGATTATTTCCTGCTCACTCTCACTGCCCTGCCAGGTCTGCTGGGTGCTGTCCCTTGCCTTCCTCACTTAGGAACCTGGGTGGGTGATGCCCCCACTGACCGGACCATGATCCGTTCATAGTCGCCACGTCTGGGTTCAAGGGCAGTGTGGCGGGTGGTGAGTTGGTCTTCACCTTTCCTGGAGTGACACACGTCCCTGCCGCTGCCAGCTCACTGGCCGCACCTAACTTCAGGAGGGTGGAGACCTGCAGCCCTGCATGTGCCGAAGAAGGAGGAAAATCAGAATTTTGGGGAACAACTCTAATACCGCAAACCTCAAAAACAGGAGCCTTTAGTGCTAGAGTGAGCTGTGAGAGGAGACACTTCAGGGACAAAGTCCACCAGCGCCATGCCACCACCCCCACCTCCAGGCTCCCATCTGACCTTCACGGCTGTGCCAAGGCCGACCAAAGGGCCTCCCGGGGTCCCCGTCTTGGGTGCCCAGGAAACGAGATACGTGCTGACGGAGGACCTGGGAACTGCAGGCTTCATCCTTGCTGGGATGGGGTCTTTCCTCTTCACGCTGCCCACTCTGGGCTGAAGAGTGTCGTGATGTGGCTTGGGGTGCAGTATTTCTCCACTACAGCAACAGAGGCCAGCTCTGCCTCCTGTGGGCGGCCACCTTGGACTCCTCCTATGCAAAATAAGGGGCTGCATCTGGACCTTTTGGGACTGCTGCAAGGATTGACCTTGCAGGGGTACTACGAGGATAGTAGCCTCTGGTCCAGGGCTGGAGCCATCGGTCTCTCCTGTTTCTTGCAATCCAGTGGGCTCCGTGGCGTAAAGCTTGCCACCCAGGGGTGGTGGGATCAGACCAGATAAGACTGACTGACAAGCTCTGCCTCTTGCTGAGGGCAGGAGCCATCCGTCTCTCCTGTTTCCCACAGTCCAATGGGCTTTGTGGCGTAAAGCTTGCCACCTGGGGGTTGAGACTGACCGACAAGCTCCCAAATCAGCCAGGAGCACCAGGCTTCCCTGTGATAAGAGGCAGGATTTTTCCCTGGTGTCTCCCTGCCTCTTGATCCCAGTACCAGGCTTCATGCCATAGTCAGTGCAGATATTGTGGGTGATATGTTTGTTTCATAACCGTTCCTAAATTTAGAGTGCATGCTAAGTGATATCTAGAAGCCATGTAAAAGAAAACGTTTGAAATGTTTGCAAAGATGATGAGGCATCGAGTGGACCAGAAAACATGTCTCCCTAAATGGGCCCAGCAAACTGTGTTGCTGGGGGTGTTTTCCGTTGCCAGCTGAGTTGTGACTCTCGGCAACGGTTTCTTAGCAACCGTGTGTGCGGGGTACCATGCTCAGCCGGGATGGGAGGCTGGGACGGAGGCTGCCTGGGAGTGAGAACAAGGCAACGGAACTGGAGGCGGGGAGGCCCCAGAGGGCTGCAGCCCTCGGCCCTCCAAGTGGGAGGGGCCCCAGGTTTAGAGGATTAATACTCCAGGTCCCGTGATGGCCTGGTGGTTGCCATGGGGTGGATTACTGGAAACTTCTCTTTCTGCATTTTTCCTTCCTCTACAGTGTGTATTTTATGCACAGACATGTCCTCTTCTTTCATTTTTGCACAGAGGTCTAAGAGGCTGCACTGAGATTTCACCCGGCTTGGGCTTGTGGACCTCTGGGAGGCAGGGGGCTTGGGGAGCAGAGGGGCCTGAGTAAAAGAGGAGAGTGCAGAGACTGGCTCAGAGCCCACATCCTCCACTGCTCAGAGCCTGCTCAGATTTCCTAAGGTCTGGGCCTCAGTTTTCTGATGTAAAATGGAGGGAGGGAGGTCTGGGTAGTGAAACACCAGCTTGATCCAGAGAGAGGGCTCACTTTTGCCTTCAGCTCCCGGGTGGGTGGTCTTTGGGATCCCAGAATATCCTGCCTGATGTGTGTGTCTGTTTGCCCGGGGGATTTGACGGCTGGACAGTCTGACAGTGTGATTTATGGCAGGGGCTCTGGGTCATGCCATGTCAGCTTGGGCCTCCAGAAGAAACTGGAGACCAGAAGGATTAGCCCAAACCTCTAGGAGGAGCTGGAAACTAAAGCACTGCCACCGAGGCAGTGTGTGACAGAGCCCCAGCCAAGACTCGGGACACCAAAGGTCCTGGAGCATCCCTGGTGGCAATGCCCTGTGCGTGTTGTCACACATCATCTCTGGGAAGGAATTATCCCCGCTTCCCGGGAAGAACGTCAGATACCCCGTGTCCGCGTCTGGACCCTGCCCCATGCCTCCCTGTCCTTGCCTGATCTCACCCTGGATCTCTTTGCTGTAATAAACCAACACTGTGAGCACACGTGCTTCTAGTGAGTTCTCCGAGTCTTTCCCACAAATCACCAAACTGGAGGGTGGTCTTGGAGACCCCCGGAACTTACAGCTGGTGTCTGAAGTGAGGATGGGGTGGTGTTGTGGCAGCTGTTCTCTTGAACTGTACATTGGCTAACCTCCTGGTGAGACCCCTTGGGGCACCCCCCAAAGGCCGCCAGGGGAGGGAGCTGATAGAGACCATGCTCTGGGTGGGGGCATTTCCCAGAGCCGCCCGCCAGCTGTGGAACTGGGGCAGTGCTGCCCCACGGAGGCACCAGGGACGCTTCTAGCGGGATCACTCTGTTGCGGGCCCCTCCTGCACGCTGTAGGGTGTCCAGCAGCAGCCTGACCTCTCCCAAGAATGTCCCCAGAGGTTGACACGTGTCCTCGGGTTCCCTGGGGGTTGGGGGTTGGGGGGGTACCATCGCCCCTGGCTGAGGACTGCTGCCTTATGGGGAAGCTGGTTTGGGGCTTTTTGGTTTTGAAGCAGGCTGTGGCCATGGGAGCATCTCTTGGGAAAGATGGAAATGGATTCTGAGGGATGTCTGGGGGTGAATCCTGGCTCAGGCAGGAGGGGACAGTTGTTCGTCTCTCTGTGAGGGATGCAGTGTGTCCAGTACCCCCTGGCCTCAGGTCTGAGGGCCGCAGAGCTGGCAGGAATCCCTTGGGGGCACCAGGGGACTGGCTGGGGGCATTGTCCATTCCCACCTCCTCCATGGGGAAGAGGGGTAGGATGCAAGCCTGGGAATAAGACGATGCAGGGGACAGCCCGTCCCCATCAACTCTGCCCTCAGCTCAGGAAGTGGCAGGCGTGGTGTCCATTAGCCCTGCACACTCCCCGGCCTCAGCACCTCCTGAGGCTGGAAGCTCCTAGGAGGCTCCAGGCCCACCCCTCCCCTGGGGAACCCAGGGCCTCTGCTCCCAGGAGTCCACACCCGAGGCTGCCCCTCCCTGCACAGGGACGAAGGCGCCCCACCTCCTGTGACTCCAGTTCTTGGTGGCAGCTCTGGGCGTACCCTTAGCCCTGAGTTGTGCCCCGTCCTATACCCCAGCTCCCCAGTGGAGTCTCTGTTGCTGTCCATACCCTGCCCTGGCGTGGGAGGGGCCATAGGCTGGAAGAGATGCCCTGGGACCTTCATAATGCTGACAGCCCTGAATTCGCTCTCCTTCCTTGGCCTAAAGCAACTCTGTCTGATAGAACTTTCTGGAAATGTCCCACGTGCTTGATATGGCACCACTGGCCACACACAGCTTCTGAGCACACAAAATGCAGCCAGTGTGGCTGAGGAACTAATTCTTAGTTTTAAATGTTTAATGTCAATTAATTTAAACTTAAGCAGCCGTGGGTGGCTGAGGCTACTGTATCAGACCTCCCATTTGATGAAAACCACCTTCGGAGCTGGGAAGAATTTCCAGTCCCCTCTCTCCTTCCTTCCTTCCAGCCAATCCACCCATATTTCCCAAGCACCTGCCACGAGCTGTGTCCTCATCAAGGTTGCTGTGGGGACGCAGCCTTCGGGGTGCATCTGGCTCCGTGATAGGACAGAGGCAGGAGCCAGGCCAGAAATAAATGAATAAGTGTGATGATCCTCCAGAAGGGCTAAGGGTGCGCAGAGCATAAGCAATAGCCATGCAGTGGTGGCCGTCAGGGAGGGTCGGCAACAGCCTCGGAGGAGGTGGGCTCAGAGTCGCAAAGGCAGAGACCGCCAGGGGACCTGGAGGGGCAGAGGCCATGCCCCCAAGTGTGGGAAGGGCGGGAGAGGCAGGCACAGGCCCCACAGGATGTGGAGAGGAATTTTTTTTTTTAATTGAGATGGAGTCTCGCTCTGTCATCCAGGCTGGAGTGCAGTGGCATGATCTCGACTCACTGCAACCTCCGCCTCCCGGGTTCAAGTGATTCTCCTGCATCAGCCTCCCAAGTAGCTGGGATTACAGGCGTGAGCCACCATGCTTGGCTAATTTTGTATTTTTAGTAGAGACAGGGTTTCACCATGTTGGCCAGACTGATCTCAGACTCCTGACCTCAGGTGTTGCACCCGCCTCGGCCTCCCAGAGTGCTGGGATTACAGGTGTGAGGCACCGCACCCAGCTGTGGGAAGAATTTTGACTCTACTCCCCAGGTGACAGGGTTTGTGGCAGGGAGCAGCAGTGCTTGCCCGTGTGTGTTGTTCAGCTTGTGGGACTTCCGTTCGGAGACTGCATTGGAGAGAGTAGGGTTTGGATGGTGTTCCACAGAACTTGTGTCCACTGGGAATCCCATTTGGAAACAAGGTATTCACAGATGTCTTTAGACGTCATTTATAGTTAAGGATCTTGAGATGAGATCATCCTGGATTTAGGGTGGTCCCCAAATCTGCTGACTGCTGGCCTTGTAAGAAGGGGGGACGCAGAGGCAAAGAGCAGAAGGCCATGTGCAGAGCTTGGTGGGTGCAACTACAAGCTAAGGTGGGGTGCCAGGGTGGCCCGCAGTCCCCAGAGCTGAGGGAGGGCCCCGGAACGGATGCCCCCTCCCAGAAGCCTTGGTCTTGGACTGGAGGCCTCCTGAACTGTGAGTGAATAAATGTCTGTTGTTTTAAGTCCCCCGGTTTGTGGTGCTTTGTAACAAAAGCCCAGGGACGCAGGAAGCCCCGTTAGAGGCTGTTCCACATCAAACACCAGGGTGGAGAGGACTGAGGCTGGGGGCGGTTTCAGGGCAGAGCATAGGTGGGGGACAGGGACTGACATAGGTGAGTCCTGGGCTCTTCCATACACTGCTGGGCAGCCATGGGGCCCTTTGCTGAGACAGGGAAGCCTCTGGCAGGCAGGGGAAGTTGCGGTGCTGTGTTGAGTTGGAGATGTCCATTCCATTGGACATCCTGCTGGTTCGAATGGTTCTAGAAGGAGCCGAGGAGCGGTTGACCAGCTGCTCTTGTCAGGCTCACCCACGCCACTTGTTGGGCTCACACCTTTGCCCCAGTGTGCCTGGGGCAGCCAGCCCAGCAAGGTGGGACAGGCACCTCCACATGGTGCTGGGCTCAGCACCAGACCCTCCCGGCACCATGTGGACAGAGCTGGGAAGAGAAACGAGCTCAGAAGTCGACCCTCACCCCTCCTGCGCGAACGGAAGAGCTGGCCAGGCCTGGGGGTGTGCAGGCTGGACTGTCTGTTGGCAACGCCTGTCAGTCACACTTGACCACCTCTGCCATTAAGCCCTCAATCATGCTTTTCTGGGATCGTTTATGGGTGTCTCCAGAAGAGTTACAGCAATGGGCCATCCCCGTTTATCTCCATCATTCCTCCTAAATCTCCATACCCACGTCCTCAGGCAGAGTCTCCCCTTCTGCACTCACTGGCCTGGGTCGTTTCGTAACGTAAGCAGCCGTGCGTGGCTGGGGCTACCGTATCAGACCTCCCGTTTGATGAAAACCACCTTCCATCTGGGAAATGAAGGAGTTGGGAAGAATTTCCAGTCCCCTCTCTCCTTCATTCTTTCCTTCCAGCCTGTCCACCCGTATTTCCCAAGCGCCTGCCAGGGGCCATGTCCTTGCCAAGGGTGCTGTAGGGGTGCAGCCTTCGGGGTGCATCTGGCTGCATGGTGGGGCAGAGGCAGGAGCCAGACCAAAAAGAAATGGACGAAATGTGGCAGAGCATAAGCAATAGCCATGCAGTGCTGGGCTCCAAGCTGGTCTGGCTTCTGCTTCACATATTCTGCCTGTGACCTCAAGTGAGCACCCTGGCAGCTCCTGCCTCGGTTTCCTCATCTGTAAAATAGTGATCAGGACAGAGGGGCTGATGTCTTATGACACGTAATGTCCTCAAGTGTCTAGGACTCTCCTTGGACACCCCAGAAATGGGGTCTTCCTGGGCGGTCAGGGCAGGCTGCACAGGGGCTGCCGTCATTGATATGAGCTGTGGAGGTGAAGTCAGGACCACACCCTGCCTGATCCCCGTGCCTTGGTGCCTGAGCTTTCATTTCAGCCCCCGCAGCCTTTGAGGCAGGTGCTGTTACCATCCATCCCCATTTCAGATGGAGAAACTGAGGCCTGTTGGGGTCACACAGATATTACGTCATACCCAGCCCCACAAGTCTTACTCAGTTTGAGTTGCTGTAACAAGATTCCACAAGCCGGGGCGGGGGGTGCTTAAACAAGCATTTATTCTCTCATGGTTCTGGAGACTAGAAGTCCCAGATCAAGGTGCCAGCAAGTTGCTTCCTGGTGAGGGGTTGCTTCCTGCTTTAGGCGGCTGCCTTCCTCACATGGCAGAGGGGAGAGAGAGAGAGTGAGCATGAAAGTGCCACCAAACTCTCTGGAGTCTCTTCTTATAAGGATACTAATCCCATTGGATCAGGGCCCCACCCTTATGATCTCACATAACCTGAATTGCCTTCAATAAAGGCCCTGTCTCCAAATGTGTCAACATAGGAACTTGGGGGGGACACAGACATTCAGACCATAACAACAGACTCCACATTTTGTCTGGGGGCAGGACAAGCATTAATGCAACAACCCAGATAGCTGGAAAGGAAGGTGCCCATGGTGGGGGTGGGGGAGACCAGGCTGGGGCAGGCAGCTGCATTTCCACAGATATTGGAGCTCTGCGTGTTTCTTGTAATAATGATGGGATTACCTGTTCTGCTTAATTAAGTACTTCATGGACAGCCACCAAAATCTCCATTTCTCCCAACTCAGGAGGATTCTGAAAGGCACAAAGCAATTACATTTTTGTTCTGATGAGGCCCCGGCAAGGTAATGATTCTTTTGCCTTAGGAAAGAGAAGAGCCAGCTGTGCTATGCAGAGGCCTCTCCCCACCTCAGACACCAGGAAGCATCAGCATGGTGCCGTGGACCGAAAGTCTGTGTGACCCCCACACTCAAATGTTGGAGCCCTAACCCCCACCAGGATGGTGTCAGGAGCAGGGCCTTTGGGAGGGGGCTAGGGTTGGATGAGGTCAGAGGGTGGGGACTCATGATGGGATCCATGTCCTTTATGGGAAGAGAGAGGGAGACCAGCACGCTCTCTCCCAGGATAGACATTCTGTTCCGGTCTTTAACAAGACCCTCACGTGTTCTCCTTCTAAGCTCCTGGGTACTTTGTGGCTCTTTTAAAACTCTCCCCTCCTGCCTCCCTGAGCATCAGTTAGCAAAGCTGAGCCCCAAACAGGGGTTCCTCCAAGTCCCATGGTAACAGAGGTAGATTTCGCACTGGGCAGCATCTCACCCTCCAGCGTCCAAGGGCCTTGCTGTCATGGAGGCCTCCTCCCTGTGAGCCGGCACTGACTAGCACGCCCCACAGAGGCAGCCACGACAGCCCCAAAGAGAATGAGGGAGATGGGGAAGAGAGGGGCCCTGAGGCGTTATCACTGCCTCGAAGGGTCCCTGGGCAGCCTCTCCGCAGAGCCCAGTTGTGCCTCTCAGTGGCCAGCTGAATAAGAATCCCTGAGATGTCCACGTGCTTATCCCCAGAGCCTGTCGACCGACTGCCTTCCATGGCAAAGGTGGCTTTGCAGACACAACGAACTGAGGGATCTTGCTGCAATCAGGAGGTCATCATGGATCACTTAGGGGGGACTGAGTGTGACCACAGGTGTCCTTATAAGGGGGAGGCAGAGGGAGATTTGATGCATGCAGGGGAGAAGTCCATGGGACCCCCAAGACAGAGCTTGGAGTGATGAACCCTCAGCTAAGGAACGCCAGGAGCCCCCAGAGCTGGAAGAGACAGGAAAGGATCCTCCCTGAGAGCCTTCAGAAGGAGCCAGCCCTGCCCACACCTCTCTCTCAGTCCCCTGAGCCCTGGGTTGGCCCTCTGACCTACAGAACTGGCAGATAAGAACATTTGTGTTGTTTTAAGCCACTAAATTTGTAGTAATTTGTTACAGCAAGCAATAAGAATCAAACTCAAGGGTGGTTGTAAGGCTGAAATGATGAACCCTCAGAAGTCCTTAGCATGTCACAGGCTGGGCTGGGGTCTGCCTCCCCTGGGCAGGGCTGTGGGCAGAAAGCGGGGGTCCTGAAGGGGAATCGAGCCTGCAGGACAAGGCGTGTGGGTACGGGACTGGGGTGGCTGTGCACGGCACCTGTGATGATTCACCCCGTCCATCTCCTGGCCATCTGCCGGGTCAGCCTGTGTGTCCCCTGTCCCAGAGAAGCTTGCCTGCCCTTGATACCTCTCAGGGTTGCTGGATTTGTTCCATTTTAGCACAAAGGCCCTGGAGAGCCAGCCTTGGGTGGTTTCCGGGCCTTTCCAGGGTCACCTGCCCAGTTTTCCAAGCTCAGGTTTATTTTTATTCCACACAATGACAAATCCTCAGCATAGTGTGATGAGGGTAAGCGGCGGCCAGCGTTTCCGCATGGGCTGGTTTAACCCAGAGGCCTGTGCCTTGCTCTCTGAGTCGGCGTTAATTAAGCTGGATTACCATGTTCACAAGCTGCAATGCCTTGTAATTCTGCTCTAAGTAGCCAGCCTTGTGTTTTGTGACTTAATTACTGAATCCCAGCCATGCACACCACCTGCAAGCAAGGCCAGGCCTGGCTGTGGGCGGAGCCAGGGCCACTCATTGGAACCTAGGGCGGAGTGGCCCTGGGATTCTAGAACCTCCTTCCTCAAATGGTTAGGCTAGACATAAATGGCGGTTAACTCTGGAGACTTTTGTCCTTTTGTTCAAAGACTTCCCTCTCGTGGGTTCATTTTGACCTTCTGGAATCACCCCTGCATGAATCACATCAGAATCAAGCATTTTTTTTTTCTTTTTTTTTTTTTTTCTGAGACCGAGTCTTACTCTGTTGCCCAGGCTGGAGTGGAGTGGTGTGATCTTGGCTCACTGCAACCTCTGCCTCCTGGGTTCAAATGATTCTCCCGCTTCGAACTCCCAAGTAGCTGGGATTACAGGCACACCACCATGTCTGGCTAATTTTTGTATTTTTAGTAAAGACGGGGTTTCACCATGTTGGCCAGGCTGGTCTCGAACTCCTAACTTCAAGTAATCCACCTGCCTTGGCCTCCCAAAGTGCTGAGATTCCAAGTGTGAGCCACTACGCCCAGCCTGAATCAAACCTTTCTAACATGCTTGGTATGGTAGACATTTATTCAGAAAAATACTGTTTTTCAGAGTTTTGGTCATATGCACGTGGGGTAAACTCCACCTTGATCAAGAAGGCCTCTTTCTCCTCATTCCAGCCGCCGCCTTCTCCCATTAACTCTGAACTTGAGCTTGCTCCAGGCTATGTAGGGCCCCTGTGGGGACAGCTGCGTCTGCCCCCTAGCTCTGCTCTGAAGCCCACAACCAGATCTGTGGAGGTTCTGACTGCCCCGGTTTTTTTTTTGTTTGTTTTTGTTTGTTTGTTTGTTTGTTTTTATTAAGTTCTAGGGTACGTGTGCACAATGTGCAGGTTAGTTACATATGTATACACGTGCCATGTTGGTGTGCTGTACCCATTAACTCGTCATTTACATTAGGTATATCTCCTAATGCTATCCCTCTCCCCTCCCCCCTCCCCACAATAGGCCCCAGTGTGTGATGTTCCCCTTCCTGCGTCCAAGTGATCTCATTGTTCAATTCGCACCTATGAGTGACAACATGCGGTGTTTGGTTTTCTGTTCTTGCGATAGTTGGCTGAGAATGATGGTTTCCAGCTGCATCCATGTCCCTACAAAGGACACAAACTCATCCTTTTTTTTGGCTGCATAGTATTCCATGGTGTGTATGTGCCACATTTTACTGCCCCTGTTTTGACAAATCTGCCCCACCTCCCCACTCCCTTCCTCGCATTTCTTTATTTTATGTCAGGGCTGGGTGAACTCTGGCCTGGGGGCCACGTTCCATCCATGACTTGAGTTTCTGCACCCACGAGCTGAGGAAGGTTTTTACATTTTTAAAAGGTTTTAACACACACGTACATGCACTACACACTCACATACACACACACACACACACTCAGGCACTGACACACACCGTCATAGACATTGACACACATGCACTCTCAGTGACACACATGCACACACACAACACACTGTCACACTCACACATTCATAGACACACACACACTCAGACAGCTCACACACACACCCTTTCAGTGACACACACAGCACACTCTCAGTCACACACACATACACACTCCCATAGACACACACATGTACACACACACTCAGATACTGCCACACCTACATACTCATAGACACACACAGTGACATACACCCACTCTGACATACACACAGTGACACACAACATACTCTCAGACACTGTCTCACACACACACACACACACACTGTCATAGACACACACACACACACAGTCATAGACACACACACACACACAGGAGCACACACGGCTCTGCCCCTGGCTGCTGCACTCTGTGGCCCTTTGCAGGGTGTTTGCCATCTCCTCTTTCTCAGTGGCCCCTGTCAGGGGATGCCCTGCAGGCTCCACCTACCTGGGGCCTGGTCAGGAGCCAGCCTGGCAGAAGTCCCCTGGGCCAGGGTGAGGCTCTGGGCCGCCCTAGCCTGAAAGTAGTCCCTTCTGGCACTCCCAGCCTTCACCCAGCAGCCTTCAGAGGCCTCAGAGCCCCCCACACCCCACCCTGCCTTCCTTCTCAGGTGTGAATGTTCTAACCCTGGGGAGAACTTGCTCAGGACCAAGCACTGGGCACCAGGACCCGGTTCCAGAGCCCGTGGGAAACAGTGCCTCCTCCATCCTCGTGGCCTGGCCCCGCCTCCCTCATCCCTTGACCTTCAGCCTCCTGAGTTGTCCGCCTCCCCAGTACCACCCAGCGCACTCCTTGGGCAGTCCTAGCACTCGAATTCACATCCTCTGCTCGGCTCACCCTCTGGTCTCATTGTAGGCCCCAACTCAGAGACACCATCCAGGCCCCTCCCAGGCTGGGGAGGCCCTCCTCTCGGGGTCCCTGGAGCCAGTTCCAGCAGCCAAGTGTGGGGTTGCCACAGGTGCAGGGCCTGGCCTGCTATTCATCGGGACTTCTCGGGGCCTTCAACTCGATAGCTACTTATCAGAGCAAGGAGCAGTCGGCTGTGGGGTCCGTTCAGTTGCACCATGTCAAACTAGCAAATATTGACCTATTATCAACCTACAAGAATGGTGATCTCATGTGCCCCCCATCCTGATGAGCAGCTGAGGCCCTGAATCCAGGGAAGGGCATCCTAAAGGCAAGGACAGTGAAGGGAGGATGGGCTCCAAGGCCTCTGTCCATTTCCCAGAGGCAGGCTCTGATCTCAGCGTCCACGCTGTCTGCCACTCCTTCCTCGGCAGCCCTCTAAGGGACACCTGGGGTCTGAGTGGCCCCAGTAAGGCTGGTGCCCGGCCTCACCTCACTACTAACCAACAAAGAGACAGACCGACGACGTAAGAGCCACATAGAGCAAGTTCCTCCCTTGTTGCCAACAAAGACAATACCGGCCAAGGTGACTTAGGCCTGTGGGTGGGTGGGTTTCCTTCTAATACCAAACCCCAGGATTGGACTGAATGGCCTGGCAACTCTGCCCCAAGGTGTGGAGCAGGTTCACTGCACGCGGCTTACTGACTTTTCCTAGGCTGGTGAGCCAGCCGCCCACACAGCGAGTTACATGAAGTGGTTCATTGCTTACAGATAGGCAGCAAGGAACAATAGAAGCCTGGGATTCGGCCGAGCCAGCCTGTAAGGCTCAGGAAAGGTGACTGGAGTCTTGACTGCATGTACCCACTTGTGCTGCAACTGAGGGACCCTGGAAAGCAGCTCCTCCTGGGTGTTATACTCCGGGGCCACATGACTTCTGGGCTAAAGTGTTGATGGACATCAGGTTTCCGGGGAAGACTGGGACAGAGCCCAGGCTATTCCAATCAGCCCTCCCTCTCTTGGGGTGTTGCATTTCTAGCACATTCTACGTTTATTCTTAAGAACTAAAATCAAAAGAGATGGGAGAACTGTGCTCGTCCAAGGCCACCTTCTCCTTCTAGGCCCACCCACTGTTCTCCACCCCCCCACTCATTCCCCACCAGCTCTTGGTTCAGAGGGAGGCTGAGTGTTGAGTTCATGATTGCCCTCTGCCCTCAGAAGACCTCTTCCATGAAGCCTTGCAGATGGCATGTCCACGAATGGATTCTGTGCATAGGGTGAATCCAATCTAAGCAGGTTTCTCTTCTTTCCTTCCTTTTGCCTTTCCAGTTAACCCATTAAAGCAAGGCCCTGGGACCACAGCCCCCCAGCCAGGAGCAGCATAGCGGCCCACTTCCTCTTCCCTCTCCAGAAGCCTCTAACACGGCCATGGGGATATCCAGTGCTCCTGCGTGTTAAGTTAGTGGGGAGGGAAGGTCTGCAGCCCTGTGTTGAGAAGGGCTCAGAGGCTCCTCCCAGGCTCAGAGGAGGACACAGACTCTTGGAGATCTGCAGAAGGGTTTGGTCATCCTTGCTCTCACAGCAACAGACCCAAGGCCTGTTTGGTCACTGAGACAAAGACTGGAGGATGGGATGAAGGAAGGGCCTGGAATGCTACTTGTACTTATTTATTTCTTAGGGCTGCTAAGAAACCACAGGTTGGGCTGGACATGGTGGCTCATGCCTGTAATCCCAGCATTTTGGGGGGCCGAGGCAGGTGGATCACCTGAGGTCAGGAGTTCGAGACCAGCCTAGCTCATATGGTGAAACCCTGTCTCTACTTAAAAAACACAAAATTAGCCAGGCGTGGTGGCGCACACCTGCAATCCCAGCTATCTGGAGGCTGAGGCAGAAGAATCTCTTAGAACCTGGGAGGCAAAGGTTGCAGTGAGCTGAGATCACGCCACTGTACTCCAGCCTGGGCAACAAAGGGAGACTCTGTCTCAAAAATAAAAAATAAAAAGGAAACAACAGACTGGCTGGCTTAAAACAACAGACTTTTACTGTGTCATTGAAGGCTGGAAGACAAAGGTCAGGGAGTCAGCAGGGCAGCGCTCCCTCCAGAGGCTCCAGGAGGCCCTTCCTGGCCTCTTCCGGCTGCTGGTGGTGCCGACATTCCTTGGCCTTCCCTGGCGTGTGCTGCCCGGCTCCAGTCCCGACCTTTGTTGTCACATGGAGGGCTCCCTGTGTGTCTGTGTCCAAATTCCCTTCTTCTGGTTGGGCACATTGGCTCATGCCTGTAATCCCAGCACTTTGGGAGGCAGAAGTGGGCATATAATTTGAGGTCAGGAGTTGGAGACCAGCTTGGCCAACATAATAAGACCCTGTCTCTACTAAAAATGCAAAAATTCGCTGGGCATGGTGGTATGTGCCTGTATTCCCAGCTACTTGGGAGGCCGAGGCAGGAGAATTGCTTGAACCCAGGAGGCAGGTTGCAGTGAGCCAAGATTGTGCCACTGCATTCCAGTCTGGGTGACAGTGTGAGACTCCATCTCAAAAAAAAATAAAAATAAAAAATAAAATTCCCCTCTTCTTATAAGGACAGCAGTCCTTGGATGTAGGGCCCACCCTACTCCCCTATGACCTCACCTTAATTGATATCTTAATTACATCTGTAATGACCCTCCTTCCAAATAAGGGCACATCCTGAGGTCCTGAGGTGAGGACGTCCACACCTCTTTCTGGGGGACACAGTTCCACTCATAACATTGCTGCACATGGCCAGGTCTTCCCGAGCCTTTTGAGTTTCTACACTTTGTGTTTTTTGAAAAAGAAAAACATGAAAAAAAAGTCCCAAATTGCAACCTCTTTAGAAAACAGTAGTCATTGCCCACTAACATGAAAGATGCACCTGCTGTGCAAACCAGCATGTGACTCCATGGCACACACCCCTGATACATTCTCCCACGTGGGCCAGGAGACACACATGAGAAGTTTCCAAGCACCTCTGTTCATAACAGCAAGAAGCTGGAAATGATGCAAGTGTCTGCGAACAAGAAAGGATCCGGATGCCGTGAGCTGCTCACACGTGGAGTACAGTGCGGCAGTGGGAGAATGAATGAATGCCAGCTGCATTCACCAAGGCGCGTGAATCTCAGAAATGCTGTGGAGGGGAACGTGGAGGACACAGAGGAATACATAGCGTCTGATATTGCGTATAGAAAGTTCCAGGAAAAAAATGGGGGAGGGGGCAAAATGATTTCTGTAAAATTTGAAAAAAAGGCAAAGGGAATCCATGTATGATTTAAGGAAGTGAGCAGGTGACAGTGCTAGAGAAGAGCCGGAGCGTGGAAATTGCACGCGCAGACCCCAGGTACCCCTGCAGGGAGGAGGGTGGCTGCTGGGGGGCCACTGGGGGCGTCTGGAGTGTTGAACATTTTGCATTTTTCTTCGTGGAGTTTCGTTTATCCTTGCCTATGTGGTATGTTTACTTCAGGGATGAAGTTCCATCAGAAAGTAAGCGTGGATCTAAAGATATTCATAATTGTATGAAGAAGGCAAACACCCTCAAGAATATGTATGCATGCATGCATATGGGTAGGTATACGTGTACATACATATGTAGAGAAACCCAACCTTTCGTGCCTTCACCTGCAGCCGTACCTGGCGAGAGCTGTGGCTGCTATCAGGTAAATGGAAGGTGCTTGTGCATCTTGCCTCTGTCAGAGATGGGGGCTACAGGTAGACTTCCTTTGCCCTCTGCGTTTCCCTGATCAGCCCAGCCCTGATTCTCTCCCGCCCAGCACGTGTGAGTTCCCATACTCAGCAGCGGGACACCTTCAGAGCCCTTATGGAAGGCCTCTCTGTGAGAACACACATCCCACAGGGACCCCACCACCAGCACAGAGCCCCGGTTCCCAGGCAGGAGTCGCAGGCAACTTCGCCACCACCCCATCCAGCTCCCCTCTGGGGCCTGTGTCACACCCGGCCGCCGCCGCCTCCTTCCCAGATCTTGGGCAGGACGTTCAGGACGCTCCCCTTCTTCGATGCCTTCCCAGTGTTCACGCCCCCCCCACCCACCTCCCATGACAAGTAAATTTGGAACAAGGCTTTTCGTTCCTTTTCAGCAGCAGCCCAGTTTCACACTCCGGAGTGCTGCAAGAACTGAAAATTGCCTTTTTTTCTCCATTTTCAGTAGAAACGAAGGCAGTTTTCTAAACTCCCCCATTCATCCTGGAAGGTCCATCCTGGGTGCCTGACTACCTAGAAATTCTAAATGGCTAGAGGAGGGAAGGAGTCTCAGACGACACGTCCACCAGGACACCCTCCCATCTTGCCCTGGGGCCAGTGGGTCCCTTCGCTTTGTACATTCCTAGCCTTTTTGAAAGCATGGTTTGAATTAGACCCAAAATAAAGAATGGAATGATAAATGCAGAAGTAACCCTTAAACCAGAAATGCTCTGTCTCTGTGCCTTGTCACTCTGTCCTTCGAAACAGCCCAGAGGCGAGCCTGTCCCTGAAGGATAGGACGTGGGTCGTGAGGTGGTGACCAAGTGCCCAGGGCTGCCATGGGGCAATGCAGGGAAGATGGGGAAGCAGGGCAGGTGGGGAGCAACCCAGGGCTCCGGCTGGAGTGATGATGAGTTGAGGGAACTGTCAAGGAAAGGGTAATGCCGCAGCCCTGCAGGCTGCTGGCCCCGCCTCACCATCCCCGTGGAGAACAAGGCCAACGCCGATAGGCATCCGTGAACATACCCTTTGCAACATTGATAAACTCCCCTTTGTGAGCTTCTGCCAACCAGCCTTTTCCTGCAGTTTTAGCACCAGCCCCAGGAAGTGGCATTTGCGCTTAAATCTGAGAACCTCCAAACTCCTTTTGAAAGCTGCCACTTCTCTTGCATTCTGAGGCCTTGGCTTCACATGTGAAAAGGCAAGTCTTGGGTTGTGGAGATTTTGAGAGCCTGCATTTGCCTCTTAGTCACTATGGCTCTAGGTTCAGCCTTCTTCTGGACATTCAGAGGGATCAGGGTGCATCATTAGCTGGTTTTTAAAGAGGCTGGAGCTCTTCTGATCACCGTGCCCCATGGTTCCATATGGAAGCAGTGTTCTTCAAAGGACCATTTGTTTTTCAAAATCAGAGAGTTTTGAGCTCAAAAAGATTCCCGTCATTCTTGGCATGAGTCCCGTGGATCCCCACAGGCCCTGGAATGGAGTCTCTGGGCTCTAAGAGCTGCTTTAAATATGCAGAAAGCCCAGAGGGGCCGGCAGGAGTCCCTGGTGCTCCTGCATGCCAGCCCCATGCCGCGCTCTGTGCTCTGGGCTGGCATTGTGTTGGCTGCTCCACGGAATTCTCCGGGCCTGTCCCATCCACTGGAGCCGGTCAGCGGCTCTGGCTGGCAGTTCTGTTTGTCTTTCATTCATATAACATGGAGAGTCGAGGATTACTTAACAAATGCAGCCTGCTTGGAAAACCGTCATCCTTGGATTCAGGGAGAGAAGAACAAAGACCAGCAGCCTGTTTCTAGCTTCTGAGTTTGCAGGGGAGAAGCTGAGATCAGGGATCGGGGGACTGGCCAGGGGGGCACAGGCATATCATGTGCCACCCTGACTGACAGACCTCTTGGCCTTGGCATCAGTGGCAGGAGCAGGTCACAACATTAGACTCATAAAACCAGGCAAGAATTCATTTCTTTGCAGCTGGGCAGCAGGAGGGGACTTGGAGCTGAGTGTGCACACCTCGTATTAAGAAGTAAACAAGCCTGTCAAGAACAGGCAATACTGGTGGAATTTTGGGGGCACCAAAGCTCCCATTGGTCCCATAACTATTTTCTTTTAATTGTGGTCAAATACGTGTAATATAGAATGTGCCATTTTAGCCATTTAAAGGGGGAATAACGTAGCGGTGTTTAATACATTCACAAGGCTGTGTGACCACCACGGCCTGGTTAACCGCCCCAAAAGGAAGCCCCGTATCTACCAGCAGCCACTCCCCTCACCCCTCCCCAGCCCCTGGCAATCCCCAGGGAGCTTTCTGTCTCCATGGATGCACCGATTCCGTGTATTTCCTATAAATGAAATCACAGAACTTGGCCTTTTGTGCCTGGCGTCTTTCACTCGGCGTCACGTTTGCAAAGTTTATCCATGTTGTAGCATGGATCTGTGTTTCATTCCTTTTCATGCCCGCATAATATTCCATAATATACATAGTCCATATTGTATCTATTCCATTCTCTCTATGATATATCCCGCATTATTTGTACGGCCATGTTTTGTGTATTCTTTCATCAGTGGATGTGCGTCGGGGCTGTTTCCACCGCCTCTTGGCCATCACGGATGGGCTCCGAGCATGGCTGTGCGTGCTTGTTTGTGCTTCCCTGTGTGGTGGAATTAGTGGGTCACATGGTGACTGGGTGTTTAACTTACTGAGGAACCTCTGAATGCTTCCCGTGACCCATGCTGGTTTCTTCACACGCCAGGTCGTCATCTCTCTGGGGGTCTCTAATTTGAACAGATAAAGACACCTCCTGAGGACTCCTGTGACCCTTCAGCAGGAGCCCTCAGCATCCTCTTCTTTCACTTTGAAACCAACCACCTGCCGCCAGACCTAGCCCTCTGTGGGGTGGGCCCTCCTAGAGCCTTGCCTCTGAGCAGCATTGTCCAAGCAGGGCTTTGAGAGGTGGGAGCCGGCCAGGCCCTCTCTGGGTCCCCTAGTGCCACAGGTCCGTGAACAAACCACGTGGCCACTTGCCGTGGCTCCACGTGGCTGGGCCCTTCTGCCAACAGGTTTCCCTCGAGACGTCTCCTGTTTCATCGCAGAGTTTCCTTGATGGAGTCCCACTGACCATGGCTAAGCAAGGAGCGAACGCTCTGTGAGCAGTGAAATTAATTAGCACCGGTTTGTGTTTCCATTATCTCATTATTCATAACCACGCCGCATCTTTCCAGAGAGTTCCTGGGGACTGTGTTGTGAGGGTTATTTATAGCTGCTGGAATGAGGTTTTGCGTAATAGACCATGTTTAGCTGAGAGGTTTGTAATTTGAGATCAAGTTCTCTCATCGGCTGCACACAGATGAGACTTAAAAGCACGAGCTTTTGGCTGTGAATGGGTTTCCAGGAGCTTGTGGCCCTCACCCCCATGTCGAGGTGGGTGAAGCAGGGAGAGAGGCCCTGAGGAAGTCGTGCTCCTGTGGCTGATGGAGTCCAGGCTCGGCCAAGAGAAGGAGGGACAGCGGCTCTCAGTGACTCCCTGCTGCTGGCTGCTGTGTCCTGCCCACCTGCAGAGCCTTTACATGACCCCATTTTACAGATGAAGAAGCTGAGGCTCAGAGAAAGGCTGGGTGACTTAGCCCAGGTCCCAGAACTCAGAGGTGCAGACCTACCCTCCAGGTCCCATGGATCCCCCATCAGGAGCTGGGTGTTTGAGAGAACAAGTTCCCATCGCCAGGTGGCCTTGGGAGCCTGCAGGCCCCCTATACTTTCAACTAGGGAGCTCCCATGTAGCCCAATCAGTAGCTGAAAATAGTAGCTCTTTTCACAAAGAGGAAAGAAATATCCCTTGTGGCTGGGTGAGATGGTTCGCGCCCATAATCCCAGCACTTTGGGAGGCCAAGGCAGGGGGATCGCTTAAGCTCAGGAGTTCAAGACAAGCCTGGGCTACATGGCAAAACCCTGTTTCTGAAAGAAAACAAAGAAAAAGAAAAATCTCTTGCAAATTAGGGTGAGATTCCGATTTCCCACAAGAGCAGCTGGCACATTTACCTCTATCTGGCAAAGGCAGCAGGAATCGGACATGGAGGGCAGTGGTCAAGAGCCCTGGCACTGCCTTTTCTGTGTGACTCTGGGCCAGCCACTCGGTCTCTCTGATCAGAGTCAAGTGTGGAAATGAGCAGCTGCTCACTGTGCCCCACAGGAACACAAGGATGAAGCTGGAAATAGATTATTCTTTCTGAAAGGGGGGCTAAATGCTGTCCAAGAGAAAGAATACTCAGTGGTCTCTTTCTGGCCACCCCATGGGCTGGGGCCTCTCCCGCTTGACTCCAACTCTCAGAACGGACCAGCTAGGCTGACGTTAGGCGGTGAGCAGACCTGGCCACTGCCTGCTCACGGAATGGTGGCGTGCCCTGGGGGCCCCGTGCTGCGGGGAGTCAGGAGTTGCCCTTGTTCTCCTTGGACAAGCCAGGGGTACACAGGGAGGCCAGTCCTTCTTCTAAGCTCATCTGCTCTGTTTCCTGGTGGCCACAGGCATACAAGAAGTCACTGGACCCGTGGGCCCAGGGAGTAAATGATGGCAAACAGGCCCTAGAACCAGTGTGTGCGTGGAGGTGCTGGGCACAGAATGGGCGCCTGAGGGCAGGGGGTGGGGTGTGATGGTGACCAGGACCCACTTGGTCACCTCTGACTTCCGGGAAGACCTGGCCAAGCATGTACTTGGTTGGGGAGCTGGGCATGGGCCAGGCACGTGGGGGGAGAGGAGCCGGAGAGTGGCCAGGTCCTTAGAATCTGCCAGCAGGTCACCTCTGACCTTCCACGGAGGCTGGGCCCAGAGTTTAGCCTGAAAACCAGTTCATCTGCTAAAATTCTCCTAGGACCCAGGGTATATGACCGGGGCAATCTGCAATACCCAGACCCCAGAGCCCATTCTTCCCAGACCTGAAAAGGCACATATTCCTGTTGGCGCCTGGGGAGGAAGGCGGATATTTCCAGGAAAGTCGCCTGCCTCTGAGGGGCCACAGAGGAGGGCTGAGGCCTCAGATCCTGGTGTGAATTTGGGACCTCCACTGACCCCGGCTATGTGGAGGGACCGAGAGGAGTGGGCACCCTTGCTGGCCTGTCCCTCCAGGCACCTGTCAAGGAGCTGCAGGCACAGACGACATGACTGGGAACTCAGGTCCCGAGCCTCGTCCTTCTCCAGGGCTGTGCAGAGATTTAAGGGCTTTGCATTGAAGGATGAAAACAGCCGAAGAACAAGGTTGCTCAGAGACATCGCTTAGCGCACCTCCTTTCCGTATCTTCCTGCTGTGCTTTGACCCAGTACCAGGAACCGGGACTGGGGAAGCACCTGAGGCTCAGAGAGCACACGGTCCATTCCATCTTGCACCTGGGAGCTCCTCGTCCTAGGCCAGGACCTAGAAGTTATGGAAGTGGTGTGGATGACCACAGGCCCTTAAAGACACAGGCACCCAGGAGGAGAGTCTGAGGGGTAATTGTACTACAGGACTTGCCCACAAAGGACCACTGATTCAAACTCTGAAGTCTGCACATAAGGCTGAGGATACAAGCTAGGATCTTTTTTTTTTTGAGTCAAGGTCTCACTCTGTGGTTCATGCTGGAGTTCAGTGGCGCAATCATGTGACACCCCCACCCCACCCCTGGGGTCATATGATGGCATGTGCCACTACACCCTGCTAAATTTTTTATTTCTCGTAGAGATGTGATCTTGCTAGATTGCCCAGGCTGGTCTCAAGTGCCTGGCCTTAAGCGATCCTCCCACCTTAGCCTCTCAAAGCATTGGGATCAAAGGCAGGAGCCTCCAAGCCTGTTCATGCTAAGATCTTGAAAGAGTGCGTAGGAATCTCTTCAGTGGAAAAGGTGGGGGAAGGATGGGCAGTGGAGCCAGAAGAGCTGATTTTCAGACATGGGGTGGGCTGATTTTGAGGGGGGTCTTTGCTGGTATTGGGGTGGCTCAGGATGACCTTCCAGCTGCCCCCTGCCAAGCACACTTCCTGGCAGTGGAGCGTTCAAGAAGTAGCCCCGATCTGCTGTCGTCAGTCTGGAGAGTGCGATCCTCGGATGGTTATTTTTCTTCAGGGTTCTTAACTGAGGGTACTTCATGCAGTCTTTTTACCCCAAGGAGGGAGGGAATAATAGGTTGTTCTAGAAGGGTCATTTAAATTCATGCTTCCTCCTTCCTGGCTGGCTTCAGACTCCTAAATCCAGCTCTAGATAGGAAAGTGGTCTTGCCGCCAGCTCGCCTGCCGTCCTGGGGCCTGTTGCCGTCAAATTTCCTCGGGTTTTCTTTGCTCTGGCTCCAGGAGGAAAACATCAAGAAATGGGTCGGAAATCTGCATCTGTAACTCAATTTGCGCAGTGAGTCCAGGGAAACGTGGAGTCGAGCTCTGTGTTCCTTGCCCCCCTCCGCCTCCTTGGAGAGAGTTCGATATGGACATGCTCCCAGTGCGCATGATACATCTGAGCTTCACTGAGCGGTCATTAGAGTGGAAATTGCTAAAAATAAGGCTACCGGAGGCAGCCGGCCATTAAGAAACCTGCGGGAGCTCACAAGGCTCTGTGGTCGCAACGTGCTAATCTCTGAAGGGAGAGAGACCAGCTGCGTTAGGAAAATGCAGGTGTGGAGTGTCCAGCCTGAACATGAGAGGTCACAGGGGGCTTTCTGCCAAGGGCCCTTTCCCAGCTGCCGAGGGTGCGTCTGTCATGGGCTCACCCGCTTGCTGCCTTCTGGGCGTGGCCAGCCAGGCTGTCTCCGGCTAGCTGTGGGAGGCTTCACTTCTCACTCTGGGCGTTCCCACCCCCGGGGCTCACAACAATGGAGTGGCCAGGCCTAGCAGGGAGAGCCTCTTCCAAAAGAGGCATGTTTACTTTAAGATTTGGCATGGCAGGGGGCTTTTTTTTTTTATGTGCAAAGACACATGGCCCTGTTAAAAAGTGCCATCCCAGGCTCAAGCCCTGCCTGGAGCAGGATTTCACTGAACAGGGCTTCGCAACCTTTCACGAGGATTCTCAGAGCCTCCCATCCTTGAAGGGCTGCTGCAGGCCCCTGGCCCTGCCCCAGGCTGCCTGCCCAAGGCCCATCTGGCCCCAACTGTAGAGCCTGGTGCGGCTGCTGGTGAATCCTGGTGGGCCCCAAAACCCCTGAGCCTGCCCTGTGACTCACATGCTGCCCACACCCCACTGCCCTGTGTCCAGCACCCTGAACGGCCAGTGCAGACGGATCGGGAGGGGGCCAGAGCCAGGCCCCCGGGGCTTCCATCCCATCGCCACCCTCAGCCCTTCTGTGCCTCAGTGTGTCATCTGTGAAATGGCGTGAGGATTGTATGACTAACCCCCTTCAGGGGCCATTGTGAGACCCCAGTGGTTCCGTTTATGAAAAGCACTGCGTATGCTTGCGGGATGCCGCTATGCTATATGTAGAATGTATGTTGTATGTATACACGTGTAGTATATCAACGCATCATCTATGACATTGGGGAAGCTTTGCTGCCACTGTCTTCAGTGCAGCGCTCATTGTTTCTATGCAGTGACCATTCACCGGGGGGTCTCGGGCCAGGCACCTGCCCTCCTCGAACTGAGTGTCCGTATCTGTAACCAGGGTGATCCTAGTGCCCGCTCCAGCCCAGAACACCAGCACCACCTCTCCCAGGCCAGCCCCCTGGCCCTCCTGGACTTGCTGTCCCAACCGTTCAGAGGGCAGAGGGGTCCGGAGGGTCCCCCAGGTAGCTCTGTGCCCCACAGTTCCCATCTGCCCTGTGCAGACCTGCCAGAGATGCTGGGAGGAGCAGGGGGCGCAGGGTAGCCCCCCCACGGGCATCCAGCTTCACACTCTTGCTCTGCTCACCTGTGTCTCTCCGTTTTGCTCACCGTGGAAACGCCCCACCACAGGTGAGCGAGCCATTCATGGGTGTTCATTAAAGGAGGGAGAAGGGAGTCTTTCCCTGAGCAGCTGGGCCTGCGCAGAGACGGAGGGGCTGTCCCTCCCTCCCGGCTGCTCCCTCTGAGGCACCTTCTCCTCCCCAAACCCTCCTGCCCCCTCTGGCTTGCCGCTGGCTCTGCACACAGGCACTTGGGGCGGTGGACAGCTAACGTTTCATGGGCTCCTCGATGTTATTTTCGCATTGCCGCAGTGCCCGTGGTTAAATATTTGCATCAATAATTTTACCAGGTCATTCTACTCTCCTGACCCCTCTTTTGGGTGCCAAGCACCATCTATCTGCTCAGCCTTCCTGTGGCCACCACCAGGGCATCGGGCAGGTCTCTGCCTGTCCCCTGGGCGGGGGATGGATCCCGATGAGTGGAGGGCTCCACGGATATTTCCTCGCCTGCCAGTTAGGCTGAGAAGGGGGACTGTGGGATTCTCCTGGAGCCTCTTGAGTTTTTGTGAAAGCATCAAGGCTCTTGGGAGTGGGGAGCAGGACTGGCCCGGGAGAGGGCTGCCTAGTACGGAGGAGGCATCTTGTCCGAGGTCCCAGCTTGGTATCTCACTTGCTGTGTGGCCTGAAGCAAGTCAGTCAACCCTCTGTTCCTTGGTGTCAGTGACATATAATTAGTGGCTCATCTGCTCAAGAATGATTTATGTGCCTACTGAGCAAAGGCTCTGCTGGACTCTGGGTTTATTGCAGCAGTGGACCAGCTGATGGACAGGGTCAGGGTCAGGATGTGGAGGGACACCCAGGATATGCCTTTCTCCTTTGGGCAGCTGGGAAGATGGGCTGCTGCCCCAGAGGAGGAGGGGAAGCCTGGAGGAGCGGTGATGGCTGTGGCTTGGTGTTGGTGTCAGGACAGCAGCCAAGCTTCCTGCCCAGAACTGCTCACGGGGCCTGAGCCTTAGGCTCAACTGCCGTCCAGGCCTGGGCCCATGTGGTGTACATGGTCCATGGTTGGCGGTTTCTCCCCATGTCATGGAAGCATCATGGAGGTACTGGCCTGAGCCAAGGGACAGCGTGCAGAGACAGTAGGGCTGTGAGGGGTCCCCCGGCACTGCTTCCTCAGGATTTTCCTTGGGGTTTTACCACCTGTGTTGATATCACTAAACAAAGCTAACGTTTACCTATTTTCCGGCTTTCTGTAAATGGACATTTGCCACCTGCATTCTTTGCCGAGCTCTGCCGTGGCGCAGCAGCACGCTCTGGGGTTCTCCCTCCCGGTGTGTGTGTGCCTTGTTTATTCATTTTCCCACCTGTATAGGACTCTATCATATGATAGACAGCTTCTTAGTTGCTACCCAAAGCCTGTGGGGCCACGTGCATTTCAGAATAAACGTACAGCATGCATGTATTTATTTAATACTGTAAAACATAATGTTATAGCCGGGCGTGGTGGCTCACACCTGTAATCCCAGCACTTTGGGAGGCCGAGGCGGGCAGATCATGAGCTCAGGAGATCGAGACCATCCTGGCTAACATGGTGAAACCCAGTCTCTACTAAAAATACAAAAAAATTAGCCGGGCGTGGTGGCGGGCACCTATAGTCCCAGCTACTTGGGAGGCTGAGGTGGGAGAATGGCGTGAACCCAGGAGGCAGAGCTTGCAGTGAGTAATTGTGCCACTGCACTCCAGCCCAGGTGACAGAGCGAGACTCCATCTCAAAAAAAAAAAAAAAAAAAAAAAAAAAGTCATGTTTTACAATTTACACTATAAAATAAATTTCAGAGGATGTAACATTTTATGTATTTTATATATAATTCCAGTCCAATCATGTCATGTAATCAAGCACGCTGATTTTTCTGCCTCAAAATGTCCAACTACTCAGTGGGATAAATGCAGAAAGTAAATACAGGTGTTGCCACCAGTGTAATTACCAAAAAGAAGAGGAAGAAATACTTTTTGTTTTCAGAGCCTCGTGGAGGTGGGAATTTGGGGTCTGGTGTTGTGGCCTGTCCCACCGCTGATGCGTCTGTCCTCTCACTGACGGGTGTGTGATGCCTCCTGGTTTAGGGGGCTGTAGCGGAGGAGCTCTGAGCACTCCTGCACATTCTCCTGATGTCCAAGTGCAGGTGTTAGGAGAGCAGCTGCTAGATCACTAGGAGGCAAGTATTCAGCTCTACCAGGTGGGGGCTGAGACCTCTCTGCAGGGAGCTGCATTAGGCCCTTCTTGTGTTGCAATAAAGAAATACCTGAGACTGGGTAATTTATAAGAAAAAGGTGTAATTGGCTCACGGTTCGACAGGTCGTGCAAGAAGCATAGTGCCTGCATCTGTTTCTGGGGAGGCTCAGGGAGCTTTTACTCATGATGGAAGGTGGAATAGGAGTAGGCAGTTCACACAGCAAGAGCAAAGGTGAGCAGGGGGAGCTGCCACACACTTAACCAGAGCTCCGGAGAACTCGCTCACTATTGCAAGGACAGCATCAAGCCACGAGGGACCTGCCCCGAGACCCAAACACCTCCCGCCAGGCCCCACGTCCAACATTGGGAATTAGATTTCGACATGAGATTTGGGCAGGGTCGAATATCCAAACTGTATCGGCTGCCTTCCAGCTACCTGGGTGGCAGGTCTCCTGGCTCCACGCTGCAGCTGCCCCTGTTCTGGTTCAGACCTGGCAGTTTTTGTCAATCTGGGGGGTACCTAATAGTTTTTCATTGCCATTCGAATGTGCATGTCCTGATTACTAATGGACGTGAGCATCTTTTTGTATGTTTCTGGACTGTTTGCAGTGCCTTTGCTGGGAAATTCTTATTCTCATCTTCTGCCCAGTTTTCTACTGGGTTGTTCATCCTTTTCAGATTGATTTGTGTTCTTTATATATTCTCTTTACTGGCCGGGCGCGGTGGCTCACGCCTGTAATCCCAGCACTTTGGGAGGCCGAGGCGGGTAGATCACCTGAGGTCAGGAGTTCGAGACAAACCTGGCCAACATGGTGAAACCCCATCTCTTCTAAAAATACAAAGATGGGCCAGGTGCGGTTGTGCACACCTCTAATCCCAGCACTTTGGGAAGCTGAGGCAGGTGGATGACAAGGTCAAGAGATAAGACCATTCTGGCCAACATGGTGAAGCCCTGTCTCTACTAAAAATACAAAAATTAGTTGGGCGTGGTGGCAGACGCCTGTAGTCGCAGCTACTCGGAAGACTGAGGCAGGAGAATCACTTGAACCCAGGAGGCAGAAGTTGTAGTGAGCTGAGATCGCGCCACTATACTCCAGCCTGGTGACAGAGCAAGACTCTGGCTCAAAAAAAAAAAAAAAAGAATTAGCTGGCCATGGTGGCACGCACCTGTAGTCCCAGCTACTCAGGAGGCTGAGGCATGGAAATCACTTGAACCTGGGAGGCAGAGATTGCAGTGAGCTGAGATTTCACCACTGCACTCAGCCTGGGCATCAGAGCAAGACTCCATCTCAAATATATATACATATATATAATATATATGTATGTTCTCTTTACTGATCTTTAGCTTGTCTTTTCATTCTTTTATGACAAGTCATTTCTAATTTAGTATAGATGAATTTATCAAACTTTCCTTCAGAGTTTGTGATTTTTGTGTCTTATTTAAGAAGTTATCTTCTCCTAAGAGTTTGTAAAGCTGTTTCCCAATCTTATTTTCTAGGAGTTTAATGTTTACCTTTCATATGTAAATCCTTAATCCAAGAATTCAGATTGTGTGTGTTTGTGTTACGCGAGGCATGGATCCAATTTCACTTTTTCCCCTGAGGACACCCCATCCTTCCAGCATCATCGGTGAAATAAAATCCTTTTCTCCAAGATCTTCCGTGCTGGAGGCATCATAAACCAAACTTCCACGTCGATGCAGGTCTGTGGCGTGGCTGTCCATTGGTCCGTTTGTCTGTCTGCGTACCACCTTCATTACCTCTGAATATTTCTACCTTTCACCCACAACCTTTTGTCTCTTTAGGATTATTTGAGCAATCATTGGCTTTTGCATTTCCATATGCATTTTCTTTTTTATTTTTTTTGAGACAGAGTCCTGCTCTGTCACCCAGGCTGGAGTGCAGTGGCGTAATCTCGGCTCACTGATACCTCCGCCTCCCGGGTTCAAGCAATTCTCATCCCTCAGCCTCCTGAGTAGCTGGGATTACAGGTTTGCGCCACCACACCCAGCTAATTTTTGTATTTTTAGTAGAGACGGGGTTTCGCCATGTTGGTCAGGCTGGTCTCGAACCCTTGACCTCAAATGATCCATCCACCTTAGCCTCCAAAAAGGCTGGGATTACAGGTGTGAGCCACCATGCCTGCTCTGTATGCTTTTTTTTTTTTTTTTTTTTTGAGACGGAGTTTCACTCTTGTTACCCAGGCTGGAGTTCAGTGGCGCGATCTCCAGCTCACCGCAACCTCCGCCTCCTGGGTTCAAGCAATTCTCCTGACTCAGCCGCCCGAACAGCTGGGATTACAGGCATGTGCCACCACACCCGGCTAATTTTGTATTTTTAGTAGAGACAGGGTTTCTCCATGTTGGTCAGGCTGGTCTTGAACTCCCAACCTCAGGTGATCCGCCCACCTCAGACTTCCAAAGTGCTGGGATTACAGGCGTGAGCCACTACGCCTGGCTTCCATATGCATTTTTAAACTAGCTTTTCAAGTTACACCAAAACAAGACAGCAACAGCAACAACAAACCCTATTGGGATTTTGGTTGGAATTGCATTGACCCAGCTTAGACCAATTTGGGAAAAATTAACACCTTCACAATGTTGTCTTTCTCTTCAAGAACACAATACACTTACTTACTTACTTACTTTTTTTTAGACAGAATATCACACTGTCACCCGGGCTGGAGTGCAATGGCACAATCTCAGCTCACTGCAACCTCTGCCTCCCAGGTTCAAGCAATTCTCCTGTCTCAGCATCCTGAGTAGCTGGGATTACAGGCGCCCACCACCACACCCAGACAATTTTTTTGTATTTTTATAGTAGAGATGGGTTTCACTATGTTTGCCAGGCTGGTCTTGAACTCCTGACCTCATGATCCACCCGCCTCGGCCTCCCAAAGTACTGGGATTACAGACGTGAGCCACTGCGCCCGGCCTACATTTTTCTTTCAAACTTGTTTTTTAAGCATCTCTACAAAGAGCTTCTGCAACCTTGTTTAGATTTATTCCTAGGTAGTTTCACTGTTGTCAGTTCATGATATATTTTTCAGAATTGCATTTGCTGATTCTTGCTGAAATACAGAAATATGGCTGGCTTTGGTATATTGATTTTTATTTTATCCAGCCACTTTGCTGAATTCTCTTATTAATTCTCATCTTTTATCGACTGATTATATTTTTTCTTCCTTTCTCTTTTTTTCTCTGCTGGCTAGGACCTGCAATAAAATGCTGAATAGAAGTGGGAATAATGGAAATATCTGCTTTGTTCTTGATCTGTAAAAAAAAAAAAAAAAAAAAAAAAAAAAGCTTTCAAAATTCCTGTTGAGTCCAGCTTTTTTTGTTTTGTTTTGTTTTTTTGTTTTTGACATGCAGCTTATCAGGTTAAAGTATTTTATTCTTTTCCTAGTGTGCGAGAGATTTTTATTTAATTACAAATGGGTAATTAATTTCCTCAAGTCCTTTTTTGTATCACTTGCAAAAATTACACAGCTTTTCTCCTTTGCTAATGAATTGTATTAATTGATGTTTCTGTTAGATCAGTCTTAGCTTCCTAAGATAAACCCAATTTGTCATGATATAGTCATCTTTTTAATATGTTGCCTAATTCCATTTGCTAATATTATGTGTAGGATTTTTGCATCCAAGGTCATGAGTGAGATTTGCCTGTAATTTTCCTTTCCGGGGCCATTCTTTTCCAACCGGAGTCAAGCTCTTGCCAGTCTCCCAAGAAGCTGGGGAGCATTCTCTCTTTTTCTCCAGAAGACACTGTTCAGGTTAGAATTACATGTTCCTTCTGCGATGACTTGACCCTGCTCAGAAAGCCATCTGGGCCTCATGTTTTCTTTATGAAAAGATTTGCAACTTCTGGTTCAATCTCTTTCAAGGTTACAGAACTCTTCGAGTTTTTATTTTTCTTGTGCCATTTGTGCTAACTTCAGATCCATTTTCGGCTCCTTCCCAGATAGTCAAGGGCTCCCCGCCAAGCCTCCATTTCCAGCCTCTTCCTCTATTCTTCTCCACCTTCCAATACCCTTCTCTCCAGCCCAGCTTGTGAGTGCCCCGAGGTCATTCAACAAACACATACAGAATGTTCAGTCATTCGTCCCACCCCGTCGTCTGCAGCTGGAAACAGGCTCAATCTGCCCCTGTATGGGACCCTGTCCACGGCACATCCCCTTGCTGGCTCTGGACTCCAGCACACGGCCAGAGTGCCGCAGCCCACCCCACCCCTGAGTGTCCAGAGGGGCAGTTAGTGGACAGCGTTGCCCTGTGTGCTGTGAAGGGACAAAGCACAGCTTCTGGGAGCTGCTGTCAGACTTGGTTGGTGCAGGGGTGCCCGCAAGGCCTCTCTTGGGGGTTGCATTTCAGGTGGGGTCTGAAGGGGTCTGGATCCTGCCGCTCTGGTGGTGTTTGGTTTTTTGTTTGTTTTGAGATGGAGTCTCGCTTTGTCGCCCAGGCTCGAGTGCAGTGGTATGACCTTGGCTCACGGCAACCTCCGCTTCCCGGGTTCAAGTGATTTTCCTGCCTCAGCCTCCCAAGTAGCTGGGTGTACAGGTGCCCACCACCATGCCTGGCTAATTTTTGTATTTTTAGTAGAGATGAGGTATCGTCATGTTGGCCAGACTGGTCTCAAACTCCTGACCTCAGGTGATCTGCCCACCTCTGCCTCCCAAAGTGCTGGGATTACAGGCATGAGCCACCGCACCCGTCCCATCACTCTGGTGTTTTCTGACATGCCTGCTCAGAAGTCCCATGAGGACTTTGCCAGGTAAATAAAAATCTCTTCCCCTCTCTACCCTATTCTCTTACCTTACGACCGCCAGCTCCACTGGCTGCCTCTCAGGGAGCGCCGAATCCATGGTGTGGTAAAGAGGCAGCCCCTTCTCAGGGCTCCTCCAGGTTTCCTGTGTCTACTAAGTACTTGCTGCTCCTCGGGATCTCCATGGCTATTATGGGGTGCCTGGGTAGTGGAAGGGAGTAGCTCAAAGGAGATAGAGGGGCAGTGGGTGGAGAGAGAACAAGGGACAGGGAGGAGATTCCCCTGGTGGCGGGCACTGAGCCTGGCGTGAGTGCCAGGAGTAATCATGGGCTCGGTGACCTTGTGCCCATTTTGTGCAAAACCTGCTCCCCTGCGTTGTCACGCCCCTGAGTCTGGAGGGAACGGTCACCCCCAAGCACCGGTGCACAAGTATTCAGCTTCGTTGATAGGGTCTGAGGATGTCTACACTTGCAAAATAGATACAGACCATAGGAGACCTCAGTCATGGGAAAGGCCCCTTGCCTCCGAGCCTGTGCCCATGCCGTGCCACAGCCCGACGCACTGTCCTCTGTTCTCTCCTCCTCCGAGAAGCCTCCGTGATTCCTCACACTGGGGGAGAGCACAGCTCCAGACAGCCTCTGAGTGCACCCACCAAAGTGCCCGTGACTCCAGAGAGAGTGGACTGCTGTGGTCTAGAAGGTGAGCCCTGCAGCAGCCCAGGGAAGGAAGGCGGGAAGGAAGGCCCAAGTGGAGGGGCAGCCGCCAGCCCCTGCCCTGCGCCGGCCCCGCTGTCCTGGCGGTTGCCCCGCTGGGCCCTCTGCCCCTTGCGTCAGGATTCTGCCCTCAGCGGTTTCTACTTCAGGAAAGTCCTGCAGTCGTCTTGGCATAGCAAGGCCTAGGGCGGTGGGTCCCAGACCGGATCCCAATGCCCCTTCCAACCCCAGAACCCTAGAACCCGGGTAGGGGGTCCTCGGAGCTCTTCTCCTTTGTCCCGCCCATCCCGGCCTGTCCCTTGGAAATACCCTGGACAGTTTCTCTGCCTGGTGCCTGTGGCTCCTTCTGGAACTGGCGCCCATGCCCCTCCCCTCTTGGTTCCCAGGCGCCAGGTCTGCCTGTGGGAAGTGAAGTCAGCAGGAGGTACTGTGGCACTGGGAAGCGTCCAGGGTCTGGCCCAGCCCCGGCCCAGGTGCCCCAAAGAGCAGGCAGTGAAGGGGGCTTGCCTGGGCTGCCAAACAAATCACCACACACAGGACAGCTCAGCACAGCAGAGCTCGATCCTCCTGCAGCTCTAGAGGCTGGAATTCTGAAACCAAGGTGTCAGCGGGGTGGGCTCCCTCTTGGGGAGGGGCCTTCCTGCCTTTCCCGTATCCTGGCGAGGTGCCCCTGATGCCTTGGTGTGAAGATGGTCGCCACAATCTCTGCTTCATCCTCACGACGTTCTCCTTTGTGTTTGCAACTCAAACCCCGCTCTGTTTTCTCTTACAAGGACACCAGTCGCTGGAATAAAGTCCTACCCTAATCCAGCATGACCTTACCTTAACTAAATCTGCAAAGATCCCGTGTCCAAATCAGGCCACAATCTGCGGTTTGAGAGAAGGGCTTCGTGGCTGGGAGCTGGGTCTCTCTGAGTCATTTCCTGGTGGAGTCCACGTCTGGGTAAGCCTCACTCTTCCCCCGCTACCCGGGGCGGTGGGGCCTCCCAGCAGCTGGGGAAGGGCTGGCAAGCCCCTTCTGGGTAGACACGAATTTTGGGCAGATGCCATTCAACACGGTCCAGGAGAACCTGAGCTGCGGAAGCCCTGTGGTTCCCAACTTTCCTTCACCTCTCCCGTGACAGGGGCCGTAGGCTGGGCTCCAGGCCACAGTTCTCCGCCACCTTCGCGGAGGGTTATCTGGGCCTGTGTGCAGTTTTCAGAGAGAGCGAGCCAAGCCGAGTGAACCTCGTAGGCCTCAGAAGCCTCATCTCAGAGATAAAAGCTCGACTTTAAAAGAAGCCTCAGTCGCTTTATAAATAAATTTATTAAATTCCAAGTTGCTGCAGATGGTACTGCATATTTTTAACAAACGCAGCGGCCTCGGCTGGCTGCGAGGGGGCGCGTGGAGGGTGCTGCTGGCACCGGAGCTTCCTGAGAGGCCGGGCTGCACCCCTCAAACTGCCCTCCTGGCCAAAGCTGCCTGGAGGGCCACCCCCACTCCATCCGGTGGCCGACGTGAGGCGTCAGCGTGGGTTCTTCCTATACCTTGGCAGAGAGCAAGCCTTGGGCCCATTGGCAGGTGAGGGCTGAGAGGTGGGGGGGCCCACAGAAACCACCTTGGGGAGTGAGGAAGAATGAGGCCCACCCAGACGTGGAGCCCGGTAGGAAATGGGTTCAGAGAGACCCAACTCCTGGCCCTGAAGCCTTTCTCTCATTGTTTGTTCAAGGTCACTTTTGTTTGAAATTTTACTGAGGTAAAATGAACCATGAACAGGGGCTCCCTGAAGGTGCATGCAGAGGGGCACGGGCTGCAGGGCTGAAGGAGCATGGGCGGGAATCCGCAGCTGCCTTGGGCCATAGCAAAAGGGCAGATGCAGCCACTGTTGCTTAGATGGTGGGCACTGAACGCCCATTAGCTCACTCTTCGCTCCATTCATTCACTCAACGTGTATAATCAGTGACATTTCGAGGTTCACGGTGTTGTTCCACCACCACTTTTATCCAGTTCCCAGCCATTGTCCTCACCCCAGAATGAAACCCTGGACCCGGTAAGCACGTGCGCCCCATTGCCCCCACCCGCCCCTACCTGGCAACCACCAAGCTACTTCTCCTCTATAAATGAGTCTATTCCAGGCTTTTCATATACCGTTGACACCTAAACTGCATGGATTGACTTCACGCAGATTTTTTCCAACCAAACATTGGTCAAAAACACAGTATTCATGGAATATAGAACCCACCCCACGTAGAAAGCAGGCTGGCTTTTCATATGAGTGGGTTCCTCAGGGCCGACTGTGGGACTTTTGAATATTCTTGGATTTGGGTCTGTGCCGGGGTCCTGGGACCGATCTCCGGAGTGCACCGAGGGTGACTGTGTGTGGACTCACGTAACGCGATCTTTCGAGGGTGACTCTGTGTGGACTCACGTAACGCCATCTTTCGAGGGTGACCATGTGTGGACTCAAGTAATGCCATCTTTCGAGAGTGACCGTGTGTGGACGCAAGTAATGCCATCTTTCGAGGGTGACCGTGTGTGGACTCACGTAACGCGATCTTTCGAGGGTGACTGTGTGTGGACTCACGTAACGCCATCTTTCGAGGGTGACCGTGTGTGGACTCAAGTAATGCCATCTTTCGTGTTTGGCGTGAAGTAGCCGAGCGTCCCCCAAGCCCTGGTGTGTCAGAGCTGCGGCCCTTTTCATGACCAAATCATATTCAATGGTATGGGTAGACCACAGCTATTCAGTCATTCATCTGTGGATGGCCATTGTTTATCAGGTCAGCCAAGGCACAATAAAATTTTAAAGAGTTGATGGGCCGGGCGCGGTAGCTCACGCCTGTAATCCCAGCACTTTGGGAGGCCAAGACGGGCGGATCACGAGGTCAGGAGATCAAGACCATCCTGGCTAACACAGTGAAACCCCGTCTCTACTAAAAAAATACAAAAATTAGCCGGGCGCGGTGGCGGGCACCTGTAGTCCCAGCTATACGGGAGACCGAGGCAGGAGAATGGCTTGAACCCGGGAGGCGGAGCTTGCAGTGAGTGGAAATGGCACCACTGCACTCCAGCCTGAGCGACAGAGCGAGACTCCGTCTCAAAAAAAAAAAAAAGTTGATGTGAGCAAGCAGCGATTTATGAATCGGGCAGCTCCAATGCGGCGTTGCCTAGGAAGAGGCCCTGGAGGACATCTGGTCCACCCGTCTTTCTGAGAGCCCCTCCCTGGCACTTGTATCCCTTCCTCACACCCTCCACATGGGTTCACTCAGCGTCTGACACCAGCAGGTCCCACGTGTGCATCTGTCACCATTGTATCAACAGAGCCTAGAACAGCATCTGGGATGTAGCAATTCGTTGAATGAATGAATGAATGAATGAATGAATGAATGAATGAACGAAGGAACGAACTAATGATAACAGCTGCGTGGTCCCTCCAGCTGAGGCCAAAGGGGTCCAGATTGGGGTCCTTGTCACTCAAGAAGGTGGACACTCGTCATTTGCCCACAAAGTCAGGAATGTAACCTGCTCCAACCCTGCCGTAGGCCTCCTGACATTGAATGCCGTTTAGCTCACTCTTCACTCCATTCATTCACTCAACAGGAGTTGGTTGTGGACAGAGCTCCCTGGGGGTGTTGTAGGTGTGGGAGGTACCTTCCTGCTGCTCTAGTATTTTCTGACGCACCTGCTCAGATGTCCCGTGGGGCAGGCAGGCGAGGCAGCCGCCATGCCCAGGTGGGGAAACTGAGGCTCAGGCTGATGAGACAGCACCAGTCTCCTCCAGGACCACTTTGGTGTGAGAGCTCTTGAGCTTTCCAGGATCCAGATCTAGAAATAACATTTCACAGCCTCTGAATAAGAAAAGGCAGCAAGAATGTTCAGATTAGTAAATATTTAATTACTATATCCTACCTTCATTCACTGTTAAATGCAACATTCATTTAAAAACAGGCTGTAGGTTAGATTTTTCTCAACGTGGCAAGAGTTCTCAGAGCTGCGTGGAGACAGCTAAGAAATTATAGAATATGATAAGATAAGTAGAGGATCCACACCTAGCAAAAAATGTCCCTAAAGTCCTACGCGTGCTGGGACAGTGTGCGTTCATGTTGGAAACGGTACGAGGAGAGCTTTAACGGTCAGGAGGGGCAGCCACGGGCCTCCCCCGAACTCTGGGGCCAGACAGACAGATGTGGGGAGTTTGCCACGTGGGGCCAGGGCTGGGACCCACCCCTCCGACAGCTGCAGGCTCCCTTCGTGAGTCCCTCCTTTCGGCAAGTGTTTGCTGGGCATCTTGGGGTTGCAACACGTAGGTGACAGGCCTGGGGGCAGGGCCGAGGAGCCTGGAAACCCTGAGGGCTACCCCAGGCGAGGTGGGGATGTCTGGGTGTCCCTCTACTGGACATGGGGTCCCTGAAGGTGCATGCAGAGGGGCATGGGCCGCAGGGCTGAAGGAGCATGGGTGGGAATCCGCAGCTGCCTTGGGCCATAGCAAAAGGGCAGACACAGCCACTGTTGCTTAGATGATGGGCAGAAATGGGAGGGGGCTGGAGGAAGAAGTTGGCCTAACCACACAGCCCTTGTTCTAAGTGGTGAAGCAGGTCAGGACCAGGGCCGCACACATTGCCCTCAACTAGGGGTGCAGACAGAGGGACTGAGGCTGCCCGAGACCCCCCTTGGGCAAAAGGGGGGCACCAAGATGCTGCATGGCCTTCAGAGAGACTCCCCTGGCCGTGGCTGGAGGTGATGTGCTGGGATTCAGAGCTGGGTGTGTCGTGCTTGGGTCTGAGTTGGCTGCATCAGATTGGCGGCCACTTCCCACCCCAAAGCCTTTGCAGAAGCCCCACCTGAGTCAGCAGAGTCCTGCCTCTCACTCCGAGTGGGAGCAGACTGCATCCCTTCTCGGACTGACCCAAAGACAGTGCTAGCCTCCCCAGGCAGGACCCAGTCCTCACCTCCCCTGGCTGTCCCTTGGGGGGCCAACGACAGTTGCCTCTGTCTTTCCCCTGTCCCCTGTGTGCAGAGGGAAGACGGAGCAGGTAGAGTGAGGAGGCCAGCAGTTGGCACACATCAATTCACAGCCCGAGCCACAGGAGAGTATTAAAGACTTGACAGGGACTGGGCTTCCTGCATGCCCTGTTTAAATGTAGTCTCCACATCTCTGCTTGTTATTTATTTATTTATTTATTTATTTATTTATTTATTTATTTATTTATTTGAGACGGAGTCTCGCTCTGTTGCCCAGGCTGGAGTGTGATGGCGCGATCTTGGATGGCACGATCTCAGCTCACTGCAACCTCTGCCTCCTGGTTTCAGCGATTCTCCTGCCTCACCCTCCCAAGTAGCTGGGATTACAGGCACACACCACCACACCTGGCTCATTTTTTGTATTTTTAATAGAGATGGGGTTTCACCCTGTTGGCCAGGCTGGTCTCCAACTCCTGACCTCAAGTGATTCAGCCTCCTTGACCTCCCAAAGTGCTGGGATTACAGGCGTGAGCCACCGCACCCAGCCCACATCTCTGCATTTTAAAAAATGTTTCAGGAGATCAGTGTAGCTCAGGTCTGCCCTTGAGAGAAAACACTATTTCAGGATGTTTTCACATGGTCTTCCTGTCCCTTTTTAAGTTGTTGAAATGTGTTATGTTTCCTTGGAGAAGACAAAAATGGAGCTATGATGTTGCTTTTTTTTCTTCTTCTTCTTCTTCTTTTTTTAAGAAAAGCAAATGTTGTATCTCCAGAAGTTGACAGCATTGAGTCCAGGGCAATGCGCTTACTCCTCTAATTTATCTGCACAAATTGGCTCTGTGGATTCTGGCTCCTTCTCCTATCTTTTGCTTCTTTCTTTTCTACCTTCTTTTTTCTTTTTCTTTTTCTTCTTTTTCTTTTCTTTTTTTTTTTTTTTTTTTTTTTTTTTTTTTTTTTTTCATTTGAGACAGAGTCTCTCTCTCTCTATAGCCTAGGCTGGAGTGCAGTGGCGTGATCTTTGCTCTCTGCAACCTCCGCCTCCCAGATTCAAGCAATTCTCCTGCCTCAATCTCCCTAGTAGCTGGGATCACAGGCACTCACCACCACACCCAGCTAATTTTTGTATTTACAGTAGAGACAGAATTTCACCAAGTTGGCCAGGTTGGTCCTCAAGTGAGGTTCAGTGATCCGCCCACCTTGGCCTCCGAAAGTGCTGGGATGACAGACGTGAGCCACCATACCCGGCCTCTACCTTCCTTTTTCTGACCCATTTCTAGACCTTCCCTTTCCCTCCATTTCTTTGTCTTTTCCTTTTTAAAAAAATAATATCTACTGGGGAGAGGGATACTAATAATAAGAGCAATGAATCCTCCAGGCCCGAAAGTCTTGGTCCCAAGAGGAGCCTCGTTAACTTCAGGATGCCTCTCAGCTCTTGTTTTCTGTGCAGGCCGACCTTGGGGATATTTGTGGGTTCAGCCCAGACCACCACAGGACAGCAAATACCACGTTAAAGCAAGACGCACACGTTTTTTTGGTTTCCCAGTGCATAGAAAAGTTATGTTTATCCTGGAGTCTGTTAGGTGTGCAATAGCATCATGTCTAAGCAGCGTACATATCTTAATTTAAAATACTTTATTGCTGAGAGACGCTAGCAATCATCAGAGCCTTCGGCGAGTCATAATCGTTTTGCTGGTGGGGGGTCTTGCCTCAATGTTGATGACTGCTGACTGATGAGAGCGATGGTTGCCGAAGGCTGGGGTGACTGTGGCAATTTCTGAAAATAAGACAACAATGAAGTTTGCCACATCAGTTGACTTTTCCCTTCATGAAAGGTGTCTCTGTAGCATGCGATGCTGTTTGATAGCATTTTACCCACAGCAGAAATTCTCAGAATTGGAGTCTTTTCTCTGCAACCCTGCTGCTGCTTTATCAACTAGACTTATGGAATATTCTCAATCCTTTGTTATCATTTTAACAATGCTCACAGCATCTTTACCGGGAGTAGATTCCATCTCGAGAGATCACTTTCTTTGCTTGTCCCTAAGAAGCAACTCCTCATCCATTCAAGTTTTCTAATGAGATTGCAGCATTTCAGTCACATCGTCAGCTCCACTTCTTCTTCTTCCCTTTTTTTTTTTTTTTTTGTTTTTTTTTTTTTTTGAGACAGAGTCTTGCTCTATCGCCCAGAGTGGAGTGCAGTGGTGCGATCTCAGCTCACTGCAAGCTCTGCCTCACAAGTTCACGCCATTGTCCTGCTTCAGCCTCCCGAGTAGCTGGAACTACAGGTGCCCGCCACCACACCCAGCTTTTTTTTTTTTTTTTTGTATTTTTAGTAGACCGTGTTAGCCAGGATGGTCTCGATCTCCTGACCTCGTGATCTGCCCACCTTGGCCTCCCAAAGTGCTGGGATTATAGGCGTGAGCCACCTTGCCCAGCCAGCTCCATTTCTAATTCTAGTTCTCTTGCTGTTTCCACCACATCTGCAGTGACCTCTTGCCCTGCACCCCTCAAAGTCATCCATGAAGGATGGGATGAACTTATTCTCAACTCCTACTCATGTTGACATGCTGGCCTTCTCCCATGATCACAAATGTACTTAATGGCATCTAGAATGGTGAATCCTTTCCAGAAAGTTTTCAATTGACTTTGCCCAGATCCATCAGAGGAATCACTGTCTATGGCATCTACAGCCTTACAAAATGTATTTCTTAAATATGAAGGCTTGAAAGTCAAAATTATTTATTGATCCATAGACTGCAAATGGCTGTTGAGTCAGCAGGCATGAAAACAGCATGAATCTCCTTTTACATCTCCGGCAGAGACCTTGGGTGACCAGGTTCATCGTCAATGAGCAGTGACATTTTGAATGGAATCTCTTTTTTCTGAGCAGTAAATTTCAACAACGGGCTTAAAATATTCAGTAAGCCGCGCTGTAAACAGAGGTGCTGTCATCCAGGCTTCGTTGATCCATTTACAGAGCACAGGCAGAGCAGGTTTCGTGTAATTCCTGGGGCCCTAGGATTTCCAGAATGGAAAATGAGTCCCATCTTCAGCTTAAAGTCACCAGCTGTACTGGCCCCTCACAAGGGAGGCAGCCTGTCCTTGGGAGCTTTGAAACCAGACATCGATTTCTCTTCTCTAGCTATGAAAATCCTAGATGGCACCTTCTTCCAATAGAAGGCTGTCTTGTCTCAATGGAAAATCTGTTGTTGAGTGTTGCCACCTTCATCCATGATCTTAACTAGATCTTCTGGAGAACTTGCTGCAGCTTCTCCGTCAGCACTTGCGACTTTGCCTCGCACATTTATGTGACGGACACAGCTTCTTTTCTTAAACTGGATGGAAGTTGCTGGCTTCCAGCTTTTTTCCTGCAACTTCCTCAGCTCTTCAGTCTTCATAGAACTGCAGAGTTAGGGCCTTACTCTAGATTAGGCTTTGGCTGAAGGGAATATTGTAGCCAATTTGATTTTCTGTGCACCAGTTAAAACTTTCTCCATATCAGTGCTATGGCTGTTCCAGTTTCTTATCAGTTGTGTGTTCACTGCAGTAGCACTTTTAATTTCTTTCCAGAGCTTTTCCTTTGCATTCACAGCTTGGCTAACTGGTGCAAGAGGCCTGTCTCAGCTTTCAGCCTATCTCAGCTTTTGACATGCCTTCCTCACTAAGTTTAATCATTTCTAGTTTTTGATCCGAAGTGAGAGATGGGTGACTCTTCCTTTCACTTGAACAGTTAGAGGCCAGTGTAGGATTATTCATTGACCTTATTTCTTTTTTTATTCCCTTGGCATGTGAAATTAGAGCTGTAATCGGCCTAATTTCTATATTGTTGTGTCTCAGGGAATAGGGAGGCCTAAGGAGATAGGGAGAGATGACGGACCAGCCAGTTGGTAGATCAGTCAGAACACCCAACATTTATCAGTTCAGTTCTCAGTCTTATGTGGGTACAGTTCATGGCACCCCAAAACAATTACAATAGTAGCATCAAAGATCAGTGATCACAGATGACCATGACGGATACCATGATACTGAAAAAGTTTGAAATGTTTCGAGAATTGTCAAAATGTGACAGAGACATAAAGTGAGTACATGCTTTTGGAAAAGTGGTGCCAACAGATTTACTTGACTCAGGCCAGGCACAGTGGCTCATACCCAGAATCCTTGCACTTGGGGAGGCCAAGGTGGGAGCTTCGTTTGAGGCTGCAGTGAGCTGTGATCTTGCCACTGTACTCTAGCCTGGGTGACAGAGCGAGACCCTATCTCAAAAAAAAAAAAAAAAAAAAGTATAATAAAAAAAATTACCGTCTCAATGGAAATCATAATGAACTAAAGACTAGAGGCCCTTCCATCAATTTTAGGACAAGACGAAAGCCTCCAGGAATTCACTGGGGAAGATTCATTTTTCCTGAATTGACTTTTTTTAAACCAGTCTGCCAATAAGAGTTTCTGAAGAAAATGTAATCATTTAATTCAATGTAGAAAAATAAAGCAATGTGATATTTTTATCTCCAAGCAAAATAATAATAATAATAATAATAAAATAATAATAATAAAAGTGGGGGAAAAATAAACTGGATGTGCTCAACCATAGGTTGCCACAAACCCACAAACCTTCAGTTTGTAACAAATGCAGTATCCCCGAAGCACAATAAAGCGAGGGTTAATAAAATAAGATATGCCTCTGCGTCTTTTTAACACCTTTTCTCTGAATATCGGACTCCCTGTTCCATACTGTTTTGTAACCTACCCTTGTTTCCTGAACGGATGGGGAATATTTTTTCCCGTCGGTAAGCACTGTCATCCGTGCCTTTGATGGCTGCATAGAATGCCCCAGACCAATTTCGTTTTTCCCTGACTCTCACATTTACAGATGCTCCCGTGGCACTGTGACAGGCTCCTTTCTCCGGATTGCTCTCCCCGCTTCTCCCCTCTGCCTCATTAGGGCCTGCCTAGTTCGGGTTCCTGTTGGCCAGGTTGCCTTTAGAGAAAGCATTTAGAGGAGGGACTGGCATGTGCGTTGCTTTATTTCTTGGTGATTCATGTGGCGTGGCATCCCTGGACATCTGAGAGAACTGCTTTCATGCAGCCCGGCCCAGCTCGCCGTGGAACTCTGTGCAGTGGTGGAAGAGATGCAGCAACCCCAGCGTTGTGGTCAGGAGAGCAACACAGGCCCTCAGCAAAGGGAGTGGGCTGCAGAGGAGCCGTGGGCTAGAGCGCGACCCCGTTTTGTTCAACAGGAGCACCGGCATGTGTCTGTATTCCTGTGTGTGCCCAGCGGTGCATAGACAAAGGTCTGGAATAACAATCCTCGGAGTGACGTTTGAGGTCGTCCCTGGGAGGGGAGTGAGATGGGGGAGGGAAGAGGGAGACTTTGCCTTTTCTGCATTATTTTCATCTTTCCCGGGAGCGATGTATTCTGGGAAGGCGTCTCTAGGCTCTACCCACTCTGGGGGGTGAGGTACTGGCAGCCCTCCCCATTCTGGGGAACGGCACCCTCAAGATACCTGCCCGCTCCTGACTCCAGCTGCGAGCTGTGCTTCCCTCGCCATTCCCGTAGGAGAAGGGTCAAGAGATATAAATAAGAGGAGGAAATGCTTTTTTCAAATGGCTAAATTTCTCATTGCCAGTTGGTTTCCACAGCGACGGTGCCAGAGGCTGGCGATCTGTACTGAGAGTCTGCGTCCCAGCGTGTGCCCCTTGGCCGGCCATGCAGGGGGCACCTCGGAGCTAGCCTCCAAGGTCCCTGTGAAGAGTGGTGTGCCCAGGCTGCCAAGCTCTAAGTGACAAGCCATGCAGCACCCTGGGGCTCTCTGTGCCACTAGCCCCAGCTATGCCTTAAAAGAAATAAGCCAATAGGTGACCCCGGCCCCAGCACCTCCCTCATTCGCACCTGCCACCCCTGCCCACAGCAAGCGTTCTAAGGCGCAAGTGATCCTTGTGCCCAGCTTTTAAAGATTCGTCCAGAGAGTCCCTGAGGAGGCGCCCCATTCCCATCTTCCTGATCTGCCCCCACTGCCCACCTCCCAGCTCTCTTGCCTCAAGCACTCCTCCCTCCCTGGCTGACTCCTGGGCACCATTCAGGCCTGACAGTCACATCCCAGAGAAGCCTTCCCTGACCTTCCCCCTAATTAGAATAGCTTCCACCATATTACACAACCCAGGGCAGGCACCTGTGTGATTCTCCAAGAAACTTCACCACACTCATGGCTACTTGCTCAGTTGTCACCTGCAGGTTGCAAACTCCACAAGGTCAGGGTTGAATCTGTCTTTTTCCCAGGTGTCTCCCTATGGGAGATTGTAATTAAACAGTTCAAATAGCTGTTGGATGGATGGATGGATGGATGGATGGATGGATGGATGGATGGATGAAGGATGGGTGGATGGATGGATGGAGGGAGGATGGGTGGATGCATGGATGGATGGATAGCTAATTGGATGCACAAATGCGTGGGTAGGTGGGTGGGTGAGCAAATGGATAAATGAGTGGATGGGTAGTCAAGTGGATGGATGGATGGAGGATGAGTGGGTGCATGGATGGATGGAGGGATGACTAATTGGATGGACGAATGGGTGGGTGAATGGGTAGGCAGATTGATAGATGAGTGGGTAGTTGGATGGGTGGATGAATGGATGGAGGGCTAGATGGGTAGATGGACACATGAAAGGAGAGATGGATGGATGGGTGAATACATAGATGGGTGGGTGGGTGGATGGATGGATGGATGGATGGATGGATGGATGGATGGATAAAAGCAAGCCTGTCCTTATTAGGAACAAAGAACAGGGAATGACTCTGGCCAATTTGTGTTAAATGCCAGGTGAGATTGGAGAGTATTGCAGAGCAGTGTGGCCTGAGACTTAGAGCTGTGAGGACCTGGGGCAGCTTTACTGACTGGCTGCTTCCCCGTTCCTCCCTCATGCTGTCCCTGCCTCACTCTGCCAGTCCGTTCTATTGTCACTGGTCCCAAATTCTCTGTTTCCCAAAGCAGCCTATCCAACTGGCCGTACTGGTCATCCCTGCCCCATTGGGAATGCCCTTTGCATCAGCTCTTGGCTTTAGCCCCTGCCAGCCAAGGGATGGACCACCTGTGATCAGGAGCCCACCCTTGGGTCAGTCGGTCTCCCAGGGCACAGAGCATGGTACCATTTCCCTTGAGCCAGAGTGGGAGTGCTATGGCCTGAGCTGTGCCAGCTCAGAGGGGCTGCAAAGTGGTATTCACCATGCACCCACACAAAATCCAATGCATCCACGTCCCTGGGGTGGTAGCCACGGAACTCAGGGGCTTGTCCTCCAGCCCTTGGCTCTCTGCGTCTCTGCTGACGATCTCAGGCACCAGCATGCACCAGACTGTGCCGGCACTGCCACTCTTCAGAACATGTAGTGGAACGACACAAAACAACTACCTTCAGGGACTTGCTTTCCTGGGTCCTTTGTCAGGCAGGTCCTGTGTACCCCAATGTTTTAAAATGTAGGTTTTATTACTATTAAGGTATGGCGAGGCCAACGGATCAGGAGACAGCTGCTAACTCACAATTCCCAGGAGGTGGGGGAGGCCATGCCTTGGGGGCCATACGGGGAAGCACCAGGTTCATTAGGAGGCAGAGGGAGAGAGGGGGCAAATGTGGACAGGAGCTTTATCATGATTTCCGCAGGAAGGAGCGAGCGAGGCAGGCAATGTAGGTGGGTTTAGGGTTGGCAGCTGGAATCATTTCAGAGATCTGGGGTGTAGGGCCTGTCCCTGGCTGTCTGGTACCCAGTCCTGGGGATAGTGGGTAGTGACTGGGAGCGTGGGAGCCGGATAGAGGAGGGATGGGCGTGGCCTCTGCTTTGGTTGGTTGGCATTTGAAAGTCCGGCTGTCAGGTGAGCTGTTTACTTTCTCTAGGAATTGCCTGACTCTCGAGGGGCCGTCCCTCCAGGGTCAGCAAAACCCTGGATGCCAGAGCATCAGAAAGAGAAAATAAAAGACACAGATGGTAGGTCCGTCACACGGGATCAAAACACAGACTCAGCCCTGCACGTGATTCGAGCGCCTGGATGCCTGGCTTAGTAACTACCTCCTACCTTTAGACTCACTGGACCTGCAAATGTGCCCTTGAGGCAGGCCCCACTCTCAGAGCTGGGGACACGTCAGGGGCCACCCAAGGGCAGAGTGGAGCCAAAGTGCTGGCGGGCAGACCCATCACAGGCAGCAATCACGGCCAATAATTGAATGGTTCTGGGGGTCGGCCGGGGATGAGGCCTTGGGGAGCCGCTCGGGGAGCGTGCTCGGTGTGGCTGCAGAGTCATGCATGGCGGCCAGGCCATGCCTGGAGGTTGGAGGGAAAGACGGCTGTGCAATTGGGCTGAGCAAGCTTCGGAGAGTGGCAGGGGAGAAAGGGGAGGCGTGGCTGGGCCAGGCCATGGGAACCCTGTGGGCCACTGGGTGGTGCTGGCTTTTACCTGTGAGGAGCAGGCAGCGCGTGGGCATTATACCGTGGGGTGGTGGTGAGCTCTTGTTGTGTTGTGGAGGATCGCTCTGGCCGCTGGGTGGACAAAAGACTGCAGAGGGGACGCGCAGCCTTGGTAGGTCATTAGGAGGCTGCTGACAATGAGCAGGGGTGGACGGGCTCCAGTTTTTATCCTGAGCCACTCAAGATGGAGGGGACTCAACCCCAGTGAATTTGGGATTCGGTGACCCAGAGTGTATGTTTTCCGTGCCATCTGGGCAGCTGGCATTTAGCTACACTTTCCTGGCACGGCCCTCCTTGGAGCCAGAAGTCAGCCAGCCCCTTGCAAGAATCAGAGCTCATGAAAATCGCACCTGCCAGTATTTGCTGAGCATTTGCCGTGCTGTAGGCACTGGGCAGGACTGGACTCCTTCTGCCTGTGCCACAGCCCCGAAGATCGGGGCACTATGGATGCTGCCATCACACGCTGGCCCCTGTTCTGCAGCTGAATCATCTGGCTCTATCCTGGCCCTGTACCCTTGCCCTCCAGGTCACCTTCTCACCACATGCTCCCTCTGCCAGCAAGGCCTCCTCCCACCTCTTGCATCAGTTGGGGAGACGCTGCTAGGCCTTCTGGAGTCAGCCTGGGAATCCCACACCTATGGAGCCATACCTGAGCCCGTAGGTAGACGATGACATCCGCCCTCTGGCCTCCACGGCTCCCTTACACGTTCTCAGCCACAGCCTAGTGCCCCTGCCCCGGGGCTAGGCACCATGCAGATTCTCCCCCAGTCTTCCCTCTGTGCCTGCCCCGCTCCGTGTGGCCATCAGAGCACTGAGCTTCGCCCCCCGTCCACAGGGCAGCGCCCTGGCCCCACGAGGCTGCTGCAAGCCTCAGGAGAGTGACCTCCTGCAGAGCAGGCTCTGCCAGTGATTCCTGGGGCTTCTCAGACTTCACCAGCACCTGGGGGTCCTGCTCATCAGACGTCCATCCTACTCAGCAGACCCCAGCCCCATCCCCAGCCCAGACTGGCTGACTCAGATTGCCAGGGAGAGGGCCCAGGGTCTGCATTTGTCCAAAGCCTCCCAGGTGGTTCTGAAGCTCCACCAGCTTCTAGAACACCACCAGAGCACACACAGATGCTGCCTGTGACACATCTGGTTTTGGGCTGTCATCTCTGGGATAAGGCCCCTTCAGGGACCCTGACAGCATCAGAAGTGAGACACTGCATCCCCACACCTGACCAGGTGCCCACCAGGACCTGTGAGGGCCCCATCACTCCAGGGCCACCCTCAGTGAACCAGGGGAGAGGTTTGCACATCCTCCTGCCGCCCCAGCCTGCACGCACTGGTCAGACAGATACGGGCCTGAGCATGTATCTGCTGCCTGCCGCCTCTGTGGGGAGCTCAGAGGGACGCACCGGCTCCGGGACTCCACAGGGAAGCTGAGTGGGTCCCATCTGCTGAGCAGGCCGAGCAGAGAGCATCTCGCCCCAGCCCTCCCTGTCACTTGCAGACCTGTGTGCATGAGCTAATTGGATCTGGCCGGGGCTGGCGGCCTCCGTGGCATTCAATCAGCAGTAACAGAGTTAGGGGCTTGGAGGCCCTGGATGTGTGGGGATAGTTAGGTGGTCCTTTCAGCTGGTGCTCATGCCAGGCCCCTTCTCATCGTGAGGACGGCGGCATTAGCCCCCTGGGGTGGAGCCCCTCTCTGCTTTCTTTCCAAGGTCTTCTCTGACTGATAGCACCTTGGACTCTCCGCTCTGGGTCTGTCTGCTCTCTCCCCAGGCCAACCCCTCCTCTGGCCTCAACTCTTGGGCAGGGAAGGGAGGCTGGGCCCAGCCCGGGGTCTGTCCCCTGCCACTGACCAGCAGCTTCCAGGGGAGGCAGAGTGGTCTCTGTGGGCATCAGGCTTGGGGCAGGGCCGGCAAACATTTACAGCCCCAACGCTCGTGTGCCTGAGAGAGGAGATCACGAAATTTGCTCTACAGGAGATTAAATTGGAGTCCAGGAAGATTAAGTGGCTTCCCAGGGGCCACAGCAGTCACACAGCTCAGAGCTGGCAGAGCGAGGCTCGGGGTGAGTTCCTCCAGTTCCAGGGCTGGGCTCTCTGTACTCACGGAATGCCACTGTGTGCACCGGGCCCCAACTTCAGTCTTTGCCTTTAGCTAGCTAGCTAGCTTGATTGATTGATTGATTGATTGATTGATTGATTGACAGAGTCTTGCTCTGTCACCCAGGCTGGAGTGCGGTGGCAGGATCTCAGCTCACTGCAACTTTCGCCTCCCGGGTTCAAGCGATTTTCCTGCGTCAGCCTCCTGAGTAGCTGGGATTACAGGCACATGCCACCACACCCGGTTAATTTTTGTATTTTTAGTAGAGATGGGGTTTCGCTATATTAGCCAGGCTGGTCTCAAACTCCCAACCTCGAGTGATCTGCCCTCTTCAGCCTCCCAAAGGGCTGGGATTACAGGCATGAGCCACTGCACCTGGCCTAGCTAGCTTTAAAGTGTAGTGAGTTATGATGTTGGTGAGAAGTAAAAAAACAGTAACAAAAATTGAAGCACCAACAACGTTAATGTAACAGAGAATATGACATTCAGATAGGAAGATGCCATCTTTGAGGAAGACAGGGGTCTTTCCTAAGGTACTGGAACAGCCAGTCAGGTTTGTGGTTCTGTTTCAGTGACTACAAGAGCTTTTCTTCCCTTGCCCTCCAAACACTAGACTTGCTTTTTGCCATTGTCCCTGACGGAGATCCCACGGTGACTTCTGGAGAAGGGAGTGCCCTGAACCTTTATCCGTTCTCAATCCGGGTGCCTCTTGTCCCTAGATCTGGCGTCCTCCCTCCCTGGCGGCTCCTCGGAAGGCCTCACAGTGACGAACACTTAGGTGCTAATGATGGGGAAGAGCCAGAACTCTGAGAGCCCCTGGACCTGGTGGGCTCCGGGTCAGGGCAGAGTGACAGAGGGGTGTGGAGTGTATACCCACATGTGTGTGCTGCAGCATCCTGGGGTCCACAGAGGGAACAGCAGTGAGCCCCCCAGGGTCTCCCCAGCCAAACCAGCTCTAGCCTCTGAGAGCAGCACAAGCTTTGAGGTCTCATCTCTCATTTGAGGTACCATCACCGCCCAGGCTTGGGAGACACCGCCCAGGCCCGGGGAGAGCCTGGCATGAAGATGTGGCCCATGGCCTGCTGGCCTCGCTGTTCCCGCCTGCCCCAGCCCTGGCTCTGGCTGGGCAGCCACCAGCTGGGAAGCAGCCTCAGGCCTGAAGAGCGGGAGGAAGTGGCTCCCGTGCCCACTGAGCCAGTGCCACGGCGCTGTCCTTGATCCTGGCAAAACACCGCTCCCTCGTCCTTCATCTTGAGCCCCCGTGGGTGCCACCTGGTGCCCACAATTTCTTCTGGCAACGCCGAGCAGACCCAGACTTCGCAGACAAGGCCAGATCCCCAGCAGCCCAGGCTCCAGGCCCACGCCACTCATTGGCAGCCCAATTTCATCCTGCAGGAGGGTAAGGGACACATTGAGTGTTCTGGAGACTGGCGTGGTCTGCAGTGACAAAGGGATGTTCAGAGACGTCCTGCTGGTGGCCCCCTGGACACTGGGGCCACGTGGGGTACAGGGCTGAGCTCTCACCTTGTGACTCTTTACAGGGTCTTCAGTTACAAAACGTAGCCAGCAAAACTGCGCAGAGCCTCAGGCCAGCCGCCCCTCCCCTGTTTATTAATGACCAAAAGGGAGGGGCTGGTCTGCAGAGCGCCTCCTCGCAGCAGCCCGGTGGATGTCCACAGCTTTCTGATGTTCTCAGCCTCATAGAAGTCAGCTGTGCACTTCCTGTGGCTGACGTGGTGGCAGCAAGTCACCATGAACCTGGTGGCTTCCAACAACACGTGTTTATTATGTTAGGGTTCTGGAAGCCAGAAGTCCAAAGCGGGGCTCACTGGGCTAAAGTCGAGGCATGGTCAGGGCTGGTTTCTGCTGGAGGCTCCGGGAGAGCCTGTTTCCTTGCCTTTTCCACCTTCTAGAGGCCACCTGTGTTCCTTGGCTTGTGGTTCCTCCAGCCAGCAGCGCATCCCTCCAACCTCTGCTTCCAAACTCGCCTCTCCAGCTCTGCTCCTCCCAGCTCCTCCTCCCCTTATCAGGACCCTTTGATGACGCTGAACGTCAGAGCCATCTCCAGGTCTTCATCACATCTGCAAAGTCCTTTTTGCCACTTATGGTCACACAGGTCCCAGGGATTAGGGCATGGACATCTGGCAGCGATGGCTCTGCTGACCACAGCGGGCTGACCTGCACAGGGCAGGTCCTGGGGACACCTGGGGTCCCCGGGATCTGGCCCAGGCCTGGGAGACACCACCTGGGGCCCAGCTCCATCCATGCCTGTCTTACATTCATACCATCACCCAGGACTGGGCTCTGCCCCATGGGGTGGCCTGTAGGCCCCACTTTCTGGGCAGAAGGAAGGGAAAGGATGTAGTGCCAGCTGCAGCCTCTTCTGGCTGTCCTCAGAGGCAGCCACCATTGTCCCGTCCCACAGCTGGGCCTTTTCGGGGACACCTCGTGCTCGTGCGAGGGGCTTTGATCTGTGTTTCATGTAGATGCTAAGGTAGCCCAGTGAGCTCATTAGCTGGACATGATTTTCTTGAGAAATATGATGTCCCTCGCCCAGCACAGGGCAGGGTTGGACTGGGGACACATCCATGCCCTTGGCCACTTTGCCAGGGGTGAGCTGGGCCTGGAGTCTGAGCAAGACCTAATTTAATAAATCAGAGTGGGACCTAGGGTGTGTAGCCCTGCGTTCCTACTCCCCTGGATCCAGTACAGGCCTCGCAGTCCTACTCCCCTGGATCCCGCACAGGCCTCGTTCTCACCTGCATTCATGCTCCTCTGTGTTCAGGTTCCCACGTCCCTGTATTCAGCAACAGCTGGAGAGAGGCTGGTGCTGCGGCGCGTGGGAATGGGCTGTGAGGGGAGGCTGCCCGTCCTGTGGGGTGGCTAGGGAAGGGCTGCGAGTGATCCACTAGATGGTCTCTGGGCTCGTGGCATCCCCGACATCTAAACCATCACGAATAAGTAACTTTCAAGGCAAGGGCAATCCGTCCCCCTTTGAGAAGAAAACCAATCTCTTAGTTATCTCTGAATTGGGCGAAAATCTTCCATAGGCCATCCTGTTGCTCCAGTTCGTGTAAATTAGCAGATTCGATGTCACCAAGCGCGAGGCCACGCACCTGGCTGGTTCGAGCTGGTGTGAGATGAAGGTTCTGTCTGTGAGATGTGCCCCAGGGCCCCCCACCTTCTCGGGGACACGCTGTCTACTCCACGGGGGAGGAGCCACTGTCAGTACCAGAATCATGCACATAAAGGATTTGGGCCTCCAGAGCTCGTCGTGGCCACAAGCACTTGGGCTGTGCGATGCTGTGGTCCAGGCTGGGAAGGCTGTGTGTCCTGCCATGTGCATGTCCTCCCTGAGACCTCGCCTTCTGCACCAACAGCATCACCATCCTCAGGTGAGCAGAGAAGGCGCCGTTCCTGAAACCCACTCTTGTGGGGCTGGAATAAAAGTTCCAAAGCAATCTGCATTCCTCCCTTCCTGGGGGAGCAGGAGTCTCCATTTCTTGCAGCCTGTTGTGGTTCCCGGAAGTACAGTGCATCCTGCAGGCATCCTGCTGGGGTTCGAGTCCTACCTTGGACAGGCGCCGTATCTGTAGGCTGCTTCCCTGTCTGTGCGATGGCGAGAGTGCAGTGTACGAGCTGCCACGGCAATGCATTCAGCGTGTCTTCGTGTGTCTGAGTCAGCTCGGGCTGACCACAACGCCCCACGGACTGGGCGGCTGACACGGGCTGTCGGTGGGCTCACATTCTGGAGGCTGGAGTGGGAGATCAAGATAGAACAGGGCTGGTTCCTCCTGAGGCCTCTCTCCTGGGCTGGCATTCAGCTGCCTTCTCCCTGTCCCCTCACAGGTCATCCCCACGAGTGTGTCAGTGTCCTCATCTCCTTAAAAGACACCAGTCCTACTAGATTAGGGCCCACCCTAATGGCCTCATTTTAATTTAACCAGCTCTTTAAAGGTCCTATCTGCAAATACAGTCACGTTCTGAGGTTGCGGGGGTTGGGACTTTAACACAGGAATAGGGACACACAGTTTGCCTCCATTTATCAGCCCACCCAGGCTGTGGGGTGCAGTGCAGCCAGGGCAAGGAGCCACGAGTCCAGTGTCTGAATGCTCAGGTGGGGGTGGGCCTGGGCGGGAAACCAGGCCTGGCCCCTCAGATCAATCTGTTGCCTCATCTATTTTGTGCACATCAGGAAAGGATGATTTCCCTGCAAGAGGATGAGCGGCAGTGCCTGTGGGCCTGGGGGTGGTCACTGGCCACGACCCCACGCCTGTTACCTGGCTTGATTCTGCAAACCCGCCTGTGGCTTTCGGTCTCCATTTGCAGTGGAATCGAGGCTCTGGGAATCGTGTGACTTTCCTCAGCCCAGAGGTGTCTTGTGGTCCGTGGGTGCCATGAAGCGGCCCCACCAGGGAGAAAGGCGTGGCCGCGGCCCTCCTCACTCTCCGCGTGGTTGGGTCATTTCTGGTGGTCTTGGGGCCACTGGAGCAATCATGGCCCCTGCCCGGAGCTCGGGGTTTTGACACTGATGATCCCATATTACGCTTTCCAGAAAGACGCAGCCTTGAGTCACTCTTCCTTCCTCTCACCGCACGGGGATCACGAGTCCTCCTGGGGGTGTCCGGGCTCCACGGTGTCACGTCTGTGTCACGTCTGTGTCACCGTATCCAGACTGAGGGAAGAGGCTGGCGCCCAATGACGTGGGTCCGGAGGCACTGAGGGAGCTCGTCCCCAGGGAGGGAGGCAGCGGCGTGGCCTCCGTGGCAGGTGCAGGATGGGTGATCTCCTGGGCTCCCACAGTGTCCTGGCCATCTGTTCTGCTAATTGCGTGATACTCATTATTTCTAGAGAGCCACCGACACTCCCCAGGCATTTATCACCTGCCTGCTCTGTCCTTGGGGCTGACTCATGGCCCCCTCACAATCCCTTGGGGTTGGTGGTACTACTGCCCTACTTAGTAGGGGAGAAAAGTGAGGGATAAGGAAATGATGAAACCTGTTTGCAGGGACTTTCATTGCCTCACAGCAGCCCTGGGCATCCCAGTCTTACTGATGGGGAAACAGAGGCCCTGGGAGAGCCAGGTAGCTTCTTCAGGCTGGTAAGGGCAGAGTTAGGGCTGGGAATGTGGTGTTTTTTGTTTTGTTTTTTTGAGATGGAGTCTCGCTCTGTCGCTGAGGCTAGAGTTCAGTGGCGCAATCATGGCTCACTGCAAGCCCCGCCTCCTGGGTTCATGCCATTCTCCTGCCTCAGCCTCCCCAGTAACTGGGACTACAGGCACCTGCCACCACCCCCAGCTAATTTTTTGTATTTTTTTAGTAGAGATGGGGTTTCACCGTGTTAGCCAGGATGGTCTCAATCTCGTGACCTTGTGATCCGCCCACCTTGGCCTCCCAAAGTGCTGGGATCACAGGTGTGAGTGTGGGTTTTTTTGACGCTGAGTCCAGTGCTCCCCGGGAAGTGCATGGGGTCTGCCGCAGCCGCCTGTTGTCCCTCGCAGGAAGGCTGCACACCACATCTTCGCCTGCAGCTTCCATGCCCCTGCACCCCCAGCCTCTCCTTTCCTCATCTGCTTCCCAGCACCTGTGAAAACAAAGGGCTCCTAAGAAGTACTGAGGGACAGGTGACTCCCCATAGACACAAATGGCCTGGTGCTCAGATGCCAGGAGTCCGTCTGCCAGAATTTAAGCCCGTGCGATGCTCTGGTTGTGGGGGGGCGGGGGACGCATTTCCACTCTGGAAAACGGGAAAGGCAGCACACCGAAGCTCACGCCTGACTCTCACTGCTCAGGTGACTCCACCAACAAATAATTACTGAGCCCCTGACACTGCCAGGCTGTAGCACGGCCCAGGGGATTCTGCGGTAAGGAATTAAAACCTACCAGGGCCCCAGTCTAGCTCCGAGGAGCCTCACAGGAGCTCAGCGTCCTCCACTCTGTCCAGCCCACCTGCCCCCACTGACCCAGGTTCTCCACGCCATCACCCACCATGGGCTGCGGCTATGCAGAAGCCTGTCAGCAGTCACCTCACAGCCCAGAGTCTCTGCACGTTTCATCCCGCACCCCCACTCCCCCACCGCCACCTGAGTGTCGATTTACTTGCACTCTGTAAAGCACGCACACATTGCAAAACACATGTGGAAACGCCAAAGGTGGAGGCAGAGGGAATGATAAAGAAAAGCCTGGTGTCTCCTCCCCACCCCAGGGGACTGTGTGTGCCCTCTTTGGGGCTGACTCTGTAGCTTTTGTACATTTTTTTTTCTTTTTTTTTTTTTGAGACAGAGTCTGGAGTTGTTACCCAGGCTAGAGTGCAGTGGTGCAATCTCAGCTCACTGCAACCTCTGCCTCCCGGGTTCAAGCAATTCTTCTGACTCAGCCTCCTGAGTAACTGGGATTACAGGCACCCACCACCATGCCCAGCTGATTTTTTTTTGTATTTGTAGTAGAGATGGATTTTTGCCATTTTGGCCAGGCTGGTTTCAATCTCCTGACCTCAGGTGATCCACCCGCCTCGGCCTCCCAAAGTGCTGGGATTACAGGTGTGAGCTACCGCGCCCAACCGGCCTTTGTACCTTGACAGTCACCGTTGGGTGACCTCTCCTCTGCTGCCTGCCTGGGTGGCTTGACTTGGACCCCAGTGTCCTTCCTACTCAGTGTGCTGTCCTTGTCCCCACCCGGAGCAGGGAACAAGGGGGGCCTGGCTTGAATGTACCACAGAGGATCAGCTGCAATGAAGATTTTGAAACAGAAACGTGCCTTTTGTGTGTGTGGCTTCCTGTGTGTGAGTGTGGGGATGGGGATAGCTGGGCAGGGCCTGCAGGACAGGCGGGACTCATAGCAGGACATCTACTCAGCCTCTAGGTATCATGGCAAAATGAGGAGGACGGGGAAGGAAAGCAAAGAAAACTTGCCAGGCAGCAAGGTTTGGGGTCAGAGTTTTGTAAGGCTGCCAACCATAATGGTTTCAGAGGTGTCCCAGCACTACTAGCAGATATGTGACCTAATCCCCCAGTTCATAGACTGAGACCCCTGTCTGTGCTCCGTGCTGTAGAATGGCGTGGCCCCCAGTGCACAGGGTGGATCCCATCAGAGCCAGTCCCTCCTTCTCTTCCTGCTCCATGGTGGAGCCAGGGCTGCATACAGAGTCAGAGAAGGGGAGGGGACCCTTCAGGGCACGCCACTTTCATGGGCAAAGGGACAGTCACTAGAAGTCCCCTGGCAAAGTGCAAATGTGTGAAAATGGGAGGAGCCATGGCCCCAGAGTCAGATGAGTAAAAGAATGACTGAACGAATGAATGAATGAATGAATGAGTGGGAGACATTAGGTGATCAGTCACAGTTGCAGTGCTGGGATGGAGCGGAAGCAGGCATCAAGCCAGCCTGTTCTCCTGCCTCCAAAGACCCCCACCCCCTACCCTGATGTTGCCTCTCCCAGTGGGGGAGGTGGGGAATTTAGTGCCCTGTGGTATGAGTTCCCAGCAGGCTGTGGGGAGTGTGGGGAAGCTCAGAATAAAGGCCCCAAACAAGCACAGGCTGGCTTTGGGCCAGACCTCCACAGTCTGTGTTGGCTCACCTGGAGATCGATCAGCAGGGTAAACTGAGGCAGGGCCTAAGAGAGATTGGGCAGGGGCTGCCATGAGTGCTGTGAGCCCTGTGGTCATAGACAGGAGGAACTGGCCGAGTTCTCCATCAACACCACGCTGGGGGCTTGGCCGCCCCTCGGAGCTGGCAGGAGGCGACCAGATTTCCTAAGAAGTGCCCATGTTTGGAGAAGAACCGGGGCTGGGGGCCAGGAGCATGGGTGTTGGTGGCTGGAGAGAAACTGGCGTAGCGCCATCTGCCCCTGGCGCAGGGTGTGGAATCGAAGATCATATCATCAGCCCAGGCCTTCCAGGCTCCACTGTCACCAGGATGTGGGTGTGCCCTGAAGTCTTCAGTGTGAGAAGTACTTTGCATACTCTAAGTCAGACAGAACATAAAAGTGGCCGTTTGCTGAAGTGAGGTGTGGGGTTGGGAGCTTGAGGCATCAGCTGGCTCCCCATTTCCCCTCCTCACCTTCAGGGGTAGCCAGGGGCTTGCGTGGGACATGGATTCCAGCTGTCTCCCAGAACCTGAAGCTTGATCTGGTCAACATAGGAGGGGCCACTGGGGTCATCTTCATGTCTTTGTCCCAGTAACTTCTATGTTCTTTATATTAAATGCCGCGCCCCCCCCCCCCCCACACACAGACGTATGGGGCAGCCTCTCCTGTGGTATCGGTCATATCATGATATACTTTTTAAAAACTTTCCTGGGGCATAATCAACGTCAAGTTTGCATATTTAAAGTGTACAATTCTGTAAGTTTTAGCATGTGTGTATTCTTGGGAAACCATCGCCAAGGTCAAGGTGACAAGTCCTTCCACCAACCGGCTTGCTCCCGCCCCTGCCCCACCCCCACCGCTGCAGGGACCGCCCAGCTCCTTCACATTACATCCCCGCCCCTACCGCTGCAGGGACCGCCCAGCTCCATCACAGCCCCGCCCCCACTGCTGCAGGGACCGCCCAGCTCCATCACAGCCCCACCCCCACCGCTGCAGGGACCGCCCAGCTCCATCACAGCCCCACCCCTACCGCTGCAGGGACCGCCCAGCTCCATCACAGCCCCGCCCCCACCACTGCAGGGACTGCCCAGCTCCATCACAGCCCCACCCCCACTGCTGCAGGGACCGCCCAGCTCCTTCACATCACATCCCCGCCCCGACCACTGCAAGGACCGCCCAGCTCCATCACAGCCCCGCCCCCACCACTGCAAGGACCGCCCAGCTCCATCACAGCCCCGCCCCCACAGCTGCAGGGACCTCCCAGCTCCCTCACATCACAGCAGCCTGCACCCTCTAGAATTTCACATGAAATGTAGTCACGCAATCGATGCTATTTTTTGGCTTGGTTCCTCTCCGGCAGCGTGATTATTCTGAGGCGTGTGTACCGGCAGCCCTTTCCTTCGCGTTGCCGAGTGATGGGCAGTCACCGTGTCGACGGCCCACAATTTGGTAACCAGTCACGGTGGATGGGCGTTTGGTTGCATCCACTCCGGACGTACCATACATAAAGCTGCTGAGAATGTCCGTGCACTAGAGTTGGGGTAGATGAGTGCCTTCATTCTCTTGGATATTCAGAAGAGGAAAGGCTAGGTCATGCAACTTTAAAAGACGGCCAAGCGATCTTCCACAGCAGCCGCACCATCTCGCGTCCCTGCCAGCCACGTGTGGCGGTCCAGCCTCTCCTGGGCCTCGCCAGTACTTGGTGTGTGCCTTCTTTTTCAGTTGGAACGGTGTGAGGTGGCGTCTCATTGTGACTTTAGCTCACATTTCCCTGGAGACCTCTGATGTTGGGCATCTTCTCTTATTCTTACCAGCCATCCCTGTATCTTCTTCTGGGAAGCCAGAACTGCAACATTGTGGGGAACACAGGGGCTTTCTCTCTCCTCCCTTAGTTTCCTTCCCTTCCCTTCTGTCTGAGCCAGCTAAACCCGCTAGGGCAAAATACCCTAGACCGAGGGCTCCAAAACAGCAGGGGTGACCAGCCACGGTGGCTCACGCCTGTAATTCAAGCACTTTGGGAGGCCGAGACAGGAGGATCACTTGAGGTCAGGAGTTTGAGACCAGCTTGGCCAACATGGCAAAACCCCATCTCTACTACAAATACAAAAGTTAGCTGGGCGTGGTGGTGGGGACCTGTAATCCTAGCTACTCGGGAGGCTGAGGCAGGAGAATCCCTTGAACCCAGGAGGCGGAGGTGGCAGTGAGCCGAGATCGCGCCACTGCACTCCAGCTTGGGCGACAGAGTGAGACTCCATCTCAAAAACCAACAGGTTGATTTTCTCCCAGTTCTGGAGGTTGAAGCCTGAGAGCAGGATGCCGGCAGGGCCGGGTTCTGGCGAGGGCCTGTCCCTGGTGTGGAGACGGCTGCCTTCTCACGCCGTCCTCACGTGGCAGAGGGAGAAAGTGGAATCGAGCTCTCTGGGGTCCCTTTTGTAAGGGTACTGATCCCATCACAAGGGCTCAGTCTCCTCCCAGAGGCCTCACCCCAACACCATGCCGTTGAAGCTTAGGGTCCAACCCAGGAATGTTACAGAGACACAGACATTCAGCCCACAGCACCCAGCCCTCCCTCTCCTCCTCCTCTCTGGCTTTCTGGTTCTCCCCTCACCTCGACTCCTCCTTGGGGCCACCTGCTGCCATGCCCCTCCCTCTCCTCAGGGCTCATCACTTCTCCCTGCACGAACCACCCTCCTTTGCCGACTCCTCTACTATCGACCTCAGCCCTTGCCTGTAGGGGCCTCCAACTGAGCTCCCTGCACAGACACCCGGATCCCCTGGTTCTGCCCCACGGACAGAATTGGCTAGGCTCAGCTCACCTCTCCTCCCTAGACCCAAGGCCACTGGTCAGCCTGTGGGGTCAGGGGGCCACTCCAGCTCAGCCAGCTATTGCTGGGGAGGGGCACGTGGTGGGGGGTAGCATCTAGACTTTTTATATTGGAAAATGAACATTTTATTTCAAGGAAAAGGTAGCACAATGGTATCCAAGTATCCAGGACCTGCTACCATGCCCTTTCTCTGCAGAAGGCCTGGCTGGGCCCAGTGGCCTAGCCAAGAGCCTGGTGTTGATTCTCTGCCCTTCCATTTTCGGGCTATGGATCACCGGAAGTCACTAAGCCTCTAAGATGAATACCCACAAGATATTTGATGCTTATTTCATGCTCACAGCGCTGTCCTTGGCCCACAGCTGGAAGAATTAAACGCCGTCTTCTGCAGGGCAATGGAGAGCACAAACATGGATGCAGACGCCGAGCCCAGCCTTGACCCCAGAGCGAACACTCCTGACCTCCAGGGGGCGGGGGAGAGCTGGACAGGGTCAGAGAGGCCTTGGGGGAAGCCAGGGAGAGTCATTCCCTGGAGTCCACCTCCAGGACCCAGCTGCTGTGGTGTTCTGAGCCTCCTGGATTGCTTCAAAAGGAAGAAATGCTTACGCCCACGAGCACCACCACACAAAAGCGTCTCATGCTTTGACCCACAGGATGCAGCATCATTGTGTTATGCATGAGATAACTGCAAGGTTTATGAAACCTGTCCACTCTCAGAGCCCCACTCATATCTCCAGTTGGGTGACAAGCAGCGTATGTCCCTGGAACTGCACCCATGGCTCCACGGGGAGCTCAGTGTGAGGCCCTGGTGGGCGTGGGCCCCGGGTGTGAGTGGGCACTGACTGCCGGAGGGCCTCAGCCTACGGCACCCCACTCCCCACTCCCCACTCAGGTGCTCCCACATCCTCCAGCCCCTTGGCGCTTCCTCTCATAGAGCCAGCTGGGCTGCAGTGATCCTGGAGGGTGGCCCTGTCTGAAGCTGCAGCCTACACACACCACGGGAGGCTGCAGCTGTGGAGGCAGCCCCAGGCCTGCAGCAGAGCAGGTGAGGAGCTAGCCCTGTCCAAAGGAGGAGTTCACGGCATGGGCTGCCCAGGGCCCCTTTCAGGGCAAGGCCTCCCTGGGGAACCTGGCGATGGGACCCCGGTCCTGGTCCTGCAGCAGGTAGGGGTGCTTTGACCACAGCTCCTAAAGAGAGCCAGACGGTACCCATCCTGGGTCAGGGGCACCCAAGCGTGCACCCTAGAGAGGCGCCAGGGCTTGAAGTTCTACCATCAGGAATCAGAAATACCGTTTTTAGAAAATTAATCATCAAGAACAGGAACGACCTGGGCCCCTTGTAAACCCGGCAGATCTAAAAGAGGGAAGGGCTTCAAAGGGGCAGGGCTCCTGCGGGTCAGCGTGGCCACCGGCCAAACCTACTTTCTCCAGGACTCTGGGCGGCAAGCCATAGAAGTTGCCTCTTGTCATTCAGTCAAGCCTTGTGAAGCTGCCATTTTTATAGGTCAAAAAACAGTCAGGTAGCGACAGCCTATGAGGCTCCAACTGAGCAGCTGAAGTTTCATAGGTGAATAATGTGCGGGGGGGACTCAACAGCTGGAGACAGGAGTCCACGGTGGTGCTGGGGGCCTGTCTCTGTCTCTCCCTTCTCTGTCTCCCTCTCTCCGTATGTCTCTGTGTCTCTGTCTCAGTGAGTGTGTGTCTCTGTCTCGCTCTGTACCGCTGTCTCCATCTCCTGGTACTGACCTCCTGCCCTTGCTTCTTCCCTGTGCCGGCCCCAGCCTTTCCCCAGGCTGAGGAGCCCCCTCCCTGCTCACACATCTGCCAGCATCACAGCCCCCCAGGGACAGAACATCTTTCCCAGTAGATGTAGAGGAAAAACCCAGGCAGGATTCTGATTGGCCTGGATGACCGTCCCTCAACCAATCACTGTGGCCTGGGAAACGGGAACCCCCGATTGGCCAGGACTGGGTCACTGGGCACTGCTGAGCCCGAGGGCTGTCCTAGTCTCCTCAGTATCCTCCACGTGGGGAGGGGCCACAGAAAGGAAAGGGCTGCGGCACCAGCAGAGGTAAGATGGGGATGCGGCCGGCTTTCCCTAGGGCCTCATTGCGGATCAGCCCCACCGTCCACCCTCTGCCCAGTCCAGCAGCCTAGGAGCCGCCTTTTCCCTCGGTACCCAGGTCCTGCTCACTCTGCCAGCCCCGGAGCTCCCCGCTCCACCGCACCTGGAAACCAGGGCAAGATGCGTCCACCAGGGAGGGGCATGAGCAGGATCACCCCAGGTACTCCCGAGCCCCAACCCCCCAGGACCCCAGGGCATGGCTTAGCCACCAGCCTCCCCTGAGGTCACTATGCACTTGGGCTTAGCCCGGGGGTCCTCAGTCCGATTGGCACCAAGGGGATAAAGGATACCCCTCTCCATGGGACTGAGGTGGTTCAGGTGGGGCCTTCCTGCAGAATCCGGGGCAAGTCAGGGCAGGCTCGCTTTCCTGGCTGCGTTCACTGTAAGTCCAGCGGCGGGAGTGGGGCCTGCATGCTGCATGCCTGAAAACGGGGAAAGAGCGCATGGGCAGCCTCAAACATCTTCAGAGAATGGGAGCAGTCGCTGGGACATGGATGCTGAATCCACTGGCCACACAGCTGCACTCTTGCTGGGCACAGACAGGCTTCTCAGCCATCTATAAACAGCTGGGCTGCAGGGCCAAGGGCTCAAGTCCTCTGTCAGAAAGGAAGGAGGGGGCTGTCTAGTCATGGTGGCTCAAAGAATCGAAGTCTTGGGAGTCACACCCTCCAGAGGGTGGTTTATCTTTCAGAATTGCTCCCAGAACCTGGCTCCTCCCAGATGCCTGACCTGGGCCACCCATGGCTTTGCTGAAAAGAGCAGCTCCGAATCTGCTGCCCACATGGGAGAGGGGAGGTGCTGGGAGATGCATCCTCCCAGGAGGAACAACAACTCGAATTGGCTTTGGGGAAAGTCAAACAGTGTTTCTCCAGCTGGAGGCTCTACAAAGAATAAGTTCCCCAGCTTCACAGAGCTCTGAGGATCCTAGCCGCCTCCAAGAATCCATTAAATGAGTTCTTCGGACTCACTTTTAATGCTTTTCCCAGGTTATTAAACAGAGTTCTCTGCAAGGAGCTTTCAGGGAGCTATGAGAGAGGGAAGGAGGCTTTACACACCGAGTGAGGCACTGCCTTGCCTGAGCTCTGTCCCTAAGCTCACTTCCAGGGCAGTTTCAAAGAGGAAGTGAAGATTCTTCCTGATGCTGGAGATGGCGCCACCCCTGGAAGGATCCCTGGCTCCAGCCTCCCCAGCTGTTAAGTCTTGCGGAAGAGGCGGCTGCTACAGCTACCTGAGGGCCTGCTTTCTAGGTTCTCTGTGTTGGAAGCTTTGCTCTGACCCCTTCACGGGATCCATCACAGGCAGGATCAGAGTCAGAATCCGCCATCCTCCCCACCCCACCCCACCCCACTGACCTCACAGCTGTATTGCACCCCGCCTCCAGTACTAGCCATCAGCTGATGGCCCAGACCCATTTCACTTCCAGTCTCCCCTTTAACTCTTTAGTTGCCCGTCTCCTCGCTGAGTTTTGGTTTGAATAACTCAGTCCATTTGAAGTGTTTGGGCTGGACAAATACATCCAGTGTCTGCAGCTTCCCTCCCAGCCCTACAGCTATCCCAGGGTGTGGTGTCTGTTGTAGCTCGGGCTGCCCCAGCAAAGCACCACAGACAGGGTGACTGGGACAGTAGATGTTGACTATCACAGTTCTGGAGTCCAGAAATCCACGATCAAGGTGTCTCAGGGACTTGGTCCTCCTTCCGTAGCTTGTAGGCGCTGCCTTCTCCCTGGGTCCTCCCGTGGTCGTCCGTCTGTATGTCTATGTGTGTCTGTATCCTCATATCCAGTTCTTTTTTTTTTTTTTCTTTTGTGAGACAGAGTCTTGCTCTGTCACCCAGGCTGCAGTGCAGTAGCGTGACCTTGGCTCACTGCAACCTCCATCTCCTGGGTTTGAGCAGTTCTCCTGCCTCCGCCTCCTGAGTATCTGGGATTACAGGTGCCCACCACCACACCCAGCTAATCTTTGTATTTTCAGTAGAGACGGGGTTTCACCATTTTGGCCAGGCTGGTCTCAAACTCCTGACCTCGTGATCCACCTGCCCCAGCTTCCCAAAGTGCTGGGATTATAGGTGTGAGCCACCACGCCCAGCCTCATCTCCAGCTCTTATAATGACACCAGTCAGATGGGATTAAGGCTTATCCTCATGATGTCATTTTAACTTAATTACCTCTGTACAGGCCCTGTCTCCATATAGAGTCATACCCTCGAGTACTGGAGGTTAGGACTTCAGCATAGGAGTTAAGAGGGACGCAATTTAGCTGATCACAGCTTCATCACAGATGCTCTGCATACACCTCTCCATCAATCATAGCCCAATGTGTTTGACTTAGGATAGATGGTGGCACCACCCGATAACAATGGAGGTGGCATTCAGCAGCAGCTCAGAGGGTTCCAGAAGCATTCCTCCCGCCGCGAGGGGAAATGGTGCCTCTGGCTGACAGAGGGACCCATCAAAGCCAGGTAGGGTTTCTTTGATCGTGTTTAGCCACTTTGTGGCTGAGTAGAGATTCTTCCTTCTTCCTGTCCAGGTAATTAATGAGGGACTTCAAAGGCCTGAGGCTTTTCTGCTCCAATCAATTATTCAGATTGCCACATCCAAAGGTCTCCGAACAGGAAATAGGAAACAGATTGCTAAGTGGTTATGATGGAGACTAAATGAATTACTTGTTAACCACCCATGTCTGCTCTGGTAGTATCTGTGCAAGCCAGAATAGCTGCGTGGGGCGCACTCGCCATCAAACTCAGGAAGGGAAGGGCAGGGTGGGGTAAATTTCACTCTCAGAAACACTGTAATTTCTTCCTTTTCAGGATCAATACTCACCCATATCTTGTCAATTGTGACAGCAAACTTCAGAAGGACTCAGAGTGGAAAGTCTAGGCATCCATGTTGGGGTTCAGGCTGTGGGAGCCATGCTTCTGCGAGTGAGCCTGGGGACTGGGGACGGTGGTCCCAGCCCTGGATTTGATGAGGGGGTGTCCCTGTCCTGGGAGGGTGCAGCGTCACTTTTCCACTCCCATTTGGGGTCAACTCTTAGCATCCATGAGAAGCGAGGTGGTGTAGATTAAAGTCAGGGAAGTGTGGTTTTTGTCTTAATGAAAATAATGCTATGAGATGGATGATGGCAGAAGCTTCAGGGTAGACTGTGGAGCTCATCATGGTGTTTGATATGGCTTGGCTGTGTCCCCACCCAAAGCTCATCTTGAATTGTAGCTCCCATAATTCCCATGTGTTGTGGAAGGGACCCGGTGAGAGATGATTGAATCATGGGGACATTCTCCCCCATATTGTTCTCACGGTAGTGAACAAGTCTATGAGATCTGATGATTTTTTAAGGGAAAACCCCTTTCGCTTGGCTCCCATTCTCTCTTGCCTGCCGCCATGTAGAACATGCCCTTTCCCTTCTGCCATGATTGTGAGGCCTCCCCAGTCATGTGGAACTGTGAGTCCATTAAACCTTTTTTTCTATGTAGATTACCCAGTCTTGGGTATGTCTTTATCAGCAGCTTGAAAACAGACTAATACAGTATTCGTCTTTACATTGCTTTATGTTTGCAATTTTCCGTTAGAAAAGAAACCTGAAAATTAAAAAAAAAAAAAAATAATGCCTACTTCTACTTCAACTTCTACTTGTGGCCAAGATGGAGAAACAGAGACCAGATTTACCTTTCCTCATGAAATGTCCAAAAGAAAAGATAAAATATATATAAAGCACTAGGTTTTACAACCAGACACCAGGTAATAAATGATAGTGATCACTAAAACATAAGAAACAGATGGGATGGGGCAGGGAGAGGGAACTCAGGCAGAAACTGGAAGAACATCCACATTGAAGACATTGAGACTGGGCGTGGTGGCTCACACCTATAATCCTAGCACTTTGGGAGGCCGAGGTGGGTGGATCACAAGGTCAGGAGTTCGAGACCAACCTTCCAACATGGTAAAACCCCATCTCTACTACAGAAATACAAAACTTAGCTGGGCATGGTGGCAGGCACCTGTCATCCCTGCTATTCGGGAGGCCGAGGCAGGAGAACTGCTTGAAGCTGGGAGGCAGAGGTTGCGGTGAGCCGAGATCGCACCACCGCACTCCAGCCTTGGCAGCAGAGCAAGACTCTGTCAAACACACAAACAAACGAACAGATAAATGGATCAAACTGCTTCCAGGTGACTTAACTACACCCAGAACAAAGCTCAAGACCAGAATACAGAACTACCCAGCACCCCCAGCAAGTACAATTAGTGACGTCTGGCATCCATTCAGAAATTCCCAGTCTTGCAAAGAAGCAGGAAAATGCGGCCCATAAGGAGGAGAAAAATCCATTATCAAAATTGACTGGGGATTAACGCAGATGTTAGAGTTAGCAGACAAGGATATTAAAAGAATCATTAAAACTGAATTCCATATGTCCAAAAAGTTAAATATAGACACGGAAGATATTTTTAAAACCCACTGGAATGCACATTTTTAAATGGTTAATATGATAAATTTTGTGGCGTGTATTTTAACATAAAGCAGTTCTTTACCTTTTAACCCAAATCAAACTTCCAGTGGTGAAAACCACAATGTCTGAGATGACAGATACACAGGATGAGATTGAGGGTAGATTAAATGTTAAAAAGGAATAGTGAACTCAGAGAAGTCTCAGTAGAAACTATCCTGAGTGAAACACAGGGAAAAAAAAAAGAATTCTTTTTATTTATTTTATTTTATTTTATTTTTATTTTTTTTTGAGATGGAGTCTCACTCTGTCACCCAGGCTGGAGTACAGTGGCCGGATCTCAGCTCACTGCAAGCTCGCCTCCCGGGTTCACGCCATTTTCGTGCCTCAGCCTCCCAAGTAGCTGGGACTACAGGCGCCCACCACCTCACCCAGCTATATTTTTGTATTTTTTAGTAGAGACGGGGTTTCACCATGTTAGCCAGGACGGTCTCGATCTCCTGACCTCGTGATCCGCCCGCCTCGGCCTCCCAAAGTGCTGGGATTACAGGCTTGAGCAAGAATTCTTTTTAAAAGAACATCAGTGAGTGAGCTGCAAGACAGCTTCCAGCAGCCCAATATACATGCAAGTAGAGTCCCTGAAGAGGGGGTGGTTGCAGGGAGAGGGCAGAAAAAATATTTGAAGGCCGGGCGTGGTGGCTCACGCCTGTAATCCCAGCACCTTGGGAGGCTGAGGTGGGCAGATCAGTTGAGGTCAGGAGTTCGAGACCAGCCTGGCCAACAGGGTGAAACCCCATCTCTACTAAAAATATGAAAAGTTGGCTGGGCATGGTAGCGGGCGCCGTAATCCCAGCTACTTGGGAGGCTGAGGCAGGAGAATCTCTTGAACCTGGCAAGCGGAGGTTGCAGTGAGCTGAGATTGCACCATTGCACTCCAGCCTGGGTGATAGAGTGAGACCCCGTCTCAAAAAAAAAAAAAAAGAAAAGAAAAAATATTAAAATATTTGAAGAAATAATGATGGAACTTTTTCCAAATTTGAAGTAAACTATGAACTCACAGACCCAAGCAGCTCAATGGACTCCAAGCACAAGACACATGACACAAGACACAAAAACACCCAGGCACATAGGATTCCAATTGCTCCAAACTAGAGATAAGGACAAATATGTTAAAAGCAGCCACATGGGGAGAAAAGGATATGTGACACATGAAGAAGAAAGAGAAAGATGACAGCAGGCATAGTGTCAGAAGCAATGCCAGTGAGAAGATCGTGGACAAATACCTTTACAGTATTGAAAGAAGAAAAAACAGAATTATTCAACAGAGTTATTTCAACAGAATTCAAACAGAATTATTCCAACAAAGATAAAAAAGACTTTTGAAAAATACAAAAGGTTTAATCATTCATCACCAGCAGGTACACTATAAGGAATGTGAAAGGTCTTCTTTCAGATAAAAAGAAAGTGCCTAAGGTCGGGAGTTGGAGACCAGCCTGGCCAACATGGAGAAACCCTGTCTCTACTAAAAATACAAAATCAGCTGGGTGTGGTGGTGTGCATCTGTAATGCCAGCTACTCGAGAGGCTGAGGCAGGAGAATTGCTTGAACCCAGTAGGCGGAGGTTGCGGTGAGCCACGATCTCACCATTGCACTCCAGCCTGGGCAACAAAAGCAAAACTCCACCTCAAAAAAAAAAATAAGTAAATAGGTGACCACAGATGGAAATACACCAAGGAACGAAGGACTTAGCTGCATGGCCATATATGTAAAATTTGTTTTGTTTAATTCCTTCAAAAGATAACTGTCTTTAAACAGAAGAATAAATGTAGCTTGGGGATTAGGACATGGAAAGATCGTAGGTGTGATAAGAGTGTCACAAAGTCTAGGAGGGGAAGAGTGGAAGTGTACTGTTGTAAGTTCTTGTACTATACACGAACTGGTAGAGCATCACTTGATTATAAGCAGTGATAAGGGTGTCTGCTATAAATAAGTTTTGGTTTTTTTTTTGAGACGGAGTCTGGCTGTGTCACCCAGGCTGGAGTGCAGTGTCCGGATCTCAGCTCACTGCAAGCTCCGCCTCCCGGGTTCATGCCATTCTCCTGCCTCAGCCTCCCGAGTAGCTGGGACTACAAGCACCCGCCACCTCGCCCGGCTAGTTTTTTGTATTTTTTAGTAGAGACGGGGTTTCACCGTGTTAGCCAGGATGGTCTCGATCATCTGATCTCGTGATCCACCCGTCTCAGCCTCCCAAAGTGCTAGGATTACAGGCTTGAGCCACAGCGCCCAGCCAACTATAAATAAGTTCTAAAGCAACTGCTGAAATAACAGAACAAAGAATAATAGCTGATAAAGTCACAGAGGAAATAAAATGGAATCATAAAAAATTATTAACCCGGCTGGGCACGGTGGGTGGCTCAGGTCTGTCATCCCAGCACTTTGGTAGGCTGAGGTGACCGGATCACGAGGTCAAGAGATTGAGACCAGCCTGGCCAATGTGGTGAAACCCCGTCTCTACTGAAAATACAAAAATTAACTGGGCGTGGTGGCGGGCGCCTGTAATCCCAGCTACTCGGGAGGCTGAGGCAGGAGAATTGCTTGAACCTGGGAGGCAGAGGTTGCAGTGAGCCAAGATTGCGCCACTGCGCTCCAGCCTTGGTGACAGAGCAAGACTCCATCTTAAAACAAACAAACAAAATTATCAACCCAAAAGAAAGCAGAAAAACAGAGAATTGGCGGGGGGTGGGGGGGGGGCAGGCAAAATATACGTGGGACAAACGAAAAGCAAAATGGAAAGAAGAGACAGGGTTAAACTTCATATCCATAATCACACGTTACATGCACATGATATAAACACCCCTATTTTAAGGGCAGATTTTTCAAGTTGAATAGATGCTCACCTCCAAGGAGCACTCGCTTTAATTATGAAGACACAAAAGTGTTAAAAAGTAAGAAGGTGGAAAGGCATACACCATGTTAACACTAATCTGAAGAAAACTGGGATGACAATGTTAGTATCAAAGTAGATTTTAGAACAAAGAATGTGAACAGTCTTAAAGAAGGTTATTTCATTATGGTAAAAGGGTCAGTTCTATGGAAGGACATTAAAAACACTAAATAATAACAGAGCCTCAAAATACATAAAGCAAAAAATAGACCTGCAGCCGGGCGCAGTGGCTCAAGCCTGTAATCCCAGCACTTTGGGAGGCCAAGACGGGTGGATCACGAGGTTAGGAGATCGAGACCATCCTGGCTAACACGGTGAAACCCTGTCTCTACTAAAAATACAAAAAACTAGCCGGGCGAGGTGGCGGGCGCCTGTAGTCCCAACTACTCGGGAGGCTGAGGCAGGAGAATGGCGTAAACCCGGGAAGCGGAGCTTGCAGTGAGCTGAGATCCAGCCACTGCACTCCAGCCTGGGCAACAGAGCGAGACTCCGTCTCAAAAAAAAAAAAAATAGACCTGCAAGGAAAAATAGATAAAACTATAAGTATAATCACTTCTCCTTCTGTAACTGATAGACATATACAGAAGGTCAGCCAGGATATAGGAGACCATGAACAAACCCCTCAGCCAGCTTGACTTAACAGAGAGTTGTGGAAAGAATCCTCTACGCTTTGTTTTCAAGTGCACTTGGAATGTATATTAAGATAAACCATATTTTAGTCCATTAAACAAGTCTCAATAAATTCGGCACTATTCAAGTCATATGACGTGTGCTCTAACCCAAACGGAATCATATTAGAAACCAGTAAGAGAAAGATCTCTAGAAAATCCCACAGATATTAGGAAAGTAAATAATATTACTTTAAATAACACCAGGATCAAAGTAGAAATCAAATGGGAAATTAGAAAATATTGGAACCAAATGAAATGAAAGTACAACATATCAAAATGTGTGGAATGCCTCTAAAGTGTCTGTAAGGGAACATTTCTAGCACAAAATGCCTCTACTAGAAAAGAAGTAAGGTCTCGAATCAGTGCTTCAGCTTCTACCTTTAGAAGCTAAAAGGAAAAGAGCAAATTAAAACCAAAGTAAGGCCGAGTGTGGTGGCTCACGCCTGTAATCCCAGTACTTTGGGAGACCAAGGTGGGAGGATCACCTGAGGCCAGGAGTTCAAGACCAGCCTGGGCAACATAGTGAGACCCCCCATCTCTACAAAAAGTTAAAAACTAGCTGGGTGTGACGGTACACATCTGTAGTCCTAGCTACTCTGAAGGCTGAAGTGGGAACCTCACTTGAGCCCAGGAGTTCGAAGCTACAGTGAGCTATGACCACACCCCTGCACTCCAGTCTGGGCAACAGAGTAAGACCCTGTCTCAGCAGCAACAACAAGAAGTAAGCAAAAGAAATGAAGTAATTAAGGTCACAGCAATCAATGACATAGAAAATAGAAAAACAATAAAGGAAAATGGAGCCACCAAAAGCTGGTTCTTTGACATCGATAAAATCGATGCACTTTGGGAGGCCAAGCTGGGCAGATCACTTGAGCTCAGGAGTTGGAGACCAGCCTGGGCAAAACCTTGTCTCTATTAAAATACAAAACGTAGTCATGCGTGGTGGCACATGCCTGTAGTCTCAGTTACTCAGGAGGCTGAGGCAGGAAGATTGAGCCTCAGAGGTCGAGGCTGCGGTGAGCTGTGATCACACCAGTGCACTCCAGTCTGGGCGATGGAGTGAGACCATGTCTCAAAAAAATAGAAACCTGTAGCCAGGCTGATCCGGAAGAAGAGAAGACACACATAACTAACAGCAGAAACGGGAGAGGAAGTATCCTGCAGATTCCCGCTCTGTTGAATTGCCTTTGTCCTTTATCAAAAACCCGTTCTTCACATGTCTATGGGGCTGTCTCTGCGTTCTCTATTCTGTTCCATTTTCTATTTGTCTAGCTTGGTGCCACTGTCTTGATTACTGTATCTTTATAATAAGTTGGCTGGGCACGGTGGCTCACACCTGTACTTCCAGCACTTTGGGAGGCCGAGGTGGGCGAATCACCTGAGGAGTTTGAGACCAGCGTGGTTCAACACGGTGAAACCCTATCTCTACTAAAAATACAAAAAACAAATTAGCCGGGCGTGGTGGCGGGCGCCTGTAGTCCCAGCTACCCCGGAGGCTGAGACGGGAGAATGGCGTGAACCTGGGAGGCGGAGCTTGCAGTGAGCTGAGATCCACCACTGCACTCCAGCCTGGGTGACAGTGCAAGACACCGTCTCAAAAAAAAAAAAAAAAATTAGCCAGGCATGGTGATGGGTGCCTGTAATCCCACCTACTCAGGAGGCTGAGGTAGGAAGGAGAGTTGCTTGAACCCAGGAGTTGGAGGTTGCAGTGAGCCAAGATCGTGCCACTGCACTGCAACCTGAATGACAGAAAGAGACTCCATGTTGGAAATTTAACAAAATATCAGTCTGGGTGATAGAGTGAGACTCTGTCTCAAAAAAAAAAAAAAAAAATCTTGGAATCAGGTCAAGTTAGTCCTCCAACTTTGTCCTTTTTTAAATCTTTTGCCTATTCTAGATATTTTGCATTTCCATGTGAACTTTACAATCAGCTTGTCATTTTCTACCAAAAAAAAAAAAAAAAAAAAAAAACACCTTACTGGGGATGTGATAGGAATTACATAGACTCTATAGACCAATCGGGAGAGATGGAGTCTTCTGTCACGTAATCTAAAACCTCTCCATTTACTGAGATCTTCCATTTCTCTCAGCCATGTTTTAATGCTTTTAGTGTACAGGTCTTGCAAATCTTTTGTTGTATTTATTCCTAGTTTGTATTTTTTGAAGATATGGTAGAGATATTTTTGAATTTCTGTTTGTGATCATTTTTTGCTATGAGGTGTGAGAGGATCCAGGACATTCTGCTCCACTTGAAATGCAGCCTCAAGCCGAGCACGGTGGCTCATGCCTGTCATCCCAGCACTTTGGGAGGCTGAGGTAGGCAGGTCACTGGAAGTCAGGAGTTCGAGACCAGCCTGGTCAACATGGCAAGACCCCATCGCTACTAAAAATACAAAAATGAGCTTGAGCTTGGTGTGGTGGTGCATGCCTGTAATCACAGCTACTTGGGAGGCTGAGGCAAGAGAATCACTTGAACCCAGGAGGTGGAGGCTGCAGTGAGCCAAGATCGCGCCACTGCACTCCAGCCTGGGCAACAGAGTGAGACTCTGTCTCTAAATAAATAAATAAGCAACCCCTAGAATGTGGGTGGTCTGGGACGGGAAGAGGAAAGGGCTGTTTTGTGTGAGGACTCTGTTTTTGGAGTCTGATCATCTACCGTTTGGGCAGGAGTGGACTGGGCAAGGCGCACTGTCTTGTTTTGGGGAGAGGTTACATTGCACGTCCTCCTTGGAGGACAGCTCATCAATTCCTGTGAAAATGATGAATGCAGATGCCCTCTGGTCCAGCCTCTGTGCTTCCAGGACTTGATCCCACAGCTCCACTTGTCCAGGTGTGTCCCCAGGAGAGCATGGGTCAGGTGAGCTATGGAGCACCCAGTGTGGGGAGTGCCATGCTGCTGTCAGAAAGCTGAGGTTGCTCTGGGTGTCCTGCTAGGGAATGATCTCCTAAGTAAGTGATTTGAGGTGAAAAAAGCCAGGAGCAGACAGAATGTTAACCGTGTTGCTATTTGTGTAAGAAAAAGAAGCTTGGTGTATGGAAACTCTGAACGCTGTCTGCATCGGTTTCCTTTGGTAAAGCTAAATGTGTTCGGAAAAAAAAAATAAAGAATGGGGTCTATGGTCCAGGTGTAATGGCTTACGCCTGGAATGCCAGCACTTTGGGAGGCCGAGGCAGGCGGATCCCTTGAGGTCAGGAGTTCAAGACCAGCCTGGCCAACATCGTGAAACCCCATTTCTACTAAAAATACAAAAAATTAGCCAGGTGTGGTGGCAGGTGCCTGTAGTCCCAGCTACGCAGGGGGCTGAGGCAGGAGAATAGCTTGAACCTGGGAGGCGGAGGTTGCAGTGAGCCAAGATCGCACCACTGCACTCCAGCCTGAATGACAGAAAGAGACTCCATGTTGGAAATTTAACAAAAGCATCTGTGAAATGAGGAAATTGTTATGAAGAGTCTCTGAAATGAGGAAATTGTTATTAAGAGGCGTGTGCGTGCACATCGCCCTGAGCACCTCTCTCTTCCATGTGCAGACGCGCTGCAGGCCAACTCCGAGGAGGACTGCTCTGTCTCCATGCAGCAGCTGTGCTACTGTTTTTTCTTTCACATCCTCCAGGAAGCCAGAGCCCTCCTGTGCTCTCCTGTAGCTGCCACATCTCTGTACTCTGGGCCGTCATTGTGTCTTTCTGGTCGCCTCCCGCTCAGGGGTGCACAGTCTTGTCTCTTTCGGTTCACTCGCCCGGTGCCCAGTGTAGAATCTGGCTGCGGAACTCAGGGGCCCAAGGTGCATCAGGCCCTGGACTGACTACCTCCCCACATGGCCTCAGGGACCCAGCTAGCATCCCCATGGGGGGAGCACTGATACTGCCTCTGTGTTACAGACAAGGAAACTGAGGCACAGATAGGGTAAGCCACTTGTCTAAGACCGTCCAAGTGAGGGCTGGCAGATCCAGGCTTGGAACCCTGGCAGGCTGGCTCCAGCCTGAGCTCCGAAGCTCGGCCCAGGCACTGTCTTCAAGGCCAGCTCTGTGGTGGTGACAGGCACCACTGGACTGGGTTGTGCACACCGAATGGGCTGAGCCCGATGCTGACGCAGGGGGACGCCAGCTGCTCCCTTCCTGCTGAGAGCCCCCGTGGCATTGTCCAGAGGGCAGGTACGGGTGTCCCCCACATGATATCAGGCCCGCAAGCCCATGACCTGATGCTCCTACCCAAGCCCCAGTGGGCAGGTGAATGAGCCTGCAGTTGGAGGGCCAGGGGGCCGCCCCTCGCACACCTCCAGATGGAAAGAACCTCTTTGAGAATCCCCAGAAAGACCCAGGCCTCCTGGGTGGGCAGCCGGACCCCTGCCATGGGACAGCTGGAGAGCATGGACCCCGGGACCCCTCACAGTCTCGCCTCCTCTCCCTTCTCCCCCGGCATTTCCTAGCTGAGCAGATGAAGGATGATCAGAGTTCCTGGTGGCATTTGTTCTCGATTGGTATTTAACATATTTGCCAAAGACTGTCATTTTGAAGAGGAAAGTGTTCAAATGGTAGCAGTGACTCAGCCCTGGCTCGGCACGCCTGGGAGCTGTGGCTGCAGGAAGCCCAGCTGCAGAGTCCAGGTGGGCTCGGACACACTGGGCAGCTGTGTGCGTGAAGAGAGCCGCTTGCCCGTTGGAAACGTCCAGGCCCAGCCTCCTCGGGATCACTGGGGATCTCCGGAACCACTTGGGCCTCTGCACAGGGAGGCCCGGGTCAGGGGGCCTTTCTGCTTATCCTTCCAGACTGTGGGAATCTTGGGGGACACAGCCGTGAGGGCCCCCCACCCACAGCTCCGCCAGGTCCCGCTGCCAGCTCTTACCCTGGCCCTGCAGTGCTGCCACCCTGCTCCCTGCTCCCGGCTTTAGCAGCAAGACCGACATCAGGCTCTGGGATGAGCCTCCCAGGGGTCACATCCAGCCTTGGAGCCAGGACTGCCAACTCTATCCGGGCTCCTCCCCCACTGCTGAGCATCCAGAACATATGTCTGGAAGCTTCCATATAGAACCCCCTCCATGTGAGTCCCTCCTTAGGAGGAGGTGGGTTAGCAGCAAGAGCCTCAGGGTGGGCTGGCCTGGGTTCAGTCCCCGCCCTGGAACTCACACATCATCGTCTGTTTGCTTGCTTGCTTTTTGTCTGTGACTCATGAGATCTTAAGGCCAGTTGATAACTTTGTTCCAAGCACCCAGAACAGAGCCTACATCTAGGAGGCACTTGGTAAATATTGAGTGAAGAGATGAATGAATGAATGAATGAATGAATGAATGAATGAATGAATGAGGCTTTTAGTGCAGTGCCTGGTATGTGGTGAGCACTTGAAATATGGAAGTGATTGGGTCCTTCTGAGTCACACCAGCAATGCCATGACATTTATGTCCCTGGCTTTGTAAAAGTACAATCAGGCTCAGCCAGGTGTGGTGACTCATGTCTATAATCCCAGTACTTTGGGAGGCCAAGGGCAGGAGGATCACTTGAGCCCAGATATTTGAGACCAGCCTGGGCAACACAGCAAGAACCCATCTCTACAAAAAAAAAAAAAAAAATTAAAAATAAGAAAAAATGAGGCCAGGAGTGATGGCTCATGCCTGTAATCCCAGCACTTTAGGAGGCCAAGGAGGGCGGATTACTTGGGGCCAGGAGTTAGAGACCAGCCTGGTCAACATTGAGAAACCCCGTCTCTATTAAAAATACAAAAATTAGCCGGACGTGATAGCACATGCCTGTAATCCCAGGTACTCAGGAGGCTGAGGCAGGAGAACTGCCAGATCCTGGGAGGCTAAGACTACAATGAACTGATACCACACCACTGCATTCCAGTCTGGGTGACAAAAAAAGAAAAAAGAAAAAAATTAGCTGGGCATGGTAGTGCATGCCTGTAGTCCCAGCTACTCAGGAGGCTAAGGCAGGAGGATCATTTGGGCCCAGGAGTTTTAGGCTGCAGTGAGCTATGCCTGTACCGCTGCATCCCAGCCTGGGCAACAGAGCAAGACAAAAAAAAAAAGGAAAGATAGAGATAGAAAGAAACAGAAAGAGAGAGAGAAAATAAATATGATCAGGCTACACGTAAGTGCTTGTAGCAGCTTTTTTGCCAAAACCTGGATGCAGCCTGGACATCCTTCAGTAGGTGAGTGGTCAAACAAACTGTGATATATTCAGACAATGGAATAGTATCCAGCAATGAAAAGAAATGAGCTATCAAGCCATAAAAAAGAAATGAGGCATTGAGCCACAAAAGACATGGAGGAAACTTAAATCCATATCGTTAAGCAAAAGAAGCTAACCTAAACAGGCTACACCGAAAACCTGTTGTTCAGTGTAGCCACCTCCATCAATGATCTCAGCGAGATTATCTGGAGAACTTGCTGCAGCTTCTCCATCAGCACTTGCTGCTTCACCTTGCACTTTTATTTTATGGAGATGGCTTCTTTCCTTAAATCTCATGAATCACCCTTGCTAGCTTCAGACTTTTGTTCTGCAGCTTCCTCACCTCTCTCAGCCTTCATAGACTTGAAGAGAGTTAGGGCCTTGCTGTGGATTAGGCTTTGGTTTAAGGGAATGTTGTGACCGGCTTGATTTTCTGTCCAGACCACTGAAACTTTCTCCATTTCAGCAGTGATGATGCTTCACTTTCTGATAATTTGTGTGTTCACTGGAGTAGCGCTGTTGTTGTTGTTGTTGTTGTTTTGAAACAGGGTCTCACTCTGTCGCCCAGGCTGGAGTGCAGTGGCATGTTCATAGCTCACTGCAGCCTCAAACTTCTGCACTGAAGTGACCCACTGCCTCAGCCTCTGGAGTAGCTGGGACTACAGGCACATGCCACCATGTCCGGCTAATTTATTTGTTATTTTTCATATAGATGGGGTCTCAAACTCGAGGGCTCAAGTGATCCTCCCACCTTGGCCTCCCAGTGCTGACATTACAAGCGTGAGCCACCTCGCCCAGCCCAGAGTAGCACTTCTAATTTCCTTCTAGATCTTTTCCTTTACATTCACAACTTGGCTGTCGTTGGCGCAAAAAGCCTAGCTTTCAGCCTATCTCAGCTTTCAACAGGCCTTCCTCACTAAGCTTCATCGTTTCTGGCTTTTGATTTAAAGTGAAAGATGTGTGACTCTTCCTTTCACTCGAGCCCTTAGAGGCCATTGTAGGGTTCTTAACTGGCCTCATTTCAATAGTGTTGTCTCTCAGGGAATAAGGAGGCCCGCGCAGAGGGAGAGAGATGGAGGAGTGGACGGTGGGTGGAGCAGTCAGAACACACAATATTTATCGATTAAATTCACCATCTTATTTGAGTGTGTTTTACGGCACCCCCCAAAAAAGTCCAATAGTAGCATCAAAAAGTATGGATCGCAGATCATCATAACAGCCAGAAACTTTGGAATATTGTGAGAATTATCCACCATGTGACACAGAGACACAAAGCGGGCATGTGCTGTTGGGAAAACGGTGCTGATGGGCTGACTCCACGCAGGGTGGCTGCAGGCCTTCAGTTTGTTTAAAAAAAAAAAAATACAATGTTCATGAAGTGCAATGAAGTGAGGTGTGCCTGTAGATGACATTCTCAAAAAAAAAAAAAAAAATGGAGATAGTGAAAAATCAGCAGTTGCCAGGGATTCGGGGCAGGGAGGGGTGAAAGATGGGGCACAGCCGTTGTTGGGCAGTGGTGCTCTTCTGTGTGGCACTGGAGTGGGGGAACAGGGCGTTATAGATACGTTAAAACCAATGAATAGACAATGCCAAGAGGGAACCCTATGATGACTGTGGATTTAGTTAATTATAACGTGTCAGGATCGGTTCATTAATTGCAACAAATGCAACCGACTCATGCAAGGTGTTACTGACAGAGGAGCCTGGGGGAGGTGGGGAGGAGAGGGAATCTGGGAACTCTGAACTTTCTGTGCAATTTTTCTGTAAATCCAAAAATGTTCCAAAATATAAAGTCTTTGTTAAAATATGATCAGGTATGTCCTTGCAAGCGTTGACTCATGGTAGAATACAGGATTACAAAGGAACCCGTATTCGAGAGGACAGAACAGCTAGAAAAGAGGCCGCGCAGGAACCCTCCCTGAAGGTCCACTGTGGGTGATCATCTGACCACACGTTGACTTTTGAGGCCATCTAAGACTGGACCCTCTTTGAGACCCATCAAAGCCAGGCTCTTAGGAGGGGAATGGAATGTTCTAGAAGTGGTTGGAGGGTCAAGGAGGTGCCTGTGATTTCTTATCAGGAGGGGAGGGTTGCAGATGTGGTGTTTTCTGGGGACAGGGGCTGGACTCGGGAGTTCCTCCCCTATCAGCACAGGCTGTTCCTGCCATCTGCTCCCCGCAAAGGAGACGGCAAAGCAAGGCTGTCGCCCCCAGCGGGGACTTCCTGCCAGTGATCCCATCCGTTCAGCGACCCCAGGCCATTTCGAGTTCTCTTTCGTGATTTTATTCAGATTGCTGCTGGCTTCCTGTCCACCAGGCCTGTAGCCTCTTTTGCGGCACACACGGGGAGCCCTGAATCACCCACTGGAAGTGAGCTTATCCCGACCCCACCTGGATGAGAAGTGACTTCTGACGTGACTGGGCTCTTATTCACGGAGGGGGTGTTAACTAATACAGGGATGTATCGCACAGCCTGACTTCCACCCTGTGTCACGCAGACCATCACTGGAAGCCCAAGGGACAGAGCAGAAGCAAACCTCTGACGTTGTCTGGTTCTGCTGTGTGTTCCCCCAGAGAAGAGAAGTGTCTTGCTGAGGATTGCACGGCCCTTGGTGAAAGGGCCTGAGTGCCAGGGTCCTGACCCTGATTTGACGTGCATCCCACTGCAGTCCTGCACCTCACGTGGCTGAGTGTTCCAGTGACCAAGCTTCCGGACAGGAGCTGGTAGGGATCATCACAGCTGAGTTGTGTCCCTCAAAAATCCATGCATTGAAGTCCCAATCCCCAGTCCTTCAGAATGTGACTGTATTTGAAGACAGCATCTTTAAAGAGATGCTTAAGGTCAGGCCGGGTGAGGTGGCTCAAGCCTGTAATCCCAGCACTTTGGGAGGCTGAGGAGGGCGAATCTTTTGAGGTCAGGAGTTCAAGACCAGCCTGACCAACATGGTGAAACCCCATCTCTACTAAAATTACAAAAGAATTAGCCTGGCGTGGTGGTGGGCAGCTGTAGTCCCAGCTACTCAGGAGGCTGAGGCAGGAGAATTGCTTGAACCTGGGAGATGGAGGTTGCAGTGAGCCGAGATCGCACCACTGCACTCCAGCCTGGTGACACAGCGAGACTCTGTCTTAAAAAAAAAAAGGAGATTATTAAGTCAAATGAGGCCATTAGAGTGGGTCTTAATCCGATATCACTGTGTCCTTAAGAGGGGATTAGGACACAGACAGGCACAGAGGGACGGCCACATGAGGACACCAGGGAAGGCGGCCATCCAAGGAGACAGGCCTCTGGAGGAGCTAACGCTGAGATACCTTGCTCTCAGACCTCAGCCTCTAGCCTGTGTGTGGTTTAAGTTACTGCCCTGTCTGTGTGCTCTGTTAGGGCAGCCCGAGCTGATGACTAGAGGCTTCTGGAACTGGGTCCAGCTTAGAGGCCAGGTGGGGACCAAAGTCACCCTCCATCCTGAGACATGCCTATAAGGAAAATGTCCCGACGTGGCTAGACACGGCGACTCCCTTGTGCCCCGGGCTGTGTCCATGGCTGGCCACCTGCGCCACGGAGAACCCTCGAGCTGCAGGTTTAATGACACCCAGTGACGAGCCCCAGAGGCAGCCCATGGTGGCCCGCAGCTTGCCCGGGGTCAGCTTCCGCCTGTGTCATCTTGGGTAGAAAGTGACAAATCACTTCACAGACGAACGCCTGGAGATCAGAGCCTGGGAAATGAGGCATCTGATCCCCTTGCAGAGCTAATCGCTTGCTGTTGGGATTAATTTTTCAGTTGTTGTCAAGTTGAAGCACTCGATAAATGACTCGCCGTGACGTGGGACATGCAAGAACTAAATTGAGCTCTAAATCTCCCTGAGCTTGGCACACGAGTGTTCCAGGGTCCTGCTGGGCACCAGGAGGCCCAACCTCCCAAGGCTTGGCCTGGGCTGGAGGTGCCCGGGCGTTCTCTCAGCTTCTCTCCTCCCAGGAGAGGCCCACCCATTGCTCGCCTGTCTGTGCGTTTGTTTGCCGGCAGCCTGGCCGTACCCGGGAAATACCAGCTGCCCCTTCCAACTGTCACCTCACCTGCTCATATTATTCTTCAGAGCCAAGGTCAAGGCCTCCTCCTCCATGCAGCCCTCCTGGGAATCACTCTGACCTCAGGCATTGTCACTGGTAAACGTGGTCTCGGGTACTGCCTGAAATTACTCATCGCATTTAAGTTTGGTCCATGCTTTCCAATAAAATGTACAGACCCCAGGAGGGAAGAAGCCCAGGCCCCCACGGGCTCCCCCGTGCCTTGGGCTGGGAAGCTGGCAGCACAGGCTTGGCGCATAGAGGGTCTTGCTCCCCAGCCCTCCAGCCTCAAGGCCTTACGGCCGGGTCCCAGGCCGGCACTCCTGACTGTGCCTGCTCACAGAACCCGGAGTCCAGTTCTGCGGGGCCAGGCGAGGGGCCAGGTGGAGGAGCAGAGAGCCATGTCCCCAGGTGGGGCCCGCAGCTGAGGCTGAGTGGGATATAGGGCTGCACTTCACATTGAGGGAGTGTATTGATTTTAGTGTGTTAAGTACAAAGACGTAACTAGCGCATCGTTGTAGAATTACAGCTCTATTCATGCTCCTGCTTAGTGGCGGCTTGGGAATTTGAGTGAAAAAAACCACTGAGTCAGCCTGAGGAAGCAGCCGTATGCCCGGAACGCAGGCCATGGCAAGCGTCACACCGGGGCTGCCGTGGCCCGGGGGAGATAACAGGCATGCGGTCGCCATCAGAGCCCAGACGCTGGGGCGAAAGTCAGGTGCGGCATTCTGCATGTGGTAGGAATTTTTTGAGAATTCTGCCCGCGAATTTAAAATAAGAGGTAGGGCTCCACGCCACGTCCACACAGCTTAGGGTCATACTGGCCCAGAGTGGAGGTGGGGGAGGCGGTGGGAGGGAGGGAGAGGGCAGTGGGCAGGGCACAGAGCAGAGGCTCCGTGGTCTCTGGCCTCCTTCTGAAGGCCTCAAGAAAGAGCCTCAGACACGTCTTTAAAGCTGAAAGAACCACATCATAGGCAACGTCGGGGAAGTTTCTGTAGTGTTTGTCTCCTCCCTCAAAAGGAACATTTGCTGCGATAGACACAGGCAGAGTGGGCACATGTGAAAATGCAGACCCCGGTGAAGCCCCCAGCAAAGTGTAGGGATGAGGTCTCGGAGGCGGGGTGGGAGGGGGTCTGCTGGCCCTGAAGCCCCTCGGCCTTCCCCGCTCGGCCCTCAGGGACATCACCTTCTCGGAGTCCCTAGACCTTCCCGGAGAGCGCTTACCACCTCAGGGCGGCTGTTTGGGTCCACACCTGTCTGCTCCTGAGGCTAGTGTCCTCTCCGTAGCTATCCATCCACGCCTCAGTGTTTCTCAGGCCGGCTCCACGGAGGCCCTGAGCCTGGACTCACATTTCCACCACCTCTGGGCCCTCCTGGAACTCGTCCTGCCCTGAGAACCACCCGCTGCTGACTGCCTGTGAGAGCCCGGTAGCCCAGGACTGACGGGAGGTTTGGGCGCTGAGCCTCCAGGGTATACCCGCTTCACCACCGTGCCCCTCCCCAGGGTTCTCCCTCACTCGGGACCTTCGCTATCAACATCGCTCCGTTCTTAGCCCACCGACCCACGAGGATCCGGGACCAAATGCGAGCCGACCCCATGGACGTGGATTTTCCTCCTAAACGGAGGCCTCACCAGCAGATCCAGCAGATGAGGTTTTCGCCCAGCAGCAGTGGCAGTGGGCTGGACTTTGGTCTTGAATAGAAGGACCCAGGTATAGAGAGCAGCAGGGTCCAGGGTGTAGAATGCAGCATTTGCCAAAAACTGAAGGGCACCTCCTGCCCCGGCCCGCCTGGGGGTACACGTGCAGCAGGCCCCAGCAGGGGAGGGGTGGCGTCTGCTCCGAGGCTAGCTGTGCCCCTGCCCACCCTGCAGGTTGGGAGTGTCTCCTCTGCCTAACTGACATGGGGAAAGGGCTCTAAGGGGGCTGAGGTCATTCGTGGCAGGGATCTGTCCCCTCCCAGAGGCGCTGCTGGGAGTGGGTCTGCAGCAGAGCACCTGGGCTGCTGGGTGGACATAGGCGGGTGGGTGGGTGCCTCCCTTTCCAGGGATACAGGAACCCCGGGTAGGAGTAGGAAGAGGGGAGCCTGGCGGGGCTGGTAGGCCTGAGCTGCTCTTGACTTCCTGGCTTCTGGGGCGGCAGCCAAGCCAGTGCGGTTGTTCTGAGGGGCTGGGAGGCTACAGGACAGTGCCCTGTGCATGGGGAGGTCTCAGCCAGCACTGGACAGAGCCCTGGCAGAGCCCAGCAGGAGAGAGCCCGCCAAGCCTCCCAGAGGCGGTGGCTGTGAGAGAACTGGGGCTTCGCTGTGTCTGTCGCAAGCCCTTGCCTGGTGGAAAGCCCAAACATCAAAGTGTAGTGAGAATCACGCCCAAAATGCAACTCTGTTTCCTCGAGCTCCTGTGTCGGTGTTAACTGTCCGTGGAAAAGGTCTCACCTCCAAGAGGCATGAATTCCAACAGGACTGAAGATTCCTTCAATGTCCTAATAAATTCATCCCATCCTAAGGACAGAGCTCTGGGACCCGGGTGTCCCACTCAAGCTCCCCAGTCCCTGGCCGGGGACCTCAGGTCACATCCCAGCTGAGTCCAGCTTCTGAGAGGGGAGCAACAGCCCCTGCCTATCCCTGGCCACACTGCCTTGAGCACCAAAGGAGAGGACGGTGGAAGCAACCTCACTTTGCAAATGTCGTGAGGCCGTCCTAGTCCACGTCCTGTTACTGAGGAGCAAGCAGGCAGCTCCGTCTCCTAAATACAGAGGAGCACCTTTCTGGGCCATCAGGAGCTTATTTTTAAGGGCCGTTCACTAGGGGGACCAGTGTGACCGTGGGCTTGGGGTGAGAGAGGCAGAAGCAGCTTGCAATGACTCGCACGAGGCCGCCACACCTCGTCCACGTCTGGAAGGGATGCCTTCGGCTAAGTCGGCGTGGAATCCTTCACTCCACTGCACAGGTCACTGGGGGCCGCAGTGCCTGCAGCCTGTGATAAGTACCTCTGTAAGTCGGACCGTGGCCGCAGAGCCCGTGTGGTCAGCGTGAGCTTTCACATCCAGCACCCTCATATGTACAGCTGTGCCAGGGAATCCATTTCCTGGGGCTGCTGTCACAGCGTCCCGCACACCCTGTGGCTAGAACAACAGAAGCATAGTCCCTGACAGTTTGGGGGCCAGCAGTCTGAAGTCGGGGTGTCAGCAGGGCCATGCTCTCCCGGAAGGTCCTGGGGGAGGAGCCTTGCCTACCCCTCCAGCTTCTTCCTGCTCCCGGTGGCTGCTGGCAACCCCTAGCGCCTCTTGGCTCACAGCAGCAGCCCCCATCTCTGCATCTGTGTTCACCCGGCCTCCTTCCCACCATGCGTGTCCACATTTTCCTCTTGTTTGAGAACACCAGTGACTGGATTAGGATCTACCCCAGTGACCTCATCTTAACTTGATTACATCTACAAAGACCCTGTTTCCAAATAAGTTCTCGCTCGCAGGCTCCGGGGGTTAGGACATGGGCATAGCTTTGGGGGTAACACTTTCCAACCCACAATAACCTGTGATCCCAACAGCCAGGGTTCAGCACTCTCGAGGGGCAGCCTCTCCTATAGACCACACCCGCATCCTAGGGGAGAAAGTAACAGCCTCCATTCTCATCCGCGGGGACTCTGGAAGGGGAAGGACAGAGAATGGGCTCCGTGTCCGGGCACAGGCGCCGGCCAGCCTCCCACCAAACTCTAGGAGCTGCCCTGAGAACGGAGCCCAGCGGGAGGCTGGCCAAAGTCAAGAGCAGGGAAGTGGTGGGTGGATGGGACGGGACTTGGGCTAGGTGGTCGTAGAAGCAGAGTCTCCCCACCTGGGATCAGGGCGGTCCCAGGAGGAAGGGAAATCCAGCCATCGGTTGATTGCTAGAGATGGCTGTGTGTGCACGTCTATCCGAGGCTCTTTTCAGAAAGATCTAAGTCACAGGAGAAAACTGGAAGCATCTATTTCAGGCAGGAAGCCGCTGAGTGGGGAGAGCGGGCGGCCAGTGTCTGCACACAGCCAGCCCGGATGCTGGTAACTCCTGCCGGCCATCATCGGGAAGGAGGGCGGAGTGAGAGGGCGGTCGCTCCTACATCTGTCCAGTACAGGCCACGTACATCAACGCCTCCTTTGCCCAGAAGGCTGTACCAGGCCAGGCCAGCATGCTTATGCCAGCCACACCCACAGCCTTCTAGGGCATTCTGTGTGGCTGGCAGGGAGAAAGGATGTTTCCGGTTCTAGTTCAAACTCAGTGAGCTGATAACAAGCTTATCTTCACACTGCTGCCATGAAGCTCAGCCTCGGGCTTGCAGGGGCTTGCCAAGAATGTTGAAATTCTCTGTCTCGATTGTGTCTAAATGGTTATGGGGACCACGGATTCCTTTAGCAGAGTTAATTTGCACTTGGAAGACAGTTACATAGAGTAAGAGCTCAGCCTTTCACGTCAGCTATTCAAGCGGGGGTCCCAGAGAAGTAGTTTTTATTTTCAAATCGCGTCTGTACCTTCCTCAAGACAGAGGAATAGCTGTTGGATACTCAGACACACTCTCCAGCTGGGATTACAGGCACCTGCTCTGTGCTGAGCTGTGTAGTGACCAGAGCTGAACAGAAGTTAAAGCCATAGGCCAGGTGCAGTGGCTCACGCCTGTAATCCCTGCATTTTGGGAGGATGAGGCCAGCGGATCACCCGAGGTCAGGAGTTCGAGACCAGCCTGGCCAACTCGGCAAAACTGCGTCTCTACTAAAAACACAAAAATTAGCCAGGCGTGCTGGCAAGCGCCTGTAATCCCAGCTACTCGGAAGGCAGAGGAGGGAGAATCGCTCGAACCCAGGAGGTGGAGGTTGCAGTGAGCCAAGATTGCGCCACTGTACTCCAGCCTGGGCGACAGAGCGAGACCCTGTCTCAAAAAATAATAATAATAATAATAATAAATACGGTTTTCATCCAGGACTATTGCAGTAGGGGAGTAGCAGGATATTGAATAGGGAGGAGACTCAGTGCAGGACACAACTCAGTTCCTAATACTGCATGGGCCAGTGGGGATTTAGGGCCCAGGAGCAGGGTGGGAGTGAGAGGGTGGAAAATACCTGAGTGGAAGCATCAAGGGTGAGGGAGATTCTGGCTGAACTGACCTAATGGGATTCTCGCTGCAGGCAGGCTGGGGTAAGCAGACATCCCAGGTGGGGGTGGGGGGTGAGCGGCCTGATCAGATATCCAGGGTTGGGGGTTCTTGCTGAAGTTGGATTTGATATGGAAGAGCAGGGGTGGACTCAGGAGAAGTCTAAGGAACCTGGTGAAGCAAAGAATCTTTTTTATTTTTTTATTTTTTTATTTTTTATTTTTTTGAGACGGAGTCTCGCTCTGTTGCCCGGGCTGGAGCGCAGTGGCCGGATCTCAGCTCACTGCAAGCTCCGCCTCCCAGGTTCATGCCATTCTCCTGCCTCAGCCTCCCGAGTAGCTGGAACTACAGGTGCCCGCCACCTCACCCAGCTAGTTTTTTGTATTTCTTTTTTTTTTTTTTTTTAGTAGAGACAGGGTTTCACCGTGTTAGCCAGGATGGTCTCGATCTCCTGACCTCGTGATCCGCCCGTCTCGGCCTCCCAAAGTGCTGGGATTACAGGCTTGAGCCACCGCGCCGGGTCAAAGCAAAGAATCTTAATCATCGCTCGGCAAGCACAGAGCTGGCCAAGGCAGGATGCCCCCCAGAAGGTCCTGCAGCTGGAGGGACCTCGAGGGCCTGACACACTGGAGACACCCAGAGCCAGCAGGGAGGTGTACGCTCTGTTCCCCCTTGACCGTTCCCAGGGAGGGGACTGGGGCAGCCCAGCCTCTCCCAAGGCCAGCAAGACAGTGGACACCCTCCCACCAAGTCCCACCAGGGGTCTGCACCAGCCCAGTCAGCCAGGAGAGGCTCCAACGGGACTGGACCGTAGCAGGAGGGTCAGGGAAGCTGGGAGGGTCTCGATCTTGAAGAAAGACTGCCCCGTGAGGCAAGGCATCTGGGCTCACGACAACTTGGAATAATAAAAAAGCGTACATTGGGTCTCTGTCCCTAGTTCCTGGCACAGAACTCTTAAAACCCCTTGAATTTCTTGTCTTTTGTATGTTAATGAGATGACCCTTAGGGGAGTCTGAGGCTAGATAGCTTCAGGATGGCAGGGGCTGGTCACCAGGAAAACCAGCCACGTGATTCTAGAGGAACAGAAGGCTCAGGAAGAGGGGCTGGAGGTTGAGCTCAGTTGCCATTGGCCAGTGATTAATCCGCTGTGCCTACGTGTTGAAACCTCCATTAAAACTCTGGGCGCAGTGGCTCACACTTGTGATCCCAGCACTTTGGGAGGCCGAGGCGGGTGGATTGCTTGAGATCAGGAGTTCAACACCAGCCTGGGCAGCAGAGTGTGACCTCATCTCTACCCCCCCCAAAAAAAAAAAATTAAATAAATAAATTTTTGAAAAACAACCAGGCTGGGGAGGTTCCGAGCTGGTGGTACCCAAGGGGGTGTGGAAGCTCTGCACGCCTCCCCCCTTCCCGTTGGCCCTGAGCTTCTCTTCCCTGTTCAGAGGTGCAGCCTCCAGAGCAAACCGGTTGCCGTAAGTGTTGCATGTTCCTGAGTATTGTGAATGGTTCTAGCAGATATCAGACCTAAGCAAGGGTTGTGGGAGCTCTGACTCATAGTCAGCCAGGCAGAAGTGTGGGTCATCCGGGGGCCACTTCTTGGCGACTGGCCTTTGAGGCCGGGGCAGTCTTGTGGGACTGGGCCCTTACCCTGAGGTGACTCTAGGAGGTACTGTCAGAATTGAACTGAGCAGTAGGACACCCAGCTGGCGGGGATTAGAGAATTGGTTGATGTTGGAATGATGTATTTGGTGTCAGAAAAAAATACAACACCAGCTGTTTAATGAGCACTTACTGTCAGGCGCTGTACTAAGGGCGTGCATGAATTCTCCCATCCTGTCCCAGTGGCCTTAGGGAGACGGTGCTGTCACTGAGCTGCTCTCAGGGGAGGAAACCAAGGCTCCAAGGTGAGGACCATCAACTCTGCAGCAGGCGCTGAGTTGAGCACCATCCAGGAGAGAGCGTGCGGTGGCTCGGGGCCTCCCAGAGCTGCCCTGACTCCTCTGCTTGGCCAGCCTCTCCCCTGGAGCCCAACCCCAGGGCCAGCGAAGGCTGCAGTGAGTTGGGGCCGTGAATGCCTCTGGAGCAGGAGCTGCAGACGGGAGGAAGCTGGGTCAGGAGGACGAGACTGGCACACAAAGGAGCTGATTAGCAACGAGAGGCTGCCTCCAGCCAGCCGGATTAGGAGCCCAGACAGCACGAGCCCAGGGACTGCAGGAGCCACTTCTATCCATTCTCAGGCAAAAAGATGCCCACGGCAGGGCCGAGGTGGTGATCAGGGGATCAGAGTGCCACCCCTCCCAGGCCCCAATGGCCCTTGCCTGCCCTGGCCTGGGCTCTTGCCACTGGCCCGTCCTCCTCGAAGAGGCCGTCCTGTGCCCGCACTAGGCGTGTGGGAGAAGCTCCCCAGGTCCACCATGACCCCGGCAGGAGACACAGCAGCCGGCCCAGCCCCAGAGGCCGCAGCCCCACATGGTCGCACGACGGTGTCCTTGGTGCTCATGTGGGCTCAGAGGATGCAATCCCTGAAGGGCCCCTGGGTGGGGACACCAGTGTCTTGCCCAGGACAGCGCCGGTGACATTTGCTCCTTTGTGGCCTGAGAAGCCTGAGGGTGGGGAGAAGCCTGAGGGTGGCTGAGGTCTGGCCTCTGTGAGACTGTGGTTTCAGGGTTTCAGGTTACGGCAGCAGCAGGGGCCACCCCGTTTGTCTCCTACCGAATGGAAGACCCGTGTCTGTGCAGTGGTGGCCACCCCGCTCCTGGTCCCAAGTCCATCTGCTGGTCCAGCCCCGAGAGGGGGCATCAGGACAGAATGGTGTCTACTGTGACCTGAGGGCGGCGTGGCCCCTCCTGACGCTGCTGAGTGCCTCTCCCCGGGCAGGGATTTGGGCCCTGGTGAACCACACACACTGGGCAGCCCACAGTGAGATCCGTTGGTCACTCTCCCACAGGCAGCTGCTCTGGGATTCACAGGGACGGACAGGGGCAGTAGCCTTGCCCCCTCCATACCCCCGGCTGAACAATGACAGTTGCTACCAGCTGGTCTTGAAGGTCCCACGTGGGGCTCCACCTTTGGGGGCTCATTTTAACTTGACAGCAGCTATGGGGAAGGAGCTGGGACTGGCCCATTTTCCAGATGAGGACACTGAGCCCCAGAGTGGGCAGGCTGGGGGCTGGAGAGGTTCTGCAGCCCCAGGATTCCCTCCTGCGTGTGGAGAGTGGAGATTTGAACTGGGGCTGTCATCCCCAGGGAGAGGCACAGGGTGAGAGGTCAAGGTTGGATTTTCCAAATAGGCCGTTTCCTGACTTCTAGAAAGTTGTCTTAAGAAATGAGGACGTGTCTGCTAACGGCCTCTCGTTGAGGCCACATTTGGGGGGACTGTGAGGCTACAGGAAAAAGCAAACTCAGTTCCTTCCCACTATACTCTCTCAACGCAATCCACAGAGACACTCAGAGGCCAGGTGAGCGGGGTTCCCACACACAGCAAGCAAGCAGTCAGTTCCCTCAGACACCAGCGGGTGCTCCTAATTCAGTTCAGTTCTGCACTGTCCACCTGGAGGGCATGTTGATCCCACAGGGTGAGGCTCAGTCCCACAAGATGGGCCCCGTGTCCTTTGCAGGTGCCGAGCACAAGCCCCAGGTTGTGACCTGTGCCTCTGACCCACCAGCTATGAATCAGGGTTCCCGTGATGCCCTTCTCGGGTTCGATTAATTTGCTAGAGCAGCTCACAGAATGGAGGGAAATACGTTTGCTGGTTTGTTACAAATGGAGCGATGTGTGGGGTGAGGTGCGGGGGAGGGTGTGCAGCTTTCATGCCCTGCCCAGGCACGCCACCTCCCAGGAACCTCCACATGTTCATCTATTCAGAAACTCCTCCAAACCCGGTCCTTTTGGGGTTTTTATGGAAGTTTCATTCCATAGACACGATTGATTAAATCATTGGCCATTGGTGATCGACCCAACCTTCAGCCCCTCTCTCTCTTCCCTGGAGGCGGGGCAGCAGGGCTGAAATTTTCAACTCTCTGATCTTGGGATTGGTTCTCCTGATAACCAGCCCCCATTCTGAAGCCATCTAGGGTCCCCCAGCCGTCAGTCATCTCATTAGCATCCAAAGACACTCAGCACTCTGCAGAGTCCCAAGATTTTAGGGGCCACATGTCAGTAAAGGAGAGGAAAACCAAATACCCATTTCACAACGCAGGCTGCGTGTGGTTCCTCCATGCCTTTCTCTAATAGAGCATCCTCTGATCTAAAAGGTGCCTGTCCCTCAAACTGCAGTTCCTGTTTCATCAAAAGCACATGCAGTTGCCCTGGGGAGCTCAGCCTTCACCCCGTGCCAGGCTGGTCCAGGGCTCTGCCTCCTCACCCAGCACACACCGCCCCTGCCCTTCCACCCACCTGCTCGCTCTGTTCAAGTTCTCATTTGTGGGATTGGTCAGACGTCCTGGGGGAGCCCCCTTCCTGCTGAGATCTCCAGATGGGGGACAGTCAGCCCTTGAGATGCTGGAGAAGTCCCCTGGGAACGTTTCCTGCCTCTCCTCATGGCAGTGGGGAAACTGAGGCTCTGGTGCCCAGGAGTGAGGAGGCTCGTTGGAAACCCTGCTGGGGTGCAGGCAGGAAGCTGCGTGATCGGGTCATCTTGTGAAACTGCTGCTTTGGGAGCCAGCTTCCAGGAGTAGTCACTCAGGCCCACATGACTTCTGAGTCATTCGCAGACCTTACTGGGCTGTTGGGTTTGTGCTCCAGGAAGGGCCTGCTGGTTAGAGTGGAGGTGTTGGACAGAGTCCAGAGCCCTGCCCAGTGAGAGTCAGGAGCCTGTGGCCATGTCCCCTGAGCAGGGCTGAGCACAGCCCACATGCATTTCCAGGGGCTGGGCTGTAAACGACACACATGGATTTTCTCACAGTTTGGAGGCCGGAATTCCAAAATCAAAGTGTGGGCAAAGCCATGAGCCCCTCTAGCTCTAGGGGAGGGTCCTTCCTTGCCTCCTCCAGCTCTGGGGCTGCCGGTATTCCTTGGCTGGTGGCCACGTGGAGCCAATCTGTGTCTCTGTGGTCACACAGCCTCCTCCTCCTCTCTCCTCATCCCTCATAAGGGCTCCCATCACTGGATTCAGGGCCCGCTTCGGTAACCCAGGATGATCTCATCTCGAGATCCTTAACTTAATTATATCTACAAAGACCCTATGTCCAAATAAGGTCACATTGGCAGGTGCCAGGGGTTAAGGGCATGGACATACCTTTCGAGGGCCACCGTTCAGCTCACTGTGTAGTCTGTTTTTGTAACCTCCCTGCAGTAACTCAAGCAAAGCATGCAGCAGCCACTCAGCATTTGCCCGGTCACTATGGGGCACTCAGTGGCCTGTGCACAGAGGAGTAGCGTGGATCCTGGGCAGTAAACCCTCTCTAGCCACTGTCACGGGGTGTGCAGAAGCTTCTGAGTGAGGAGCTCCCTGACCTGCATGGGTCCCGCTCTATGCCAGCTGCCACGAGAACTGCAGGGTGCCTTCCAAGATGGCTGCCCTCAGCCTTAGGGCAGGGTCGGTCCCCGCACTGGTGGCACCTGGGACTCAACAATTCTCTGTTGTGGGGGACTGTCCTGTGCTTTGTAGGATGCAGCTTCCTTTGTCTCCACCCAGAAGATGCCAGTAGCAATACCAGTTGTCACAACCAAAAATATCTCCCGACATGGCTGAATGTGCTTTGTGGGGGTCACTATTGCCCCCGCTTGAAAACCCCTGTCTTAAGCCATAAACCAGGTTCTCAGAGCCAATTTGAACACCAGGTTCCACGCCCCACATCTGTCAGTGCCTGCTGGCCTCACCCCTGCCTGCCCAGAGGTCTCTGGCGAGGCCCGCAGTCACCTACACATCTAGTCATCATTCACCCTGTCCTAGCTGGCTCATGCTCGCCAGCCCACCTGCTACATGCAGAGGTGACTGGCCAAGAGGGTACACCAGGGAGCTGCCCAGCCAGCACAGCCAGCTGTCCATTTTCTTGATGAAGCCAAGGATGGTTGGCGGGGGGCCAGTGGCTATTCCTACTGTTCCCGCCAGGCTGATGACTAGGGGAGGCTTAGAGGTGCAGCCTGGCTAACGGAAGGACAGGTGTTCTCAGGTGAAAGGGCCAGCTTAAGTGTCCGTCACGGGTGCAGGAGGAAGGCAAATGTGGTGTATCCAGAACAGGAGCATCGTTCCATCTTAAAGAAGGAAGGAAAACCGACACCGGCTACAAAGGCCTGGTACGGAGGAGATTTGAGGAGATTATGCCAAGTGAAATCAGCCAGTCACAGGAGACAAGCTCGGCAACTGTACCATCCACTCATATGAAGCTTCTAGAGTAGCCAAGTCCCTGGAGACAGAAAGTCGGAGGGTGAGTGCCAGGGGCTAGGGAAGGAGATGGGGAGTCTGTGGTTCACAGGGACAGGCTCCGTTTGGGAAGATGAGAATGTTCTGGACATTGTGTGTTCAGTGACACTGAATTGTGCACTAATGGGTTACCGTGCTAAGTTTTATGTTTTGCGGTTGTTGTGTTGTTGTTGTTTTTGTTTGTTTGTTTTGCATCTTACTCTTTTGCCCAGGCTGGAGTGCACTGCAACCTCCACCTCCCGGGTTCAAGCAATTCTCTGCCTCAGCCTCCCGAGCATCTGGGTATTACAGGCGCCCGCCACCACGCCCGGCTAATCTTTATATTTTTAGTAGAGATGGGGTCTCACCATGTTGGCCAGGCTGGAAGTTTTATGTTATACAGATTTTACCACAGTGCAGTTAAAAATTAAAACTATAAAGAGGCAGGCCTGGGTGGGGCTGATGGGACGTGTTTCAGGGCCTTCGTGGAGTCAGCTCACCCCCGTCGCTAATCGTGAAGCTGCAGCTGTGGGTATCGTGTATGTGTCAGGCTGGACATGAGACTCCCGGGCTCCCGCAGACAGGGAGGAGGTGGTAGGATGAGAAGGGTCCTCATCACCCTGACTCCACAAGATGGAGGGGGCCCCAGCCTGCCTGGTTTCTCAGACGCCGTCCCCTTGACCTGCCCGCTGGCACCCCACTTGCTGGTTCCGTTCTCCTTCTTGCAGAGATGGGCGAGCCCCAGCCCCACCCTTGGGGACACTGGCCTGGCGGAGGCGTGTGAGATGAGACAAGCATGCCCGTAACTCACGGCTGTGGAATGAATCATGTTCCCCCAGATTCTTACGTTGAAGCCCTAACCCCCGTTACCTCAGAGCGAGGCCTTGCTTGGAAATCGGGACATTGCGATATGATTGGTTAAGATGGGGTCACAGGGGTAGGGCAGCCCCTGATCTACCGGCCCATGTCGTTGTAAGAAGAGGGAGGTTTGGGCACAGACAGGCACGCAGCGGGAAGGCCGGGCAAAGATGAAGGCAGAGGGGGCGATGCTCCTCCAAGCCAGGGACACCAAGGCTTGCCAGCCACCACCAGGGGCACAGAAATGCCTGGAACAGAAGCGCCTCGAGGTCCCCAGAGGAACCCACCTGGCCCACACCTTGACCTCGGACTTTGCCTCCAGGACTGTAGGAACATGAAGGTCTGTAGTTAAAGCACCGAGGCCCTCTGCGACGGCCGCCCCGGGAGAGAAACGTGCTCCCTGGAAACCCCAGCCTGCTGGATCATGGCCCATCCCAGCTGAACGAGGAGAAGGTGGACATGGGTCAGCGCCCAGATTACATCCTGGTCCCCACAGCAGAGTCCGGGCAGGAAGGAGCTGGGTAGATAAGAGCATCAGAGTTGCCGCCAGCCTGTGGCGCTGCCCGTGATTGCTTATCCACTCATGAGCGAGCGTGGGGAGCGAGCGTGGGGAGCGAGCGTGGGGAGCGAGCCTGGTGAGTAAGCTTGGGGGAGCGAGCGTGGGGAGCAAGCGTGGAGAGCGTGCCTGGTGAGTAAGCTTGGGGGAGCGAGCGTGGGGAGCGAGCGTGGAGAGCGAGCGTGGGGAGGAAGCGTGGTCAGCGAGCGTGGGGAGCGAGCGTGGGGAGCGAGCCTGGGGAGCGAGCATGGGGAGCGAGCGTGGGGAGCAAGCCTGGTGAGCGAGCGTGGGGAGCGAGTGTGGGGAGCGAGCGTGGTGAGCGAGCGTGGGGAGCGAGTGTGGGGAGCGTGCCTGGTGAGTAAGCTTGGGGGAGCGAGCGTGGGGAGCGAGCGTGGAGAGCGTGCCTGGTGAGTAAGCTTGGGGGAGCGAGCATGGGGAGCGAGCGTGGAGAGCGAGCGTGGGGAGGGAGCGTGGGGAGCGTGGGGAGCGAGCGTGGAGAGCGTGCCTGGTGAGTAAGCTTGGGGGAGCGAGCGTGGGGAGCGAGCGTGGAAAGCGAGCCTGGTGAGCGAGCGTGGGGAGCGAGCGTGGAGAGCGTGCCTGGTGAGTAAGCTTGGGGGAGCGAGCGTGGGGAGCGAGCCTGGTGAGTGATAGTGATGAGCGTGGGGAGTGAGCGTGGGGAGGCTGGGGGTGCCCCTGAGACAGGACCCAGGGCTGTCCCCAACACTTAGCCCTGCCCACCGTCTGCGCGGCCTCCCGCCCCACCCAGTGCTTTCTCTGTGTGGAATGGGCCGTTTCCTGGAGGCTGTGCCTCGGGGCCGGTTCTGCCCCTGGCTGGCAGGTCTCATCTCCTCCTGGAGCAGGCAGAGCCCCAGGGAACCAGCACAGACTCCACCACCGCCAGAGCAAGAGTGACAGCTGCCTCCTTCGCCATGCACTTCCTGCAGAAGACAGGTCCCCCTGCAGGTCATCCTGCTCCTTCCTTCTGACCAGAGCTGTACTCTGACCGGGGCCAGGACACTGCATGGGACGGTGGGAGCCTGCTTAGCACTGGCTCAGGGGAGGACGCACTCCCAAAAATACCATATGAGCTGTGTGCCCCCTGTGATTTTGCCCTGTCCAGGGCCTGGCACAGAGGCCCAGTATGCAGCCCACAAGAGGCCTGGCAGGTGCCATCCACTCCACTGTGCATCCTTGGCCCAGCCCCTCGGGACAAAGGCAGTGGCCTCAGATCCCCTGGCCCCTCCAGGTCACTGTCAGCTAATCCTGGGGAAGGACTGGCAAGGCTGTTTGGAAGAGGTCAGTGCCCAGGGACTCCATGTGGCCTGCTGGCTGTGTCCACAGGCAGGGCTGCAGGAGCCCCGGGTGGGGTGACTCTGCACTCTGGCCCTACCCAGGCCTCAGGCCGGGGAGATGACAGTGACCGCCTGAATCCCCACTGCTCGCTACTGCCCCGTGGGTGTGCTGGGCCCAGGATGGTCACAAGTGTTCCAGGGTAACACCCCTCTGCAAGTGAGCGAGCGACTTTGAGATCACTGTTTTGTGACCCTCGTGGGGTCTCTCACTGCCCTCTCAATGTAAAATCCAGCTAGGGCAAGTGACTGGCCAGGGAGTTGCTCAGGGCACGTGCCCCATAAAATGCCTCCTGGAAGACCCCCCACGGGCCTCTGTGACCTGCTGCAGGGTTGACATCGGCTGCACCAGGCCTGGCCCTGCACAGTCCCTGTTGCCAACGGAGTGTAGATGGTGCCCTCTGTGGAGCTGGCAGGTGCCTCTGCAGGACTGAGCCAGGGCCCAGCTGCCTATTTCTTCACTTTGTTGGGAGTGTTCGAGTGGCCTGGGCTTGCCACAGTGGCTACAACCACAAGTGGCTACAAACAGGGCAGCTTCAAGCAAGGGGAATGTGTTCCCCTACAGTCCTGGGAGCCAGGAGTCAGACATCAGCCGCACAGGACGCAGCCAAGTGCGGCAGGGCCCTGTGCCCTCCCAAGGCTCTGGGGAGGAGGCCTCCTGCCACTTCTAGCTTCTGAGGGGCTCCCAGTGTTCCTTGGTTGTGGCTGCATCCTGTTTCTGCCTTCATCTCCACGTGCCCTTTCCCGGCTGTGTGTCTCCTCCTCTGTCTCTTACGAGGACACTTGTCAATGGATTTGAAACCACCATAAATCCCAGGTCATCTCCTGTTGAGAGACATAATTACATTTGCAAGGACTTTTTCCAAATAAAGTCATATTCACAGGTTCGGGGGCCGAGGACGTATCTTCTGAGGGCTGCCGTGCTGGCCCTGGGGATTTCTTTCCTAACGAGCATCCTGGTGGGGAGGTTCCCGTCCTCTGCTTCTCAGGCCTAAATTCTGGAGGGACTGTTGGGGACACCCCTGCAGTGGACTCAGAGGGGGACGCTCAGGGCACTTGGCAGATCCTTTCGAACTAGGATCTCAGTGTCTGGGAGGCCCTGAGGGAGCAAAAGGAGCATGGGCAGGCCGTGCCCCCACCCTTCCCCAGCCTCATCTGGGGAACCCTCTTCTAGCTGATGTACGACACAAAGCCCAACACTCAATACAGCTCAGAAAATGCTGTTTACTTCCTGGAGTAAGAAGGGTCCTCTGCTCTGTTCTCACCCCATGGTTCTCTGACTCAAGAAGTGAGAGCCAAGCCTGAGATGTGTGACCCCAGCTGAAGGGAGCTGCAGGCCTGAAGCCCAGGAGCTCGCAGGAGAAGCTGAATGCGGGAATCGGGTCGCTGGAAGTGGGCCCTCTGCCCACCGCGGCCATGTGGGTGCAGCCACAGCCTCAGGATTGGTCGGCCATTCTGCCTTTCGGGTTCAACGGAGGCCACAGCTCGGCTTCATCGGGGGACAGCTCACCAGCCTGGGTGGGGACAGCCCTGGGGTGCACAGCCGCACTTTGCTGGCTGTGGAGTGGCCTCCAACCTACAGAACCGGCCCACACGCTGACGCAGCTCCGGTTTTATTTTAGACCAAGACTCATGCTCAGCTTAGTCCAACGGACTTGAACTTTAACAAACAACAAGCATGACGAGCCCGCCACGCCCCGCCACTTACCGTCGGCCCAGCCCCTGGCACCGTGAGCTCTGCCCAGACCACACGGGGCAGGCTCAGCACAGAGTTGGGCGGCGAGGCCAGGGTCAGGAGGTCTCCTGGGTCGGTGCCTCCAGCAGACCTGGGTGGGCTTCAGCCCAGGCTGAGGGTACCCGGGGGGGCAGGCATGGTGCTGTCGGTGGCCTGGGCCTGGGGGTGCAGGTGTGCCCACATGCCTTGGCGGTAGTGTGTGCACCTGCAGAGAGTTGGGCCCTGTGGGGCTGCTGGCTTCAAGCCCAGCCCCCACACAGTCCCCTCAGTCACCCAGCCCTGGGTGAGCTGCATGTCTGTTCTGGGCTATGTGCCTCTCCTAGGATCTCCAGCCAATCACTGCTTCCCCCACAGTTTACCAGGCCCTGCCCCATTCTTCACAGGCCCCCAAGCTCCCCAAGTGCCTGGGCCCAGCTCCTTGCCAGCAGACGGCCCACCTGAACCCCTCCTGTCCCGTGGAGCACAGGGACTTCCCACAGTGCTGCTGGGTGGCCCTGCTGCAGGGCTGGCCTGCGTCCCCCTGGGTGGTCATCCTCCTGCCCAGCTGTGCAGCCCTCAAAGGCAGGCCCGGGAGGTATTGATTCCCCAGCGCCTAGCACAACACTTGACCTCACAGAGGCAACGTGACAGACATCAGATGCATCAGTAGACAGAAGGACAGGGGGATGGATGAACAGATAGATGAATGGACTGATGGATGATGGTGGATGGATGAATAGACGGATGGACGGACGGACGGACGGACGGACAGACGGACGGATGGATGGATGGATGGATGGATGATGGATAAATGGATGGACTGATGGTTAGACTGATGGATGATGGCAGATGAATGGATGGATGGATGGAAGAACAGATGGGTGTAGTGATGGATAGATGATGGATAAATGGATGAACTGATGGATGATGGCAGATGAATGGATGGATGGATGATGGTGGTGGAGTGATGGATGGACTGACTGATGGAGGATAGAGGATGGATGGAAGGACAGATGGATGGATGGAGTGATGGATGGACTGACTGATGTGATGGAGGATGGATTAGGTGAGTGGATGGATGGAAAATGGATAATGGAGGGTGGGAGGGAGGAAGGTGCTCATGGGAACTATCCCTGGTCATGAGCAGCACTTCATGTGCCTGCCTCACCTGCCCCAAAGCCAATCTTCCCTCCAGGTCAGCTTTGCCCTGTTCAACATGGGTGGCAAGCAGGGTGTGAGAGCTGAGGATCACCCTGCCCAGGGTCCTGGAGCCATGGCTCCTTTGTCAGTGTTTCCCCAGCCAGAGGCACTGTCCACATCTCCCACCCCTGCGTAGCTAGTGAACTTGACTATCCTCGTCTCTGTTGGGCCGAAGCAGCTTCATGGCCTGAGCACACTCTCAGTGAGGCAGACGGTCAGGGAAAGGCCATCATGCAGATCGTGAGTCCCCACCTCGCCATTGTCCTCTATACCCCTCAGTCTGTGCAGTCGTGTCTGAGGGGTCACCTGAACTGATGAGCTGTGTCACTGTCATTTACGGGAAGAAGTGACATGCTAGAGTGAAGCCACCAGTTTGGACTCCCCAGCAGTCTTAGGACACTGTCATTCTTTCATCCAGCTGGCATTTGTTGAAGCCAGCCTGGCTCTGGGTCGAGACCACAGACTGGAGACCAGGACACCTGAGGCCTTGTCCCAGCCCCGTGTCCTACCCTGGGCCCTCCATGGTGGCTTCTGTCTGTGAATGGGACAGTAAGAGCACCTGCCTCCCAGGGCTGAGCGAGGGCTAAGCGAGTTACCGTCTGATATGGTCTGGCTGTGTCCCCACCCAAATCTCATCTTGAATTGTGGTTCCCATAATCCCCACGTGTTGTGGGAGGGACCCAGTGGGAAGTAATTGAATCGTGGGGGTGGTTACCCCCATGCTGTTCTCATTATAGTGAGTGAGTTTTCACAAGATCTGATGGTTTTATAAGGAGCTTTTCCCCCTTTTACTCGGCACTTCTCTCTCCTGCTGCCATGTGAGGAAGGATGTGTTTGCTTCCCCTTCTGCCAGGATTGTGTTTCCTGAGGCCTCCCCAGTCACGCGGAGCTGTGAGTCAATTAAACCTCGTTCCTTTATAAATTACCCAGTCTTGGGTATGTCCTGAAAGCAGCAGGAAAACAGACTAATATACTGCCCCTCTAGGGCAGCGCCCAGCAGATACTGGCCTTTACTCCTCCTTCATCAAGAGACCCTGGGTTGGGATGAGCTCAGACCAGCCATGTACCACAGCTCTTGGAGAATGGGCACCCATTCAGTGGAACACTACTTGGCCATAAAAAGGAAGAAAGTGCTGAGCCATGCTACCTTGTGGGTGAGCATGGAAGGTGTGACACTGAGTGAAAGAAACAGACACAAAAGGCGGCATGATGCACGGTTCCATGTTCATGAAATGTCCAGGACAGGCCGATTGGTGCTTGCCTATGGCTGGGGAAGGGGAGAGTGGGGACTGACTGCTAATGCGTAGGGGGTTTCCTTGTGTGGGGGATGAACTAGAGGTGGTGCGTGCACAACACTGAATGCCATGGAGTCGCACACTTGGAAAGTGTGAATTTTACATTATATAAGCTCATCGCAATTAAGAAAATATGCATATCCCCAAAAAAGCTGGTGGGAGCCAGTCATTGGGGAACAGAGGGGCACCCAGCATGGCTGCGGTAGAGGGAACGCCAGGCAAGCAGGGGGAGGAGCCAGATGGCATGGGCCGCAGGTTGTGACTGGAGCTAGGTTGGACATTCTCAGCAGTTCTGACACTGGAATAAGGATGTAGAATTTGCACCTAGGAGTCTCTGTATTTGAGACCTTGGATTAGTTGTCTTTTTAAAAAATGGTAGTAAGTCCAGGCACAGTGACTCACACCTGTAATCCCAACACTTTGGGAGGCCAAGGCAGGAGGATCGGTTGAGCCCAGGAGTGTGAGACCAGCCTAGATAACATAGCAAGACCCCATCTCTACAAAAATACAAATCTAAAAATGTAAAATGTTAGTAAAATACACATAAAATTTACCATTTTACAGTGTACAGTGATATTTGACACATTCACAGGGTGTGCAACCGTCACCACCTTCCGGTTTCTGGAGATTTCCATCACCCCAGAAGGAAACCCCATCACCATGAGCCGTCATTCTCCCTCCCCACAGCCTCTGGCAATGTCTGCTTTCCGCCGCTGTGAATTTGGCTACTCTGGGCATTACACAGAAATGCAGTCATGCAAAGTGGGGTGCTTCGTGGCTTCCTTCATTCAGCATCGTGTCTCTGAGGCTCTCCTTGTTGCAGCACGTGTCAGCATTTCATTCCTTTCTGTGAGTGTCGCACTGTCTGGCGCGGCCACCGAGTGTTATTCATCCCTCTGTCCATAGACGGTGGGTGGCGTCCATCTTTCGGCGATTGAATGGTGCTGCTGTGGATGCTGATGTGCACGTGTCGGTCTAGGACCCTGCTCTGAATTATCTTGGGGTTATAAGTAGGCCTGGAATTGCCGGGTCATTGGGTAATTCTGTGTTTAACTCTTTGAGGAATCTTCAAACTCTTTCACCGCGGCTGCACCATTCTGCATTCCCACTGAATGCTTGCTTGCTTTTTTTTTTTTTTTCCCATGGACAATGGACTGTATTGGGAGTGGGCTTCACTGTGCTGGGGGCCTGCTTCCCTGGAAGAGGGGAAGCCTCTTTCTGGGTTGTGACTCCGTTTTAGAGTCTGGTGAGGACCAGGGGCCCTCCCTCTAGGAAAATGCAAACAGACCCACAAGTGTGCCCGTAGACTCGAGGCATTTGCTGACGGGCCACCTCTGTGAGCCCACAGTACCTCTGTGCAAATGTGAGGAGGCCCCGCACTCCGGGCGGGCACGCCAGCCACTGTGCACAGCATGGGGGGCAGAGTAGAGTGGACTGGAACACCACCCCCAGCAGACGCCCTTGTGGAGTGAACAACCTACACGGTTGTCCAGGGCAGTCCTGCCTGCTGACACCCGGAAACACATTTATCTTGCACAGTGTGGGAGCCACCTGCCTTATGGAATTGACACGTTCCTGAGAACAGCTGCTGCCACAGGAATTTCGGCTCAGCATGCTCAGTTTCTCAATGACAGGCAAAAGAATGGAGGAGAGGTTTCCTTGGGCCTTTCTGCCCAGGTACAGTGATCCAGAGAGAAGAAGCCCAGGTTGGGGGAAAATGCTCAGAGCTCAGGGCCCAGCTTGTGTCCTAGAGAGGGGCATATATCCCAGAACTGTCACCGCACACCACAGTCCAGGCAGACAAGGGGAGATCTGGTCCCTGCTGTCAGCTCCGGGAAGGTTTGACAGAGACAAGCACCAGCACCCAGAACTGTAAGGCAGGAAAGAAATGTATGGGGGGAAGGGGCTGCAAGGACCCCACCCCATCAGTGTGGGGCCAGCCAGCAAGTGACCAGGTATGGAGAAGCCACTTCCAGCCCCTGAGTGACATGAAGGCCCAGGACTTCCCAAGGTCCCCAGGGTCTCTGCGCTCCTACCCAGTCCCCATGCCAGCCCTGAGGTGCTGCTTATCCCCACTCTTAGGACACGGAGGGGCAGCAAAGTGCCTGTGGCCACACAGCAGGGCCTGGGGACACTGAGATGGAATCTCAGCCCTAGACTTGTCCTCACAGCCCTGCTGCGTGCCAGGGTCACCCGGCCTGCCCTGGCATGGTCCCAGGCCTCCCTGGGGCCTCACCCGCAACCGTGGCCTGGGAACAGTCATCCACCCGTGAGGCAGTCAGTCTAGTGTGGGTCAAAGAAAACCATAGCTCACCTCTGCAAAGCGTGCACCCCAGGCTCAGGTCGGGCACCTGGGTGCATTTGCATTTGATCCTCCAAGACCCCAAAGAGTGGCCCCACCACCAGTCCCCGCACAGATGGATGCAAAGGTCCAGAGAGCCGCTCACAGGGCTGGAAGGTGAGGCGCCTAGGCCTGGGCCATGCCTCTCTCTTTTAAAAAATTATTATTTAAAATCATAGTAAAATACATGTAAAATCTATCATCTTAGCCTTTTTTTGTTTTTGTGTTTTTGAGACAGTCTTGCTCTGTCGCCCAGGCTGGAGTACAGTGGCGCCATCTTGGCTCATTGCAACCTCCACCTCCCAGGTTCAAGTGAGTCTCATGCCTCAGCCACCAAGTAGCTGGGATTACAGACGTGCGCCACCAAGCCCGATGAATGTTTTAAATGTATTTTATTTTTTTGTATTTTTAGTAGAGATGGGGTTTCACTGTGTTGTCCAGACTGGTCTCAAAGGCCTGGCCTCAAACGATCTGTCTGCCTCGACCTCCCATAGTGCTGGGATGACAAGCATGAGCCACCACGCCCGGACAAAATCTTAGCATTTTTAAGCATACACTTGAGTATACTTACGTTATTGTGCAATCGTCACCACCACCCATCTCCAGAACTTTCCATCTTCCCAATAAACACTGTCCCCAATAAACTCCATCCCCAGTAAACACCAGCTCTTCGTCCTCTCCTCTCCCAGCCCCGGGCACCCACTGTTCTACTTTCTGTCTCGATGGATTTGGCTACTCTAGGGACTGCAGATAAATGGAATCATGCAGTATTAGTCCTTTTGTGTCTGGCTTATTTCACTGAGCATGATGTCCTCAAGGCTCATCCATGTTGCAATACGTGTCAAAACTTCCTGTCTTTTGTGTTTTTTAATTTTTTTGAGACAGGGTCTTGCTCTGTCACCCAGACAGGAGTGCAGTGGTGTGATCATAGCTCAGTGCAGCCTCAAATTCCTGGGCTCAAGCAATCTTCCCACTTCAGCCTCCCGACTAGCCAGGATTACAGGCACATGTCACCACACCTGGCTAGTTTTTAAATTTTTTGTGGAAATGGTGTCTCACTGTGTTGCCCAGGCTGGTCTCGAACTTCTGGGTGCAAGGATTGTTTCAGCCTGGCAGTTTGAGACCAGCCTGGGCAACATAATGCAGAGATTACAGACATGAGCCACTGTGCCCGGCCTCCTCCTTTTCATGGCTGAGTAATATTCCATTGCATGGATAGACCACATTTTGTTTATCCAGTCATCCATCAAGGGGCATTTGGGTTGCTCCCACCTCTTGGTTATTGCAAATGATGCTGCTGTGAATATGGTGAGCAAATATCTGCTTAAGTCCCTGCATTGCTTTCTTTTCTTCTGTACCCATGAATGGAGTTGCTGGATTACGTGGTAACTCTGTTCGGTGTTTTGAGGAATGCCATACTGTCTTCGCAGCAGCTGTACCATTCTACATCCCCACAACCCAATCCACAAATGGTCGTAACTGGTAAGCAAAAAAACCAACTGTGGTCTGTCCATGCAATGGAATATTATTCAGCCATGAAGAGGAACAGAAGACTGATGCCTGGTCCCACACTGTGAACCCTGAAAACGTGAGGCCAGGTGAAAGACGCCAGACACGAAAGGCCAGAAAGTGTCTGATTCTTTTCACACGAAATGCCCAGAATAGGCAAATCCACAGAGACAGGGAGGAGGTGAGCGGTTACCAGTGGGAGGGGGAGGGGGGTGACTGCTCATGAGTGCAGGGTTTCCTTCTGGGGTGACAAAAACGTTCTGGAACTAGATAGAGGTGGTGGTTGCAAAGCGCTGTGACTGTACTAAACATTATCAGTGGTCAACGTTATGCCGCGTGTATTTTACCACAGTGCAAAGGTGGTAATCCCTGTCAGGAGAGGAGGACCTTCTAGGCTGTTCTAAAATAACCCAGAATCTGCATCCGCCGCACTGCAGCCTGGATCCCACAGCACCTTGGGGGGGGGGGGGGTATTGGGTGGTAATGAGGAACCCGTGCGCTGAACCCCAACTGCCCAGTTCCACTGCACCAGCCACTATTACCAGTTGTGTGGCCTTGGGCAAGTCACCTGCCTTCTCTGGGCCCAGCCTCCCATCTGGAAGATGGGGATGACAGTAGTGCCTGCTGACAGGGCTGCTGGGAGGACTGGGTGAGGTTCTGCAGTGGGCACAGGCCCTGCTGTTCCCAGTAGTAGGTGCCATGATGGTTTCCTAGCATGACATGGGTCCTGGGCTGCTGTCACATGAGATGCCGGTCCTGGCCTAGTGTGCCTCTGGCTCCCCAGGCACCGGTTTCTTACTCCCTGGTCCCAGAGGGGAGTAAGTGAGCAGGGCGTCTGACCCCCCTGAGTTCTGCTCCACACCCAGGCTCCCGGATGCCCCATCATCTGCCCCCATCATCACACTGAGGAGACCCCATCTCCTCCCCTACGGCCACCAGTGGGGGAAATCATCACGGGGGCCTCTCCAGGACCTTTTATTTCTGCAAACGGGAAGCCCCTCCTGAGAGGCAGGTGTGAGGCCCTGGAGCAGGAGCCGTCACCTGGGTTCCTCCGGGTGCTGTGCTTCTCCCGGCTCGCCGGCCGCCACGGGCCCCCTTCACCTTTCACCCTCCCCACCCTCAGCATAGGTGATGTCCCCCGCAGGTGCCGAGGACGCTTGCTTCCTTCCACGCCCTGGGGAGCCGGCCAGCTGACCGCTTGTCAGGGCATAGTAAAGAACCGCCTAGGAGAGACTCCCTTCTGCCTTCAGCCCCAGGCTCTGCCGGGCCTGCCTCTGTGCAGGCCTTCACCAGGATGCAGGAGCCCCCGCCAGGGAGCTCTGCTGCCTCCACACCGGCTGAGCGGGGCAGGCTAACGGAGCTCTGGGCAACTTGAACACCACGCGGTAAACGGGAAGAACCCCATCCAGCCCCTCCCATGGGTGCCAAAAAGGGCCATGAACTGGGGTGTTCTGTGGGACCTGGAGCCCCTTTCCGGGGTCCCATGGGCACCAGGTGGCGCCTGCATTGCGCTTTGAGGCACTGGCAAGGAGCCTTTCGTCAGCCCAGGAGGCTGCACCCTGCCGAGGACCAGCCAAACGCTCCTGCTTCGGCCAGATACCAGGGCACCACAGCAGCCCGAGAGCCACGTTCGTCCCATACATGGGCAACCTGATCCTCAGACCTCAGGGGTGCCTGGGGACGGGGTCTCGGCCTGCCAGGTCCTCAGCTGGGGCTGGCAGCATCGCGCCCAGGTGCCCCTGATGCTCGGTAGGTTTCTGCACCGCCATCCTGGTTTCCACCTCCTGCCGTGTCGTCTGGGTCCGGATCACCTGCGGGGATGGGAGGACGGTCACGAGGGTGTGGCCTCCCCATTTGCTGCGGATGCGCCCAGCAGCTCTCCAGGTCCTCAACGTGCAGTCAGGCCCCTCCCTCCCACTACCATCCCGTTTTGTGGCTGAGACACCTGAGGCCCTGGCAAGGTCTGGGTCACCTGGTGAAGGAGCGTGGGTCGGAGTCTGGCTGCCTGGCCCACCTCCGCAGGCTCCTCTCTGCCCTTTGCCCTGGTCTGCCATTGTCCCTGGGTGTCCTCTCTCCTAGCTTCCTGAGGAGGGTCAGGCACATTCATAGCTCATCAGACGGGCCTTCTCCACGACCTCGGAGTCTGAGTCACCACCATGTCCCCTGCGAGGCCATATGAATGGCCGGGGAGATTTGGGGGCCTGGCTTCAGGGCCCCTGCTCCTTTCACCACCACGGGGGCTCCAGGGAGGAGGTGCCTCTGCAGACCTGAGCTGGCTGATGACACCATTAGTGCCGTCTCCAGGCTGCTGGAGGCCATTTATAGCAACTGCCCTTCTGAGTGAGGAGCAAATGAGTACTTTAAACACACCAGGAAGCTATGCTGCTTTAGGATCCCCTAACTTGAATCAGGCCCCATCTGAGCCCACACCATTCCCCAGGGCCCACTGGGAAGCCAGGACCGTGGGGGTTGTTCTGGAATGAGCTCCAGGTGGCTGCAAGTTCTGCCCAAGAGGAACAAAGTCAGGGTCAGTCCAGCCCAGCTCCAGAAGGGGTCAGCATAAGCCCACAGCCAGGCCGGCACCACACCCTCCCCAGGAGGCTTTAACTACAGGAGTCCCGGGGGTGGGGACAGGGACAGGGCCTAGGCAGAACGTTCAGGAGCATCTGGTCAATGAATGACCAGGTCTCTGGGCTCTCCCTCCCCACACAGGGGCTGCCCAGACCACAGCTGTGGAATCAGAGCTATGCGTGGGTCAGAACACCAGCGTGATGTGGAGGAGACCCGGAGGCCAGGATCAGAGAAGGGGACGGTGTAAGGAGGGTCTGGGATGTGTTCATGTAGGAAGCCTTGAGGACTGGGAGCATCTGGTCAGCAGCTGAGGTGTCCTGGGAGGTTGGCATACCTCTGAGACGGGGGCAGGGATGCTCCCAGGGTGGCGGCCGGATGGGGAGGGTACAGGGAGGAGAGTGGGGTTCAGAGGGCCTTCCCTGGGATGTGATTCCAAGAGGGCCAGGACTGCAGAGGTCGGCAGCACATGGCAGGGGTGTTCAGGTGGGAGGGAGGGGGTCCTTCTTGCTGAGAGTAGGGGGGGCAGGGAGGAGTGGTGTCTACTGAAATCACAAAATCATAAAATTTTGAAAGGAGACTTTATTTTGTAAAGGGTTAAGCCTGCGAGGTGGCATTGTGACCAGCTGGGAAGCGTAACCTCTGGCCAAAGCGGGAAGCAGGCACTTCAAGGGAGTGGGGGCTGGAATGAGGATACGCTGGCTAAGCATACTCAGCAGGTTATAGGAGGAACCATGAGTATTCACACGGGGGCCCTGACGTGTGTGTGCTGAGCACACATGCATGGTACATGCCTCCCATGTTCATCTGGGGGTAACTTTGAAAGGCACTGCAATCAGGCCCTACCTGTCAAAAGGTGAAGCAAGGACTCAGAGGGGCTCAGTGCAGCCTCTGTGAACCAGCGAGAGCCAGCCCATGGCCAGCGGCCTCTTGTCAGGAGAAAGTCACTGAGATCAGTCTCTTGTCCAGTCACAGCGGTGGCTATGGCTGCTGGAACAGGGGCCAGCTGTCAGCATCTGGAGGTGGATGAGCTATAATTATTTTAATATTGCTTATCCCAAGGCCAGTGCTTGCTTAGCTGCTAGAGAATCCAAAAAGCCTTGTGGTGGCCAGAACCCACCTTATTCCCTAGGTTTAGGGTGCAGGATCACGTTGCCTGGCACGGCCTCAGGTCTTGTTTATAGTTTGGTGTCTTGTTGCTACCATAAGTCCATTCCATTAGTCTCTGGATCTCTGTTTTAATGTGAGTGCTGGCCAGTTGTGTCTGAATTGCAAAGGGGGGTGGGCAGGCAGGGGCGGAGTATGCCAGGGCCTGTCCTCCTGAGACAGGCCTGTTGGCCGGGAATGATGGGCAGTTGCCCCCCAGGCCACCAAGACTAAGGTGGGGAAGTCCAGCAGAGGGGACAGGAGTCACAGAGCCGGCAGGGGGAAGGAAGCTTGTGAGAGCAGGACCTCCCCACCATCACCTCCACAAAACCAAAGGAGTTGCATCCCCTGGGGGCTGGGCGGGGGTGAGCTGGAGAGCAGAGATCCCTTCTGAGCATGCTGTTTGGGGGGCAAAGTGGTGGCTTGGTCCTATCCAGGACCTGCTGTGTGTGCTTACCGGGGTGTCAGGACTCCCCTCCCTTCCCTGGCGTTGGGAGGTGGGGGTGCACAGTACCAGGACCCTGTCTGCTCCTGTTCCGTTGCTGCCAACCCTGGCATTTCAAGAAAAAGAGCCTGTTTTCTCCCCTACCTCGAGGCTCGTTTCCAAATGCCCTTTCCTCTCACCCCTCTCTTAGTCTGTCTCATGCTCCAAGCAGAAGGTAGAAGAAAAAAATCCACCATCCCCTGCCCAGCCCTGGGCCTGCTGGGGGGTTCACAGACCCGGGAGGAGTTGTCCTGGGTGTTGGGGGCTGCTGTCCTTAGCTCCTGGAGAGGCGCTGCCACCCACAGAGTCTGTTCCTTCGGTGAGCTTGGGGGCTGGTGCACAAAGCTAACAGAAGCGAACGAGCTGGGCGAGCCTGGGCAGGGTGTACACCGTGGCCCGGGAGCAAGCCAGAGAGGTGTCCCCCAGAAGGAGAAGAGCTACCTGCAGAGAAGGGCCTGAATGTGCTCCCAAGTCCTCGAGGCCTGCACTGGGATTCTGTTGCTGGTGCTGGCCGGAACCTCCACGCAGCGTCTCTGTTTGCCATGGGTACTGTAAGTGTCACTGCAGCTGCTGGGCTGTCAGGACGATTGGCGGCAAGGTCTGTGCTGCTGCAGCAGGGACCTGCACAGAGCCTTCTTACTCTGGTCCCCATTCAAAGCGGGCAGGCTTGCAGAGGACTTTGTAGATGGGATGGAAAAAACGTTCCAATGTGGCCTGTGTTGCCTCCACGTTCCACAAAGACCTGCCAAGCCTCGTGCCTGTGTGTGTGTGAGCATGTGCGCATGAGATGGTGAGAGGCAGCAGCATGTCCCTCCCCTTGGAGGGGCTATCTCGACATGTTCCAGAGCACTGAGGACGCAGAACCCTCACTGAACTGGCAGGCCCCTGCATCTCTGTGGGCTTCCTCCCCCACCCTTTGGTTTGCATAGAAGGCATCTGAAGCGTTTGCTACTGCCTGCTCGTGATCTAGTTACCGTAATGTCATCAGTATTGTGGACAGCGTGATGTTTAGCATGGAAAGCTGAGCTGATGGGATCTCTGAGGGCCCTGGGATGGCAGAAAGCAGGAGGCTCGGGGTAGCGGGAGGGCAGGCTGTGCATGTGGACCACTGGTGCTGTCAGGTGAATGCAGACTCCTACTGGTACTCCTTGCAAATCCATGTGGAGCAAAGGAATTCACAAGGTCATAGCCATATCCGGGTGTCTGGGGTTGTACCAATTTGCTCCAGTAAAGATAGCACATTGGGAACAGCAACCTCAATGGGTGTCACCACCAGATTAAGTTGAAGACAGTCTATACCTTTCTCTAGGCTCTCTGGGATTCTGTGCATCTACGCTGGTAAGGCAAGCATGGATGTGAGCGACACAGCTGCCCCTGGTGCTTTCCCATCTCCGCTGGTGGCATTCACAGTGGCGCTGTCCCCAGGGGTGGGACTGCTCTTGGTTACTGTCCTGGTAGAGAGGGGATGACCCAGGGTTCCACTGTAGCTTCAGTCCCTCATCTGTAAAAGGCGATCCTGTCGCCACCTGGTCCATCGGGTGCTTGTGAGGACTGAATGGTATAACTATGTAAAGTCCTTAGCCCAGGGACAGCCACATCGTCGGTGCTTAGTTGGCACTGGCTGTTAACATTGCCTTGCTAGTCATGCTGCAGATATGGCCAGGCCCCATCATGTGCCAGGTATTCAACCTGGGACCTGACCCCTGACAGGGGCCTTGAAGCCAGCACACAGTGGCCACGTGGAGCCAGGGGAGGGAGCACAGGGGAGGGAGGACAGCTGAAGGACACAGCAGGATGAGGGGTCAGAGGAAGCTACCCCGGCTCTCCGACTCTGCCTCTGTATGATGCTTTTCCACTGCTTTGAACTGAAATTGTGGATATTCTTGTTGAGAACAACAAGATAGTGGACTGAGAATCCCCTACAGCCCCTGATTCGTGCACAGTCCAGCCCCAGCTAGAGAGCGCCTCCTGACACAGGAAGCGATGAACGCTGCCCTCCAGATCCGGCTGCTGCACAGGGTACACGGGAAGGACAGCTGGGGAGGTAGGACCACAGACGAAGCCTGCTCAGGTGGGAAAGCTGGCCTGCAGCACAGGGCTTCGGGGCAGCACGGGGGATCCTCCCCAGCAGGGCAGGGCCTCTGCTTCCCGCCTTCCTGTCACACACCCATCCTCAGGCATTCTCACGGAGAGGCTGCTGGGGCTGCTGCTCCCTGCTGCAGACAGAGCTGATGAGGGCCAGAGCCCTGCTCTGAGGTCACAAACGCACCTGACAGTGGGGGAGCTGAGACTTGAACCGAGGGGTTCCCACCCTGCTGTGTTTTGCCAGTCCCAAAGAGAACCACCCAATAGTATTTATAGAGCAGCCGCTGCTATGAGGGCTGGGAATCTGCATTTGTAACCAGTCCCACTGAGGTGTGAGGCCAGCCTCCTGGTGCTCTGGACAGAGGCCTCCAGGTGTGCACACGGCAGCCAGCTGGCCCGGGCGGATGCAGAAGCATGTGTGCCACCCTGCTGTGCCACCCGCATGCCTTGATGCTCGGGGAGGGGCAGGAGACAAGCAGCCGCCCCTCCACACCCATGCCAGCATTGTGTGTGGACCCGTGGGCTTCCTCACACCCGCAAGCCCTCTGCCGGAGACCTCACGGCACTGTGTGTAAACACTTTTCAAAGGGGGTGTGGATTGGAGCTGCGGGTCTGGAGGGAGGCCTCAGCGAAGGCAGCCTGTCCACTGCCACACGTTGCCAGGGGCAACTGTGGCTGCTAAGAGAAGAGCTGTGGCATTTAGGGGCCCAAATGTCTGGCTGGCTTGGGGCAGCTTCCCTTCTGCACGAGTCTCGGAAATGATGCCGCCTGGTTGGAGGTGGAGGCAGTGCCCTTCTCTTCCTTCTTTCCTCTCCCCCTCTGATGGCTGAGGGACTAGGACACAGTCCGAATGGATGCCAAGGAAAGGCCAAGGACAGCCTTGAAAAAGCTTAGACAGACAGTGTGAGCAGGTGGCCCACCAGCCTGTGGAGCTGGAGCCGGGTAAGGGGCGTGGGCTTTCAAAGCCTGAGCCAGCAGGGACTCGGAGCCCCTGGGTAGGATGAGAGACGATAGAGGGGTACCACCAGAGAGCTGCTTTCTAGTCAAAGGAGGAAATAAGATCGGGGTTTGAATAAACCATGGCTGGAGACAAGCTAAGAATTAATGACAACCCTGCACGTGCAGAAAGGACAGCCATGCTGTGGCTGCCCCTTTGGTACTTTCTTGTATCTTTTTCAAGAATAAATGAATTTTTAGAGATTTGATTGGCAACGTCCAGCAAAAGAGGGACACTGGCAATCAATCAAATCTAGATAGAGGTTAAGCCGTGCATTCAGCCATGCGTGCAGCAGGATAAGCCATCCTTAAAGAGGCAGAGACCATCAAGGACAGAGCAGAAACGGCGATGGTGGCTGCACGGCAAGTGGACTCAAAGGCCTCAGAAAGCTGGAACGGGGCTGTGGTGGGGAAAGCTGGTACAGTCAGGACACGTGGCAGAACTGCAACAGGCTGTGGCCTCTGCCCAGGAGGTGGAGGTGGCCTGGGCTAAGGGCTGATGGGTAGTTTGGATAAGAAACTGTTAGAGCCAGCAACCCCACAGATGTGAACATAGCCCAAAGGTGCACTCGGAAAATTAGAACAAGGACGCACGTGGCTGTTTTCAGCTCTGTTTGGAGAGCAGAACGCTAAGCACCAGACCCACCAGTAGGAGCCTGCAGTGTGCGCCGCAGAACAGCCTTGTGGGGAGAACATGCGGCTGCAGTCAGGTGCGGGGAGTGTCTCTGAATGCTGCCGTGGCACCGTCTCCAGGGGGTGTTGTTATGTGGGAAAGGCAAGGCGAGAAGAACGTGACCAGCGTGCTGCTGTTTACCCAGGGAAGGGTGGGGAGGGAATGCGCACACACACGTGCACACGCCCACACACACGCTCACATGCACACGAGCACACGTGCACACACACTCATACACATACAGAAACACACAGGTATTTCTCATTTCTTCTTTTTAATGGAAGGATAATCCACCAAAATAACTTGTTTTAATTTAACATTGCCTCAAAGGGGAGAATATAAGAAGAGGAAGTAGAAGAGAAAGAGTAGCAGGTTCAATTTTGGAATTGAGTAAATATTTCACATAATTGTAAAACACAAGTCAAAATTTTGAAAATCTCAAAATCCAAAACAAAATAACAGAAATGAACATAACTGCTAATTAAATTAATGGCATTAACAAATTATGTCAAGTGGCAATTTGCATGTCATTGCAAACTGGAAAGAAATCATAACCTCTTTACAGTAATCCTGTTATTAGTAATGACATTGGTGGTGTTAGTCTGAAAGCATCTAATGATAGATGGATAGATGATTGATTAATAAATGATAGAGCAAATAGATCATGACCTTAATGTCAGTCATTAGGAACCTAGATTTTCGGCAAAGAGAGACACCAATATAAAAGAAAATAAGTAAAAACAGCATCATCCTAATTTTCTGTTGAAACTATCAGTATAATCGTGAAGAGTGTAGAATATTTTGTCACACCCAAAAGCAAGGAAAGTATTGAAGATACAAAGTCACATGTGATGGGCTCAGAAGCCAGTGTGAGGAAGGACTGCTCATACAGCACAGTGGAGGATTCGAAAGCACAGCAAAAGGTAGCAGCCCAGAGCATCCTGCAGAACCGGAAAGGAAGGAAGTGGTCAAAAAACAAAAGGCTGGAGCAAATCCCAGGGAGCTCCCAAAGGCCACGGCCAGGACAATTTGAGCCAGAAGATAAAGTCGCATTTGGTTATCATTCAAAGTACAACATGAGTATCCATGGGTCCACACTGATATAAACAACTGAAAAAGCAAAGGAAGAATAGACAAATCTTCCCTAACATGTGCAAAGATACTCTGTCCTCAAGGAGGTGGTGTGTAACTCCCCACCCCTTATATGTAGGCGGTATGCAGTGACTTCCTTTCGAGAGCACAGCGTAGAAAGGAGGGAAAGGAGAGTAACTTCACAGCGGGGAGCCCGGCGAGCCCTCCCTTGGCCAGGCGAGCAGGGTCAGCACCAACGGTGATAAGTCTTGGTGACAGTGTGTGCCCTCGATACTATGTGACAGGGATGGCTCTTTACCTCCTGAACACCCGTATATACCTCCGTCTAATAATGAGGAAAAAAAATCTTAATTCAGGGGTAGTACAAAAGACCTGACCAGCAGCCAAAACTGTCAAGGTCAACAAAACAAAGTCTAAGAAACCATCCCAGCAGGCAGAGCCTAGAGACGCGGCGACTAAACATAATGTGGCATTCTGGACAGGTCCTGTGACAGACAAGGGACATCAGGTAAAAATTAGAGAAATCTGAATAAAATATGGGCTTTAGTTAATGATCATGTATCAATACTGATTTATTAATTGTGACAAATGACCCATACCAGTGTGAGATGCTAGTAATAGGGGAGACGGCGTGGAGTGTGTGGGAACTGTGGATGCTGTCTTCAAATCTTTCTGTAAATCTAAAACTATTCTAAAATAAAAGATTTGCTTAAAAACAAAGACTAGACCAGGCATGGTAGCTTATGCCTGTCATTCCAACACTTTGGGAGGCTGAGGCAGGCAGATTGCTTGAGCCCAGGAGTTCGAGACCAGCCTAGGCAACATGGTGAGACCCCATCTTTAAAAAAAAAAAAAGGGAGGCCGAGGCGGGCGGATCACAAGGTCAGGAGATCGAGACCATGGTGAAACCCCGTCTCTACTAAAAAATAGAAAAAAATTAGCCGGGCACAGTGGCGGGCGCCTGTAGTCCCAGCTACTCGGGAGGCTGAGGTAGGAGAATGGCGTGAACCCGGGAGGCGGAGCTTGCAGTGAGCCGAGATTGCGCCACTGCCCTCCAGCCTGGGCGACAGAGCGAGACTCCGTCTCAAAAAAAATAAATAAAAAAAAATAAAAAAAAAAAAAAGAGGTATGGTGGTATATGTCTGTGGTCCTGGGTCCCAGCTACTTAGGAGACCAAGATGAGAGAATCACTCCAGCCCAGGAAATCAAGGCTGCAGTGAGCTGAGATCATGCCGCTGCACTCCAGCCTGGGTGACAGAGCAAGACCCTGTCTCAAAAAGTTAAAATAAAAATTATTGCAACTAATAAGTGGAGAAGGAGCAATAGAAGTCAAACATCAGCGTTCCACAGCTCCCAGGAGGTGAAGGATCTAGGCATGGCATTTACCAGTGGCTGCTAAAAATACTAAGTGGCAAGCTAACAGGGAGGGGGCCAGGCTGAGGGTGCCTGACCTACCGGTGCCATCTCATCGCAGAAAGATCCAAGTAGCTGCGCCAGGGCTCCTGGCATGGGCGTGCCCAGTACCACCTGCAAAGTGCGCCTGGATGTGATCCTGCCTCTGACCACTACTAATAAAAGCAATGCCCCAGGATGCAATGGACTCGGTTTCTTCAGCAATTGAACTACAAAGGGATAAAAGAGGAATGGGGAAAGCCTAGAGATGTAAAAAGGCTTCAGAGGCATGCCAGCCAGATGTGACATGTGCATCTTGCTCATGAGTCCAGTAAACCAGCTGTACACTCAGGGAGCCTGAGCCATGACAGGGTGCCTCATGATACCAGGAATGCAGTCGCTTTTAAGGCGTGAGAATGGCATTGTGGTTTTTTGTTTTTGTTTTGTTTAAGACAGGGTCTCACTCTGTTGCCCAGGCTGGAGTACAGTGGTGTGATCTCTGCTAACTGCAGCCTCAACCTCCCAGGCTCAAGCAATCCTCCCACCTCAGTTGTGTTTCTTCTTAATGAGAGTCTTTGTCTTTTCATAGAAAGCACGCTGAGCCATTTCCAGGGAACAAAGAGGATATGATCACCCCAGGGGCTGGGTGGGTGCTCTCGGAGGCAGCAGTGGCTGATGCTGGCTGAAGGGACAGCAGTGGCTCAGGGTACTCATCTCTCTACTGTCATGTAACATGGGGCTTCTTCCATAAGAAAAACTTGTAGAAATGAGCCTCTTTTTAATTAGTAGACTTTATATTTTGAGGAATTTTCGTTTCTGGGGGAAAATGAGTGAAAAGTACCAACTTGCCACATACCCCCTTGTATCTCTCCCCATTTTCCCTATTTTTCAATTGGCTCAATTGTAGCAGATGTCCCACACAATTGATGAGCCAATATTGATACACTGTTATTAACTAAAGTCCATAGTCTACACGAGGGTTCACTCTTGGTGGTGTACATTCTGTGGGTTTTGCCAAATGTATAATATCCTGTACCTGCCATTACAGTATCAAACAGAACAGCCTCATTGCCCTAAAACATTCTCTGTGCTTCTGTTCCACTTTCCCTCCCCCTGAGCGCTTGGCAACCACTGATCTTTTTACCTTCTCCATAGTTTGCCTTTTCTAGAATGTCATGTAGTTGGAATCATGCAGTGTGCACCCTTTTCAGATGGGCTTCTTTCACTTAGCAACATGCATGTAAGCTTCCTGCAGGCCTTCCCATGGGTTGGTAGCTGATTTCTTTTAGCGCTAATATTCCGTTTTCTAGAGGGACCAGTGTGTTTGTCTACTCACCTCCCAAAAGACATCTGGGTTGCTTCCAAGTTTGGCAATTATGAATAAAGCTGCTCTGAACATCTGCATACAGGTTTTTGTATGAACCTGTTCTCAACTCATTTGGGTAAATACCAAGGAGCACAACTGCTGGATCATAGGGTAAAATTTTGATGTTTTGTAAGAAATTGCCAAACCGTCTTCCAAAGTGCCTGTGTTGTTTTGCGTTCCCAACAGCAATGATAAGCATTCCGGTTGCTGCACATCCTCGCCAGCATTTGGTGGTGTCGGTGTTTGAGATTCTGGCCATTCCATAGGTGTGTAGTGGTGTCTCACCATTGGCTTGATTTGCTAATTCCACATGATGCGGAGCGTTTATTTGCCATCTGTGTATCGTCGTTGGTGAGTTGTCTATTGATATTTTGCCCTTTTTTTTCACTCTGTTGCCCAGGCTGGAGTGCAGTGGCACCATCTCAATTCACTCTAACTTCCACCTCCCAGGTTCAAGCGATTCTCCTGCCTCAGCCTCCCAAGTAGCTGGGATTACAGGCATGTGCCACCACACCTGACTGATTTTTGTACTTTTAGTAGAGAAGGGGTTTCACCATGTTGGCCAGGCTGGTCTCGAACTCCTGTCCTTAGGTGATCTGCCCAACTCGGCCTCCCAAAGTGCTGAGATTACAAGCATGAGCCACCATGCCCAGCCTCATTTTTAAATTCAGTTGTTTTCTTAGTGTTGAGATGTAAGAGTTCTTTTTGTATTTCAAATACCAGTCCTTTAGCTGATAAGTGTTTTGCAAAGATTTTCCCCCAGTCTGTGGTTTATCTTTTTATTCTCTTCAGAGTTCATTTTGTAGAGTTTTTAATTTAAGGAAGTTCAACATCAATTTTGTCTTTTATAGATTATGCTTTTGGTGTTGTATCTAAGAAATCATCACCAAACTCAAGGTCACCTAGCTCTTCTCTTAAATTATCTTCTAGAAGTATCATAGTTTTGCTTTTTACATTTAAGTCCATGATCCACTGGGGGTTAATTTTTGTGAAAGATTCCAGGTCTGTCTCTACATTCATTTTTGCATGTGGATGTCCAGCATGGCTTGTTGAAAAGACTGTCCTTTCTCCATGGAACTGCCTTTGCTCCTTTGTCAAAGATCAGTTGACTCTATTTGTGCGGGTCTATTTCTGGGCTTTCTATTCTGATCATTGGTCTATTTGTCTATTCTTTCACTCGTACCCCGCTGCCTTGATTACTGTAGCTGTATAGTAACTCTTGAAGTTGGGGAGTGTCGGCCCTGTGACTTTGTCGTCCTTCAATATTGTGTTGGCTATTTTGGGCCTCTTACCTTTCCATATAAACTTTAGGATCTGTTGTCAGTATTCACAAAATAACTGGCTGTGATCGAACTTAAGTCTTTTAGGGGCTACTCTGAAATATGAGCTGCCTTCCAAGGAACATCAGACATTTGATGAACTAATATGAAATACAGCCCAAAACAAACACACTGAAAATAACTGAAGGAACCAATATGCAGGAAGAGTAAGATTAAGAAATGGATTATTAATATGCTCAGTGAGATCAAAGAAAATATTGCATCATTGAAATAAAAGTAGAATGTTCTTTCTGAAATGATCATTCAGAGAACAAAATAAGAGTTCCTGAAAATTAAAAATATTATACCGGGTATTAAAAAAAATTGTTTTTGATACAGGTCTCGCTCTGTTGCCCAGGCTGGAGTACAGTGGTGTGATCATGGCTTGCTGCAGCCTCAGCCTCAAGGGATCCTCCCACCTCAGCCTCCTGAATAGCTGGAACCACAGCCACATGCCACCATGCTTGGCTAATTTTTTAAAGTTTTTTTTTCAAGGAACGAGGTCTCACTATGCTGCCCAGCTGGTCTTAAACTCCTGGTTTCAAGCAGTCCTCCCACCCTAACTTCCCAGAGTGCTGGGATTATAGGCATGAGCCACTATTCCAGGCTGGTATTAAAATTTTGAAAGATAGATTGAAATATAAAATCGAAAAGAATTTCTCAGAAAAGAGACAGATATGACCTTCGAAGAAGAAAGATAATAAAATTAGAAGGTCAGTCCAGAAGGTCTACTGTGTATAAAATAAAGATACCTCAAAGAGAAAATAAAAGAAATATTTAAAAAGTAATTGAATGGTCAGGCACAGTGATTCATGCCTGTAGTCCCAGCACTTTGGGAAGCCAAGGTGGGCAGATCACTTGAACCCAGGAGTTCAAGACCAGCCTGGGCAACATGGTGAAACCATGTTTCTCCACACAACATCATTAGGCATGGTGGCATGCATCTGTGGTCTCAGCTACTTGGGAGGCTGAGGTGGGAGAATCACCTGAGCCTGGGAAGTCAAAGCTACAGTGAGCCATGATCACACCACTGCACTCCAGCCTGGGCGACAGAGCAAGACCCTGTGTCAAAAATTTAAAACAAACAAACAAATTTAAAAAAAAAAACAGTTATTTAAGAAAACTTTAAGCTGGGCATGGTGGCTCATGCGTGTAATCCCAGTGCTTTGGGAGGCCAAGGTGGGAGGACCACTTGAGGCCAGGAGTCTGAGACTAGCCTGGACAATGTAGCAAGACTCTACAAAAAAAATAAATTACCCAGGCATAGTAGCACATGCCTGTAGTCCCAGCTATTCAGGAGGCTGAGGCAGGAGGATCTCTTGAGCCCAGGAGTTCAAGACTGCAGGTGAGCTGTGATTGTGCCAGGCTGCACTCCAGCCTGGGCAACAGAGCAAGACCCTGCCTCTGAATTTAAAAAAGAAAAATACCTTCTAGAACTGAGTTTCCTGATGGAAAAGGATCAATAAGTACCCAGTATAAGAGAAGAAAATAGACACGCCAAAGCACATCAATACATTTCAGAAAATTTGGAACAAAGAGTATCTCACAAAGTCTTCCAGTAGGGAGGAGATGGGCAGCAGAGAAGGAAGGCAGACTCCATACAACAGATCAAAACAGGAATGGCATCAGGTCCTTCACAGCTCACCTGGAAGCTAAGTAAAGCACAGCCTTCAAGATTCTGAAAGAAAAGTATTTCTAGCCTAGAAGTTTATGGCCCAGTATAGCATTTATTTTGGAGAATGTTCCATGCACACTTGAAAAGAATGTACACGCTGAAGTTGTTGGGTGGTCTAGAATTATCCATTAGGTCAAGGTGGTTGTTCAGATCATTTGTGTCTTTGTTTTTGCCTGTTTTGTCAATTTGAGAAAGGGGTATTAAAAGTTCCTCCTGTGTTTGCGGAGTTGCCTCTTTCTCCCTTTAATTCTGTCAAATGTTGCCTCATTACACTGAAGCCCTGTTATTAGTTGTGTAAACATTTATGATTGTTATATCTTCCTTATAAATTGCCTCTTTTATCATTCTGAAATATGCCTCTTCATTTCTGGTAATACTTTCTTGAAGTCTGCTTTTTAATAACAGCTTTACTGAGATACAACTCACCATAAAATTTAAGCTTTTAAAGTGCACAATGCAATGAATCTTAGTTAATTCACAGTTGTGTAACCATTAGCACAATCTATTTTTAGAACACTGTGTCACTCCCCCAAAAAACCTCACACCCGTTAGCAGTCATTCCCCATTCATCCCACCCCTGCTTTTTAACTATTATGAGTAAAAGCTGCTATGAACTTTCATGTACAGGTTTTTGTGTGGACATATGTTTTCACCACTCTTGGCTGTATAAATAAGCATGGAATTTCTGGGTCGTACGGCAACTCTATGTTGAACATTTTGAGGAATTGCCAAACTATTTTTCTAGTGGTTGAAATCGATTTTGTCTGATATTAACAGCCATTCTACCCAGGAACTATCTTTTCCAATTTATTAACTGTCAGCCTCTCAGTGTCTTCATATTGAAAGTGTATGGACAGCATCATTAGGTCTTCTTTTTAAACCGTCTTATAAGGCCTGATATTTAATTGGAGTTTTATCCTATGTGACGTTTAATAGAATTGTTCATGTGGTTCCACCTAGGTTTACAAGTTTGTCTTCGGTTTATCTCCTTGGTTTGTTTTCTTTTTCCCTTTGTCTGCCTCATTTTGGATTATTTGACTATTCTTAGAACCTTATTTTAATTTATCCACTAGTTTTATGCTGTACCTCTTCACATTCTTTTAGCAGTGGCTCAGGGATTACAGTATACATTCTTAGCTTTCCATCATCTACTTAAGAGTTCAAATAGTATACTTCATGTAAAATATAAAAACCCAGCAGCCATAGAGATGCATCTTCTTCACTCCTGCCTCACTTTATTCTATAATTGTCATGTGTGTTACACCTACACACTTGTAAACCCCAAAATCAATATTATTTTTGCCTAAAACAGTCATATCTACTTTAAAAATTAAGAGGGAAAATCATCTTTTATTTTGTATCCAGGTGTTCACCATTTGTGGCACCCTTTGTGCCATCCATAGATCCAGTCCCACTTCCCTTCAGCTTGAAGAATGTTCTTCAGCATTTCTTATAGTGCAGGCTTTCTGGCAACAAATAACTTGGTTATCATTTCTTTATGAAGGTCTTTATTTTGCCTTCATTCTTTAAAGAATTTTCACCAGAAATGGAATTCTAGTTGTTTTTTTTTTTTTACTTTCACCTGTTAAAGATGTCGTTCTGTGGTCTTCTACAAGTTGTTCTTCTCCATGGTTTCTGATGCAGTCTGCCATAATTCAGTTATTTTTCTGTAGAGTGTGAATAAGGTAAATAATTTCTCTGGCTGCTTTAAGATTCTCACCTTGTCTTGGGCTTTGAGCAGAATTGACTATAATGTGCCTATATAATTTTTTTTTAACATTTATCCTTTTGGGGATTCACAGGCTTCTTGAATCTATAAATTTTTGTCCTTCACCTACTTGGGGAATTCCTTGGTTATCATTTTTTCAAATAATTTTTCTGATTCATTTTCTCTGTCTTCTTTGATTCTAATTTTCTCCCCTTCTGGGACTCTCGTTAACCTTATGTTAGACCTTTTGACCCTTAATACTCTGTTCTACTTTTTAAAATCTTTTTTTCTCTCTTCTTTGGATTGGATACATTCTCTTGGTATGTCTTCAAATTCACTGACGATTAGCTCTGTCATATCCATGCTGATGTTAAGCCCAGCTGATGCATTTTTAAATTTCAGATACTGTATTTCTAACAATTCCATATATTTTTAAAATTTCCTTGGGATTTCCTGTCTTTTATTCATTATAAGCCTATTTTCCTTTACCTAGTATTGTTACAGTAGCTGTTTTTTAAAGTCCTTGTCTGATAATTCCAACATCTGGGTCATCTCCGGGTTTGCTAAATAAGTTTGAGTTGTATGCCAAATATTGTAAATGTTATGCTGTGGCAATTCTGGATTATATTACATTCCTTTGATGGGTGTTAATGTTTTCATTTTAGCTGATAATAAGTTTGGTTAAACTCAAATTGCAACCTTTGTCTGACCTGCAGTGGCAGCAGCTCAAATTTCAGCCTTATCAGCAAGCTTATTTGAGTCTTCCTTACACACACAGCTCGGACATCAACCAAAGACCTAGGAAAAGTTTACACACAGAACATGAAACTACCCTTCTCTGGCTCTCTCTTTTCTGGAGTTCTCCCCTCACTCTGGCTGCTATGGCCACTGTGGACTGTATCCTCTGATTTCTATCAGAACTGCAGGTTTGAGCAGGATCTGGATTAAAAAAAAAAAAAAAAAAAAAAAAAAAAAAAAAAAACCGCAGGTGACTCACACCATAATGCATCCATTGCACAAAGCTTCTAATTTTCAACTCTCTTCTAAAATCTGCCTGTCTTTGTGCACTCTCCAGAACCTTCAGAGAATTCGTTTGTTGGTTTGGGGGTGGGGATTGTACTCTGTCTAGATTTTATGGCTGTTACCTGCAGAAGAGTTAGTCTCAGGAATTTACCTATTACCCAACCTCAAATTTTATACCCAGCCAAACTACCAGTTAAGTGTACAGATAAAGCCATTTTCAAATAGTCAATGTCTCAAAAAATTATCTCCAGACTCCATTTGGGGAGAAGATACTGGAGGATGTCCTTTACAAAAAATGAGGTTTTTGAACCAAATAAAAAATGCGGGGATTCAGGAGATCCAACACAGGAAAGAATCAGTCAAAAGAATCCTGAGGATTAGAGTAATGGGGACAGCTGCTAGAAAACACTTAATCCTGGTTGTTCAGTGCCGATCAAAAGTCTTCAGGAAATATTTCTTCAGGAAGACAAACTTAAAATGGATAATGTATTTGAAAATTCTGAAAAGAGATTTACATAATTAGGGAAGCATTTGGATTTGCATTACTGTTAAGTACATAGAAAAACCAACCAACAAACAAAATTATTTTGCTCTAGGGAGAACAAAATGTACAGGAAAAGACAAAGTAACCATAGTATACTATATAGTTTAAGCCATGAATAGATTTGACATAGTCATGATGTAAATCCTGAATGGCGATCTAGTTAAAATTTTGATAGAAATACATCTAGAAGATGGTGGTACTGGGAAAATAGTGGGGAGGGAGGATTTTTAAAAAGAGCTAAATTAGTGGTTCTCAACTGATGGTGTCTTGACCGTCCATAGGGCATTTGGCAATATCTGGAAACATTCTTGGTTTTCACACTTGGGGGTGGAGATTATTGCTGGCAGCTGGCAGGTAGAATTCAGGGACACTGCTAAACATCCTACAATGCACACCCACAACAAAGAATTAATTGGTCCAAAATCACCATAGTGCCACATTTCACAAGCTCCGAGCCAAGTCATCCTTTTCCATCACAGTGTGTCAGCAGATAATATCAAAAATGTAAATATCAAGTAGCAAAAATAGGTGTTCAAAGATGGCGTGATAGATATAAAATTAAATAGCTGAAGACTCAGAGTGAGAAGTAAGGCTGGGTGGTGGGGTTTCATCATGACAATCCTCGTGGAACTCCTTGTTTCTGTAAACTCTGTGTATGTGTATGTACAACTTTGGTATTTTAAGTAACAATTTAAATGGAAGAAGGTAATTATTTACAAGGAAGGCAGGTATGCCCATTCTTCACAGAAATCCCCTGGACTGTGGCTGATGACAGGGTTGGGTTCTTGCCATCTACCTGGATGTGGCTGTGATTCACTCACTCTGTAAATGTCTCCATGTCTGTATGTAAGGGTGATGCATGGATAGGCACATTACTCTTTTTTTGGAGTTAACTGGATCCATGATTTCTCAACAGTTTCTCTCAACTCCAAGGCAGTTATCCCCAGGAGCTTCAGTACTTATCTGAGCCTTCTATAAATCTGGCAAGTGATCAAGCCATACCTTCCCCTGGTGGCAGCATTCCAGAATTGCAGGTCCAGGGTTTTTTGAGGGGCACAGAAACCCCATGAAAGCTCAAGATGCCAACCTGAGCATATGAGGAAACAGCAAGCAATTCACCTATTCTGCAGTTTCTGTCTCTGCTGTTTCTGTCACCACATGAGCAATTTCTGGCATCTGTTTTAAGGACTGTAGCTGGTTCCAAAGTCTCATTGCAGGTTAAATTGATTTTAGGTTTGTTTAAAGGCTGGGAAATTCTAAAGATCCCAAAGCTCTTTCTTCCTGTCTCTGCTGAACTGGGTAAGGAAATGTAACTGAATTATCCAGTCCTGCCTTGTTGCTTGCTGGTCTTGCCAATTAATTTTACGTTGAGTTGAGCTGCCAGCCATGTGCCTTTGCCCCACTCTTCCCATAGAAGTGTTGATGGGCATTGGGGCACACTCCAAGATTGGCATCCTCATGCCTCGTTGTTAAAGTGCTCACCTTCACACTGGGAGCAGGTGCACAAAAACAGAAAGCCACACAGCGCACAGCTTTGACCTTGGTATGTTTCTTACTTTTGGAGAAGGACTTCATCCAAAGCTTGTTTATTTTGCAGAATAGGATGAGAACTTAAGACCAGCATGGTCAATGGGAAGTTGGAGCAGCCTCTTTGGTTGGGGCTGGCTCTGAGGCAGCAACAAGTAGGTGCTGCCACTTCATGTGGCTGTGCAGCTTCTGTCCGGAAAATGGAGTCACACTTCCTCTTCACCGGGAAAGGGGAAGGCAGCTGGGAGCATAGGCTCCACCCTTTGTGTGCCCAGCCCAGGGAGGACTCCAGTAACCTCTAGGACTCACTGTGCTATGACTCGCACAAGGCAGAGACACTTCCCCTAAAGGTAGAAGACAGTGACATGGACCCATCCTGGAGGACACCCTCTTCCTGCAGACGGGTTCCCCCAGCTCCTGGACAGAGGAGCAGGGAAGGGAGGGACAGGATCTGTATCCAGAGGCCTCACAGACATCTGGGTCCAGTGGCAGAAACTTGGGGGTGGGGGGACTGGCAGAGGCAGGAGAGACAATCTCTTCTCAGGGACCCATATTACGTGCCTCAGTTAGCCCTGCTAAAGGGGACAGTTTCGATAGGACCTCTGTGGTTTGGGGAAGGGCAGAAGCTCTGTTACAAGCAAGGGTGTGGGAGGGCTGTGGCCTCCAGCCTGCACTGCCCACTCCCTCCCAGGGCTGCGGCAGTCATTTTCCAATGGCAATGCCTCTGAGTTCCCACTCACAACACCCCTTCCCCCAGGACCTTTAAGATGCCCCAGCCACCAGCCTTGACCCTGGGTTTGCTAACAGCAGCAGCAGCATCTGGGGCTGTGGCCTTTGCATGCCAGAGCTGCCTTTGCCATCTCTGCAGGTCTGGGTGGACTGCGGCCCCAGGGTCTGCTCCTCCAGTCCCTGCCCCCCAGCTTCCCTTTAACCGAAACCAGTCACTCCTGGGTCATCTGCTGGCCGAGACACCTCCTCCCTCCCCATCCCAAGCCTGGTACAATATATGTAATTGCAGGGGATGGGAGATGGGAACCGTCCCTAAGATCCCAGAGGAGCAGCTGTGGCCAGCCTCCTGGGAAAGTAGGCACAGCTATGGTTTGTCACTTGAGTTCTTAGTCCATTTGGGCTGCTGCAACAGAATACACAGCTCGGGTGGCTTAAACAGCACTTATTTCTCCCAGCTCGGGAGACCAGAAGTCCAAGATCATAGCACTGGCTGGCAAACTGGTTTGCAGAAAGCCATCTTCTCTTCACAGGACGCAAAGGGTTGCTCCAAGGTCCCTTTTATAAGGGCACTAAATCTGTTAACAAAGGCTCCACCTCATGATGTAATCACTTCCCAGAGTCCCTGCCTCCCAGCCCCATCACACTGGCAGTGAGGGTTTCGACACATGGACTGGGGGGGACACAGACACACAGCCGCTGCAAGTCCCCAGCTTCCATTCGTGGCCAGCAGGGTGGGCTGAGTCAGAGCTGAAAGACAGGCGGGGCGAGGGGGCGGGGAGCTGAGGAAGGCTGCCCCGAAGGCCACAATGCTGAAGACCCAGGCAGAGCCACATGCCGGCTGGCCGCGCTCTGAGCTCCTACGAGGAAGAGTGCAGCGCTCCATGCTGGGAGCCCCTCCTCAACGGGATAAACAGGACTCGGGCCATTTTTGCTCTGAGGTCAATAGCCAGTGTCCCCACACTGGGCCCCTGGGGGAGGTCATGGGACCAAGAGCCAAGGTTGTGGCCCAATCAGTGTCCGCTCACATTGGGCAGCGCTGGAGACCTGTGCCACTGCCTGGGCAACAGCTGCTGCTGCAGGGGCAGGTGAGCCTCAGTGGGCAGCAGACAGAGACGCACTGTGGCTGAGGGCTGCTATAGAACAGTCCTCCGGGTGCTGGCCAAGAAGGCCGGGCTAGGCATAGGCCTGGTGACGGAGCACTGCAGGTGGGCAGCTTCGACCAGAAGGGGACTCTCCCACAGCTCTGGAGGCCAGAAGTTTGAGATCAAGGTGGCAGTAGCATGGGTTCCCTCTAAGGCTGTGAGGGAAATCTTCCAGGCCTCTCCCACAGGAGCTGACGGTTTCCTGGCAACCTTTAGCATCTCAAAGCATCACCCTGATCGCAGCCTTCATGGTGCCTTCTCCCTGTGTGCATGTCTCTATATCCAGACTCCCCTGACTCCCTTTCTTTTGAGACAGGGTCTCGCTCTGTTGCCCAGACTGGAGTGCAGTAGCACAAAGCTCATTGCAGTCTCGGCCTCCAGAGCTCAGGTGATCCTTCTGCCTCAGCCTCCCAAGTAGCTGGGACCACAGGCACACACCAGTACACCAGGCTAACTTGTATTTTTTGTAGAAATGGGGTCTCACTATGTTGCCCAGGCTGGTCTGAAACTCGTGCTCGAGCAGCTTGCCCACCTCGACCTCCCAGAGTACTGGGATTACAAGTGTGAGCCACCACACCTGGCCCAAATTTCCCCTTTTCATAAGAACACTAGTCACCTGGGTCAGACTCACCCTAATGGCCTCTTTTTAACTTGCCTGTATCTGCAAAGACCCTCTTTCCAAATAAGATCATATTTTGAGATACTGGGGGTTAGGACTCCAGAATATAAATTTGGGCAGGACACAGTTCAGTCCAGAACAAGTGTTCGGGGACACAGAGATGATGCACCAGTAGGCAGGGTAGGGCAGGGGGCAGACTCTGCCCTGCCCCAGGACTTAGCCCTGATGGCGGCCTTAGGGGAAACCGGAGGGGTGGGATGTGGGGAGGGTGCTGAGCATTCTGCCGGGAAAGGTCAGTGTGGGCAGAAGGTCGGGGTGGATTCTCTGTGCTCAGTTGAGGGGGACAGGGCAGGTGTGTGCCCAGCAGCATGTGGGCACCATTCACCCCCATGAGCCCTGGTGCCCTGTGGTGTTCCCAAAAGGCAGGCTGTCATTGCCTGAGGTCAGAGGTGGGGACAGGCTGTCAGTGCAGCCAGGTTCTCACCAAGGGGGCTTCCTGTCCTGAGCCTGTATGATGGAGGTCCCTGTGGCACACTCTCATGGCCTGTGCCCTCTTGGAAGAATCTAAACCACACCCTGGAGGGGTGCAGAGCAAATGCGTGTTGCAGGAGTTACTACTGGTCTGAGATCATTTGCAGAGCCTCTAAACACCCCGAAAAGTCACAAGCCCCACTCCTGCGGGTGCCTCCCAGCCCCAGCTGCTTTGGGGAAGTCGGCATTTTTAGTGCCTTGATGGTATTTAGAGTCTAATTACAAACGCGCGTCACTGGGACCACATGCTTGGTGCTGGAACTGGCTCTTCATTGATGGAAACAATGTGGTTTCTATATTAAGTGCAAGATTCGGAGCCACTTTCCTGGCTTTTGCAAGCCCAAGTTTGAGCTGGGGTCTCCCACAGACCCCTCCAGACCTCATGTCCATGTCTGTCCATTGGGCCTGCATCTAGGGTTCAGGGTAATGCAGAGTGGTGACAGGCAAGGTGGCCACCTGCCTGTGCCCAGCACCCACATGACATTCCCCCATTCTGCCGCCTCCTCCTCATGCTCAGAGAGGCTGTTGGAGGCCCCTTGTAGACATGCCGCTCCCTCTGCAGGGGAAAGGTTTTGGTCACAAGGTGAATGTTTTTTGAGAGCCAAGCTCTGCCACAGGAGACTGGCTTGGGAAGCTTAGATTGATACAGGGCTCACCAGTCATCTGCAGCTTCCCTAGGAAACAGAAATCAATTTCATGAATGTCACCCGGTCTGCTTTTGAGACCAGCAATGTGCAGAGTTCAGTCTGTCCCTTCCCAAAATTCTAAATGCAGATGGCATCAAAGGCAGTGATAGCAGTTTTCTGTTTCACTGGTGGCTGGCAAGAGCCACAAATCCAATGCCCCCTCAAGCTGAGAAAGTGACGTCACGGCCCAGGAGGCTGGGGCGGGTGGGCACAGCAGCTCTCTCAGCCCCAGCTAACAGCAGGGGAGAGTGCCGCAGGCAAGTGGGAGGCCCAGCTCCCCAAGTGCGAGGGTTCTGATTTTTCAATGAAAACTGAAATTCTAGACTTTCTATGCAAAGGTTTCATACTCTCTAAATTGTGACAGCTAAGTTGAAACTGACTGAGGCACTGTGCGGGTGGGATTTGACCCTTGGTAATCGCTGGATGGGGACCAAAGGGAACATCCTAGGATGTGTGTGGATGGTTTGAGGCCCTGTCGGCACCACATCCCTGCCCCCAAGTGCTTGCCAGGGTAGGAAGCCATGCTGTTTACTGAGGACACCCCACTAGAGAGGCAGGTGTCCTGCCCACGGGCACCCAGCAAGCAGCAGGGCCCCCACGGGCTGTGGACACAATAATACACTGATTCTGGAGGGGTGCGGGCCCACCAGGACCAGGGCTCTCCGGATACCATCCCACCATGAAGGGGGAGGGAGGGCCCTCCAGGTGGGGCTGGGACTGCAGGGGAGCTCTCCAAAGCAACGTTGTTTGGAAGTGACTCATGACCTAGGAAGACCTGGGCGAGACAGATTCCGGAGGTCAGAGGGGCATCAGATGCCCAATAACTGATTCCAAACCTAGCTCCACCCCTGCAAGCCCTGTATGCCCCTTTGTCATCAGCTTTCAGAGAAAGCCCAGTGACGTTTCCAGGGCCCATGGGAGCCTCATTTCCTCCGAGCTTTCCTGAGCAGGTCCTGCCATTTGCTGCAGTCTGCTGAGGGCAGCAGGTCTATAAAAGGGGTACAGGGGACAGAATAAGGAATTGGGGAGCCCTGCTGATCAGGAGTTAGGTGGAAACAGCAGCTTCTGCAGACTCAGATACGAGACATCACATCTGGGCAGCCAGCCTGCCCCCGTGCAGGAGCAGCTCTGGCTGGGGCAGCATGACTGTGTGGAGGTGCCACCAGAACGTGCACCCAGGCTGTCGGCTACAGACAAGGAAGGTGCTGGGGCCACCAAGGTCCTCGGTCCCACAGCCAAGCTTCCTGAGAATCCCCCATGAGTGGCTCATTCCCTGAGAGGCCCTCTGGTCCTTTTCCTAAAACACAGTCTCCCCTGCCCAGAGAAGAGTAATGTCTGTCTCTGACACTTCTGAGGAAAAGGGCTCTCCAGCCCCTTGACCCTTCCAAGGCACAGGAACAAACTTCTCCCCCAAAAGTGGCCAAGGGCCAGCTCTGGCCAAGATCATGGAAGGACAGCATCCAGCCATCACAAATGAACCACAGGAGATTCTGGAGGATGAGGATTCTAAGGAGCGAGCCCAAAGCCGTGATGGTTAGCAGGTCGCAGTCGGAGGCCACATCCCCAGCCCCTCTCTGCCTAAGTGGCCGGGCTGCTAGAATCCCCATCAGCCCAACGAGCCCTCAGTAGGCCCCAACTTGAGCCTGGCTTCTCCAGTGACCCATCCTTGTGCCAGTCCCGTAGTCTCCCCAAGCATCAGATCCAGAGAACGCCCCACAGCGGGTGGCAGGAGTGAGCAGGCAGTAATATGCACTTTCTTGGTTGGAGCCCCCTCAAGGCCTGGCACTGGGGGCCTGCCCAGAGCAGGGAAGCTGGTCCTAGCCCATCTCAAGGTGGGGCCAAGTCCTCCCCTCTCTACCCACAGCCTTATAAGGGATGACCCCTGGGGATCTAGTGGCTGGGCAGCTGGGGGCTCCCTACTGTCAGGTCTTCTCACCAACGTCTCACACACTGGCCTCGTGACTCCTGAGCCGGGGCAGCCTGCCTCCTCCATCTCAGTTTGAGGCCCCAGTGTCTCGGTGCCTCCCACATGTGTTTGGTACCTCATACAGCTGCTTGGGTCACATGTCTCATCTCTGCATCGGACCTCAGCACTCCCTGGCCGATAACCTCACCCTGGCATCCTGGGCCCAGCTCTCAGGCCTTTTCTGCGCCCCCGGCCCCCTAACTGCTTCCTTGCCTATTCCCACCCCAGGACTCCGCTTCACACTGCTGTTTCCTGGTGGGTCCAGGCCTCTGTTCCGTCTCCTTTTACTTGGCTCTGCCTTAGGTGGTACTCAGCCACCTGAAGTTATGTGTTCACTTCTTTGTGTGTTGGCCAAAACTCCCTCAAGAGGACGCAAACTTCCCACAGATGGAGACAGAGACAGCTGAACTGCCTGTGCCTCGTGGCTTTTAGTGGTACCAGGAACAGAAACACTGGAATGACTAAGTGAATGAATGAATTCCTGAGCAACAGCCGCTGCCCAGGTGTGCTGATTGGAGGGGAGGGAACCAATATAACATGTGGCTTGTGTTCGGTTGCCTGTCCGTACCAGAGCAGCAAGGGTCTTGCAAGCTGAGGTCTGCCCTCCGAGAATTCTCGCATTCTCTTCCTTGATCTGGCTTCTTTACTTCCTAAATCCATCTGCTTTCCTAATTACATTCTGAGAACCTCAGTCAAAGGGACAGCCCCAGGAGTCACCTTGCAAAGACCACTGCTGCTGTAGGTGGGCCTCTCTCCCAAGGCCCCACTAGGATGGTCCTGCTCCCAAGACTGTATCTTCAGGGCGGTTCAGGGTGATCAGCTGTCCAGTGGGCCCAGGACATTGGATACTCACTGCTGAAACCGGGCAGGTCTGAGTACATGGGAATGAGCCGGTCCCACAGCAGAGACTGCAGAGCAGCTGGCGTGGGGACTGCCCTGGCGCCGCTGAGTCCTCCCTGGGCTCGTCACAGCTCTGCCTGGAGCAGCTCTGCTGCCATCTTGGAGGTGACTGAAACTGGCACATCCTGGGCCTGTCAACAGTATGGGGAGCCGGGCGGTACCTGCTTCTATCCAGCTCTTACATGGGTGTTGGATTTGTGAAAATCCACCAAGCAGCACGCAGGCTTTACGTTTTCTGTTTGTGGCTACACCAGATGTTTAGTTTTTGAAAAATCCATAGCACGAGGAGGATAGACGTACAGCGCAGTGTGGCTGGTGAGGGGCATGACTTCTTGGCTGTTGTTTACCATCAGGGTGCTTTTCTTTGTTCAAAGGTGGTGCGTAAAGTAGCTGTAAACTTCACCTTCCCGGGCTTCCTCCTCCCTGCTGCCACCTAGAGACAGCTGCCTTTGGGCTGCGCTCCCATTCAGGAGCTGCTGGGATGAAGGTGCCAGAGGCCCCCTGTGGAGCTTAGTTCCATGGGCAGGGGTGGGGCCGGGGCCTTTTCACAGCAACATTTGAAAACCACTAAGGGTTATTCCTGCAGTAGCCAGGGTGGGCAGTGTCAGCCCAGACGCCTACCCAGCTCCAGTCTCTATCCGTCGGGTTTTCCTCTGGGAGTGGCGTAGGGCTGGGAGGCAGAGGCCAAGGCCATCTGCTGCTGAGCGTTGCTCAGGGAGGTGAGAAGAGCAGAGAGCAGAGGGCCAAGGCCCAGCACCACCTCTGCCTGTGGGATGGCACCCTGAGTCCGTTCCTACTTCTGTGCCAGGTGCATTTGCCACGGCGAGAACAAATGGGGCAGGGGAGGTAACCGGCTCCTAAAGGGACCAAGAGCTCCTCAACTGCAGGGCAGTGGCCACAGCGTGGCAGCCTTGGGGGTTCCCAGCCTGCCACTCACCTTCCCAGGAGTACTGGGGCAGCTAGCTATCCAGGCCAGAACGGGGACAGGGCCCCCACTCTGTGAGTGCCCTGCTGGGCCAGGCTCTTCTGCCTTCCCAGGCCTCTGGAGCAGGAGAGCAGGGAGGGAGTGGGAGGAAAAGGGCCGCGTCAGTGTGATGTGCGTTCCCAGAATATATGAGAAGCAATTAAGCGCCACGTTTCCTCCTCCTGTGAGGATGCAAAGCCTGGCGCTGCAGCCCAGCCCTGGAACTTGCCTGTCAGGCTCTTCACATGCAGTCTCTTGGTGGCCGTGAAAATTGCCCCAGGCCTGTAAGAGTAAGCACGTAAGGATGCTCAGGTTAAATAGGAATCAGGCCTTCCTCCGCAGCAGCTGTGGAGGACTCAGTGGAGAGCTGCAGTGTCACAGGAGGGCCTCCCCGCCTCCCCTGGCCTGCCCTGGCCTCCTGAGCCACAGTTAAGTGACCTCCACAGTCACAGCAGCATTCATTCTGGTTTCCCCAAAAGCACCTTTGCTTCCAAAAAGATGACGATCTCACTCCCCTCGCTTCCCTGCATTCGCCCCCCTTTTAGGAGCCCACATGTCTCTGCCTTGGGTGGGTGCTGGCTGTCTTCTTCTCCGCTGGCTCTCACTGACGCCATCCTCCCCGCCTTCCCACAGGTTAACAATGAGAATGTTGTCAAAGTCGGCCACAGGCAGGTGGTGAACATGATCCGGCAGGGAGGGAATCACCTGGTCCTTAAAGTGGTCACGGTGACCAGGAACCTGGACCCCGACGACACTGCCAGAAAGAAAGGTACATGCCCCACATTGCCCAGCTCCAGCCTGGGGCCCTACCAGGGGTGGGTGGGGGTGGGCAGGACAGCTGGGGGGCAGTGGGCCCTCTCTCTAGCTGATTCCACACTTCTGAGAGCCCAGGAACAGGGACAAGACTGGAATTTGCTGCCAGAGCCCATGACAATGACTTGGGGCTCACAGGCTGCCGGAACCATCCGTGCCCCACCAGGAGTGCCCTTTTAGTCACTAGCAGGTGTCCCTTCCGCAGGCTTCCGACTCAGTGTCCTGTCCCCTCCCTCCCCCTGCCCAGGCCCACCCATGAGAGGGCAGGCTCTGCACTGCAGTTCAGGGATACAGCAAGATCCTCCTGAGCACCAGTCCTTTCCCATCATAAGCACACCTGCACAATCCCCGACCACCGCAGCCAGACAGCCTGAGAGCCACCTGCCAGCCACAGGGCCACCGCTGGCCTTATTCATATGTCTGGAAACATGGTCTGGGGTCTCACACCCATCTCTCCTCTGCCCTCCAGCTCCCCCGCCTCCAAAGCGAGCACCGACCACGGCCCTCACGCTGCGCTCCAAGTCCATGACCTCAGAGCTGGAGGAGCTTGGTAAGTCGCACACCCGGCCCAGCCCCGTAGTCGCCATGCCTGTCCCTGAGCTGCCCTTTGCAAAGCAGCAGGCTGTGCATGGCCCCATGCTTGCTCGCTACCCCCTTCCTGCCCCTGTGCCCAGACGTGTGTCGGGAAGTGCCCCTGCATGCCCAGCAGCCCCACGTGTGCACCTCCCTCGGAGCCTCGCGGGGAGTTGTTGCTAGTCCTGCCTTTCCTCTTTTCTGTTTATCTAACATTGTTTTGTTTTGAATTTTTGGGCCTCTCACTAGTGGATAAAGGTAAGCAGCCCCACTGGGTCCCCAGAGCAGCTCCCCCTGCTGTCTAGGGCACCCCCACCAACATCCATCTCAGTCCAGGCCTCAGAGGCCTGCGCGAGCTGCTCCCCATGTGGCTCAGACCGGAAGGCTCCATCCTCCGGGGATCTGTGTAGATAGCGTGGGCTTGGCAGAGCAGTCTGGTCTGCACAGCAGGCCTAGGGAACTCCCGGCACCTTTGTATAAGGTCTGCAAGGAACAGAGAGAGGCTCTGGCCCTCTGACTCCATCTTGGAGACAGGGGAAGGGCGACAAGCAGCCACGTGGACCATGCTGGCCACGCAGGATCCTGTTCCGGGGAGTCACCATGGAGCCCAGGGACACCTTTGGAAAGAGGGTGGTTCTGAAACACACAGAGATGGCGTGTGGGTGGAAATGTTTGCTCCACTGGAACACAAATTAGAGCTGGTGAAGGCAGCTTACATGGGCACGGAAAAAATGAGCCCCTGCCCAAGGCCCACGGTCCAGTCCAGCTGGCCCAGGAGGTTGAGAGCCAAGCCCCGACCGACACTCTCACTCACAGGCCCTGTCCTCCCTGCACTCCCGGCACAGGCAGCTTTCCCGAGAGGGGTCTAGCAAGTGCTGCCACAGTGGTGAAGCAGTAGTCATCCTTCCTTGGGCAAGGGTGCTGAGGGCGGCCAGGCCGCCTCTCACAAGGTTCTGGGCTGGAGTCTGAGGACGGGCATGAGGCCTCAATCCAAAATAGCAGCCCTGCAGTGGCACTGCCCCACCCACCCAGAACCAGTAGTGCCCCGCGTGGGAAACCCACTTCCACGTGCCCCAGCCTCACAGTCGATGGAGGTGGCGGCCAGCCTCCAGGCCCTCTCCACAGGGGCCTGTCCTGGGGCTCCCCAGAGAGACAAACCCAGCAGCTCTCATCTTTCCAAGGGGTGCTCCCGCGAGCTCAGCTCAGTCAAGAAACAAAGGAATGAGGCAGGAAAGGCCACAGGTGCGCTCTGAAGGCTGGCCCCACCACCTCTGCTCATGTCTGCTCTGAGAACTCATCCCCCACTTTGGCAGGGTGCTGGTGGGACAAGAGGTGCTGAGGAAGAAGGAAAGCCCCTTTCCACTGCCAGGCAGTAGGTTAGCGAGCAGGGCAGACAGGACAGAGTTGTGCGGGCAGCCAAGGTTTGCTGCTCCGTGGATAGCGCAGCCTGCGTTTGCAGCGTTCCAGACAGTCCCTGCCCGCTGCCCCAGTGCTGGCCCAGCCTGCTCCTGAGGCGTCCGGAGCTGACAAGGCCCGAGTGTAGGCTGCGGGCGGGCGCTGCATCCTGGTGGCTCACGGCGCTCCCCTTTCTGTTTGCAAGCCTCAGTCCGGAAGAAGAAGGGTAAGGGAGGCCCGGTGTCTGTGTCAGCCCCCTGCCCATCACCCCCCTGTGGAACAGAAACCTCCTTTGTGACGCCGTGCAGTCTTGAGTGTGCCGCAAAGCCTTGTGTTGCCTTCTCCCACCGGGTCCTGCCCGAGGAGCCCCACCCTGGAGCACATCCGTCTGTCTGTTCTTTCTGCTTGGCTTCTCCTGTCTGTGATTCCCCAGCGTGTCCTGTGTTTCTTCCCTGACCTGTGTTCACATCGTCATGACCGTGAAGCTGGCAGGACCCCTGTTTGGTCTTAGCTGGGCAGCCTTCAAGCTCTGTCTGTGAGGCCTCCCAGGGGCCTGAGTCACATGGGGCTCCCTGGATGGGGGGTTGCAGGCGAGCAGAGCCCCTGGCTGCATTCCTGACCCTCAGGAACCCTTTGTGGTGGGCAGGAACTGCCTCCCTTTAAGGCCCGGAAATCACCCACTCCCCAAGAGGCTGCCCTGTGCCCCGTGCCTGGCACTGGGGGGAGAAGGGAGCAGGGTGAGCTCTTTGGCTATACCTCCCCACCCAGGGCTGGTGTGGAGTGGGAGACTGGCAATCACCATGGAGTGGGCAGGCGGACCGCAGGCCCCGGATAGACTCGGGTCCCCCTTTTCACAGCAGCAAGCACATTGGGGGGTACTGCTCGCCTGCTGCTGGACACAGCTCCCCCAACAATTAAAAGCAGCACTCCGAGCTTTTAATTCATCTCTTGGAGTTGGGAGGACCCTAGCATCTGGCCAGAGGCACTGGCCCTAAGGCACATCTTAACTGTGTCCCAGTCATGTTAGATGAGAATGGGTGAAGTGGGCATAGAACCACCACTGCCTCCCCCCCGGCTGTCCCTGCCTACCGCCCTGCCTGTGTCATCCCAGTGGCCTCTGTGCAGCAGCCCCGGGCTTGCACCAGTATCCTACGGCTGCCCAGAAAACTCCCAGCAGGCTTTCTAGGCCCCATTGCTGCGCCGAGGATATGGACACCCGGGATACAGAATACCCTTCTTTCTATGTCGTGCAATTACGTTTCTGTGTGAACGCCCCTTCAATCCAAGGCCAAACCCCAGCTCACAGGAATGGCCCTCTATTCATCACCTACCCGAGGAAGACGCCCCCACCACAGGTGCCCATGGACCCAGTTGCCAGAACAGCGCGGGACAACAAAACTCCCTTGTCAGGGAGAACAGTTCGGGACTCAGGTGGCTGAGCCGCTGTGGGCGCCTGTGGCCTGCTGGGACCTGGCCCCATCCACACTGCCCTTCTCCCCCAGTGTGGCATCAGAAGATAAGAGTCACAGCCTGCACAGCCAGGCAGAGTCCACACATAGCACGGCCAGGAGCTCCAGAGAGAGAAGATCCACCTCCCGTCTGAGCAAGAGAACCTGACTACAAATTTGAGCTTAAATGCCCCAGAGCCCCAACCCCAGCTATAACGGGGGCAGGGGTGGGGGCAGGAAGACCCCAAAGGGACCAGCAGCCGTGGCCTGGCCTGGTCACACTGGGGGTTCCAGCTGGGGACTGAAGACACCGAGGGGTACTGACAGCCCCTGCCTCCTGGGCCATGAGCGCATCCCACGGTGCACATGCGAAGTGTGGAGCACACACTGGGGTGCAGCAAATGCTCCAGGACCCTGGTGCTGCCTCCACCTGTCTCTGGGAAGACTGGCCTCTCCTCGGAAAAAGCACTCACCACACTCCAGAAAGGCATGTGGAACAAAAGTCAGGCCTTTGCAGTTGTATTGGGTTGAAAAGTGACCCCCAAAGTTCTGTGAATGGGACCGTATTTGGAAATAGGATCCTTGCAGATCTAATCAAGATGAGGTCATGCTGGACTCGGGTGGGCCCTAAATCCAGTGACGTGTCCTTGTAAAGAAGGAACAAGCCAAGAAACACCATGGATTTCATCCTCCCCAGACCCTCTGAAAGAACCTGACCTTGGACTTCCAGCCTCCAGAACTGTGCAGGGATATGTTTCCATTGTTTTAAGCCCCCCAGTGCGTGGTCATTTATCTTAACATCCCTGGCAAAGCACCTCAAATCCCAACTCTGTCCCCTGCTAGCTTTACCCTGCTTAGTGATCCCAGATTTTCAGTTCTCCATCTGTAAAATCTTTGTTTAGTGTTTAAGTGTTCTCTGAGCACCTGCCCTAGACCCCAGACCCTGTGCTGGGCTCAGGCAGAAGCCGGCTGTCAGGTAGGATTTGGGGTGGGGCCTCTGCCCCCAGACACATGAAGGGGACTGTGGCCTCCACCCTACCAGGCACCTCTGACTTGTACCTTCAGACTCTAGCCCTTGGAAGGTGTGTGACTCAGAGCTGCAGGCCAAGACCAGTCCACCAGAGTCCAAGCACACACTTCCCACCCTGCACTGCCTCTTTGGAAGATTAAACCAAGAGGCCAGCCAGCTGGCAACAGCCGCTGCTTCTAACACACACAGCTTCTGTCCTCTAACATCTGGCACTGCAGATGTGTTTTCCTTTTGGAAATGGAGTGACATTTATACTCTGTCACTCAGAGACAGGATGTAGTGGCACTGCACCTCCAGAGAGGTAGACAGACCACTTCAAGCTCACATAAGCGGAGAGAGCAGTGGTTGAGAACCGATAGGGTCCCTGGATCATCTTGGAGGATGTGAAGCAGACCATGAATCAGGGCCCAGGAAAGCTGAAGAGCTGGAGCAGCCCTCTGCAGCCCTCCACAGGGTCTGGTCTGCTGCTTTCCCCCGGAAGGTTCTGAAGAGTCGATGGGAAAACAGCTGGGCACTCTGCCCCTCAATGGAGCTGGGTCCCAGGCTCTGGGCCTGCTGTATGGCCACAGGCAAAGGAACTCGCTGGACAGTGGACCTAGCGTCGCTTCAATGCAGAGCCCATTTCCTACCTGGGGAAGCAGGAGACTTGGCCACCAGGTGCCTGTGTGGTCCTGGGCCTCCCAGCCTCAGCATGGACGCTGGGATTGTGTCACTCCTCGATTTGGTGACTCCCTTGTGACTCGCTGAGGATGCAGAGCCGTGGCAAGATTTCTCTAGCACGGGGCACGCTGCTTCTTCCCCCCATCAGGGGAACCTGCACGGTAGTCAGCCCGTGGTCCAGAGTCAGCTCATGGGTTGGGGGGCTCTGGTAACAGGAAGGGCAGGCAGGTGACAAACCTACCACCTCCCCTCCCTTTTCCCTGTGCCTGGTCAGCATCACGTGTGTCTTCTAGAGAGAACACACGCTTGCTCAGAGGGCTGAAATGCGGGTGACTGCTGGGGCATCTTCATCAGCTCCTCACTGGAGTATTTTGGGATTTGACAGTTTCAAATCTGTCTGAGGCTCGTTTTCAGTCACTGAGCACTTCATTCGAAGACTGCCAGGGGCCGGATTCGCTAATCCCCTTCATCCGGAGTCCCTGAATAAAGACCTAGTTCTGAGCTTTTATAAATTAAGCATAATCCTTAGGAGCCTAGAATGAGAAGCAGGAATCTGCAGTCCTGTGGCTTCTCTGAAAAGTCTTGGAGATCTGGTAAACAAGATCTCCAAGATAGGGACTGAGCAAGTCAGGCCAGCACGCTCCCACTGCCCACATCCCCAAGAGACAAGGGCCAGGAAGGACCCACACCCCTGTGGGGGACCAATGCAGGGTTTTCCTTTTTCATTTGAATTACACTAACTCTAACTTAAAAAGGAATGCTAGCCCCTGACCCTGTCACCCCAACACGCCTGGCTGCTCTCACCTATTCTGGTTCAAAAGAACGTTTGTTTTGGGGTTATTGGGAAGGGAAAGGTTTAAAACAGAGACCAAGCATCCACAGTCAAAGTGGCCACAGCTTCAGGGATGCACCTGCAGGGACTTGACCAACCCTACCCTCCGACGTGGCGACGGTGATGATGGGAAGGGCGCCCCCACCCCCACCTCGTGGTTCTCCTGGATGAGGCAGAGCATGCCAGTGCTGACCCCAATCATTTCCAAACTCACATTCTGCAGCCGTTGCCCACCAGGGCCCAGGGCTGGGCAGCCCATTCACATGGCAGGCACAAGGCTCGGGGGACCCCCATCCAGCCCCAGCTCCCGCGTGGTCCCATGGTTTGCCCTGTATGGCCTTACGCATCTCAGACCTGAAATGTTTTCGCTTCAACAAGGGAACAATCCCTTTACTACAGCCAGCTTCTCATGAGGATCAACCCAGAACCTCCCCCTGATTCGGGGATGGTTGTCATTATTGACCAGGACACCTGTCCTTCACCCCGGGCACACAGTTACATGAGGTGTATTTGGCAAGATGCCTGCCGCAGGCCCTGAGGTCCTAAAATCACAGCCTGTAGCCTGTTCATTTTGGGAATGTGAGGATTCAAGGCAGTGCCCTGGGGAGGCCAGGCAGCAGACCCTCAGTGTGCAGTGGATGGAAATGAACCAGCCTCATCAGCTGTGGAGTTTGTTAATACATAAAAAGCAGACGCATGGCTTCTGGAAGGGCCCAGCTTCTTGAAGATTTGGCTCATTTAAATTGTAATCCCAGGAAAGCTGTTACACCCTAGAGTCCCTCCTTCTTTGATGTGCCCAGACATGGCCAACAGCACAGTGGAGCCTGGCCATAGCCTTCCCACACCCACCTGCGCTCAGGCCTTCCCCTGCAGGGCCGTGGCTCTCCTGCATCTTCTGGGTCTGACACCTCTGTCAATGTTCAGTGCTGATAACTTTCCTTCACCTCAGCTATTCAGCCCTGGCTGCCGCCTTAGCCTCTGAGCTTACCATAGTCTGAAGTCCGGCCAGGAGGGTTGCCCAGGGGTTTCTGGCTCGGATGGGCCTTCCTGCATCTCCACAGGTGCAGGCCCGAGCACAGGCAGGTGGCAGCCAGGAAGGCACCCTTCCCTGTGTGCACCTGTGTACAGTATCCGGCGGGCTGGAGTCTCTGTGGCTGTCCCCAGAGCTCACCACCTGGAATGCCCCGTGGGATGTTTTGTTGGGCTCCAGCTGTTCTTCCCCTAGCCTGGTGGCATCCCTTCTGGGTCATGTTCGTGGAGGTACATGCTGCTGCGCCCCACTCAGGCCTCACCCTCCACTGGGGTCAGAGGAGGGGCCCAGGCCAGCACTGTCAGGAAGCAGGTCCGGGGCATCCCCACCCCACAGTGCCCTGGCTCACCACAGTTGTGGGACATAACTCCCTGGTGACGGAGGCACATCTCAACCCCTGTTTCACTGGAGAAAAATACTCTGGGGGCCACCAGCGGCCACATCTCAGTTGAGGCAAAGAACAGCCACTGCCCAGCGCCCCCACTTCCAGGGACAGACCAAGCTGGAGCTGCACGTCACAGCCGGCCAAAGCAGATCACCCAAGCGTCAGCCTGGTCCTGAGTCAAAGGGGAACAGCCCAGCTGATGGGCAAGGCCAGGGCAGAGAGGCCTGCACAGAAACAAATTCGACCCCAGCCATCCAAGGAGTTCCAACCCAGCCCTAGGAGGGGAAAGGCTCCTTGGAGGAAGCAAATTGTTGGAACCATGGCAGGTGGATCCGGCCCGTGCAGCCCAGAGAGATTGACAGGGACCCTAGCAAAGGGAATGTGAGACGAGGCAGCCATGCAGCACCTGCTGCAGCTGGAGGAGCTGGGCTGAGGAGGGCAGAAGAGGAGGGTCTTGAACGCAGGTGAGGACAGCATGGCTCTGGACTGGGGTCACAGGTCGCAGCCAGGATGTCCCCACTGCCAAGTGAGATGAGAATCGGGTGTTTCCTACCGTGCCTGACCAGTTCCCTGAGGAGCAGATGCTTAGCATCCACCGGGGGAATGACAAGACCCCAAGGAGGCATCAGGCTCGTCAAAGAGCCAGCAGGGCTTGTGGGTCCAGGAATCACAGGAGAGAATGCGTGAGCAGGGATGCAGCAATGGGGTCCAGTGAGCCCGCAGGCCTGGTCAGCTGGACTTGGTCATGAAGGGAGAGTGCTGTGGGGGGAGATTGGGCTGCCCGGACACTATGGGGCAAGGGCTTTCTTGCTTTGCGTGAACACTTGGCATTTTGCTGACAACTGGAAATGTGGTCCAGGCCAGAGGTCGGCAAATGCCTCCCGGAAGGGCCCGATGGTAAGTGTGCTGGGCTTGGCAGCCATAAGGCCTCTGCTGCACATTCTCCTGGCTTTTCTTCCCCCCTCCTTGTTTGAAGGCTAAAAACATGTGGTTTGGCGTGGTGGCTCACACCTGTAATCCCAGCACTTCAGGAGGCCAAGGTGGGCAGATCACTTGAGGTCAGGAATTTGAGACCGGCCTGGCCAACATGGTGAAACCCCATCTCTACTAAAAATACAAAAATTAGCTGGGCATGGTGGCGCACAGCTACTCAGGAGGCTGACGCACGAGAATTGCTTGAACCCAGGAGGTGGAGGTTGCAGTGAGCCAAGCAGCCTGGGTGACAGCGAGACTCCATCTTAAAGAAACAAAAAAAAGTATAGACTGACCTGAGGTTCTGGTCCAGTGCGGGCAGGACTGGTCCAAGGGTCTGGAACACAGGCCTGGAACCAGGCCCCTCATGCAGACTCTACCATGAGAGTGTCCACAGGTGTCAGAGTTATGTACATCTCAGCTGCTCTGCAAGGTTGAGGGGCCATCACAGGGTGCCCGGCTCAGTGTCCCCAGCACACCCCCATTTCTTCTCCCCAAAATTCTGTTGTGGGAACCTCTGGTCTGGGCTGCCTTTGTCAGGAGCCTGATGCCTTTGTGTTGGACAACCCTGAGCCACGCTGTGGCTCTGGAAGCTTTGCCCATGGGTCAGCTCCCCGTGAGAAGCTGCCATGACAGGTAACTTCCGCCTCATCCTGAAGAACAACTTGGAGATGGGGGCCTTCCTCCCTGCACTCTGCTCAGCTCCGACCCGCACAATAGCCCCATGGCTCAAAGTCTGGGCAAGTCCTTAGCATACACTTCATGGGAGGCCACCAGATGCCAAGAGTGGGCTTAGGGTGGCCAGAAGGCAGAATGTTCTAGATGGCCTGCTTCTTCCCAGGGAGTAAGGCCAGTGCTGTCTCAAAGGCTTAGAATGGGGTACACCCACCAGGCACCGCACTGGCTTTGTCCCAACCCAGTGACATCTTAGAAGTACAACTGGGGTCACCTTTTCCACAGTCGGAACTGGAAGACCAGTTCTCCAGGTCTCAGTGGCACAGGGCCCTTGCATTTAAACAGCCCTAGACACACCCTTATGCCTGATCCTAAATACCCTGAGATGAAGCTAAGGTGTCAGGAGAGCTCCGGGATGTGCCTTCAGTTTTCAAGTTAAAAAAAAAAAAAAAAAAAAAAGTGCTGTAAATGTCCTTTTTAAAAAGCTTTTGTTAATTGCTAAGGATCCCTTATAAATAAATTTTGGCTTTCATTTTTTAAAAGGAAATGGGAAGGTTCTGCGTTGGGGAAAATTGTAACCGAGAACTTCCCTCTGCAACACTTACTAACGCCTGGGGCCCCTGAGCACCCTGGCTTCTAAAACACCCACACTGCCTTGGATGGCAGGTCCTCATGTCTTGGCAATCACAGTTACAAAGGAACCATATTTCTGAGTCTCTTTTAAAAAAAACAAACAAAAATTTCAAAAAGTCAGTTTAGTTAACCCTCAAAAGAATAAATCCCGGCCGGGCACGGTGGCTCAAGCCTGTAATCCCAGCACTTTGGGAGGCCGAGACGGGCGGATCATGAGGTCAGGAGATCGAGACCATCCTGGCTAACACGGTGAAACCCCGTCTCTACTAAAAAATACAAAAAAAACTAGCCGGGCGAGGTGGTGGGCGCCTGTAGTCCCACCTACTCGGGAGGCTGAGGCAGGAGAATGGCGTGAACCCGGGAGGCGGAGCTTGCAGTGAGCTGAGATCTGGCCACTGCACTCCAGCCCGGGTGACAGAGCGAGACTCCGTCTCAAAAAAAAAAAAAAAAAAAAAAGAATAAATCCCATTAGTAAGAATAAAGTGATTCCACTAAAGAAATGACCCAAACGCCTGTAATACCAGCACTTTGGAAGACCAAGGCAGGTGGATCACTTGAAGTCAGGAGTTCAAGATCAGCCTGGCCAACATGGTGAAACTCCATCTCTACTAAAAATACAAAAATTAGCCGGGCGTAGTGGCAGGTGCCGGTAATCCCAGCTACTCGCAAGGCTGAGGCAAGAGAATTGCTTGAACCTGGGAGGTGGAAGTTGCAGTGAGCCAAGATTGCACCACTGCACTCCAGCCTGGGCGACAGAGCAAGACTCTGTCTCAAAAAAAAAAAAAAAAAAAAAAAAAAAACCCGAAATGTCCCAAAAAGCTTCAGAGCCCTTGGTGGGCTGGGCACTTCCGAGGAGGCGACCGAGCTGTGGAGGGTCTTCTATGTCCACACCTCATGCATGCCTCCAAGGACAAGGTCTGGGAAAGGAGCCCATGCCCCAGTGGGAATGCATGTGGCAGAGGCACACGCATGCTCCTCACAGCAGCAACAAATGCCCCCTGCACAGTTCTGGATGCTGGAGTGGCTGCTGCACCTGTGCGCTTTCCTATGGACGCCCAGCTTCCCCCACTGGTGATGCTGCTCCAATCCTCACGGTTCTATTGCAGATAAACCCGAGGAGATAGTCCCGGCCTCCAAGCCCTCCCGTGCTGCTGAGAACATGGCCGTGGAACCAAGGGTGGCGACCATCAAGCAGCGGCCCAGCAGCCGGTGCTTCCCGGCGAGCTCAGACATGAATGTAAGTGGCCATACCTTGGGACCACGCGGGGCAGGGGCTGGCAGTGACCCAGGAAGTGGGTGGGCTGTCTCAGTAGCTAAGGCGCACATGCTGTCATGTCTGGTTCATGCTGTCCAGAGGTGGGGCCCAAATCCAAGTAGCCACAGGACGAACAGCCGGGTCCGTGCAGACTCACAGTGGTGGGACAGAGCAGACCACATCTAAGCCGTGCCACTCCCTTACTGCACTGACTGCCTCTGCTCACTCAGTGCCCTGAGCCTCAAAGGTGTCCCCTGTCATACTTTGCTGAGGACCTGTGAACACACGGATGTAAGGGGCCTTGACGCACGCTTCAGACAGAGGTGATCTTGCCTCCTGGTCCACCCAGAGCACAGAAATACTCCGGTGTGGAAGAGGCCATCTGTCCCACATCCCATGTGGCAGTCCCCCACGTGCTCCGAGATCCTGAGCAGCACTTGTCCTCGGGGCCCGAAGTGCCACGAAGGGCTTCAGTGTCTGCTGGGTAGAGTGGGTGCCTGGCTCAGAGCAGGCTGCCCGTGCCATGGTCACCTTCCCTATGCAGTCAGGAGGGCACACAGCTGGAAAAGGGCCTGGGGCAGAGGCTGCTCGATTCCCCCAGGCACATCCTGAGGAAGGCGTGGCCTCCTGGACCCTTGGATTGCTTCTCCATTTTACAGAGGCAGCCATATGAGCCTGATGTCAGATTCCAGCACTGCCTACCTGTCGTGATTGCTTACCTAACTTAGTATTCCCTTTGAACCAGTATCAAACTGCCTCACTATTTCTAGCCTTTTCTTGAACAATAACACCTATAAATATTATAAATTTACCACAAGACTTTTCTGTAATGTGCATTAAACAACTGTTAATGGTTACAATTAAAATATCTGCCCTCACACCTCCTCCCATCACCTCTGAACTTCACAAGGGGCCTTCCCCTTCACGCCCTGCCTACCCGTCCTTGCCTCCCTCTTTGTTCCCAGTCCTTCGCAGCACCCACGTGCCCCACCTAGTTGGGGGGTGTCTGAGACAAAGTGCCCTCGACCTCCCAAAGGGTCCCAATTTCCCCCTCCAGCCTCAGGGCCATACAGTGAGACAAACAGATGCTGTGGACACATGGAAACAGCATCTCCAAGCTGGAGTAATAAAAGCTTGCACACCAATATTTCCATTGAGCTTCCGCATCTGATATTCTTCTGGGTTGGCCTTCAACACTACAGGTTTGGGGCCCTGAGCCATCTCAATTTTGCAAACAAAGCAGCAGCCTGGGGAAGCCAAAGGGTTGGCAGCACCAGGACTCTGCTTCCAAGGTGGAGGAGGGGAGCTCTAGGCTCCTCCTGGAATAGGCCGAAGAGGGAGGAAGCTGGGGACAGCCTGCTGCTGCAGACTCCATACTGTGCCCCCAAGCAGCTCCAGGGCTTGCTCAAGCTAGCTGGCCCATCACACTCACCCACACACTACCCTAATACCTGGCTAGCCCTTGCACATACTGTGGGGCTAGTATCATGAGCCCATTTTATGAAAGAGGAAATGGTGGCTCCTATGTAAGGACTTGATGGTCACATGGCACATGGGGAGCAGCGTATGGACCCAGGCCAGACCCCATTGCCCACCACTCTGTGCCCTTTCCCACAGGACATCCAGCCTGGCCCCCATCTCAGAGAGACGAGTCTGTCCAGCTGCTCTGGCAAATGGTGTTGCAGCAGACCACCTCTCCATGGAACAGGGCATGCTGCCATCCTAACAGGGCCAGAGGCCAGTAGCAGCTGCAGTGAATAGGAAAGGCACCTAGAGAGGGCCCTTCCTGGGTCCTCAATGCTGTGGTTCTCATCAGCCCCTCTGGAGATTTGAGGTGGCTCCAGAAGCAGCTTGGGGAAGCCACAGTGACAGACGTTCCCTTGTGGCCTCTGGGCCCTGTGACCCTGGGTGGGGGCTGGCCAGGGCTGCATCTCACCCTAGGCTCTCCGCTTTGCAGTCTGTGTATGAACGCCAAGGAATCGCCGTGATGACGCCCACTGTTCCTGGGAGCCCAAAAGCCCCATTTCTGGGCATCCCTCGAGGTACGATGCGAAGGCAGAAATCAATAGGTAAGAAGTGTGGCACCCCCCACAGAAGTTGCCCCTGGGCTTTCAAACAGCCTTAGAGCCCCTCGGGAGTTCTGACCCCGGGCCTGCCACAGTTGCCTTGGCGTTTCACCCCAGCAAGGCCCTGCCAGCCCGCCTACCAGAGGGCAGGAACCTGGCCTTGCCCACCAGGGAGCCATTGGAACATCTGAGTGGCATGAAACTTATGCCCCCTGAAGGACACAAAATCCGGGGTGGCTTCTGTAATATTGAAGCCCAGTTATCTGTGATAATTCCAGCAGAGTAAAGGGGCAGGGGGGCAGGGTGGTCTGAGCCAGCCCCCCTGCCCCACCCTGCCCTGCTCAGGGTGGGAAGGGCGAGTGGGTTCCCTGCATTCCCCAGCCACCACCAGGCCTGGAGGATGAGCTCAGCAGATATACTTCCAAGGGTGGTCTGGTCAGGGTCTCGAATTCTAATGAAATAACGCACTGTGTGTTGCAGAAAACTGCCTTCCTTTCTTCTTAATGTCACAATTATTCCTATTGACTCTGTTGCAGGCAAAGGTACACTTGACCTTGAGACAAGGTCACACTTGACCCTTTGAGACAGTCCCTTTGTGAGATAATTCAGCATTGCCTTTACTGTGTCAATTCTGATAGAAGCTAAGGCCCTTGCCCTGTGAGAGTTGTGGGACAACCCTGGGACTCTGGTCTGCCCAGCCCACCCCAGGGGCACTGTCCTATGTGTTCTGGAAATGCCTCTGGGCTGCTGTGCAAAAGCGCAGCGTGCTTGTGAGTCTGAGGTGGATGACTGTAGGCAGTCACTAGGCAGTAAGTGGCCATGGAGGTGGTGTCTGCTGTGCTTAAAGCTCCCCCTGCACCAGCAAACTCAGGGAGAGCTGCGTATTTGTCTTGCGGTTACTGGTTAATAACAACTGATTTCCTCCTGTCAGACAGCAGAATCTTTCTATCAGGTTAGTGAACCCTTATGGTTTGGAATCTGTAATCTGAATGTAACCCAGTTTACTTTATAAGGTGTATTCTTAAATTAGTACTCCTTGGGAACATAATTGCCAGACAACCAACTCAGAGTGACTGGTCAATGGAGAACGAGCCATCTTTGCAATGCCAAAATGTCCTCCCACAAGGAGTATGTTAAATTTGGAATACCCTTATCGAATGGAAGTTTTCATTGGAATAAATTATTGTAGTTTGTCCTAGGAATTTTTTTTCATTTCAAGTAATTTATTTTGCTACCTCTTTGAAAACCCTGCATGCTCCTGACATGAAATCCCTGTGCCGTGCGTCTGTCGGTGCGTGTGTGCGTGTCTCGCTTCCCTTCTCCCTGAGTGCTCCTGTTGACGTGTCTGTGTCTTGAGCTGTTGGACAGTCTGTAAAGTCACACCCAGGCAACACACCCAGAGAACCCTCAGGCCACGCTGCTGGCTGTTGTAGGACCTCAGCTGCATCCCCACACATTCAACATCCACGTATTTTCATTAGGTCAACTCATACTTTGTGCCAGTATGAGGTTCTATCAGCTGCAATCATGGTGGTCCGCTGGGCTCTCAGCCCCTGCTCTAGAGGGTCTTGACAGGACCACTTCCAGGGCTGCCACTGGGACCCAGAAGGGGCTCACTGAGGCCTGGCTCAGGATCCTACTCCTACCTCAGGCCGGGATCTTTAAAGGAACCTGGGCTCCCTCCCCTCAGGGCCAGGCTCTCGAGCCCACATGGCCCCTCCTCTGAGCTGGCATTCCCCAGCCATCCACCTCTCTGAGCTGGCATTCCCCAGCCATCCACCTCTCTGAGGGTCCAGAGAGCTCCAGGACACACAGAACCCTAGTGGGGCCCAGTGAAGTCAGGCAATTAAAGGATTCACGTGACCCTCGAAGAAAAGCACCTCCTTCCAGCACACACACAGCCAACCGTGGGCAGATGGCTTCGCTCAGGGTGGCAGAGGCCTCCCTGTACATCTGGGCAGCCACGGGGCTCAAGTGCCATCTGGATGGTGGACTGCACACCATCCTTGCCACATAAACACAGCAGTACCTGCACCCCTTTGCTCTCATTTCACATGGACAGGTGACAGCCTTAGGCCCCTGCCCTAAAAACCCTCCCAGGAGCCCTTATCATATCTGAAGGGGTGTGGTGGAAGGACACCTCCTGGTCTAGCCAACCCCGCCCCAAGCACAATGCCAGCACAAGCACACGTGCGCACACACACATGCAGCCCCAAGGCAAGCTGCCCACTTGGCCTGCAGACTGGCACACAGCTCAGCGTCAGGGGCCCTTCTGCCCTGGCCTCATATAGCTCCCCTGCTGCAGCCTGCGCCTGGAGGCTCCGCAGCAGCAGCGTACTCACAGCATCCCCAGTGCCTTTCTGTTCTTCCCTTTCTTGTCCTTTGGCTCATGATGGGCCATGTGACTAACCACTTGGCATTGTGGCTTGTGCTGTGTTTCATGAACACCCGTTCATCATCTGAACTTGTGAGTTTGTGGAGACGTAGCATATCGCACGTTCCTAGGAACTTAGGCTTTGTTGCTATTGTGACTTAAAGCTAAACCTATCTTCTATTTGTAGGAATAACAGAGGAAGAGCGGCAGTTTCTGGCTCCTCCAATGCTGAAGTTCACCAGAAGCCTGTCCATGCCGGACACCTCCGAGGACATCCCCCCTCCACCACAGTCTGTGCCCCCGTCCCCACCACCACCTTCCCCCACCGCTTACAACTGCCCCAAGTCCCCAACTCCAAGAGTCTATGGGACAATTAAGCCTGCGTTCAATCAGAATTCTGCCGCCAAGGTGTCCCCCGCCACCAGGTCCGACACTGTGGCCACCATGATGAGGGAGAAGGGGATGTACTTCAGGAGAGAGCTGGATCGCTACTCCCTGGACTCTGAAGACCTCTACAGTCGGAACGCCGGCCCACAGGCCAACTTCCGCAACAAGAGGGGCCAGATGCCCGAAAACCCATACTCAGAGGTGGGGAAGATCGCCAGCAAAGCCGTCTACGTCCCCGCCAAGCCCGCCAGGCGGAAGGGGATGCTGGTGAAGCAGTCCAACGTGGAGGACAGCCCCGAGAAGACGTGCTCCATCCCTATCCCGACCATCATCGTGAAGGAGCCGTCCACCAGCAGCAGCGGCAAGAGCAGCCAGGGCAGCAGCATGGAGATCGACCCCCAGGCCCCGGAGCCACCAGGCCAGCTGCGGCCTGACGAAAGCCTGACCGTCAGCAGCCCCTTCGCCGCCGCCATCGCCGGAGCCGTCCGCGACCGTGAGAAGCGGCTGGAAGCCAGGAGGAACTCCCCGGCCTTCCTCTCCACAGACCTGGGGGACGAGGATGTGGGCCTGGGGCCACCTGCCCCCAGGACGCGGCCCTCCATGTTCCCCGAGGAGGGGGTTTTCGCCGACGAGGACAGCGCTGAGCAGCTGTCATCCCCCATGCCGGGTGCCACGCCCAGGGAGCCCGAAAACCATTTCGTGGGTGGCGCCGAGGCCAGTGCTCAGGGTGAGGCTGGGAGGCCGCTGAATTCCACGTCCAAAGCCCAGGGGCCTGAGAGCAGCCCAGCAGTACCCCCTACAAGCAGCGGCACAGCTGGCCCCGGGAATTACGTCCACCCACTCACAGGGCGGCTGCTTGATCCCAGCTCCCCGCTGGCCCTGGCACTCTCCGCAAGGGACCGAGCCATGAAGGAGTCTCAGCAGGGACCCAAAGGGGAGGCCCCCAAGGCTGACCTCAACAAACCTCTTTACATTGATACCAAAATGCGGCCCAGCCTAGATGCTGGCTTCCCTACGGTCACCAGGCAGAACACTCGGGGACCCCTGAGGCGGCAGGAGACGGAGAACAAGTACGAGACCGACCTGGGCCGAGACCGGAAGGGCGACGACAAGAAGAACATGCTGATCGACATCATGGACACGTCCCAGCAGAAGTCGGCTGGCCTGCTGATGGTCCACACCGTGGACGCCACTAAGCTGGACAATGCCCTGCAGGAAGAGGACGAGAAGGCAGACGTGGAGATGAAGCCAGACAGCTCGCCGTCCCAGGTGCCAGAAGGTGTTTCCGAAACCGAAGGTGCTTTACAGATCTCCGCTGCCCCCGAGCCCACCACCGTGCCCGGCAGAACCATCGTGGCGGTGGGCTCCATGGAAGAGGCGGTGATTTTGCCATTCCGCATCCCTCCTCCCCCTCTGGCATCCGTGGACTTGGACGAGGATTTTATTTTTACAGAGCCATTGCCTCCTCCCCTGGAATTTGCAAATAGTTTTGATATCCCCGATGACCGGGCAGCTTCTGTCCCGGCTCTCACAGACTTAGTGAAGCAGAAGAAAAGCGACACCCCTCAGTCCCCTTCGTTGAACTCCAGCCAACCAACCAACTCTGCAGACAGCAAGAAGCCAGCCAGTCTTTCAAACTGTCTGCCTGCCTCATTCCTGCCACCCCCTGAAAGCTTTGACGCCGTCGCCGACTCTGGGATCGAGGAGGTGGACAGCCGGAGTAGCAGCGAGCACCACCTCGAGACGACCAGCACTATCTCCACCGTGTCTAGCATCTCCACCCTGTCTTCCGAAGGGGGAGAGAACGTGGACACCTGCACAGTCTATGCAGATGGGCAAGCATTGATGGTTGACAAACCCCCAGTACCTCCTAAGCCAAAAATGAAGCCCATCATTCACAAAAGCAATGCACTTTATCAAGACGCGCTCGTGGAAGAGGATGTAGATAGCTTTGTTATCCCCCCGCCCGCTCCCCCGCCCCCGCCGGGCAGTGCCCAGCCTGGGATGGCCAAGGTTCTCCAGCCAAGGACCTCCAAGTTGTGGGGCGACGTCACAGAGATCAAAAGCCCGATTCTCTCAGGCCCAAAGGCAAATGTTATTAGTGAATTGAACTCTATCCTACAGCAAATGAACCGAGAGAAATCAGCAAAGCCGGGGGAAGGACTGGATTCACCAATGGGAGCCAAGTCCGCCAGCCTCGCTCCAAGGTAAGTCCGTGGTTGGTGCAGGTGCACACCGCTCCGCGTGCACTGTCCCTGCTGACCAGGAAAGGCCCTCGGGTAGCAGCCCCAGCGGACACGAAGAGGGGAATTTGTAAAGCCTGTGTGGGCCACGTCTGTTAATGCAGTAACACTTCTTTTTCTCATGCTCCTGGACTCTGGGACAGCCAAGTAATGATCACAGCCATCCTGGTGGGACACAGCACTCCCTCATAAAGACCTGTAATGAAATGAGGTTGCTGGAAGCCCTCCCCATCATGGCTTCCAAAGAGAAGCTCCACTCTCTCCTCTGTGCCCTCCAGATCTCTGCCAGGACTACCTAGAAGGCCATTTAGAGCCTCACCAAAGCCCAAACCAAGCTTCGAGTTGGTTGCAGGAGACCAGCTGCCCCAAGAGGGCAGCGAGTGGCTGGGCGGCAGGTGCAGGTGTCTGAATACACGTGTGGGTTCTTCTCCCCGCATCACTACCAGGTTTGCGGGCTAGGGAGGCACTGGGTCATGGCTGTACTGGTGAACTCCAAGTGCAGTACATTCTTCCCTGCCAGCCCCCGCTGTCCCAGGGGCAGAAGCCTCCAGCTGTGTCCGTGTCAGCCCTTCACAGTATCATGTGGGGTTTACATTATTTCCATTGGAACTGAAGGTAGAGTAAGTCAGGAGTCATTTCTAGATGCAACCAGAGGGCTCTATCTGAGGCTGTCTGGAAGGAGCCTGTATTTTATCTCTCATGCACTGCTATAAAGAAATACCCGAGACTGGGTAATTTATAAAGAAACAAGGTTTAATTGGCTCAAGTTCTGCAGGCTATATGGGAAGCATGATGCTGACATCTGCTTGGCTTCTGGAGAAGCCTCAAGAAACTTTCAGTGATCACAGAAGGGGGAGCAAGAGGGAATCGGGGGAGGTGCCACACTCTTTAAACCACCTGATCTCGTGAGAGCTCACTAACTATGTACAGTACCCGGGGGATGGTGCTACCATTCACGAGAACTCCCCCACCATGATCTGATCACCTCCCAGCAGGCACCTCCTCCAACTGGGGATTACAATTTCACATATGAGATTTGGGTGGGAACACAAATCCAAACCATATCAGGGCTCAGCGGTCTGTGGCTTTTGGGAGCCCCATTGGGTCCCGTGATGGCTTATGGTTCTTGGTTCTCCTTCCCTGTGGCGTGCACCATTTTGCTGTTCCCCAGGCAGCAGCATCTTCAGTCTCTCCCACTGATATTTGATCTCGGGTTTCATCATTTTGACTAATGAAGCCTCTCTCCACACCCCTGCTGGGCAGGCATTTGATTTAAGCCACTCAGTGCAGTAATCAGTGACATCACATACAGCTGGGGCTCAAGATGTAACCTGAGAGCCCCAATTTTCCCAGTTATTTTTCAGTGTGGATGTAAATAAATGACTCGGATGCCATCTATTACTCTAGAGGAGTATCAACAGACTGGCATTGGTAGAGAGAAGCACAGTTACATGGCAGACATTCAGACAGTGCCTCCAGTCAAGGAGAAAGTCTTTAAGAATTATGTACGTATATACCTACAAGTACACTCAACAGCCTCCAGGAATTTTGAGAAAGGGTGTTGCTTTGCCGCTCAGGGTGGAGTGCTGTGATGTGATCACGGCTCACTGCAGCCTAGACCTCCTGGGCTTAAGAAATCCTCACACCTCACCTAGCCTCCTGAGTAGCTAGGACTATAGATTGCATGCCACCACACCCAGCTAATTTTTTTTTTTTTTTTTTTTTTTTGGTAGAGATGGGGTCTCGCCATGTTTCCCGGGCTGGTCTTGAACTCCTGGGCTCAAGCGAACCAGTGGGCTCAAGCAAACCACTCGCCTCAGCCTCCCAAAGTGCTGGGATTGCAGACATGAGCCACTGCACTGGGCCAAAAATCTGAAAAACTGACTAGTTTAACCCTTCCCCATTACATACTAATGTGGCTCTTCCGTCGTTACCCTATGTGGAAGCAACAATTAAGAGGCCTTATCTTAGTGTTTCACATTTTTACAAAAGACTTTCACATGGGTGGGTAATTTTTATGACAGCTGGGGCGCAGGTATGAGTCACACCCATTTTTCAGAGGATAAGCGGCTTGTCTGCATACACAGCCAGCAGGAGATAGAGCTGGGGATAGATAGGGACACAGGCTGGGGTTTCCTGACTTTCACTTCCCCTTGTAAGCAATGTCTGCAGTAAGGAAGGAACTGGAAGGGAATGGCTCTAGGGCTGGAGGAAGGAATGCACTGTTCAGGCCAGCGGAGCATCCTGCACCAAGCTCTGCTCCCCTGAGCACTCCACCCAGTGAGTCCAGGGACCTCGTCCGTGGGGGCCTCTCCCTGAGTGGTAGCTGGACAGCTCGTCCCCTCTACTCGTCTTCAGGCTGGGCCGGCTCCTGGGGTGCCACAGGGGAGTGGGACTCCAACTTGTGTGTGTCTAGGGTTTCTCTGCCCTGCATTGCTCCAGGGGGACCCTGAGTGGGGGGCTGGCTCAAAGCAGACCTCACAGGGCAGAATCCTGCTGGACTCTGAAGGACAGCAGCTGCATACCACTGCCGACCCACGCTTGGGTGCCAAGAATGGCCGCCTCCCAGCTGTCCTGTTATTTATAGCCCAGCTCTCTTACAGTAAGAACAGGAGCCCACACCTATGACACAAAGCATTCACCAAATGCCAGGCACCGCATTCCACGGCACCCCTGAGCCAGGGCCTGTAATTTTTCCCGCTGTGCAAACAAGGAACCCGAGGGCAGGGCGGTGAATCTGCTGAGCCAAGACGCGGAGCTAGACCCCCAACCCACGGAGCTGGCTCAGGGTTTGACTCCTGACCTTGTGGGAGCCAGGGACTGCCTTGGAAGGAATGACCAACTGGCAAAGTGGACACCTACAAGGCTGAGACTGCCATGGGCAGGACTGCTCTCAGGCCTCTGACTGCCCTTAGGCCAAGCTCTTTGGTCACCATGAGGCTAATAGCAGGTTTAGTCACCAGGAGGTCACCCTGTGGCTGATAACAGCAGGCTTGTCACTAGGGGTTCACTGGCACTGCCAAGCTCCCAGAGGCCATGTCTGTTCCTTCCTGCTCCCAGCCAAGGGTTACACTTTACACTCAGGGTTGGACTAGAAATAGGATGGCCTAAAGCCGGAGGACAAAGATGAAGGGCATTCGCTGTAGGCACTAAACTAGGCTCAATTCTCTCCCTCACCCTTGCTTCTTGGATCTAATAACCTCACCAGGCTGAGCACTTGGGACAAAGCCCCCATGGAGGTGCGCCAGTCATGGGACACACTGATAAGGACAAGTTGGGGGGGGGGGTTAGTCAACGACCACCAGGGGTTCCAGAATTGCCAGGGCAACAAAGCTGCCCTCCTTGCCATGAGCCACAGACCTATCTCTGGGCACGTCTCCTTTGCTGGGCATGGCCTTCACTGATGGGCCCTGGGCATTTGATCATCTGAGGATCAGAGGGAGCCTCAAGAACTCTCACCTGAGCTCACCTGCCTGGGCAACTCACCACCCCTTTTAAATGCATCTAAAAATTAAGAGCTGTGAATGGCCCTGGGCAAAATGAGGCACGAAATTGGATGAAGGGAATTCCTACTGAGGAAAAAGAAATGAGTTTTTCCAGGGAAAACTGAAAACCAGCCATGCTTTTTTGAAATAATAGATAAGCAGTGGTGTAAAAATCCCATTTCCATAGAAACAAGTTTTGATTGCCCAAGAAAGGGACCATTTTTAGAGTTGTTCCTCAAATGTTCATTCACGAAATGGGCAGAAACCTCAGCTGAACATGACCCTTTTAAAGTTCGTCTCATCCTTGGAATCTTCCATTCTTTTCACTTCTTGCAAGAATCCAGGATGGGATCAAAGGAAGCAGCCAAAGATTAAATGACTAGATCCTTGTTTTCCTTGGGTATGTGTGATTTAACTTTAGCCATGAATCTCTGCTGCTCACAGTTCTTCCCTGAAGTCAAGGATGACATGGAATTTGCAGGCGTCTTAATTACAAATACGCTGACGAAAGGAAGATGATGAAGTAATTCTCTTTAGTACATCATGTTAGAGGCGTCTCTCAGGGTGATCTGAAAACACCTTGCCAAGAATGGAGGCGTAAATTCTGAGAAAAGTGTTCCAGGACCACCTGGCCTGATTATTCCAGGAGGTAATCTCATCTTTGATCTCAAACTGGATCAAAGTGAAGGAAACTGGTTTGGGGAAGGAAGAGTGAGTGTGTCTCCGTGAAGAGTCAGTGGTCCCTCCTCCACAGAAAGCCAGGACAACAGCTGCCAGCCCAGAGGCCTGACAGTGCCACACACTGGGGGTCCCAGCACAGGAGCCTGGGGCTACAAAAACTCAGAGCCTGAAGCTCCTCAGGTGCAGGCCTGGGAGACCGACTGGACACTCAGGCTTGGAATCACGGCCCAGCCCCACCGTCTCCTGAGTTCACCAGTCAGGAGTTCACCGGGCTACTTTCTACAAGCCCAGTGCCAGGCTGAGGCTACAGAGTAATGAGGAATACACCAACAAGGATGCCTGGGCCTTCAGAATGGGGCAGCAATGCCGTCACTAATCATTCACTCCACAAAGTCAGGGATTGCCTTTATGTGCCAGGCACCATGCTGTGCCCAGGATTTATCACTGAACAAGAAAACATTCCAGATGCCCCTCCCTTTTGGGGAGCTCAAATTCTCGAGGGGAGAAGTGGACAACAAATAATAAGACAAACCCAAACTGTGACAAATGCCACAGAGGAGCCACAACATGCTACTAGGTTAGTGACACCAGTGCAGAAACGGGCTATGATGCACCAGCAGGTTACAATAACCACATACAGAAGAGAGCCATGGGACACCAGCAGGTTCTGACCACACACAAAAAGGGCTGACTATGATGCCCTAGCAGGTGACAGCGAGCATGTGCAGAAAGGGACTGACACTCTGTAAGGAAATGACATTTGAATGACCAGAAATTTAAAAAGGAGCCAGCCTTGCAGAAAACCAGGAGTGGAGCATCCCAGCACAGGACAGAGAGTACAAGGCCCTGAGGCCAGAAAGCGCCTTGCGTGCTCATGAAACCATGACCAGATGAGGAGGGCTGGGCAGGGCCAGGTCACAAGGGGCTTGCAGGCCATGGGCATGAGCTGGGTGGAGTTCCAGATACGGCTGCCTTCACAGGGCTTCAGCAAAGCCTTGGCATGACCAGACTTTGTTTCCTGAACAAAAAAAGCCCAGGCAGCCGTGTGATCAGGTGAATCCATTGGTGGCACAGGGAGGCTGCTGTGGGAGTATAGGGCCTGCACACTGGAGACAAACAGGTAGACTCAAGGGATAAGTGCCAAAGGAACCCAGGAAAACACAGCAGCTTGCCTGACTTATATGCTTTGACCCAAAACAAACTTGCTATGACCCAGGAGCTCCAGGTGTCCTTTGCCCTCCAGCTTTATTAAGAGATAATTGACACATACCAGGCGCCGACTGTAAAGCCAGATACATCTGATGTTCTTTACCATCACTTCTATGGCAGAGGTCAGCTTCACATTCACTCTGTGTATGTGGGGGCAACAGAGCAGTGAGTGTGTGCTTGTGGGGGTCCCCCATGGCTTCTGTTAGGGGGCATGGCCTATAAGAGTTCCCCAAAGTCCCCTCTAGGTCGCCAGCCCTTTGCAGTGGGGGAGGTCCAGAAGGGACCTCGAGATTGGCCTTCGCTTCCCCATGGGATGGATGGGCTTAAGGAAGATTTGTCCTGTGAAACTCCAGGTCCCAGAGGCCTCTGAGTGGTCAGGCTCCCTGGGATGTGAGCTCAGGCGAGTTTTCCTCCCGAGGCCCCTGTGCCCGCTGCCTCACGGTACCTGCCTCAACTTGCCAAGGCCTGCAGTCCCTCCTGGGATCTCTGCAGTATTATCCTGACAGCCTCTTGATTTTCAGATAATTTTAGGTTGTTAAAAAATTATCTCTGCCCAGCTGGTCCCAGAGCACAGACTGCTTCAAAACTGACTTGGCACTAGAAGCTGCCTCACGGTGTTTTCAGCACCTCGGCACTAGCAGGGTGGTGTGAGGGTTTCCAGGCCCTGATAGAAACGTGAATGTGATGTCAGTGAATGCGACTGTGGATGGCTGGGAGCACTAGTAAGGTTGTGCGTCCATCGGGGCTGGTACTTGTGGGAGTTGGGCAAGGATGAGTGGGAGTGCCTCGTCCTTGCCCGTCAACAGGTGGATCTCAAGTCAGAATCTTCTTCCCCATTTTGGACATGAGACCCCTTTGGCAAAAGCATATCACAGGGTGAATCTCTCTTCCCAAGAGCTGGGCACCTTCTTGATCCTAGCTGTGAACCTCCAGGCACGAAAACCTGGATTCCTGGTGGAACTGCCGCAGAGCCTCAGGCTGCCTGCCCTGCTCCCAGGTCTGGCTCTCGGCAAAGTCCCTTAACTTTCTGATCTGGGAAAAGGATATATTATCCATCAACACTTCAGCCAACAATTATTTATTCCACCCCTGTTCTGGGCCAGACCTCAAGGACTAAAACTAGACCACCAGGACCCCCTCATGGCACTCAGAGCTGGGGGTGAGGCGGAGGCCTGGCAGCTGCTGAGACGCACAACATAAAGCATGGCACAGGTGAGAGTGTGGGCTCCAGTCCCCACATCCAGGCCTCGGGCAAGCTAGGTAAGGACTTGGTGCCTCCAGCTCTATCTTTTCAGTGTCCTGCTTATCAGGAGGCTATAAAGATAGAATAAGAAAGAAAGCAGTTTGGAAATAAGTGCTATTTTCATGCAAGATGGGGGCTCATCACTAAAATGCAGAGGCGTGCAGTGTGCTGGAGAGAACATATGTTGACAGGCTCCAAGTCCAGCCCCAGTGCCGGCCGGGCCCAGCAGGCCCTTGACAGACGGCTCATGGGAGGGACAGAACCAGCATACCCAAGCAGCGTCACTGACCAGTCCCTGGTCCATGTTCAGCTACAGTTAAAGAACAAATTACTCTAGCTATGCCAGAGGCTGACGCAGGAGGATCAGTTGAGGAGGTTGAGGCTGCAGTGAGCTATGATTGCTGCATGACCCTGTCTTTTAAAAAAAAAAAAAAAAAAAAAGCCACATTGAATTTGTAAACAGTGAAAAAGCCACTTGCTTCTTTACTTACCGCACCCCAATTAACTTGCACTGATGAAATAACAGCACCTCTTTGAGTGTCTCAATTACCTTTTTTTTTTTTCTTAATTCTCACATTTCTACATGGATTTGATTTAAAAGGCAGGGTAGACAGTGGTGACCTGTTGGGTGTGAGTGTGTATATGTGGTGTGTTCTAAATCAGGGCAGCAGATTCCTGTGTGTTCCGACTGGGAACCCAGTGGTTGCTTAGCAACGTAACCATCTGTGCAACCAGGAAGATCCAGTGCATATCATCAATGTGATTAACCAAGAGAGTCAAGCTGCTGAGGAGGGCAGGGCGGGCAGCCCAGGGTGGCCTGCACCCTGCATCTCACACTCGCAGGCGGTTATTTTCTATAGCGATGTTGGGCAGGATATTGGCAGGCCCCAAGCACGTGACACCCCCATGATTAACGGCTGGGCTGTTATCTTGTGATGCAGACTTGAAGCAAAGCACTTGTCCTGTTGGGGTGCCCTCCCCGGCCAGGAATGTTCGTTTATCCTCCCTAAGCCTCAGGAAAGACAGTTCAGACACCTGAGGTAGGAAATTGGCAATAAGCTGCTTCTCAGTGGGTTTCAGGCAGAGGTGAACTTCACTCCAATGCCACTATTTTCTTCCTTTTTTCCTGGTTATTTTTCTTCTTTACAAGTGGTTACATTATCCCGAGCCAAAGAAGGAGAAGGCAAGCTTGTGAGTTTCCCACGCTCCCTATGAAAAGTGATGCCATATTGATGTTTCAGCTCTGGGCAGGCTGTGGCAGGCCGGAGGGACTACCACGGATGGGCTCTCAGCCACGGTCTGCCCCACTGCCTTCATTTCATCTGTCAAAAGCAGCTTTTTTTCTGTTTCTTCCTTTCTTGTTCATTAATTTTTGCAGTGTTGTCTCAAGTCATTCCATTTGTCATTTTCATTTGCTCCCATGACCGGTGTTAACAGAAGAGGGTCGTGCTGAACGGAAGTAAGTGCCACCTGCCGTGCTGCTGCGTGACCCCGTGTGTGCCACTCTCACGCTCCCGCTGCCCACCAAGGTGTTTGCAGAGCCTCCTCTTTGCTTCCTAACCACACACACAGCTGCCTGCAGAGCCTTTCCTGACAAAAGCCAAAATCAATCCCAACTACCTGGGAACAGCTGGGTATTTTCCCAGTGAGGGTGACACTGGGGCAACCCTCTGGGCCAGAGATACCCGTGGTGAATACTGCCCAGGTGTGAAGCAGGTGCTGTCACTCTGGGGCTCACTTGCCTCTGCTTCACAGGCCTGGTGAGCACCAAGGCCAGGCCCCAGCCATGCTGCCACCATGGAGCTGCCCAGAATCAGGGCTGCAGGCACAGTCACCATGCAGTCAGCTTTAGCAAAAGCACATGGAGACCAGAACTTTACCCCAGCTACCCTCCTCCCCTAGTCCTCTGTGGGCATGTGTCTTCTTATAAGATGTTTTCCCATTTTATAGGAAACATTCCCTGTGCCCCAAGGTCCTTGGCCCTAATTAACACCCTAAATCACCTTTGAATGCAGGGACTTTCAACTTACCCGTTATTTGATTTCAATCATCTTGGCTTAATTGTTTTATCAATGTAGGCAAATAAGCCTTCCCCAAAACCTGTGCTCTTGTGACTCTGGAATAGACACAGAAGAACAGGCCACAGCACCCCCAGTTTTAACTTAAGTTGGAACTGGAGCTGGTCTTTCAAACCTCTCTGAGTACCAGAGAAGGGGGGGTTGCAGGTTTCTTCGTGTATCCTATGTCCATAGGCCACCTCTCTCTTGAGAATGTAAACTGAGATACTAGAGGGTGCTGGCCCCTCTCCCCTGCTGTGAAGCCCCACTGGACTCTGATTTGATTTCAGGTTTTCTGTTTGTTTGTTTTTTGTTTTTTTGAGAAGAAGTCTCGCTCAGTCGCCCAGGCTGGAGTGCAGTGGCACGATCTCTGCTCACTGCAACCTCCACCTCCTGGGTTCAAGCAATTCTCCTGCCTCAGCCTCCCAGTAGCTGGGATTACAGGTGCCTGCCACCACACCCAGCTAATTTTTTTTTTTTTTAATTTTTAGTAGAGACAGGGTTTCACCCTATTGGCCACGCTGGTCTCAAACCCCTGACCTCCAATGATTCACCCACCTCGGCCTCCCAAAGTGCTGGGATTTGCCTGGCCTCTGATTTCTTGATTGTGAGTAACTGGGCCCAGAAACAGTGGAGGAATCCTCAGAGTCTCACCTGCCTTATGCCTGTTGGTGTGACCAGTACAACCAATGACCAGCAAGCCCCCATTGAGGGTGGGGGCAGGCTCTAGATGGGGGTGCCTGGTTTGTAACATCTCCCACTCAGGGGCACCCAGCCCTCCGGAAAATAACACGTGAACACCCTGTGGGTGGATGGGGTCCCTGGCCCAGCAGTGCCCCCACCAGCCCCTGCAAACACTTCTCATAGCAGGATGGAAGCCTCAGTCCACAGCACAGGCCCCTTTCAGATTTGCTCCTCCTTTCTCACTATGAACTACTCCACACTTTAAGCAACAGTGACTAACATCAAGCAGGGAAGTGTCCCACAGCTTAGGGGCACCTAGGTAACTGATGGGTGGTTTCACCCAAATACGCATCCACGGTGAAGAAAGAGAAAAGAAAAACCGGAGAGACAACTGCACCAGCGGCGGGGCCCATCTCTAGCTCACTCCCTTTGCTTTTAGCTCCTGGAGGGTTCTGGGCCATTAGCTTTGTGCATACCCTGGAATGAAAACCAAGGCCTAACCAAATGGCCTCTAAGGTTCAATGTCTCAGTGTCCAGGGAGTTTGTTAATTGCAGACACCTGGTCCCCATGCACAGCACTCCTGCTTCCATAGGTTTGAGACAAGCTCAGGAGTCCTCACTGCCCACCAGTGTCCCAGGTGGTTTCTATGAAGGGTTGTGGGCTCCTCTTTGGGAAGTGCTGCTCTGACTGGTCAGCCATTGAGCTCCAAAGACAGCCCCAATGCAAGTTGATGAACCGGCCCCCAGCAGATGGGCAGGGGCTTCAGTCTTGCCCTCCAGGGAGTCTCCCCACACAGCAGCATCTCTACTGTTCGCAGCTCTCCCCCTCTTGCCCATGACCCTTTCACTGAGACACTGCAGCCCACCACCATTCACGGTCATGATGTCACACCAGTGCACTCCTCATGCTCTCCAGAGCCCCTTCACCTGGGGTAACCTGCCACGTAGGAGGGAGAGGAGCCCACTTCATGCGGGAAGATGTGGAGATGGGAGAAAGGTGCACCCAAGCTGGCATTTGGCAGAGCCAGGGCTCCAGCAGACATCTCTCAAGTCCAGGTCTTGAAGAGAGAGCTGTGGTAGGATGGATCTTTCCAGAAGTAGTGGGTGAGCTGTTCATATCCAAGTGAATGGGCCCAAAAGGCAAGAGACCCACACCTCTCTTCCCCCTCCCCAGTGGCTGTGGCCTTCCTAGGGGCAATAGGATGAATGGGCTTTCAGTGTGGGGACAGCAAAATGCACCAGGGCCCAGAGTGGCAGTTGTTCTCTTGGTGTGGAGAGTGCCTGCCACGGGCCTTGTCCAAAGCCCGTGAGGGAGTGATGTGTGAAAGGCCACCTCCATGTGGGTAAGTGTGAGGACTTGGACTTCTCTGGCCCTGAGCTGGGACCTCCTGCCTGTAGGAGTCATCTGGCCACCTCCCTGGGGCCAGTAAAGGTTGGGCCCTGAGCTGGAAGGGTCGTCCTGACTTGAGCTCTGAGGGCTTTGCCTGCCTAGCCAGAGTGGCAAGGCACAGGGGACCCTCGGGGACGCCCATGGCCACTCTGGGGAACACAGGGCTCCTCACGCGTTCTGCTTTTCAGTAAGGCCTGTGTGTCCTACCAGTGAGCTAAAGAGGTTAAAAATAACACAGTGCACCCCAGCTCCTTCTGCAACAAAACTGTCCACTGGGTGGGTGCTGGACAGTGTTGCCTCAGGAAGGTGAGCACAGCCCACGCTGGCCACACAAGCCACACCCTGCTGTCTGTGTTTCTGGGTGATCTCAAACCCTGAGTGCCCTATATGGCTACAGGGGTTCCAGTCACTGAAAAGGGCCGCCTGGAAATGATCCTGCCCTGCTCTTGTCCATTTACCCAAAAAGCCAAAGGCTGCCAGGCGGCTCAGAGGGGCCTCTCCTTCAGGTGTGCGCCCTCTCACCTGCTGAAGCTGAGGCGCTGGAGATGTTACCCAGCACGTTCTATCCAGGGGACAGGACCCCACATGTCCCTGTCTCCATACCCTCTTCAAGGGACCCCTTCCAAGTGCCTCAGTGGCCACCCTCCTGAGGGCCCCCCTGGCCCTGCCCCCCAGCACAGGCAGGTCCCCCAGCTCCTCTGTCCCAGTTCGGGTGAGTGGGCTGACGTGGTGTGCTCTGGTGTCTCCACCTCTGCTCTGGCTCCTTTCTCCCCCTCCCCCACCCTGGCATGGCAAATCATTTGTTCACTGCCAGCGCATCTGCCACTAGACACTCTGGCATGGTTTGGGCATCTCCTTCGCCTTCCTTGGTGATCTGCACCCAGCTGCCCTGACTCGGTGACCTGGCTTGTGACGGTCTTCTCTGTTGTTGCTGTTTCAGAAGCCCGGAGATCATGAGCACCATCTCAGGTACACGGAGCACGACGGTCACCTTCACTGTTCGCCCCGGCACCTCCCAACCCATCACCCTGCAGAGCCGGCCCCCCGACTACGAAAGCAGGACCTCAGGAACAAGACGTGCCCCAAGCCCTGTGGTCTCGCCAACAGAGATGAACAAAGAGACCCTGCCCGCCCCCCTGTCTGCTGCCGCCGCCTCTCCTTCTCCCACTCTCTCAGATGTCTTTAGCCTTCCAAGCCAGCCCCCTTCCGGGGATCTATTTGGCTTGAACCCAGCGGGACGCAGTAGGTCGCCATCCCCCTCGATACTGCAACAGCCAATCTCAAATAAGCCTTTTACAACTAAACCTGTCCACCTGTGGACTAAACCAGACGTGGCCGATTGGCTGGAAAGTCTAAACTTGGGTGAACATAAAGAGGCCTTCATGGACAATGAGATCGACGGCAGTCACTTACCAAACCTGCAGAAGGAGGACCTCATCGATCTTGGGGTGACTCGAGTTGGGCACAGAATGAACATAGAAAGGGCTTTGAAACAGCTACTGGACAGATAAGGACGGCTGCTCTCCACCTCGCAGACTGCTCTTGTTATAAGTAGAGATGGGCTCGTGCTGAAACATCTGAATGCCAAGCGAAGTCTGTGAACATCAACCCCACTCCATGGGTTTGTCTCCTGGTACCCAAAGAAATACTGAGTTGTGTCCACAACATGGCTGGGTCTTCAGACCCCTGGCTCACCATGTGGGTGTCTTGGGCAGTTTCTATCAAACATGGGACAAGGGGAGAGAGTTTTTCTAACATGGAAAGAGATTCCCAGCCTGCCGCCCAGCATGCAGGTGGCCTCGCTTTGCTGGGTCCGAGAGGCTCCCCGTTGATTTTGCACGGGATCCTAGCTCTTGTAGGCAGACACCAGTGCACTCTAGATACCTCCTGAGACCTCCATCCTCTGCTTTCCGGGCAGCTCTCACCACCCCAGGCCCCGGCACAAGGCCTTTCCTCAGTCCTGTGGCCTCCTGGAGGACACCTGATGCTCACCTGCCCCTCTTTCTCCTGCACTTGGCTTGCAGTGAGATGCTCCCAGATGCATTTGTCCAGTGCCCTGTCATGGGCCTGAAAGGCAGAGAAACTTTTTCCTACACAGGTTATTTTCCCCATCTCCTCCTGTGGTTTGCATCCACGGCTCCTTGGCCATGAGGTTCCTGGCAGTGCTGGGAGTTTGGATGGGATCGTGCCCAGCTTTGCTTAGCTTTCTTTCTTTATTTCTGCACATCTGTTAGCATAATTCCAAGGTGGCCAAGCAGAAGTCACATGGAGTTAGTCAAAGCACAAAGTCACGATTCCACAATGGAGGGGAGACCTGGCCAAGGGAGCCAGCCAGCATGCTGCGGCCCAAGCTCCAGGTCTCCAGGACGAGCAATTGTCTGCCAGGAGCACCCATCCAGGATGGAGAATCAGGGCTTCTCTGCCTCTCAGAATTCTTTTTAATTGAAGATGTCTTGAGCTCTGCAAAGATCAGAGCAGGTGAGCATCCACTTTGACATGAAGGACAAGACGCATGGCTCACGGCAGGCACATGCAGCTGCCAGTGAGACAGCGTCTCCTCTGGGAGCTGGGCGGGCACAGCATTCTCAGTTCTGTGCCCAGCCAAGGGTGAGCATCTCTGCTGAGACAGTCCTTTTGCTCTCGGAGGCCAGGGAAGATGGTACTTAGAGGCTTTTCCCCTATCGCTCTGGGTGTCTAGGAATCCCACCAGCTTGTCTTAACAGTACAATAGCTTCTTTGAGGACCCAGTGGGTATGGATATAGACAGACCCCAGGGTTGAGAACAGAAGGTGGGCGGCAGGATCAGAGCGAAAGCAGAGGCGTAAGGAGGGGAAAGCAGGGAGGTCTCCTGGGCTGCCAGGTCAGCTTCTCTGGCAAGGCTTTCTTGAGCCCTGCCCCTTTCTTTCCCCGGAGTCCCTCCACCCCATAACAATACCTCGAATTTCCAAAAGAGGTCACCAGATGCACATGGGCCACAAAACACACAGTCAGGCTTCCAGCACATTCTCCCCCATTTGGAGGATACTCGAATGTCAGGTTTTTGGTTTTATTATGATTTCAGAACTAGCTCAGCCCATCTCTAATTATAAAACATGTTTTGTTTTTTTTTCCTTTTTTTCTTGATTAGGTCTGGAACAGCTCTAGAATGAACACATAAAATTTAGCAATTTAAAATCTCTTTCTTTACTGCAAGTTTAAATAGTTGTACAGATAGTTTATAAGCACAATATTTTAAGAAAAAAAAGTGGCTGGTCTACTAGGCAGCCTTTGTGCCACTTCAGTGCTAGAAAGTTAAAGAAAAAAAAAACTTTTGTGATTTAATAATACTATTTCTGTGGAATAATTATAAAAGTATGACCTTTTTAAATCAACCTTATTTGGATGCATCTGAACCAGCAGAGCTGTGTTATATTTTCTATCTTTGCTAGAACTTCATCATTGAAGGACAATTTCTTCAAAGTCGTTACAATTCATAATGCAGCAGTTTCTCCAAAAACAAAACACACACCACACACACACGCTTTTCCAGCCACACACCCGATTTGGAAACCAAGTTTTTGGACCTTCTGTTCCAAAACCTTTTGCAGGTCAATCTTTGTATTTGAAATGATTCAAACCAACTTGAAATCAATTGAATATTAAGGCGCTTTACTTCCGTGTGCTTTCAGTTTTTCCATGGTGAGATGAATAAGTATTACTCTAGAGAAATTTCAAGACAGGATACTATAGATGGCCTGCTGAGGCCGCCCCATATTTTAGAAAATGTAAAAATGGTGGTTTGGCCATTAATTTGTCTTCCATTTGATGATACTGCAAAATTCCGTGAGTCCATCCCTTTGGCATGGCGCTTTCCCTGGGCCTACAGTTGGTATTACCTCTGTGCTCAGTGCCAGGCAAAACACTAGCTCAAAGGAGAGTAAAGGAAACTGCTGGCAGACGATAACCAGTCGCAACTCAGTGACTTCAGTTTGCTGAACTTTGGCAGCCAGTTGGTGAGGGCCAGATGTTATTCCCTTTCTTAAAGAGACTCCAAGCCACATGCCACTAACCACAAGCAAGCTGGCTGCAAGACTAAAGAGCTGATAACATAGCTTATTTTTACACTGTCTTATTATAGAGAAGTAATAGACCTATCAGAACCTGCACTGACCAACAAATAAACACATGTTGCCAAGATGAATCGGTCTCTATCTCTATTTGCTTATTTTGGTACTGAAAGCAATAGTTCCTCATTCAAATCACCACCCACTGTTCTCCCCCTTTGGGACATGTTAGGACCAGGCCCTATTCCATGCCCCTCTTTAATGGTGGAACAAATGTTAAACTGCTCATCTAAAGATCATGTTGATATTATTCCAGGTTTTAAGATCAACTTTTGTTACATACTGTAATTTAAATAAACTGCATTTACATGCTTAGTTTCTGTAATATTGTGTATACAAAACCCAAATCTCTCAAAATGTAAATTATGTATACCTGCCAAGATACCTTTTCTAGGGTGTCTGTGCACATTTTAAGTTAATTCACATAATATAAAAATTACTCAATGTGACTGTTGATTTGCTGAACTTTACATATCACAAAGTGAATTATTTGTGATACTTTAGTTAATAAAATGATAAATTTTTTTCTCAGTTATTGAACAAGCAAGCATTATCCAGTTGATCTGGCAATGACTTTTTGTGTGTGGGCCACAATATTGATTTTCCCATTAACAATTTTTTTTTGTTTTTTAAATACTAATACGTTTCACACTATAGTTTGTGTAACAACACGTGTTCGCATTATCTATGTTGCTGTTACTTTTGTGCTTTTATTCTTTTTAGACTTTATAAAAAAAAAAAAAAAAGCTCCTGTAATTTGCACTTTCTCCCAATCCTTAAATCTCTTGTATGGCAACCAAAATTACTGTAAAAAAATAAATATACTATTGCACTAAGGTTGTGGTTCTGATTGCAAACAGTGAACACTGTCTGAATTAAACAAAAAGCTGCCTGACTTGCAATCTAATGTAGGTTATCTCAAGCATTGTGGCCAGCTCTGCCTCTCTAAAACTGACCAGAAAAATCTCTCTCATCGAGCAAATAGGCTCCTGTCACTGAGCTAATTTGCCTTGGTTCCATTTCCTTAAATTATTCTCAATTTATCAGTGGATACATGTATGTTATTTCAGAATTATGCAAAACGTCAAAATCTGCTTCTGTGACCGCTGCTATAGGCATGGAGCTGAGGCTCGGCTTTTCCTTTTGTTCTGGGTGGAAGCGGTGGTGCCGTGGAGGGTCAGCCAGATCTGGACCCTTCCCTCAGGGTCCAGTCTCCCCACACCCCAGCAGGGTGTCTTCTAGCCATAAGGCCAAGGGAGTGGCAGAACTGGGCCGCCTCTCTGGTTGACAAGCAAGCCACATGCTAAGGCTTGGAGCAAGAGAGAATTTGTGTCTATTGGCAAAGAACTAAGCCAGGAAGACATGGGCCATCCCTCCGCTTTAGGGAAGCATATTTTAAACCTAAACGTTGAACTTCTTCTCTGGCCTCACCAGTGAAAACTTGTTTGTTGTCTTTAGTTCCTAAAGTTTCTTCTACTTTGGCATATTCCCCAGTTGAGCAGCAGCCACTATGCTTCCATGTTCAGGAAAAATTCCAGTCCTCATATCTCCTGTAGTTCACCCTCCAGCTCTCCCGCTTCACCATCCAATAGTTTCTCCCAAACCTTGGCACCCCCCTAGACTTTGCTTCCAATGGTTTCTTCCAGACCACTTTTCCTAGATGAATATATTCGTTTACCTTACTAGGAAAATTATTGGAAGATTTTTTTCTTTTACTTGAAATTGGAGGCATTTTAAGAACTGATGAACTGGAATGTGTTTCTGTATTTGTAGACATCCATGTACCCATGCAAGTAGGTGAACATTCCACAGTGGCTGGGTGACCACAGCAGCTGCATGCAGACAGGACTGCCCATGCTTTGTGGGGAACCAGAGAATCTCCAGACTTGTTTCTCAGACTTCCGCAGATCTGATCACTTTGATTTCTAATCCATGCTGTATTGGTGATTTTGTTTATCGTTCCTGTAACTTGTTCTACATTCCACAGTCTTTACCGTTTTATGTTCAAAATTACAACAATCCCTGTCCATTGATTCCACACTAGAACTCTTTGTTCATGGCAATTTTGAAACTTTAATACGAGCCTTCAAATAAACACAGAAAAGAAAAAAAAGGAAAAAAAAATTAAGTGTGTGCCTTGGGTGTTTTGAACCTGATCTGCATAAAACCATATTGTATTCAAATGCTGTATCTTTCATGAAAGGATAAATATATCTTCAATGTATTAATGTAGCTGATAAAATAGTTATAGTGCCTTGTTTTCTGAACTGAGAAGCCCATATCAATGCACAACGTAAAGAAAGGACGGTTCGAGCTATGAAATGTTGAGGACACCTACACGTGATTCTGGAGCCTTTCTCATCATAAGACTGTGGAAAATACACAGTCGTTTAAGTTAAAAAATAAAAAGTAAATTGAAATAAGATTGTGTTATCAATTAATTTTCCATTAAAAGTGCTCTCTACTGTATCATTTTCAGCATTTTCATTTAATTAAAATACAAAATGTGTTTGAGGATTTTCACGGAAAGGAGAAAAGACATTTTAACCACAGGAGCCCTGGGCTCTCTGACCTCCTCCCCTTGTGCTGTGCCGCCCTCCGGTGGTACTCATTGGTAATGCTTAACGAAGCCATCAATATCAATCATTTTGACGTTTTGTTATAAATATACACAAATTCATTTTTAGTGATTGAGGCCACTCATTGCAGGAAAACTTTCCATTTTTCACAAGTGAAAGTGGCAACATGTGTGTTTTTCTTTTGACAAAAAAAAAACGACGTGAGAAGTACATCAGCGTAATTCTTGTCTCAATGCTGTCATGCTCCATTTGCTTTAAGTGCGAAGCTTCCCTGAGCTGCCTTTCTGGAGGATGAGCCTGGGGTGTAGTGAGCATATCAGGGCTGCCATCTGCCTGCGGGACCAGAATAGCCACAGCAATAGTGAGCATTTGTGGGACTCCGGACAGATGGGAGTGGCAGCAGCCCCATCTTCTCGGGGGCACCCCGCAAACAGGCCACAGAGGTTCTGGAGGCAGAGCACTGCCACGTGCTGTCCTGCCACACGCATCTCTCAAGGGAGTGAGGAGCTACTCAGATCCAGAACTCCCCACTGTGCCTGCTGAGCTCACAGACTATTAATCAGTGTGTCTATTTACCAGCCAGAAGAGTCCACTGGAATCCAGATTGTGTAGTTTCAGGCAACAATGCAGCCAATAATCCAAGAACCTGCACGGTGCTCAGGGAGAGGTGGCCAAGGCTTCTTGGTCACCCTGCTCCACATGTGCTGCTACTTCTGCTCCAAGTGTGAAGAATGTGTCTGACAGCCAGAGGAGGGGCCCTGGCACTGCCCACAGCCACTGGGTAAGACCTGGCAGCCAGGCCCTAGGCCCCCGTGAGGTGGGGACCATGGAAATGGCCCAGTTCACAGGACTGAGTGTGGAGACCCCTCACTAGCTACCTGCATCTGGGGGCCGGCCCCTCTGGCGTGGTGCTCCTGGAAGGCAAGCCATCCTGCCATGGCCCACCTGTGGTCATCTCTGCCCAAGATGACTGCAAAAACATAATTAAGCGTGTTCTCCAAACCCCAGAACCCAGGGAGTGGGAAGAACACGTAGCCCTTGAAGCCCCGCAGAGGTGGCCACAAGCACAAGCATTCTGTGTGTGTACCCAAGAGGCAGCACTGGTTGGAAACAGCACTCAGTCTACCTAGTGCTATCTGGGACGGGCACCGTTCAGAGCACTGCACCCACCACGTGGATAACAGCCCTGTGAGGTAGCAACTAAAGTCCTATTTCCCAGATGAGGAAACTAAGTCTTGCCAAGGTCCACAGCAAGTGGAGAAGCAGAGGTTGCTGTGCAGCTTCCCAAGTCTATCTACAGGCGAGAGAACCCAGCCCGGGGCCTTGGGAACCATGCTGGCTCAGAATCTGCTCCACGCACAGGGTGCTTCCTCTCCCTGCCCCGTCTGACGTCGTGTGTGCAGGGCCAAGAATTCAGGAGGTGGGGCAAGGCGGGAGTCCCTACCCACTGAATCACATCAGGGCTGTGGAAAACTAAGACTGAATTCCGTGGCCATCTGGTTACCTTAATTCACTCCACTGGGATCAGGAGAACCAAGACCTAGAAACCCCTGTTTTTCAGAGAAAGGACCCAACGTTTGTAAAGTCCCCTTTGCTTAGAGGGCATGTGACACATGGATCTGCTTTAATTCCCACAAGAATCCTATGAGGTTAAGTATCACCAAGGTGACTATCTCCTTTTCTCATGAGGACACTGAGGCTTGGAGAACCAGTTGCCACTGCCCATGGCCTCCAGGAAGCTACACAAGTTATCCCCAGCCTGTGAGACCTCACCGTGGGAGCAGAGTTGCCTGAGGCCAGTCCTTCCCAAGTCCTCCGTGAAGCCTTCCTCCTGTGGCTGTGAACCGTCCAGAACCCTCCCAACACGCACCTCTGCGGCCTCAGCCAGCCATGGTACATTTCTATTGCTTGCAACCACCATATGACAGAGCTCCTAGCCCACCACAATGACGACGTGTTTTCTCCCACAGCCCACAGCCCTCTCTGCCAGTCAGAACTGGGGCAGCCCCTTCCTCTTCCTCTACTGTCACCCCCATTGGTAGAGGAGAAAGGCCCAGCTAATGAAGGATGAGATAGAGGGTCTTATGGCTACCAAGTGAGCCTGGAAACGGCTTGCCAGCCCCATGCAGCTGTGAAGTCCCACTTAATGCCAAGGGCATGGCCAGCTGCCCTCCTGGCCTTGGAGCCACCTGGGAGAGCTAAGAAAAGCTCCATCTTCACAAGTGGGAACTTATACAAGGTGACTACAAAGGCCCCGATAGAGACATCGAGGCCCCAGGGAAAGCCACACAGCCCGAGATCTTTAACACCCAGTATGCTTGCTGGGAAATACCAGCCGCCCTCGCCGACAGGCACGGGACCAGCTTTCCCTGGCAGGCCCCCGGAGGGCTAAGCGGAGAGTGCGGTGGGAAGGAAGGAAACCACAAAAAGAGAGGTCTAGAAATAGCAGGAAACACAAGCCACCTATGCATTCACAGCAGCAACACAGACACAGCCACACTGACCTCAGTTCTGCCACTCTGCCCACCAGGTCCAGAGCCATCTGGCCCCACCTACTCTCCTCTTCGGGCTTCCTCCCTGCTCCCCTGGCTCCAGCCACACTGCCACCTCATCATTGCCTCCCTGTGGGGTCCCCGTACCTACATGGCTTCCCAGATCACCTGATTTAGAACGGGACTCACTGCAATCAACCCCTCCCACATCCCCACGGCACTTACTGCCACCTTCGCTGGCTTATTGCTTTACTTACTTGCTCACTGATTAGTGCCCATCGCCGTGCCCCGCCCCGCCCCGCCCCGCCCCACCCCACCCCACCCACACATGCCTCTGGAAGACAATCTCCGTTGCGGAGGCATGGCCTGTTTCATGCACTGCTGTAGCCCTGGCTCAGGCAATGTCTGCAGGGACAGCCCCTCCTAGAGGCCCCCTCACAGCCTCAGCCCACTGCAGCTGTGCCCATGCTGCAGCCACTCCCACTCCTACAGCTTCCATCTGGTCCTCAGACACCTGGTAAGGAAGAGGGGCTTCCCCAAGGGCTCGGAGACTCCTCCCGAGCACGGCCTGCCCCTCCACGGGCCCTCCTAGTCCCCTGCCTGGAAAATGCCTGGGAGTTCTCCATCTGCCCTGCTCCCCCAAGCCACCAGACCCACGGACTTCGCCCGTCCTGTCCCAGGGTGCGGAAAGGAACACTTCGCTGGTCCTCTCGGCGGCCGCAGCAGAAGCGGACTGTGTCCTGGGCAGACGCTTGGGCTGAAACCCCCAAACCCCACGAGTCTGTTTTCCGGCACACAGGGCTGGGCTCCACAGGGGAACGATGTCTGTGCAGCCCGGCCCCGTTTCAGTGAGTGCAAAGTCCCGCAGCTCCTCGAGGTACCAAGGGGATGCTGGGAGGGTGCGGGACTCCTGTGCACCGAGACCCACAGTGGAAGGGCTGGGAGTGCAGCCATTCTCCCCAGATCAGGTGTTTGGGGTCGCGTACCCCAATCCCCAGCTTCCGGAAGGAGACGGTGTCTGCCCTGGGCTCACCTGAGCGTAGCTTCACAGACCGCAAAAGCACAAAGATTCCAGCCTTGGCCGGACTCCAGCCGGGCGCCTCAGAGCCCTCACCTGGACCAGGCTTAACCTCGGCCTATGGAAACCACAGCCTCTCAAACCCCACGACTCCGCCCGCCCCTCCCGTTATTAAAAGACTTCGGCCAACACCAATGGCTCAAGGCCGCCGCCCCGGGAGGTCCCGAGCCCCTCAAAGGCCCAACCCGAGGAAGGGCAGGGCTGCCGGGGAACTGCCGGCACCTCAGTGATTCTGGCGTCGTGCACCTGGCGTCTCGCTCCAGGACCCGAGATCCGCCATAGGGAGGGTTTGCAGAACTCAAACCGCCACACCTGCCAGCGCGTCCACGCCCACGGGGCACGCTCCCCTTGTGCCCCTACTCACCCTCATTCTCCTCTCAATACGCGACGGGCGCCTCGGCGCAGGCAGCTGAGCTCAGGTGGCGCCGGGCTTGCTCCCGCGTGCGAAGCCGTCCTCACGCCGCAGCGGCGCGGCCTTCGCCCTCCTCGTGGGCCCGCAGCCCCCGGCTCCCAGGCCAGGGATATGGGTGAGGAGGGCGAGGGCCACAGGACGGGGCGCAGATTGGTCACTGGGGGCCCCCGCTCTGGGAGGGGCCAAAGCCAGGGCCACCTTCCCCCCAACAACCCCTTCGCCACCTCAGCCAGGTCCCGGCCAGGGTGCAGCCGCCCGCGGCCGCCATCCCACCTTCCAGGCCTGGCCTGCACTCAACTCCCGCCTTTGAAAAAGGCGCGCAGAGGGCTCTGGGCCCAATGGTCACATGCTTCACATTGACCAATCACTGACAAAGAATGGGGAGCCATGATTGGCTGAGCTGGAGTAGGCGGGGCATCTATCAGCCAATCCCTGGGACCAGGAGGCGGGGCCACAGACGAGGCAGGTGCCCTGGGAGGGAGCCCGGATACTGATGTCCTCTTAGATGCCTGCATCCTCTTGAGGGAGCAGTGAGAAGTCCCTCCTTCCGTGTGGGGGTGCACATGTTTGAGGTTTGTTTTTTTAAGAGTTACCACTTTGAATTTCAAAGCCATGTAACCACATTAGGCACACACTGGAAAATGGGGAATTGCCACAGCCTTACCACCAGGCTGAGTTCGCATCCAGGCTCCCAAGTCACCTCCAATCCTAACACCCACCTTCTCCCTGCGTTGAATCATGATGCCCCCACACCTCCACTCCTGCTTCTCTGGCTTCCCGTTAGCCCCCGAACTTTGCTTGCCTGGCCGTCAGTCCCCAGACCTTCATGGAAATGGTGGTGTGAGATCCCATTGAGTGGTATGGTGTGATTCCTTGACAATGCCCTTTTAGTTGGCATTCGGGATAACGTCCACTTTTTGCTATTACAGTATCATCTTACATCCAGTCCTCTGAAGGTGTGGTGTTCACATCACTATGGTGCTTCTGCATACGCTTCAACCCACAAGGCAGACCCTGGGCGGGGTCTGTGCAGAGCGGTAGGACAGATATAAAAAAGACATGTATTGAAACAGAGTCTGGGCTCCAGCCTCAAAGAACTCTTGTCCTCATCCAAGTTCTGGAACTTGTTAGCTATGTGACCAGGGCATCTTAACAAAGACATGAACATTTTCACTCTGACCCCTGGAAGTAGATCAAACAATGGAAGTAAACAGTTGTGTCTGTTGATACCATGTTTGGCTGCAAATAACAGAAACTTCAATTAAAAGCAATTTAAACAAATAGTGGTTTATTCTTTTCATATTACACAAAATTGTAAGCTCCAGAAGGGCCTGGATTTGTCAGTCTTGTTCACTGCCCTAGTGCCTAGAATAGGATGTTCTTAGTAAGTATGTGCTGGAGAAGAGGTGGGTGGTTCCCGGCTTTGGTCTGACAGCTCAACAGTGTCAAGTCTCAGATTTCTTCAAACTTACCACCTCACAGCACCTAAAGGCTGCTGCCACTCCACACACCACATTCTCTTCAAAGATAGGAAGAAGGGACAAGACTATGACAGCTGAGTCTGTCTCTTTTAACAGAAAAGTCAATGCTTTCCCAGAAATGTCTACCGACACATCAGTCACAATGGTGTCTGCAGCAAACTAGAAGCAAGGCAGACTGGCAGAGCAAGTGGTTAGCTTGGCACTGTGCTGCCAGGAACAAAATGGGGTGGGTGGGGTGGAGGACAAAATGTTAACAAAGCAGAAGGGGAATGGAGAATGGGTGGGCACGTGGCAGATGCTAGCAAGAATGTGTTCAGGTGGAGTGTCCTCACTGAGCATGTTTAAGTGTACAGTTCATTGGCATTAGATAAATTCAATGTTGTACAGTCATCACCACTACCTAGTTCCTAAACAGATTTCCTAAACAGAAATCCCATACTCAATGAGCAGGCCCTCCATGTTCCCAGCACCCCATCCCCAGCTGTGGGCAACCATAAATCCACTTAACATCACTATGGATTTGCCTATTCTGAGCATTTCGTATAAATAGAATCAGGAAATATTTGTCCTTGTGTAACTGGGTTATTTTACTTACTGTAAAATGTTTCAAGATTCATCCAAGTTGTGGCAGGTATCAGAACTCTGCTGTTTATTATGGCTGAATATTATTTCACTATGTGAATAGATCATATTTTGTTTATTTACTTGTCAGTTGATGAATACTTGGGTTTTTTCTACCTTTTGGCTATCGTAGATAGGGCTGCTGTGAACATTTGTGCGCGAGTTTTTGAACACCTATTTTCAATTTTGAGGGGGCGTATACTGAAAAGTAGAACTGCTGGGTCCTGTCGTATTTCAATGTTGAACTTGTTGAGGATCTGCCAAGCTGTTTTCTGCAATGGCGGCACCATTTGACATGCCCCCTGGAGTGCATGGGGGCTCCCATTTCTGTCTGCCGCACCTCTCCGGGGGAGTTATGTTTGAGCTGGGGAGGGGCCAAGCCCCAACCATCTCACTCCTGTGTGCAACACAGGCACTGAGGATGGATTTGAGAGTCAGAGACTCTGTCTCTCCCACATGCACCAGGCACTGCTGGCGAGGCCAGGTCTGCATCCCTGCACTCCACTTCCCTGAGCACAGCAGGGGGCATTTGTGAAAAGGCAGATGCCCAGGCCTCCCCTGGGAACTCAGATTCAGTAGGAAACCTGGGAATCTGTTTTCAACAGCCTCCCAGGGGAGTCTGATGGGAAGTTGGAGAAACTGCTCCACATAACCCCATCCTCAGTTGACTGGGGCAAGGGTTGGGTGACAGACACCAATGCTACAGCCACAGGCCCTCAGAGTGCAGGATGCATGGAGATTTTAGTGGCAGGGCACCTTGTATACCTACTGTCTGTGCAGTCCCCTGTGGCTCCATCAGCCCCTGGTTTACAGTGAAGGAGGCTCTAAGGCAGAGGTTCTCAGGGTGTGGTCCCTGTTCTGGCTGCAGCAGATCAGATCACTTGGGAACTGGTTAGAAATGCAAGTTCCCCTGACCCCCAACACACACACACACGCACATGTGCAATCAGAAACTCTGGGCGCAGCCCAGTGAGCTGTGTGTTAGCAGGCCCTCCAGATGATCCCATGCCTGTTTAAGTCTGAGCACATAAAAACCTTCATTCCTGCAGTATAAACCTCCCCCAAACCTCCAGCCGTGGGACATTAGGGGACACGGTGGGACCACTGAAACCACTGTGGTGTCCCATATGGCCATGCAGCACTGGGCACCACCCCACAGTCCCAGAGGCAGTGACCACCTCATGAGGAAGGGGCCGCACAACAGCACTGCCCAAGCTCTGCCTGTGGACACCTGTGCAGCCGCTCATCTGGCCACCAAGCACACCAGAGAGAGCACACTGTGGCCTCCAATGCTGAGGAGCCAGTGGATGGGCCCAGGGTACCCCTCCCACTGAGCTCCACTGTCCAGGGCAGGAAGAACCTCAGCTGGGAACCAGCCATCTGCGTTCCAAGACTGCATCAACCACTGACCAAGGAAGCAAGGATCGTGTCTGTGCCTCTGCCTTATCATCTGAAAGGCGCTGACAGTCGCTGGAACCCCAGGGCCTTTGTGGGGGCAAATGAGGTCCTGGGTAGGAAATTACCTGGCAAAGCAAAAGGAAATATATGATTAGAGGCTGAATTATTTTGTTTTTTCTCTTTTCTTTTCTTTTCTTTTCTTTTCTTTTTTTTTTTTTTTTTTTTTGAGAGGAAGTCTCGCTCCATTGTCCAGGCTGGAGTGCAGTGGCACGATCTCGGCTCACTGCAACCTCTGCCTCCCAGGTTCAAGCAATTCTCCTGTCTCAGCCTCCCAAGTAGCTGGGACTACAGGTGCCTGCCACCACACCTAGCTAATTTTTGTATTTTTAGTAGAGATGGGGCTTCACCTTGTTGGTCAGACTGATCTCGAACTCCTGACCTCAGGTGATCCACCCACCTTGGCCTCCCAAAGTGCTGGGATTACAGGTGTGAGCCACTGCGCCCGGCCTGTTTTGTTTTTCCCGAAGAGACAGGGTCTCACTATGTTGCCCAGGCTGGCCACAACCACCTGGGCTCAAGTGATCCTCGTGCCTCAGCCTTCCAAGTAAGTGAGACTATAGGCATTTGCCACCACGCCCGGCTAGTTCAGATTATTTTTAATTAATAAGTAATAATACATGTGGTACAAAATTCAAAAGGCAGCAGGAAAAAGCATGTATCCCCTCTGAATCAGCTCCCCAGCCCCCTGGACCCTTCCCCAAAGTTTGGGCCTACTAAGAATCCCTTACAATGGTTTCCAGGGCTGGTGCTGACATCTACAAGCATAGAGGTAGGAATCATTTAAAAAACCCAAACAGAGCTCATTCTATGCATTTCTCTGCAGTAGTCTTGTCCTTTTTAAAATTATTATGAAATGTATTAGGCATACCAAAAGGATGGAGAATAACAAACAGCCATGCCCACCACCCAGCTTCAGACATCAAACATTACAGGTGCAATACAAGTCCTTCATACCATCCAGATTCCACCCTCTTTCCTCCCACCGTAGAAGTAACCACTGCCCTGAACTTGGCATTCATCATTTCTGTGCCTGTTTTTATTCGTTTATTGCATATGTATGCTTCTATAAACAATATGTAGTATTATTGTGCTCATTTTAAAACCTTATATTAATGGCCTCTAGCTCATGCATAATAAATTAGCAATCCTTATGAAGAGAACCAAGCCCAGCACATAGTCATCACTCAATTAAATGTTGGCCACAATTATCACTGATATTATAGCTATTGGCAATCACGAATCCTTCTGCAGCTGGCTTATTTTGTTTAATAGTATTTTGAGATCCATCCAAGATGACAGATGTAGTCTAAATCATTTATATTCACAGTTGAGTAGTATTTTATTCTGTGAATATATCAAAATTATTTAGCTATTCATCTGTCAATGGATTTTCAGATTATTTCCAATTTTTCACTATTAAAAACAATGCTATTTTGAGGGGGAGGGATGGCTAGGTGGAGCACAGAGGATTTTTAGGGCAGTGAAACTATCTTGCATGATACGTGTCATTATTCATTTGTCCAAACCCATAGAACGCACACCACCAACAGTGCACCTTAACATAAACTATGGGCAGGTGGGTGATGGCGATGTTTCCACGTAGGTTCATTGATTGTAAGAAATGGACCACTCTGGTGGGGAACGTTGACATTGGAGAGGCTGCTGTGTGCCGGGCCAGGAATATATGGGATATCTATGTACCTTCTACTCAGGTTTACTGTGAACTTAAAACTGCTAAAAAAAAAAAATTAGTCTTGGCCAGCGCAGTGGCTCATGCCTGTAATCCCAGCATCTTGGGAAGCCAAGACAGGAGGATCACTTGAGGTAAGGAGTTTGAGACCAGCCTGGCCAACATGACAAAACTCTGTCTCTACTAAAAATACAAAAATTAGCTGGGCATGGTGGCGCACGGCTGTAGTCCCAGCTACTTAGGAGTCTGAGGCAAGAGGATTGCTTGAACCTGGGAGGCGGAGCTTGCAGTGAACCAAGATCCTGCCACTGCCCTCCAGCCTGGGTGACAGAGCGAGACTCTGCCTCAAAAAAAAAAAAAAAAAAAAAAACTCTAATAAAAATTTGAAAACATTTATTTTCTACATTATGCTAAATGAAAGAATCCAGTCACAAACAAACACATATTATATGATTCCATTTACATGAAATATCCAGAACAAGCAAATCCACAGAGACAGAAAGTAGACGAGTGGTCGCCAGGAGTTTGGGTGGCGAGAGGAGGATGGGAGGGACTGCTAATGGGCAGGGGATTTCCTCAGGGGTGATGAAAATTTTCTGGAATTAAATAGTGATGATATTTCCATAATTCTGTCAGTACGCTAAAAACCATTGGATTGTACAATGTAAATAGGTAAATTATATGGTATGCAAATTATCTCAAAAAATAAATCTATTTTTTGAGAAAAAGAAAACCAAAATCAATGCTTTTCTAAATGTAATGTGGGATCCTAGATTGGATCCTGAAACAGAAAAGGACATTCATGGAAAAATTGATGAAACCCAAATAAAATCTGTCGTTTAATTAATAACATTCTACCAATGTTCATTTCTTGGTTTTCATAAATGTATCACAATTAAGATGTTAACTATAGGAGAAAACTGAGCAGGGTAGTATACAATAATTCTCTGTATCGGATTTGCAACTTCTCTGTAAATCTGAAATGATTCCAAAATTAAAAATGTATTTTAAAAGCAAATGCTGTGATGAGCGCCCACGTGCACAGCTAGCAGGGCAACTCTCAGGTGCTTGAACAGGAGTGGAACTGCTGAGTCATCTCCGACTCTGTGGAAATTACTGAACTGTTCCCTGCAGGGCCTGTGCCTTTGTTAGTCAACGGTGTAGCCTGGCGATGGTTCCCAGGCATCATTGTTCTTTATAGGCTGTCCAGTTCCTTTGTGCAGATGTTCATTAGCGTATGGAACCAGCCCCTGTGGATTGGCAGCTAAGTTGTCTCCTTTATGAACGTGCTCCTGTAGCGAAGATAAATCCTTAGAAGCCGAACTGTGAGCTGAAGGACATGTTTAATGGGTGCCCGCCCACCCCTACCCCCCCAGATGATATCAGGGCACACATATCAGCATGGCAACATTTTCCATGCACAAACCCATGCCCATTTTTTGCTGGATCCAAATAAGAAATGCAAACATCTCTGATAGTTACCGTTGCTGCCGAAGGAGTGAAGGACACACCATCCCCCAGTATGCCAGATTAGTATATTGATTATGTGAAAGGAAAAGAAAAATTCAGGACCCCAATCCACTCTGCCCAAAGGAAAGAACTAAACTGAGAGCTGAGTCGTGCAAGAAGCTGCTTTTCCTTTTGTTCCCAAGCAGAGAGTGATGGATAAAAGGCGAAACATCGCTCTGTGTTCACTGGACCTTGTGTAAAGAATACGTAACTGACGATTCCCCGACTGCCCCTTTTCTCTTGCATCATGGGAATTCCACAGTGTGGCCATGCCCTCCCTCCTTCCCCTCCAGCCTGCTTTTCCCTTTAAATACTGAAGCCCTCAAAACTACCTTTGGAGAAAGGCACAGGCCTGTCTCCTGGGCACGCATCCTTAACCTTGGCAAAATCAACTTCTAAATGGATTGAGACCTGTCTCAGACACTTTTTGGTTTACAATTATTTCATGTTGAAAACTGGAGGAACTGAAAACTGGAGAAATGATGCCTGGGAACCATCACCAGTAGTTTCAGAAAGGGTGAGGTGACCTGTCACTTCCTGCATGCTGGGAGCCATAAGGATGCCTCTGGGAGGGGTCCCCTCTCCCAACCAGGGCAAGAAAGCAGCCCTTATCACCAAGACTGGACATCAGGGGCTGCAATGGGCCTGAATAAACATAGATAACGCAGTCGCCCTCATCTTCCACCTGCTTTACACGCCCCCATACGTCTCCAAGTGACTCCCCGAGAAAACTGATTGCTCCAGCCAGATTTTCTTTGACCTATCGTTTCTTCTCAAATTTATCACTCTTTGCCAAAAAAACATAAAAGCATCTTTGTATTCTTGGGTGGGTCTGAAAAGAAAAAGAAAGAAAGAAAAAGGAGGCTGGGCACAGTGGCTCAGGCCTGTAATACCAGCACTTTCGGAGGCCAAGGCGGGTGGAACACCTGAGGTCAGGAGTTCGAGACCAGCCTCGCCAACATGGCGAATCCCCGTCTCCACTACAAAAACACACAAAAAAGTAGGCCGGGCGCAGTGGCTCAAGCCTATAATCCCAGCACTTTGGGAGGCCGAGACGGGCGAATCACGAGGTCAAGAGATCAAGACCATCCTGGGTAACACAGTGAAACCCCGTCTCTACTGAAAAATATAAAAAACTAGCCAGGCGAGGTGGTGGGTGCCTGTAGTCCCAGCTACTTGGGAGGCTGAGGCAGGAGAATGGCATAAACCCGGGAGGCGGAGCTTGCAGTGAGCTGAGATCCGGTCACTGCACTCCAGCCTGTGTGAAAAAGCGAGACTCCGTCTCAAAAAAAAAAAAAAAAAAAAGTTAGCCGGGTGTGGTGGCACACACCTGTAATCCCAGCTACTCAGGAGGCTGAGGCAAGAGAATCACTTGAACCTGGGAGGCAGAGGTTGCAGGGAGCCAAGATCACACCACTGCACTCCAGCCTGGGTGATAGAGTGAGATTCTGTCTCAAAAATAAATAAAAATAAAAATAAAATAAAAATAAAAATAAAATAAAATAAAATAGTAAAAGCATCTCGCTTGGGTTACATCTCCAGACTTCCCTCCTTTGTAAAGATCCCCACTAGCATGCAAAACTCAAAACTCATAAAGCGTGTGTGCTTTTCTCCTGCTCATCTGCCTGGTGTTGATTTAGTTTCTAGAGCTGGCTGAAGAGCCCACGAACAGCTAAAGCGGGGCAGGAGGTGATCTCTGGCTCCCCTACAATGCTTTCTAAACTATGCCAAAAAGTAGTAGCCTAAGACAGTCCTAAATGTGTATTATTTTCTGCTGTTTCTGAGGGTCAGGAAGTGGGGAGAAGCTTACCTGGGTGGTTTCGGCTTATGGTCTCATGAGGTTTCAGCTGAGATGAAAAACAGAAAGTCATGATTCATGAGAGTGAGCCTGGCTGACTTTCTCGTGACAAAGGACATGGAGGGGATGGAAGAGATTGCTGGGGATGGAAGATTTGTTTCCAAAGCGGCTTGCTCACCAGGATACTGGCAGGGGGCCTCAGTTCCTCTCCACACTGACCTCTCCATACGGCTGCTTGAGTGTCCTCATGACAGGGCGCTGGCTTCTCGAGGAGCTAATAATCTAAAACAATAAGGCAGGCCAGGCGTGGTGGTTCAAGCCTGTGATCCCAGCACTTTGGGAGGCCGAGATGGGCAAATCACTTGAGCCCAGGAGTTTGAGACCAGCCAAGGCAACACAGCGAAACCTCATTTCTACAAAAAATACAAAAATTAGCCAGGCATGATGGCACACACTTGTGGTCCCAACTACTTGGGAGGCTGAGGCAGGAGAATCACTTGAACTCAGGAGGTGGAGGCTGCATTGAACTGAGATTATGCCATTGCACTGCAGCCTGGATGACAGAGTGAGACCCTGTCTCAAAAAAAAGAAAGAATGAAAAAGAAAAAGAAAAGCATCTATCAAAAAACCCCACAGGTAACATATACGTAAGGGTGAAAGATTGCATGCTTTCTTCCTAAGAATGAGAACAAATGTGTTCACTCTCACCACTCTTATTCAACACAGGGCTAGGGCTCTAGCCACTGGAATAAGGCAAGAAAAGAAATAAAAGATCAGAAAGATACACATCGAAAAGGAAGAACTGAAACCACCTGTTTGCAGATGACATGATTGTCTATGTAGAAAATCCCAAGGAATCTACCAAAAAACTTTCTAGAAAACTTGCTACAAAAAAAAAAAGAAGGCCAGATGAGGGGGCTCACACCAGTAATCCTAGCACTTTGGGAGACCAAGAAGGGAGGATCACCTGAGTCCAGGCGTTTGAGACCAGCCTGGGCAACATAGGGAGACCCCCATCTCTATAAAATTTTATTTTTATTCTATGTTTTTAAATTATTATTATTTTGAGACAGAGTCTTACTCTGTCACCCAGGCTGGAGTGCAATGGTGTGGTCTCAGCACACTGCAACCTCCACCTCCCAGGTTCAAGCAATTCTCCTGCCTCAGCCTCCCGAGTAGCTGGGACTATAGGTGTGCACCACTACACTCAGCTAATTTTTGTATTTTTAGTAGAGATGGGGTTTCACCATGTTGGCCAGGCTGGTCTTAAACTCCTGACCTCAGGTGATCTGCCCACCTTGGCCTCCCAACATGCTGAGATTACAGGCATGAGCCACTGCACCTGGCCCCCAGATTTTATTTTTTAATTAGCCAGGTCTGGTGGCTCACACCTGTAGTCCCAGCTACTTGGGAAGTTGAAGTGGGAGGGTCATGTCAGCCTAGGAGGTCAAGGCTGCAGCAAGCTGTGATTGTGCCACTGCACTTTAGCCTAGGTGACAGAGCAAGACCCTGTCTCAAAAAAAAAAAAACAAAAAATGACACACACCAAAGGTGTTGAATGAGAAAAAACAAAAGTAAATATAAATAAATAAATAAAAATGATACTAAAATCTCAGCCCCTAGAAGAGCACAGTGGGTAGACCCTCCATCTTTGTGGGCTCTTCGTTGGCACCACATGGGCTTCTCGCACACAGCCCTGCCTCGTCAGTGTTGCGCTCCGGATGAGCTGGACTAGTGCAGTGACACGGAGCAGGCAGGAGGCCAGTACTCGCTGCCAGGGTGGGGGTCTCCAAGTGCTGGGAGTCAGGAGCTCGCTGGGTAGTCCTCAGCCCCAGAACCCACAGGGAGTTCCCACGGGACCTCAGTGCTGTACTTCTTGGAGCAAAGTCCTTAAAGATAAATATCATCAATAAAACTAAATGTTTAGAATTTAATCCTTTGTATTTCAAGGGTTACTACCCATTCACTTTATGTATGCTATAGAAAAAAAGGGGTCCTTATATTTCATTTACTGAAAGCAAAAAAAAAAAAAAAAAACACCCACAGGCTGGTGCAGTGGCTCATGTCTGTAATCCCAGCACTTTGGGAGGCCGAGGCAGGCAGATCACGAGGTCAGGAGTTTGAGACCATCCCGGTTAACACAGTGAAACCCCGTATCTACTAAAATACAAAAAAACTAGCCGGGTGTGGTGGCAGGCTCCTGTAGTCCCAATTACTTGGGAGGCTGAGGCAGGAGAATGGCATGAACCTGGGGGGCGGAGCTTGTAGTGAGCCAAGATTGCGCCACTGCACCCCAGCTTGGGTGACAGACCGAGACTCCATCTCAAAAAAAAAAAAAAAAAAAAGAGGCTGAAGCAGGATAATCACTTGAACCCAGGAGGCAGAGGTTGCAGTGAGCCGAGTTCGTACCACTGCACACCAGCCTGGGCAACAGAGTGAGACCCTGTCTAAAAAATTAAAAAAAAAAAAAATCTGCGTCAGTTCCTTTTTTCTTTTTTTCTTTTCTTCTTCTTCTTTTTTTTTTTTTTTAAGAGACAGGGTCTCTTAAGTGATCCTCTCCTCTAAGCCTCCCAAATAGCTGGGAGTACAGGTGCACCCCACCACACCCAGCTATTTGTTTTATTTTTTGTAGAGACAAGGTCTTGCTATGTTGCCCAGACTGGTCTTGAACTCTAGGCCTCAAGCAATCCTCCTGTGTTGGCCTCCCAAGGTGCTGGGAGAACAGACATGAGCCACCGTGCCCAGCCACTATTTCTAAAAAAACATCTCTCAGTTGGTGAGAGAGTGGGACAGAAGTGGATGCAGGTCCTGGTCATGGCGAAGTTCTGACCTTTACTTTGTCACAAAGCACATGAATGCTTGAATAGCCACAGCCAGCCACATGTGAAGCAACTCCAAAGGATAACGAAATTATAACCAAACAGGACCGCCCAGGGCAAGAGAGAGGGCCCTGGTGCTTTGCCTGCCTGTCAGGTATCTCCCCTCTGCTAAGACTACCTCGGCTTTCCTTTGTGGGAGCCCTCTCCCACACTCAGTCCCCAGTGCTAGGGGTGGCCCATGTGACCTGGCCTGGCTAGTATCTTCCATCCCTGGCTATAGGGATTGGTTCAGGAATGGGTGCATGACCAAAGTCAAATCAGTAAGTCCAGGTCTGAAGATCTGCACTGGAACAACTGGGCTGGAGGAGGACCTCGCTGATGGGGTGCTGTGCTACGTGCCACTAGGCATTTCCCGTCCCTTCATGAGGAGACTCTGCCTTAGAATGAAGTGACACAGGGCAAAACAGGCCTAGGAAAGAGAAAGACCAAGGCCCGAGAACACAGCAGAGATCCTGGATCCAACCCTACCTGAAGGTAGATGTACTTCTGGCCTTCCAATACACAAGCCAGCAAATTCCCTTCTTTGCCTCAGTCAGTTTGATTGCAACTTTTATCATTCATTTTCCATCTGATACAGGAAGTTAAGCCTTCTCTGGTATGGGTCAGCCTGAGGCTCCCAAGATGTTCACAGAAAAGGTACAGTGAATTCAACGAGAGACAGAATGCTATCATGGCTGGCCCTCATAACCATGAGGCCTCTGAGAGACCCAGCTTAGCTGCTGCTTGTTTAGATGACACAGACATCCATTTTTAGGGTTGTATTGCAGCACCGGTCTTGGTTATTCCCCTGAATATGCAGATCCCCACTTACCCCTGGAAGGCTAAAAAAGTCACACGTGCTCTTCACCCCCACTCCCTCACCTTGCCGAGTCCTGAGTCCTGGTTAGATCAGAAAAATCACACGGCCATACAAACTAATGCCACTATAAATATATAATCTATTCCTGGAACTAATAAGCAATTATACCAAGGTTGCAGGACACAAAGTTAATGTACGAAAGCCATTTGCTTTCCCAAATACCAGCAATGAACAAGTGTAGACTGAAATTTCTGGCCGGGCACAGTAGCTCACGCCTGTAATCCCAGCACTTTGGGAGGCCAAGGCGGGTGGATCACAAGGTCAGGAGATCGAGACCATCCTGGCTAACACGGTGAAACCCCGACTCTACTAAAAATACAAAAAAATTAGCTGGGCGTGGTGGCGGCGCCTGTAGTCCCAGCTACTCAGGAGGCTGAGGCAGGAGAATGGCGTGAACCTGGGAGGCAGAGCTTGCAGTGAGCTGAGATTGCGCCACTGCACTCCAACCTGGGCAACAGGGTGAGACTCCATCTCAAAAAAAAAAAAAAAAAAGAAAAAAAACAAATTACAGTAAGTTTTAACATAACACAGTCGATAGGTTCCTGGAAACTAACTTTAAGTGAAATAATGGTCTGTATAACAAAACCAATTTACCACAGACTAACTCATATAAACAACTCCAGCCTGGGCGACAGAGTGAAACTCCGCCTCAAAAAAAAAAAAAAAAAAAAAAAAAAAAAGAGTTCTTCCAGCATACAGTAAGTCATTTTGCTTAAAGTCATTGTTTTCAAGAAGCTATCAAGGACATTAAGTGAGGATAATTGTATAAATGCGTCTCAAACAGCAGTGTGGTCCCCACATTCCTAGTATAATATCCCCTCAGATCCTGCAGAAGCAAGCACCTGAACAGGGCTGCTACCAGTTTTTGTGTCCTCTAAATCTTTGTCCACATCAGTGCCAGAATGATCCTTCAAAAATACAGATCGGGTCACTTCTGTGCTTAAAATTCAGTAACTCCTCACTGCATTTAAAATGAAATCCAATTGTCTTGCGATGACCTATGAATCTTTCTGATCTGCCCCTGCCTGTGTCTCTATTCTCCACATGCGCCAGATGCTTCAGCTGCTTCGAAGCCCTTGATCACACACACGTCTCAGCCTTGCCTCTCCTGCTAGTCAGACTTCCCTGTTTCTCTTGGTTTACTTGAACTTGTTCTTTCAGACTCAGGTCACTTCTGACCTCCTCCCAGAATCTTCCCCTGAATCCACCCTCCTTCCTCTGAGTGACCGTGGTCTCTGTACCTTTCATGTAATATCGAAATTATCTGTTTTTCACTATATCACAGACTTCAAGACTGAATCATTCTCTATTTGCTTTTTAAAAAATTAACCATTTTAAGTGTACAATTCAGCAGCATTTCATACATTTACAGTGTGTGCAACCAACCCCTCTATTTAGTTCCAGAACATTTATATCACCCTTAAAAAGAAACCCTGTACCCATTAGCAATCATTCCCCACTCCCTTCTTCTCCCAGCCCCTGACAACCACAAGTCTGATTTCTGTCTCTGGATTTACTGAGATTGTCTCTTTTATGCTCCCATCACCAATTATTAAGCAAAGAGGCGGGAGTGGGAAATCCAGTTTGCACGGAGGGCAACCAAGCTGTCCTGAGTTAATGGCCCCATCTAGTGGCTAGTATAGGAAATGTCACTCAATCTCTTCCCCATCGCAGGTCGCTCCAGACCCATAGGGGGTACTGGTCCAGCAAGCCCTCTGTATTTCCTTTTACCAGTCATTAATCTCCTTTAAGCAAAATCTTGGTCAAATATCACACAACTCTTTTTCTCCACCCAGATCAGATGACTAGACAAATTATGTCAATATCACTCTTTGACCACAGACAGATATTTCACTCTCCCACCCTTTCCCTGAGGTCATATCCCTTTCAGGACCAAGCCTTATTCAGGTACTCTTTCCAAGTGCGCACTCCTGACCCAAACATCTGTTAAACCCCAAGGCTTAAAGTTCTAGTATATTGTTACTGTTTGATATCCAGAAAAATGCCTGGATGGTCTCACGGTGATCAAGACTTCAGGGCTGGCCTTCCATTCTGTGTTCTTGCTTCCTCTTTTCTTTGTCCCCTTGAAGATTTTCTTGATCTTTTTGCAAGCTCAACTTTACATTTAAAAGATACCTATAACAATTTATCTACCATTTTTGGTGTTGTATGGCAAGAGTTTTCATAATGTCTAGCTAAAAATACTTCCAGAACTGAAAGTCCTTGTTTGAATTTTCACCATGCGCATGTAATGAATCACTTGTGTATTTGTAAGAAAGGAAGTAAACAGAAAATAAAAAGAGAGGAGGAGGGAAAGAGAAGCCCATTTGTTGGAAGGAGAATTAAAGATAAAGTAACAAATATGATACACATTTTGACTTCTTAGATTGGCAGAGGTTTTTCTTTTTGAGACGGGGTCTTGCTCTGTCACCCAGGCTGGAGTGCAGTGGCACAATCATGGCTGACTGCAGCCTTGACCACCTGGACCCAAGTGAGTCTCCCACCTTCGCCTACCAAGTAGCTGGGACCACAGGCACACACCATTATGCCCAGTTAATTTATTACTATTATTATTATTCATAGAGATGGGGTCATACTACGTTGCCCAGGCTGGTCTTGAATCCCTGGGCTGAAGTAATCCTCCCATCTTGGTCTCTCAAAGTACTGGGATTATAGGTGTGAACCAACAGGCTCAGCCTAAAATTGTTATCCCTGAATTCTGCAAAAATAAGAAGAAACATGCTCTCGCATGTAAATGAGTGCCAAACATGCTAGAGGGAAATGTACTCATTGACTCAGTTGATCAGTTGGGATTTGTATTTGGACTCATGGTAGAGACTAGAAATAATAATGGTTTAGATAAAATAGAAGTTTACTTCTCCGTCTCATTTTCTAAAAAGGTCCTAAAACAAGTTGGGTGCGATTGCTCACGTCTGTAATCCCAGCACTTTGGGAGGTCAAAGTGGGAGGATCACTTGAACCCAGTTCAAGACCAGCCTGACCAACATAGCAAGCCCAATCTCTACAAATAATAATGAAAAAAAATTAGCCAGGCATTGTGGCACACACCTGTGGTCCCATCTACTCGAGAAGCTGAGGTGGGAGAATGGCTTGAGCCCTTGCCACTGCATTCCAGGTTTGGTGACAGAATAAGACTGTGTCTCAAAGGAAAAAAAAGTCCTAAAGCAGGCAAAACTAGTGGGATAGCTCCATGATGCAAACATGAATCCAAAGTCTTTCAGGATGCCTTGTGGTTGAAAATGGCTGGGAGAGCTCAAGGTGCCTCGTGGTCAAAAATGGCTGGCAGAGCTCCAGCCATCAGCCATCACACCCACATTCCAGAGAATAGAAAGGAGAAATGGGAAGAGTGGTGAGATCAAAGGATACTCCAGCTGTCTGTCCTTCTAATGACCAGTCCCAGAAATCCTCCACAATTGAGCTTTCCTTCCAGAACAGTCACAGAGCTAAATCAGATGACAAGTGACAGACAATTGTAGTCTTTCAACTGCATTGTAATGCTGAAGAAACTTGGAAACTTGGCACCGTAACAAAGAAGAAAGTAGGGAAGGCATATGGGGTATCAGTGTCACACTGGGCAATCCCACTGCTGAATATTCACCCTCCAGACTCAGATGCACAAGTGTGCATTGAGACTCAGGACAGCACTGTAGTAACAGAAAGATGCAGAAAGCCAGTAAATGTCTTTTGATGGGGTTGACCTGACATTCACACACAAATGAAATTCTCTGCAGAGGGTACCAAAAGAATGAGGTAGAGAAAGATGGGCAAGCTGGGCGTGGTGGCTCACGCCTGTAATGCCAGCACTTTGGGAGGCCTAGACAGGTGGATCACCTGAGGTCAGGAGTTCAAGGCCAGCCTGGCCAACATAGTGAAACCCCGTCTCTACTAAAAATACAAAAAAATTAGCTGGGCATGGTGGCGGGCACCTGTAATCCCAGCTACTCAGGAGGCTGAGGCAGGAGAATCGTTTGAACCCGGGAGGCGGAGGTTGCAGTGAGCCGAGATGGCGCCGCTGCACTCCAGCCTGGGCAACAAGAGAGAAACTCCGTCTATCACATTGAAAAAGCAGGTCGTAGAAGGTAAAGTACAGTATGATCCCTTTGTACACAAAAAGAGATTTCTGTACTATACAGACATGCTCCTATGTGCGGAGAAATTTTCTGTAAAATCACCCATAAATTATTGACATAGCCACCTCAAAGAAGGGAGAAAAAGGAGAAAAAAGAGGAAGGCTTTATTTTTTCACATTACACTGATCTGTACTGTCTGGATTGCTTTGGAACCTTTTTTTTCTTCTTCGAGATGGAGTTTTGTTCTTGTTGCCCAGGCTGGAGTGCAATGGCACGATCTCGGCTCACCGCAACCTCTGCCTCCCGGGTTCAAGCAACTCTCCAGCCTCAGCCTCCCGAGTAGCTGAGATTACAGGTGTCCACCACCACACCTGGCTAGTTTTGTATTTTTAGTAGAGATGGGGTTTCTCCACGTTGATCAGGCTGGTCTCAAACTCCCAACCTTGGGTGATCCGCCCACCTTGGCCTCCCAAAGTACTGGGATTACAGGCGTGAGCCACCACGCCCGGCTTGCACTCATATTTTTATATTAAATATGTTCGTTCAGAAAAGTAACAGTAAAATAAATAAAAAGGTCTGACAATGGCTTAGAGGCCTCCCTCAGATTGCGCCACACCCTCCTGCTGCCCCATCCTAGGCTCTGAAGTTACAACACTCAAGAGAAATGCAGCTTCTGAACTACTTTCTTTGGTTGTAATTGTTGGGGCTGGAATGACGGCTTTAAGAAATATTCTTGCATTCCTTTAGGGCTAGTGTGCCTCCCATTTTCCCTGGGGCTTGCTGCCACCGGTGTTCCCCTCCCTCTGCTGCTCCAGCCTCCTGCTCAAGGTCCCCGTGACCCCCATGCTGAAGGAGGGGTCAGATCTATCTTCATCTCCCCTGTGTCCACCACAGCCTCTGACACTATGGCCGCACTTCCTCTTTGGGATGTCCTGGCCACCGTCTCCCAGGACCCCATCATCCTATCACTGCCTGTTGTTTCTGGGTCTTCTTTGGGGGTCTCTTCTCTTCTCCCTGACCTCTAAATCCTGGGGTGCCCCGGGTTTCACCCTTGGCCATCTTCCCGGTCGGCAAACACCACATCTAGGGGTTTAATCCAATCCACGGTTCTAGTTCTAACATAAGCTTACAATTCTAACACTTACATTCCCATTTGGGTCTCATCCCTGAACCCCACACAGAATTCCAGCAGGTGCTTGGATGTCTAACGGGCAGTCAAGGAACCTCCCTCAGTCCTTCCCGTTTCAATAAAAGGCAACTCCATACTTCCTGTTGCAGGCACCAAAAACCTTGGACTCATTCTGACTCCTTTCTTTTCCTTTGCTGTGTCTAATCTGCTAGCAATTCCCACTGGGTCTGTCGTGAAAGCGCAGCCAAACGCTGAGCCCCGCGTCTCCCGCTCCGCTGATGCTGCCCCTGTCTACGCCTCCACACCTCTTGCCTGGGTTACTGAACTGACCTCTCAACTGGGGTTCCTTCCTCCTCCTGTGCCCCCTTAAAGATCTTCTGAACACAAATTCATCTCCCTGCTTGGCTGTGAACCCTGGAGTGGCTCCCATTTCACTCAGGGTCAGACCGAAGTCCACACCGCACAGCGTACAGTGTCTGCATTAGACAATGAATGAAATCCATTTCAGTGAGCTGGTCGGGAAACCAAACCATTACTTAGGCTGTTGTTTCTGCGGGAAGATGAATTCTGAGCCCTACACTGCGGATTAATTAAACCACATCAAAATTCTCAAATTCTGCAGGAAAAAAATCCTACCGTAAACAAAGTAAAAGACAAAAGGAAAAACAGGGGAGAAAGGTAGGCAAATACTATAAACAAACAGCACACGGAGAAAAACAAATATTTTCTAAACAAATGTAAAACTGCTACCCTCTCATAGCGAGAGGTGCATTAAACCCACAGTTGAGACCACCTCAACCTATTGGCAAAGCTTTTTTTTTTTTTTTTTGAGACGGAGTCTCGCTCTGTCGCCCAGGCTGGAGTGCAGTGGCGCGATCTCAGCTCACTGCAAGCTCTGCCTCCCGGGTTCACGCCATTCTCCTGCCTCAGCCTCCCGAGTAGCTGGGACTACAGGCACCCGCCACCACACCCAGCTAATTTTTTGTTTTTGTATTTTTAGTAGAGATGGGGTTTCACTGTGTTAGCCAGGATAGTCTCAATCTCCTGACCTCGTGATCCACCCGCCTCGGCCTCCCACAGTGCTGGGAATTACAGGTGTCAGCCACCGTGCCCGGCCTATTGGCAAAGCTTTTTTTAACCTGCTAATGAGCAGCACCAGCCATGGCGCAGAAGGCGAGCAAGCTGGTTCTCCCCACGGCAGGCGGCTATTAGTTTCCACCCAAATGTACAAGAACGAAGAACTGAATCACATGCCCAGGGTGACAAGGCAGGAAGTGTGGGGCCAGGATTTGAACCCAGGCTGACTCCTGGGCTGAGTCTCCTGGTCGTCTTTCCGGAAACCAAACCCTATTCATGGCTCTCTGCTCTGGCAAGCTGTTGGGTACAAGACCCACCACAACGGGGAGAGAAGGGCGGGGATCCCGGCTCTCAGAGTTGCTCAACCGAGGGCCACAGAGCTTTCATTTGAAAAGCAACACGTGGCCGGGTGCAGTGGCTCACGCCTGTAATCCCAGCACTTTGGGAGGCCAAGGCCAGCGGATCACGAGATCAGGAGATCGAGACCATCCTGGCTAACCCGGTGAAACCCCATCTCTACCAAAAACACAAAAAATTAGCCGGGCGTTGTGGCGGGGCAGGAGAATGGAGTGAACCCGGGAGGCTGAGGTTGCAGTGAGTCGAGATCGCACCACTGCACTCCAGCCTGGGCGACAGATATAGGCTCCGTCTCAAAAAAAAAAAAAAAAAAAAAAAGAAAAGCAACACGTATCACACTAATGCCGCCAGCTGACGTGGCAGATCACTCATCAAGCACCTTCTGGGCTCCCGGGACTGACCTTGCAGGGGAGGGGAAGAGAAAATAAGGACCCTGTGCAGAATGCCCAGGCAGACGTCACAGCACATGGACCTCTTGGGGGCGGTGGCCTGGGCTCCTGCGGCTGCCGGCACAGACAACCAGGCTCGGTGGCCTCGAACAACACAAACGTCTCCCCTTACAGAGCTGCAGGCCGGAAGTCTGACCAGGTCTGCTGGGCTGAAGTTAGGGTGTCCACGGGGCTTCCTTCCTGCTGGAGGCTCACGGGGGATCCACTTTGTTCCCCGGCCGGTTTCCAGAGGCCGTGGTGCTCCTTGCGATCCTGGCCACTGCCTCTTCCACCTGTAGGGACCCTTCAGATCGCACTGGGCTCACTCAGATGATTGAAAGGAATCTGCCTTAAAAAAAAAAAAGTGGTAAAATACACAAAGCATAAAAATCACCATTTTAACCGCTTCTCCATGAACAGTTCACTGACTTGCAGCACGGTCACACTGCTGCGCTGCCGTCGCCACCCATCCAGCTCCGGAACGCCCACATTTTCCGCAAGGGTTCACGAGGGTTTGTCTGACTCCTCCAAACCTCACGTTGGAATTGATCCCACATATTGAAAGTGAGGCCTAAGGAAAGTGCTTGGGTCATGGGGGCGAATCCCTCATGAATAGATTAATGCCCTCCCCAGTGGCGGGAGGGAGCTGTTGGTTTTTGTGAGAGCTGGTTATTCAAGAACCTGCACCTGCCCCCCTTGCTTCCTCTTCCCCATGTGATCTGAGCGCACTTGGGCTCCCCTTCCCCTCCCCTATGAGTGGAAGCAGCTGAGGCCTCCCCAGGAGCGGACACCGACATCATACTCCCTGTACAGCCTGCAGAACCCTGAGCCAAATCTCTTTCCTTTAGAAATTACCCAGCCTCGGCCGGGCGCCGAGACTCACGCCTATAATCCCAGCACTTTGGGAGGCTGAGGCGGGTGGATCACCTGAGGTCAGGAGTCCGAGACCAGCCTACATAGTGAGGCCAACATAGTGAAACCCCATCTCTACAAAAAAATTAGCTGGGCGTGGCAGCAGGCGCCTGTAATCCCAGCTACTCAGGAGGCTGAGGCAGGAGAATCGCTTGAACTCAGGAGACGGAGGTTGCTGTGAGTCGAGATTGCACCACTGCACTCCAGCCTGGGCAACAAGAGCAAAACTCTGTCTCAAAAAAAAGGGGAAGGGAAGGGAAGGGAAGGGAAGGGAGGGGAGGGGAGGGGAGGGGAGGGGAGGGGAGGGGAGGGGAGGGGAGGGGAGGGGAGGGGAGGGAAATTACCCAGCCCCAGGTATTCCTTTATGGCAACACAAAGAGACTAAACCATCTTCCCAAATGGACACTCTGTGCCTATTAAACATTAGCTCCATCCCCGACCCCAGGCCCTGGCAGCCACCATTCTCCGTCTCTGTGATTTGACTGCTCTAGGGACCTCACAAGTGGCACCCTACCGCATTCGTCTTTTTGTGGCTGGCTTCTTTCACTTAGCATAACATCTTCAAGGCTCATCCGTGTCGTAGCGTGTCAGGATTTCCTTTTTGAGAGACAGGGTCTCTCTGTTGCCCAGGCTGGAGTGCAGTGGTGGGACTATATAGCTCACTGTAACCTCAAACTCCTGGGCTCAAGGGATCCTCCAAGCTCAGCCTCCTGAACAGCTAGGACCATCCTTCCTTTCAAAGGCTGAATAATATTCCCCCGTCTGTATTTACCACATTTGATTTATCCACTCACCCACAGATGGACAGTGAGCTGCTTCTACCTTTTGGCCAGAGAATAATGCTGCTGCTATGAATATGGGTGTAGCAATATCTCTCTGAGACCTTGTTTTCAACTATTTGGGGTATATACCCAGAAGAGGTATTGCTGCATCATATGGTACTTTTTTTTCTTTTTTTAAAGGATTTGCTATACTGTTCACAGCATCTGCCACATTTTACCTTCTCACCAACGGTGTAAGAGGGGCTCAATTTCCCCACATCCTCACCAACTCTTGTGACTGTGTTTCTTCATGGTAGTCACCCTTATGGGTGTGAGATGTTACTGCAGTATCTTGGCTCTGTCCCCCATTCTCGAGTGAGGTGATGCAATCATAGCTCACGGCAGCCTTGACCTCCTGGGCTCCAGCAATCCTCCTGCCTCAGCCTCCTGAGTAGCTGGGACTACAGGCGGGTCCCACCACACTCAGCTAATTTTTAATTTTTTGTAGAAACAAGGTGTCCCTATGTTGCCCAGGCTGGTTTCAAACTTCTGGGCTCAAGTGATCCTCCTGCCTCAGCCTCCCAAACAGCTGTGATTACAGGCGTGAGCCGCCGTGCCCAGCCTCCGTGTGGTTTTGATTTGCATTTCCCTAATGATAGGTGACGCTGGGAATCTTTCTCCTGCTCATTTTCCATCTGTGTATTTTCTTTGAGACATCTATTCAAATCCTTTATCCGTTTTTAAATGATTTGGGTTTGTTGTTTAACTGTAGTTCCCTACATATTCTGGACATTACCCCCTTATCAGATGTGAGACTTGCAAATATTTTTTCCCATTCTCTAGGTTGCCTTTTCATTGTTATGTCCTTCAATGCCATTTTTTAAATGACATCCAATTTACCTTTTTTTTTTTTTTGAGATGGAGTCCTGCTCTGTCGCCCAGGCTGGAGTGCAGTGGAGTAATCTCGGCTCACTGCAACCTCTCCCTCCCAGGTTCAAGTGATTCTCGTGCCTCAGCCTCCCAATTAACTGAGATTACAGGCGTGTGCCACCACACCTAGCTAATTTTTGTTTTTTTTTGTTTGTTTGTTTGTTTGTTTTTTTTTGAGGCAGAGTCTTGCTCTGTTGCCCGGGCTGGAGTGCAGTGGCCGGATCTCAGCTCACTGCAAGCTCCGCCTCCCGGGTTCATGCCATTCTCCTGCCTCAGCCTCCCGAGTAGCTGGGACTACAGGTGCCGGCCACCTCGCCAGGCTAGTTTTTTGTATTTTTTAGTAGAGACGGGGTTTCACCGGGTTAGCCAGGATGGTCTCGATCTCCTGACCTCGTGATCCGCCCGTCTCGGCCTCCCAAAGTGCTGGGATTACAGGCTTGAGCCACCGCGCCCGGCCGAATTTTTGTGTTTTTAGTAGAGATGGGGTTTCACCATGTTGGCCAGGCTGGTCTCAGACTCCTGACCTCAAGTGATCCAGCCGCCTTGGCCTCCCAAAGTGTTGAGATTACAGACGTGAACCACCATGCCTGGCCCAGCTTGGCTATTTTCCCTTTTGCTGTCTGTGTTTTTGGTTCTGTATCTAGAAATCATTGTCAAATCAGGAATGTCATGAAAGCTTCGATGTCATGAAGCTTTCCCTGTTTACTTCTACGAGTTTTATAGATTCAGGTCTCGTGTTTAGGTCTTTAATCCATTTTCAGTTAATGTTTCTGTCTGGTGAAAGGTAAGGGACCAACATCACTCTTTTGCATGTGAATATCACTTTCCCAGTGCCATGTGCTGAAAAGATAATCTCCCTATTTGAAGGCCAGCTGATTAGTAACCTTAATTCCATCTGCTACGTAATTCGCCTTGGCCATGTGGGATAACATCATTACAGGTTCTGGGGATTAGGATCTAGACATCTTTGGGAGGCCAGGATTCTGCCCACCAGGGGGTGATCGAGCCTGCAGGGACTCACGTGCATCTCATTCACACACCCTACTCAGGAGAACACAACTGACTTTTGAACAAGGGTGTGAACTGTGAGCATCCACTTATACACATATTTTTTTCAACCAAGCACATAAAAAATACAGTATTCAGGCTGGGCATAGTGGCTTATACTTGTAATCTCAGCACTTTCGGAGGCTGAGGCAGGAGGATGGCTTGAGGCCAGGAGTTCAAGACCAGCCTGAGTAACATAGTGAGATTCTGTCTCTACAAAGACCTAAAAAATAAAAAATAAAAAATAAAAAAAAAAATAAACCAGGCATGGTGGGTGTGCACCTGTGGTCCCAGCTGCTCAGAAGGCTGAGGTTGGAAATTGCTTAAGGGAGGTTGAAGCTGCTGTGAGCTATGGTGGTGTCACTCCACTGCACTCCAGCCTGAGTGACATAGATCCTGTCTCGAAAACAACAAAAAATAGAGTATTCACAGGAGGCAAAACCTGCACATGCAAGGCCGACCTTTCATAGATGTGGGTTCTGCAGGGCACTGGGGGACTTGATTATGTGCAGATTTGGGTACAGGAGGGAGGTCCTGGGCCCAATCTCCTGCAAATACCAAGGGACGGATCTCTTTCTACGTAATAGCAGGAGGTGTAATTCACAGACAATACTGACAAACATTACATCGAGAGATGGCGTATGTTAGTGGGAAGTCTGACAGTTCACAAATGACAATGGAGTTGTCTCAAACGGTTTTAATCGAAGAAGCACTATTATAACGATGACAGTAGGTAGAACAAAAGCACCTTATCACACAACGTAGAATTCTTTGACTGTGTTGCCGTCTGTGTGCATTTTCACAATTATCATCATGAAAAGCAGAGTGCGTCTTCCCAAGGGAGGTCAAACGGGTCAGAAGAAATAACCGGAGGGAAAATGGGAGAAAAGAAACAACAGAATTCAAAACACAGGACTGAGGGGCCAGGCGCTGTGGCTCACGCCTGTAATCCCAGACCTTCGGGAGGCCGAGGCAGGTAGATCACGTGAGATCAGGAGTTCGAGATCAGCCTGGCCAACATGGTGATACCCCATCTCTACTAAAAATGCAAAAATTAGCTGGGCGTGGTGGTGGGCGCCTATAATCCCAGCTACTCGGGAGGCTGAGGCAGGAGAATCACTTGAACTTGGGAGGCGGAGGCTTCAGTGAGCTGAGATCCTGCCACTGCACCACTGCACTCCAGCCTGGGCAACAGAGCGAGACAACGTCTCAAAAAAAAAACAAAAAACAAACCAAAAACCAAAAAACATGGGACTGAGATAAGAAAAGGAGAGAATCCTAATGTTTCAGGCAAAATAAGTAAAAATTATTAAAATGTACTGTTACCTTTTGTTGTTAAGATATATTCAGTGTGTTCCATCAGACTGTGGAGGTGTATCCTGGCAATACATCTCAAATGCAAGCAGGTAAATGAATCTAGCAGGCATCTGACTAGAAAGAGGGGTTCTTTTATCCTCCCTTTCAGATGAAGAAATTGGAGCTGAAAGTCAGCAAGGTGGGTATCAAAAACCGTGCTCACTTCATGAGGCCCCGGTGTGGAGGGACACAACAGGGAGAGCTATCTGAGAGGAGGCCCCTGGCCAGTCCCGAGCTGTGTTCTCAGATCTCCTTGTTCTCCTTTCGGAACTTCCTCTTCTCCTTGGTTAGAATTAAACATAGCGGTGGGGGCCAGGCACAATGGCTCACGCCTGTAATTCCGGCACTTTGGGAGGCCGAGGAGGGCAAATCACCTGAGGTCAGGAGTTTGAGACCAGCCTGGCCAACCTGGCAAAACTGTCTCTACTAAAAATACAAAAATTAGCCAGGCATGGTGGTGCACACCTGTAGTCCCAGCTACTTGGGAGGCTGAGGCAGAACTGCTTGAACCTGGGAGGTGGAGGTTGCAGTGAGCGGAAATTGTGCCATTGCACTCCAGCCTGGGCAACAGAGCAAGACTCCATCTCAAAAAGAATAAATTGATTTAAAAAATAAAAATAAACGCAGTGGTGGAATCTCTGATTTCTTGGGTCAGCTTCCCCAGGGCTGAGCCATCTCTCTTATTCAACATTTCCCCGTTTCCCCTCCAAGGCCCAGCACACAGTATGTGCACAGTTAATACCGTGTCAGTCGCTCTCTGAACATCTTGGGTTGAAGAAGCAGTCGCCAGCAGATCTTCCAGGAGCACAGTGAGCATCTTCGCCGGACAAAGCACTCTCCATGCCGTGCCCACGTCTGAGTGCCCAGAGTGGCCAGCAGTGGCTCCGGTGCTTCTGGGAGGTGCCTGCGTGCCGATGGCTCCCTACATGCCACAAAACATTTTCCATGTCTGGGCCTCAAGAGGGAAAAGCATGTCCACGTCCTGCCCTCCCTCCTCCAGCGGGCTGAGAGCAAGTTGCTGCTGGGCAAGCCAGGCCTGGGCTGCTCCTCAGGCCAGAGGGGACCTGGGGAGTGAATCCAACTTTGAGACAGAAGGTACAGTGAGCTGACATTAAAATGACCACATCTAGGCCAGGCGCGGTGGCTCATGCCTGTAATGCCAGCATTTTGAGGGGCCGAGATGGGAGGATCACTTGAGGTCAGAAGTTCTAGACCAGCCTGGGCAACATGGTGAAACCACATTCCCACTAAAAATACAAAAAGTAGCCAGGTGTGGTGGTGCACACCTGTAGCCCCAGATACTTGGGAGGCTGAGGTGGGAGGATCGCTTGAACCCTGGGTGCATAGGTTGTGGGAGCGGAGATCGTGCCACTGCACTCCAGCCCGGGCAACAAAGCAAGACCCTTTCTCAAAAGACAGAAACAAAAAACCCCAACCACATCTAAAAGGAAAGTGGCTAAGATTCAGGTGGCTGGCTCCAGGTGCACAAGCTGCCAGGCAACGCTTGGCCACCAACAGAACAGAAACACAGACCCGCTCAAGATGTGTCCCACTCCCGCTGAGCCCCTGCCATGCTCATCCGCAGGCGGTAGAGGCAGAGCCAGACTGGGCAGACAGTGGGCCAGCAGGGCCCCCTCCCTTCGTCGCACCGTCCTCCAGCCCCCTGACCCCGTCTGCCCACCCCTGCTGGGACTTTCCCCTGGTTCACAAGCCTCCGAGCCTCATTTCTTCAGGACCCAGCTCCCCGCAGGTGGCTGCCATCTCACCCAGCAGACAGGCCCTGTGTGGGACAGGGCTCGCCATCAGGGCTCTGACCCTGTGATGCAGAACGCACGGCAGTTCGGTAGTGGGAGGAGGGCGAGGGCACTCTCACGTTTGGCTCCTGTGGGTAGAGCTGGCACAGGCGCTGTTTACTAAGCGAGAGGCAGGTGTAGGACAGTCCAAGGGAGGCAGTGCTCCGTCACCACTCAGGCTAGAAGGGGTAGCAGGTATGTCGTGCAGCCAAAAGCTCCCTGGGAGCACCTGATGGGCAGGAAGTGTGAGCCAGAACTCAGCTCCCCAGCACCCCCGGCTCCCGAGGGCACACCTGCTCCCTCAGTGCCACTGTTCCCCTTAGCCTTTAACTTCCGGTGCCCCTGAGCAAAACGAGACTGGGAGAAAAATCCCCCTCAGGATTTGAGAATTATAATTCAGAAATGACTTTTAAGCACAGAATGTTTTAACTTTGCTTGGAACCTCTGTGCAAAAAACTGGATGATCTGCGAGAGTAAACACGTTTCAGTTGGTAACCAGCACCTCTGAAGAACACTGAAAAGGGAACGTGCGCTTCAGTCTAAGGCCAGAACAGAACACGTGAGACGCACCGGATGGCAGGAGGGCCTCTGCCAGCCCAGGTCCGGGGTGCAGGATGCCGAGAGTGTCAACGCAGCTTCCACAGCAGAACGGAGTGACCACAGACCAAAGCGAATCACGCAAGTGGATCAAAAAAAGTTTATTCTGAATTCTTTAATTAAAAAAAATCATACCTATGAGGTGTGCTACAGGAATTCAGATACAATAAGTTGCATATAAAACCCGACCTCATTGCTTATTGTGGTAAAGCAAGGATGATGAGAAACGCACCTCAGAAGCAAAAACACGCGCTTCACGGGTGCTCCGGGACCCAAGTCCCAGGACATTTCCACGGGACCTTCTGGAATGACACACCGCCCACCTGACTGCACGACGGGACTGGTCCAGCCTCCCGGCTCCTCAGGAAGGACGTGAGTTTCCTACAAAGTGATTGGCCACAAATGCCAGGACAGCGGCGTCCCAGAGCTGTGGGGGGCCTTGGGGAGGAACACGCACTCATCTGCACTTCACACTTCTAGCCTTCAGCTCATCAAACTACCATAATTGAACATGATATTTTGGCAAAAAGACTACACCCCACTGATGGGAGGAGGCTCCTGGTGGCTCACAGCAGAGCAGGCACTGACTTCCTTCCCAAGGCTGAGAGGCCGTGCTGTGACACGGCACATATACCGCCCCAGGCTGCCCGGTGGCCCACGGACCACCTGGGTGACGGTCAAGACATCAGCCTGTGTGAAAAGAAAAGCCCAACGCAGACCTCAACTGCACTGCGCCAGTCCAGAGACCTGCGGGGCAGGGGAAGATTTCAAGGACTTGGTGACGCTGCCCGGCAGGGGCAGAAGAGGCTCCCAGCAGCCCTCCCAGCGACCTGGGCATAGGGATGAATAGAGATGAGGACGAGCCGGGGTGGGCACAGGAAAAAATCCAGGGTCTCTGCTAGAAGGCACCTGATCCTGCGGGCTATCACGGTATGACACAGGCAGATTTCCCATCTGACGTGGCAGCTCCTGTGTTCTGGGTGACTTAGCTCTGTGTTAACCTCCAGCAGGCCCGCCCCTCTCCCCCCAAACGCTGAGACTCTAGAGGGAGCCCTCGTCTGAGACAGTCCTTCCTGCCTACCCGCCGCAGGGCCCAGGACAGTCCTTCCTGCCTACCCGCCGCAGGGCCCACCTGAGGCCTCGTGCTTGTTGTGGGAGGCCCCGACTGCACTTGATGAGCACGAGGGCAACACGCACTCAAGAGAATGCAAGCTCCCTGAAGCTGCCGCGTGTGACAGTCAATTTGGCAAAAAATAAAACAAAAAAAACCCATCAATCCATCAATGCATAAAACCAATTACCAAAGTCCTCTAAGGAATGTGATTACAATATATTAGCAAATTCTGTGGCATAAACATTCTCAAAAGCATCAGCAAAAGTATTAAATATAAAAGCAATGTGTATATTCTCCTCCCCACCTTCAAAAAAAAAAAAAAAAACAAAAAAACCCAAAACCCAAGAACCAAAGAAGGCCTGATCTGTAGTGTGAGGATCCGGGGCGCAGCTCCGGGGGCTGGGTGCTGGGGGTCCTACTGCCGCAGGTCCACGTAGTTGGCTGGGAAGAGCCCGTACCGGCCCTTGCACACCCCACGCCACCAGCCATCATCAATCATCTCGATGTTGGTGATGATGTCATCGGGGTCAAACGAGATCTCATCATCACCCGCTGGGGAAGAGAACACAGAGAAAGGTGCTAAGTGCGAGCGTTTCCTGGTCTGCTAGAAAAGAACAGTGCAACCCAGAGCAAACTCCCAGGCAGCCTGCTCAGAGGAGCTGCCCCTGCAGAGATGCACTGCGGAGGCTCCTGCTGCCTCTCTCATGCCACCAAGGCCAGGATTTGTGAAGAACACGAGCCGAGTGACTACAAAGATGCCCAGAACCCCTCACACAAAACACCAACCCCACCCGGACCCCTTCCTCAGGAGCAAGTTTCCACCACATAACTCCAGCCCTGCCCGCCCTCCCTCCCCCTCTCTCCCTGGCAGACGTGTCTGTGGAGGGGGTGGGGAGATGGGCTGCCCAAGGCCATGGGGGTGTGGAGGCCACAGTAGAGGGATGGCTGGGGGACACCCGGAGAGAAGCCCAAGGTGATGGCTTAAATGGGCTGGAGGGCAAAAGCCATGATGATGAGAATCCACACACAGGTGCCGAGATGCCACAGACATATCCACACGAGTGCATGCAAATGCACGTGTGCAAAAGGGACTGAACGGGGACAGCCAGCGCTCACTTATGGTAGAATGCCAACTTCCGCACTGATGGAAAACTGCAAACGGGAAGCACTAAGAGGCAGCGGCCGGGGGTTCGGAAAGGAATCCCACGCCACCCGTAAGATGCTTGTCAACTGCAGAGGGGTGGCAGTGGCTTTGTGGACCAGATGGTGGCTGAGACAGAGGGACAGGTGGACGCCACGTGGCCCAGCAGGGAGCCCCACCACGTGGTCTCCACGACCTCACTGCCACCAGAGCACGGCTCAGCCTGGCCCTGAGGGAACACAGGGCAGGCGGCTGAGGCCAGCCCAGGAGCTGAGGCTGCTCTTAAACTGCCAAGGCCGCAAAGGCAACTCGGGGACACGCCGGCCACATGGGAGCTGGCGGCCAGGACAGGACAGGCAGGAATGGGGCATCTGTGTGGCCCCCTCACCTGGAGGGTGGGGCATCCCTGTGGGACAGCGTCCTTGACCTTGGGAAACACGCTGGAGTCTTTGGGGCTGGCAGCACCCTCGAAGCTCTCCAAGGGTTCAGAGAATACTAAAGATAACGGGGTGGGTACGTGTGTGTGCGGAGATGGAATCTGGGCGGGGAACATGGGAGTTCTTGGCACTATACCTGCGACTTTTCTATACCTCTGAAATTATCTCAACATGAATTATTTCTAAACTAACAACGCTGGAGAAGTCAATTCTCAGGAAGCAAGCACAGGCGGGCGCAGCTGCCCGGGTCTCCCCTCTGAACACTTTTGCGGGTCGCTCACCAGCCTGGTAGTCGTACAGGGCAACGGCTGTGATCCCCAGGTCATTCTCGTACTCGTCGTAGGTGCTGTCCTCTAAAAGAAAGCCAGGACAGAGCTGAGCAATACAAAGCCCCACACAGGTTCCCAGCCTTCTCAAGTTTTAGACACTTCCTAAGATTCTGTCCCAAGGACACAGGACGGCAGCTGAAGCCCTCCCTTCCTCTGCCCTGCCCACCCGTCCCCAGCATCCCGGGGATCTTCCCGGGATGCAGCTCAGGAGCTGCTGCCCCAAATGTGTCTAGAGCACTTCCCTCAAGGGACAGAAAGACTCTGCAGCAAGCAGGCGAAGGCGGGTCAGCGGGAAACCCACCCACGCTCCTCGCAAGGACACCACAGGTGGAGCAGGATGTCTCGGGAGCTCCCCGCCCTGGGAAGGGCGCTGCAGCGTGGGGCCCAGTACCTGTGGGATAGTGGCCTGGGGCCTCTGCGCTTTCGTAGACAGCCTCTGTGGCGTAGGCCAGGCCCTGCTGGCTGCCGGCCTCTCGATAGTCAGCGGCCTCCACGCTGTACAAGGGCTCCGGCTCCGTCTCACTACCAGGGCCTCTGTAGCTCAGCTCTGCCTTGAAGGAAGCCGCGTCCTGGGGAAGGGTCACACGCACATGGCACGGGGCCCATGCTGGCTTCCAGAGAGCCGCAGCTGCACTGCCACAGCCAGCAGAAACCCAGCGGCCACCTCATTCTCAGTCCCAGCCAGGACTGAGAAAACAGATGCGGCATAGGAAGGCCAGGCCTGCTGGCTTGTTCACCATGGTGGTGAGTGCGGGCAGGCCCACGTGCCACTTCCTTACCGATGACTGGGTCCTCACCCCAGAACACTCCAGTCCTGCAGGAGCCACGCCCACATGGCAGGTTAGGAGCCACGCCCACACGGCAGGTTAGGAGCCACGCCCCTGCCTGCGCTGTTGCCTGGGGGTAGAGCCCATCTTTATTGGGTTAATTTGACTGATTTTGAGGCACAAGGCACCCTGGGGCCGAGTGGCCACCCTCCTGCCCTGTGCTGCTCGACCCTGGCCCTGCCTGACAGCAGCTTCACCACATGGCTGCAGAGCAGCCGAGCCCGCAGACCGGGCTCTGCCCTAAACAAATCCTCTCCGAGCCTGCAGACCGGGCTCTGCCCTAAACAGATCCTCTCTGCAGAGGGCAGCAAGGGCATCGCCGAAGAATCACATTCAACTACAAAGGTGCCAGCGGAACACCTCTTTATTTATAACCACCGCAGCTTCGGAGCCCTCACGAAAATCCCGACCTGCTTATCACCGATGCTGGCTTTAATCAATGTTTCTGAGCAGGGTCCACCTGATGTCACTGGCAGTGAGTGAGAGAAAGCAATGCCAACAGCTCAGAAACGTGCACCCAGGAGATCCGGGAAGAACTGGTGGTGGAGCGCTGCTCGCCAGGGAGAGAAACCGGGCAGGGAGAGCGACTCCACCCTCAGCGCAGGCGCTGGGAACCACGAAAGGGCTGAGCTGCACAGGAGGGGCAGGGTCGGAGCTTCCTTGCGGCAGACGGCGCTGGCTGCCAAGGGGAGGGACGAGAGGGGGAGGCCAGTTCCCGATGAGCTGCAAGGCCTCACTTACCGCATCCCCCCAGGGCCTGGCAGGGTAAAGGCAGTAGCACAGCCCAGGAGGGACAGTCAGGTGGTGACGAGGCCATGGCCAGGGAGGCCCAGGCCCCAGACCCTGCCTGTCTCCAGGGCGCTCTGGGCTCCTGAACTACCGTGGTCTGGAGTGTGCCCCCCATAACTACTGTGGTCCGTGGTCTGGAGTGTGCCCCCTGTAACTACCGTGGTCCGTGGTCTGGAGTGTGCCCCCCGTAACTACCGTGGTCCGTGGTCTGGAGTGTGCCCCCCGTAACTCACTGCCTGGCTCCTGGGCGAGGAGAGGTGAATGCACAGACCAGGATGATGGCCGTGGGATGGAGAAGGGGCAGGGCTGGGGCCAGGAGAGGTGGTGACAGGTGGAGGGTGTGGTTAGCGCAGAGATGCTGGCACGGAGCAGGAGACACAACGTCAGGGATGGGCGGGCCATCGGCAGATGGCTCGGTAACTCTGGGATGGGGACGGGTAACTCTGGGATGGGGACGGAACACTGGGGGACCCACGAGAGGGGGTCAGCAGCACAGGGAGGGACCGGACAGCATGTCTGCAGCACACTCATGAGGGGGTGCAAGGCCGGAGAGCTGAACGGGGCAGGCACAGAAGGCAGAGTGCGCAGGAGGTGGGGGCTCAGTGATGAGGGAGGGCGGCATTGCCAGAAGGGAGTGTGGTGGCGTCCCGCACAGCAGAGAGCAAATAGGATGAAGATCCCCACATCTGATTGTCTGACAGCAGGTGACCCCAGCAGGGACTGCAGTGAAAGTGGCCAGACTACAACAGGCTGTAGAGGGGTGAGAAGATGGCACGTGGGCCTGCACAGCTGTCCCCCGACAGCACCGAGGCATGTCACCCACCCCCAGGGCGCTCCCGGCCCACCCCTCTCTGGGCGTGGAATGCAGCGATGCCCTCTGCACCCACACCGCGCTGCCTGCCTGCAAGGGCTTCCTCTGCCCCACAGAGGACCTGGGCTCTGGCAGGAAGTCACGCTCATTCAACCACCAAAGACACCAACCTCATAGACGGGGCTCGAGGGCAGCCTCTCCTCGGTTGGCTGAGGTGCAGGCGACACAGGGGGCGTTTGCGTTTTCCCTCTGGCTTGCTCCTGTGATTGAAAACAAACAGCAATCGGAATGCTGCCATGACACTCTGCACTGTCACGCCTGCCGTGTTTCAGAAGATTGCGCCCAAGCTCTAGGCACGCTCTGGGGGAAGGAGCGGAGAACACCCACACCAAGGTTGAGCTGGAGCACTAAGCCTCGGATCCCACCAGCACCCGGGCAGGATCCGAGGGGCAGGTGAGCTGGAGCACTAAGCCTCGGATCCCACCAGCACCCAGGCAGGATCCGAGGGGCAGGTGAGCTCTGAGGCTGAGATCACACAGCCAGTGACGCGACAGTGCCGGGACTGGGCCACAGCTCATGTCCCGCCCACACACGATTAGACGGTTTAGCCACAGATTTGGGAGTCTGAGTTGATGCTGCAATGGGTTGAGACTTTGGGGGCCTTCATATGGGCTGAGTGCGTTTGCACATGAGACGGACACGAAGCTTTAGGGGCCAAAGGATGAACTAGGGTAGGATAATGGCCCCTCAAAGCTGCTGACATCGCAGTCCCCAGACACCATGTGGAGGGACTGTGTGTGTGATGAAACTAAGGGTTCTGTGATGGGAACTCTGGACTGTCTGGGTGGACCCAATGTAATCACGAGGTCCTAAGAGAAGGGAGGCAGGAGTGTGAGGGACGGAGGAGGGGCGGTGACAACGAAAGCAGAGGTTGGAGATGGGAAGACGGGGCTGCAGGGCTGCCAGGAGGAACACACAGCTCTGCTGACATCTTTGGGGACTTCTGACCTCCAGGGCTGTTGAGACACTAGCTGTGTGCTGTGTGTGGTGGTGACTACAGCAGCAATGGGAAACTCACTGACAGCCTGCGGGCTCCAGTGCCAGACGCTGAGTCTGAGGGCGAGGTGTGCAGGCACAGGCACACGGGCCAGGGAGCCACCCAGGCAGGATCTGAACCCCAGGCGTCCACTCCAAACCCCTCCCTCCTCTCCCTCTGCAGGACCTGAACCCTGGGCGTCTGCTCCAAACCCCTCCCTCCTCTCCCTCTGCAGGACCTGAACCCCGGGTGTCCGCTCCAAACCCCTCCCTCCTCTCCCTCTGCAGGACCTGAACCCCAGGCGTCCGCTCCAAACCCCTCCCTCCTCTCCCTCTGCAGGACCTGAACCCCAGGCGTCCACTCCAAACCCCTCCCTCCTCTCCCTCTGCAGGACCTGAACCCTGGGCGTCCGCTCCAAACCCCTCCCTCCTCTCCCTCTGCAGGACCTGAACCCTGGGTGTCCGCTCCAAACCCCTCCCTCCTCTCCCTCTGCAGGACCTGAACCCCAGGCGTCCGCTCCAAACCCCTCCCTCCTCTCCCTCTGCAGGACCTGAACCCCGGGCGTCCGCTCCAAACCCCACCCTGCTCTCCCTCTGCAGGACCTGAACCCCAGGCGTCCACTCCAAACCCCTCCCTCCTCTCCCTCTGCAGGACCTGAACCCCAGGCGTCTATTCCGAACCCCTCCCTCCTCTCCCTCTGCAGGACCTGAACACCCAGGCGTCCGCTCCAAACCCTTCCTCCTCTCCCCCTGCAGGCTGCCTCGCTCTGTTAAGAACAATGGTAGTGCTGTCTTGTCTTGCTGAAGAGAAAACCACTCCTGGTCTTGAGACCCTAGCACAGTTCCTAGCATCTATGGTCTTGCCTGACCCCAACAGGACAGTTGTAAATTCCCACGTCACCTGGTGCCATCCACAGATTAAACACTCGAAGTACCATGTCCTGTGTGGCCCTGCAGGGGCAGGGCCTGGGGTGGGCAGGAGAAGCCCAGGCTTCCAGACAGGCTGGGCCTGCCCCACATTGCAGACGCCCCAGCTGAGAGCCACACCTGGTAACTTCACACACACACATTTGTAGGCTCCAGGCTCTATTCATAGCCCCCCCAATCCCGCTGAGCACAAGGAAATTCCTTGTCAGTGGGAAGCCACCCAGGCTGGACCCAAAGCACCCAGATGCAGACTCGTGCTCTGCCCCTGCCAGGGGTGCGCTCCTGGCATCTTTCTCTGGAGCGCTTCTCCACAGCCAGGGGCTTGGGTGAGCGGGGCTGGGCTGGCTAAGCAGAAGCAGGCCCCAAGAGCAGGCTGCCTCTGCACAGAGGCCCCTCCAAACCCCAAACTTTCACCCGGAAAAGGAGGGGCTTCCAGAGGGGGAGGGGTGAGAAGAGACTCCGGCTGACATTTGGACAAGAGCTCCATGGAGGACGAAGCCGACATGACTCTGCTGTCAGCTCAGGGACAGAGGGCAGGGCAGGTTGCTGGGTCCCAGGGCTGGACTGGCAAGACCAGGATGGCGCTAGCCAGCTGCCTGGAGCATTGTGGCCAGAGACTCAGCCTATGTGTGGCTTCAAGTGACGAGTGCCTTAAAGCACAGCCTTAAACGAGAGTTAAACATGCCTTCCAAGGAAAACCTGGCCAGGAAAGAATAAGCCCCGCCCAGGCCCCAGAGCTGCCAATCCCCTCGCACAGGTCCGAGAGGGAGAGCGCGCTGCAGCCCACTCCTTGCCGCTCACCTCCAGCTTCCTCCTGGCCTCTTCCTGCTCCTGCCGCTCCTTCGCCATCCGCTGGGCTCTCTCTGCCTCCGCCTTCCGCCTGTCCTCCTGCTCCTTCTCCTTAGCGAGGTTTTCAAAGTTAGCTCTGATGTTACTTGTTTTGCTGGTCACTATAGAGAAAGGAGGGAGGACGTGTGGCTCGAGCACAGCAAAAACACTGCTCCTGGACAACAGCCCCATACAGGGTGGCCGCCCCAGGAACCGGTCACCCCCCACCCCCGAGGAGGGAAAGGTTCTTGCGGCTGCCAGCTCAGCCCACTGGTCCGGGGCCAGCACTGGGCGCCGGCCGCAGTGCACTGCACACCTGGTGGGACTGGCGATCCCCCTAAGCTTGGCATCAGGAAGATCTTTCAACAAGACAGAATCTTCACCACCACACTCACAATTTTAAATAAAAACAGCCAATTTCTCTTAAAGACATCTGTCCTTGATAAAGCAGTTAAGGTACTGATGTATACTGTAATCGACATATACTGAATATAGTGAATCTCAACCGCTGAGTATACATTTTTTTATATTCTGTGTGACAAAAATGGAAAAGAGGGCAGTGGCTCATGCCTGTAATTCCCAGCACTTTGGGAGGTTGAAATGGGAGGACTGTCTGAGATCAGGAGTGTGAGACCAGCCTGAGAAAGATAGTGAGACCCCATGTCTATTAAGAAAAAACAATAAAAATGTAAGTCAAAGGTGGGGAACAAGGCCGGGCGCAGTGGCTCACACCTGTAATCGCAGCACATTGGGAGGCTAAGGCGGGTGGATCACGAGGTCAAGGGATTGAGACCATTCTGGCCAACATGGTGAAACCCTGTATCTACTAAAAATGCAAGAATTAGCTGGGCGTGGTGGTGCGCACCTGTAATCCCAGCTACTCGAGGCTGAGGCAAGGAGAACTGCTTGAACCCAGGGGCAGGGGTTGCAGTGAGCCAAGATGGCGCCACTGCACTCCAGCCTCGCAAGAGAGCGAGACTCTGTCTCAAAAAAGTGGGAAGACACGTAAGCCTTCCCTGCTGTGTCCGGGACTGTGGCGGTGGCTGTCTCTGTCTCAAGGAACATGAATGGAACCATGAGAGCTGCAAGTTGATTGTTTTTTCATGGAACAACGTTCTTCCCTGAAATAACAACTGACAGACAAGCTATGGTTATGCAAAGCTGGGTATCTGGCAGCAGTTTTCTCCCAAGTGAATGAACTAAGCCTATTGTGTCAAGAAAAATTACTGTAGTATTTGGCGCCAACAGGAAAATTCCAGCTTTCAAGTAAAAGACAGAATTCTGAAAAATGTGAGGCTACATGAACATGACAATTTCCACTTAGCCTCTGCAGATGACATTGACGATGACAGCAAAAGTGATTTTTTTTGGTCCTGTATAATGAGAAGTGTCCGCAATTGGAAGACGGGCATAATTCAGAGGTCCAGCATTTTCCAAATAACCGACACAGGGTGCCGCCCGAGCATACTGGGGAGCGAGCCACTCAGGGCCAGAGGAGCCGGCCGCAGGACCACCCCCACCTGGCACGCTTGCATGGCATCGCGGAAGGACACCCACACTGCCCTCAAGGTTACAAACACTCCTCCCTTTCCCAACCGCCTCCCCAGGTGATTCCACATGTTCTTCCTAAACAACGTGACATCGACAGACTGCAGAGGCAGACAGGTGTGAGCATGCAGCCGCCTTCTATTAAAGAGATTTACAAAAAAAAAAAATGCCACTCCGTGCATGGCCAGTTATATTATTATTTTTATTTTTTGAGATGGAGTTTAGCTCTTGTCACCCAGGCTGGAGGGCAGTGGCGCAATCAAGGCTCACTGCAACCTCCGCCTCCAGATTCAAACAATTCTCCTGCCTCCGTCTCCTGAGTAGTTGGGATTACAGGCGTGGGCCACCATGCCCAGCTACTTTTTGTATCTTTAGTAGAGACAGGGTTTCACCATGTTGGCCAGGCTGGTCTCAAACTCCTGACCTCAGGTGATCCACCCGCCTCGGCCTCCCAGAGTGCTGCGGCTACAGGCGTGAGCCAGCATACCCAACCTAGTTTTGTTCTTTTTAAGTGAACCAATTTATAACTTTCCAATGGCTGTGGTGGCTCATGCCTGTAATCCCAGCACTCTGAGAGGCTGAGGCAGGTGGATCACTTGAGCTCAGGAATTCAAGACCAACCTGGGCAACACAGTGAGACCTCGTCTCTACTAAAAATAAAAAAATTTAACTGGGCATGGTGGTATGCGCTTATAGTTCCAGCTTCTCAGAGGCTGAGGCAAGAGGACTGCTTGAGCCCCGGAGACTGAGGCTGCAGTCCTGCCTGGATGACGCAGCAAGACCTGGTCTCAAAATAAATAAATAAACAAATAAAACAGTCCTCTGATTTCTTTTTTTTTTTTTTTTGAGATGGAGTCTCGCTCTGTCGCCCAGGCTGGAGTGCAGTGGTGCAATCTCAGCTCACTGTAAGCTCCGCCTCCTGGATTCAGGCCATTCTCCTGCCTCAGCCTCCTGAGTAGCTGGGACTACAGGCGCCCGCCACCATGCCCGGCTAATTTTTTATTTTTTTATTTTTTTAGTAGAGACGGGGTTTCACTGTGTTAGCCAGGATGGTCTCGATCTCCTGACCTCGTAACCCACCGGCCTCAGCCTCCCAAAGTGCTGGGATTACAGGCATGAGCCACCACGCCGGGCCACATTCCTCTAATTTCTAATATAGTCAATGTCATCAAATACATCAACGTCTTGGGGGGTTCTCACTAGTGGTCAAAGTGTCAAAGCGTCCTGGGCCCTCCAACTCTGAGAACTGTGGATCCACGGCTCCCCTAGTAAGCAGTGGCAGCTCTCCGCATCCTGTGTTAAATTTAGCACTTGCTTTCATGTACGATATTTTCCCCAAGTACCTGACTCTCCAGGGCATGGACCACCTCTGACTCAATCGTGTGTCCAGCACAGAAAAGGACAGGTTTCGAGCTCCCTGGTCAAGGGCCCAAGAACAAGCAGCAGAGAGAACGTCTGCCGTCGCCTGCACACAGACGTCATGACGTCTTCCTCCTGCCACAGCTGCGACCGAGTGGCTCAGGGAGCCGGGCAGGCCCCAGCTGCTCCCAGGAGCTGGTCACTGGCAGTGTGGAGGGACCCTCGTGAACGTGCACGTAACCCCTTTGCTTTGGGAAGAGGCCCTCGAAACAGGCCCCACTGAAACAACGGCACCATGCTGCGTTTGAAAGGTGACTCTAAACCTCCGCAGGAGAAACGGGATCTTCATCAAAAGGATCATTTTCTTTCCCAAAAATATGCAGCAACAACCACACTTTCAACTAGTGGTGCGTCTGCTCCTGGCTGTGTTTCACAATTGTCCTTCCCCTCAGTGTTTTCCTGGGAAACCACACGGTGCTCCCGGTATCAGCCAGGACTCACCAGCTTCAACAGGTACTGTCTTCTGGTAGGCAGAGGACACCTGGGTGACATCCTCAAAGGTGGACGCATTCTGTGGAGATAGGAAGTGGGCGTCAGAAAAGCACTTTTCTCTTTTCTCCATGCCCTGTGGCAGCTCCTACCAGATGCAAATGCCTTCCTCAGATCTTCCTAAAGGCCTAGCCACACAGCCCAGAGCACTCTTCATGGCCTCTCAGTTTTGCAAACTAACTGAGGCATGAGAACGATTACCCACCACATTTGCAGGCAACCGTGAGTCAGCATGAGCATAAGAAATACATGTATCTCCATCTGCTCTATCATACACCAATTCTGGGATCAGCCTCACGCTTTCCCCACCCTCCCTCGCCACCCAGAGGTGTGAGCATTGACAGGAAGCAGAAGACGCTGGGGACACATGCAAGCCTCCGGTGGCCCGTCCTCCACACCACACCACGCAGTGGTGCAGTCACACCTTTCTGCATTGCGGGGGACTCAACTCCGGCCTGACCAAGCAGCAGCAATGACTCTCACATAGGACTCGGGTGCAGACTGGCAGGGCTCGAAGAGACCAGCGGCCGTCCCCAGTCTCACTGTGGGTTTCACTACCTCTGATGAGAACACCTGAGGCTCAGAAGCCACCAGAGCCCCCACACCATGGCCCCTTTCTGCCCAGCATCTCCTGCTTGCCCCCTTCCTGGCCTGCCTGTCCTTCCTCGGACCCTGCTCCCTCCTCCTGTCAGTCAGCTCCAGCGTCTACTCCATGTCCCTTGAGCTGCTTGCACCTGTTCAAAGGCAAGGCCATCAGCCTTACTGGGTCCCGTCACCCACTGGGCCCTCTGCAGACATCACCTCGCCCTCAGGGGATGACCTCACCTCCCAGCCTGGGTTGTAGCCCCATCCCCACAATGTACGGGGACTCAGGCAGTTACATCCCTCTCTCTCAGCCTTGGACTTCATCACACAGCAAACCAGGAGAGAGAAGCTCCACCCCCTCCTGGATGAAAGACAATGACACCAAAGGCGGCACCCCTACACTGCCTCCCCACGTGCTCACAAGCTCAGCCAACATCAGCAATGCTGACCACAGACACCCACAGCACAGCAGTCCCTCAGGTTCCGGCCTCAAAGCCACAACCTCTGACTCACCCAGAGGGGAGCTCCTTCCCTCCACCCGTCCCAGTGCCTCGCAAGGCCCCTGCTACCTCGCCGGTTCCCCCTGCCCAGTGTCCTCTGACCGCATGCCTACTCCCCTCCCCACTCTGCACGCCACCCGGGCCTGGCCCCAGCCCTACCCCAGCTTCCTCTCACTGACACCCACATCCGCCACTCCCAGTTCTTCAGCTCAGTGTCGGCCCCACGTCCACCCCACCTCCACCCGACTGCTCCCTCCCCTGCATCCCCTGGCGCGAAACACCACGCCCTGCTTCTCTACCACCTGAGCCCCTCCCGTTCTCCTCAGGACCACACCCCCCTGCCCAGGCCATTCCCCACAACCCAGACTCCACGCTGAGGCTAGCGGATTCTCAAAGCAGACCCCCAAAGTGTCCCTTACCTGCTAACCTTTCTGGGGCCATGCAGGTCACCTAATGACGTGCAGAACGCTCTGTGGTGTGTGGGGCTCTCCAGGGCCAGCTCTGTCCCCGCTCCCCGCCCTCCCTCTGCAGCTAGGCTTCTTGAGAACCTGCTGTGACTCCTGTCCCACCCGGGCCCACACCTCGTCCCTCCGTGGTCTCCTGAGCCTTCTCTCCTGAACTCCCGCCTGCCCTCAGAAATGAGCCCAGGCTACGGCTCCCTGGCGAGCCCAGCCCGAACACCTGCTCTGCCCGCCCACGCCCCCAGATCCCACATCAGGAGCCCCTGGATGGTGCTGTGTGTGGTCAGCTGCGAAGCAAGGACTGACCCTGCCACCCCGACCGCAGGCCATGCACAAGAGCAGGCAGCGTGGAGCCCGCGTCTCTGTGAGGCTGAAGACGGGAGACATGGCTCATCATGGCACAGGCAGCGCCGGCCACCAGCGGGGTCTAACACTCGGTTCCAATCTCATTTACTGTTAAGAATTTAAGTTCAAGGCCGGGCGCGGTGGCTCAAGCCTGTAATCCTAGCACTTTGGGAGGCCGAGACGGGCGGATCACGAGGTCAGGAGATCGAGACCATCCTGGCTAACACGGTGAAACCCCGTCTCTACTAAAAAATACAAAAAACTAGCCGGGCGCGGTGGCGGGCGCCTGTAGTCCCAGCTACTCGGGAGGCTGAGGCAGGAGAATGGCGTAAACCCGGGAGGCGGAGCTTGCAGTGAGCTGAGATCGGCCACTGCACTCCAGCCTGGGCGACAGAGCGAGACTCCGTCTCAAAAAAAAAAAAAAAAAAAAAGAATTTAAGTTCAAATGGACATGAGCCCTCGAGGCTCTCACCTCTCATGTTAAACGTCTAGGTTCCTGTGGCAGCCCAGCCGTCCACTGCTGTGCCACAGCCAGGTGCTGAACTTGCCTGGCCTGGGGCCCCCAACTAGGAGGGGGGCCAGTGCCAGCGCCTATCCCACAGCACAGACATAAGCACAGAACACATCATGTCCACTGTGATGGAAACCACCTGTGCCCCACCCCAGCGCGTAGCTGCCACCGGCACCGTGAGCCACGCCCACCAAGAGTCCCTGCAGGCAGATGACACTAAGCTCCGGGTCTGGAATATTTACCTTATCCATCCGATCCTTCTGCACCCCATACTTCCCGCCGAATCCTTTGGAGTAGTCTGAAATGTGGCAAAACACAACACTTACTCTGCGGCGGAGGCGAGCGTGGGGGTGGCCGCGGGTGCATGCAGACAGATCCAGAAACAGCCCAAGAAGGTGCACCACAGCGGGAAGAAACGAGAATGGCCAAGCGAGGCTTCACTTGCAAGGCAAGTTTTGCTTCCACCCATGGTCGTGAGACCCAGGCAGTGAGAAGCAGGGCACAGGCCAGGGGCAGGCTTCAGCATTCCCTGAGGGGCAGGAGGGGCGGCAGGCGGCAGGCAGGAGCTAAGCGAGGAGAGGGCACGGACAGGCCTTTGCAACGCGCCACTTCAATAGCACAGTCTTCCGCACCAGCACGGGCTTATTCTCAGCTGCTTCCTGTGCGCCTGCTCTACTGAGCGCTAAAAAGAGGCTCAATCGCAGTTTGTTCTCTTGCTTTTTAAGAGAAAAAAAAAATCCATGTGGAAATTCTACCAGCCAAATCCTTCTGCTGCAGCAACACAGATCCACATGAAAGTCACACTGTCATGCAGGAGTGATGCCTCGGAGAGCCACTGCCATCTCCATGCAGTCTGCGGGACCACCCCAGGTGTGTCTGCCTGCCCACACCTGAACACTGCTGTGTTTCTAACGCTGCAGGTGCAAAGTCTAGAGTCTGCCCTGCAAGGTTAGGGAATTACTATTTTTCCAATTATGTGTTCAGGTTCTAATAACCAAGTCCAAATTTTGAAGGTAACATAACTGCTCTAAGGAAGGATGCAGAGCTGGCTCCGCGTACGTACTGTGTGGCCCTGTGTACGTACTGTGTGGCTCTGTGTACGTACTGTGTGGCTCTGTGTACGTACTGTGTGGCTCTGTGTGATGCAGAGCTGGCTCCGCATACATACTGTGTGGCTCCGTGTACATACTGTGTGGCTCCATGTACATACTGTGTGGCCCCACCTACATACTGTGTGGCCCTGTGTACATACTGTGTGGCCCCGCCTACATACTGTGTGGCCCCGCCTACGTACTGTGTGGCCCCGCCTACGTACTGTGTGGCTCCGCGTACGTACTGTGTGGCCCTGTGTACGTACTGTGTGGCCCTGTGTACGTACTGTGTGGCCCTGTGTACGTACCGTGTGGCTCTGTGTACGTACTGTGTGGCTCTGTGTGATGCAGAGCTGGCTCCGCATACATACTGTGTGGCTCCGCGTACATACTGTGTGGCCCTGTGTACATACTGTGTGGCTCTGTGTGATGCAGAGCTGGCTCTGTGCACATACTGTGTGGCTCTGTGTACATACTGTGTGGCTCTGTGTGGAGATGTTACACACATACGGTGTCATCAAATGAAACAAACAAAAAACCTCCCAACCCTGGCCAAAAACACCACCACAAATGAAACACAGAAACCACACAGAACACGCCTGTCTCCTGGCCCTTGCTGCTACGAAGCCCCTGGTCAAACAGCCAGCGATTTGGTTGAACCAAACACCTCTCTCCTCATCTGGAAGGCCTGACTCAACGGCTCACAGCAGCCACCATTACCAGCAGAACAGCCTCAGGCAGAATGCTGCTGGAGACCGGAGATGCCCCGGTCCAGAGACCGGAAGGGTCACAGGGTTCGAAAGATGGCACCCACACACTAACTGGTACATCCTGCCATACGCAGATCACAGGTTCACAAGGAAGAAAGTGAAGCGGGGAAGAGAAGGGAACCACTCAAAACCAGTGTCACTCTAATAGAAATGGGTTTCAAGTGCCCAACAGCCTGACAGCTGACAACTGGCGACACAGGAGGACTGTGCTGCAGGTGCGGACGGTGAGCCCTGAAGTCTGTGCTAGAAGTGGCTGCATGGGAGGGGGAGGGTGGGGGTAAGAGGCTGGTGGCAACTGTGCCTTGCTGGGACTCGTGCTTGGCCAACTTCTCCTTGTAATCAAACCCCACAGCAGCGGAGTCCTGCCTCTCCGACTGAATACCGAATTTGCCTCCGAAACCAGTCTTATAATCTGAAAATCCACAAGCAACGGTGGGGAAAACAACCAAGAGGGGAAACACAGTTGGGTTAGAATTGCATGAGCATGTGCAAAAATCAAACAGTTTCCAGAAAGCATGGGCTCTCCTGAGCTTACGGCCTTTGAGATCCTACTCCCAGGCTCAGCGCCAGAAGGTGGCTCCAAAGGTCAACGTTAAAGAATGAACTTAAAATCTGGACACTCAGCCAAGATGTGGAAACAGGCTAAGAACTGTACTTCAAATAATTCAGTAAAGGCACTCCAGGCTGTGCAGTTCATTCCTAGGGTCCTACCCACACTGCAGACGCGTGCGCGTATCTGTGTACATGGGAGGAGAGACCCTGGAGATGCGGACGGTGCAGCCCCATCAGCCCCGCTCCTGCTTATCTCAGGGCTCGGTCACACACAAAGCGTTTCAGCCCCTTAGGTTCCTTTCCCCAGGGAAAGGGGACCCGTTCGGACAAGAGAACACTTTTGGTTCAAAAGTAAGTATCTCCTGCCAAACACCGTGGCCCACTTCATAGACAAGAAGCCTGGACGAGGAGCACTGCTGCTCCTGCACCTCCTGAAGGCAGAAAACAAGCGGCATCCCAGGAGTGCTGCAGGCTTGGCCCATGTCCCCACTCCCTGGTAAACCCGGTCCCCTGTTGCACGCTCGGCCCATGTGCCCACTCCCGGGTAAACCCGGTCCCCTGTTGCACGCTCGGCCCATGTGCCCACTCCCGGGTAAACCCGGTCCCCTGTTGCATGCTTGGCCCATGTGCCCACTCCCGGGTAAACCCGGTCCCCTGTTGCACTCTCGGCCCATGTGCCCACTCCCGGGTAAACCCGGTCCCCTGTTGCACGCTTGGCCCATGTGCCCACTCCCGGGTAAACCCGGTCCCCTGTTGCATGCTTGGCCCATGTGCCCACTCCCGGGTAAACCCAGCCCCCTACTGCAGGTCTGGCCCGTGCACCCCCACTCCCAGGTAAACCCAGCCCCCTACTGCAGGTCTGGCCCGTGCACCCCCACTCTCAGGTAAACCTAGCTCTCTGGGGCACCACCCCCGTGTCAGCAGGGAGGGGTCATGACTACACTAGCTGGAGGGTTTCTGGAACTGGGAGACTGTGGGGGGTGCACAGGACAACTTCAAACAGTGAAAACAAAACAACGTGCAGCAGGCACACGCAGACACAACACACACCAACTGACCCACAAGAACAAAGACAAACTTCCAAAACCACCTCGCGGACAGGCAGAGGAAATGTACCTTTTTGGGATTCATGCAGCTGCAATTTCTCCTGGTGATCCCAGCCAAGGGCACATTTGTCTTGTCTGTCTGTCTGCACACCAAATTTTCCTCCAAACCCTTTCACATAGTCTACATGCACAATGAAAGGCCAGAACCCATCATTAGCAAGTAGTGCGGGTCACAGGTAGAAAGTATGTTTTCAATACAGTTAAACACATTCGATTCACTCAATCACCCTTCCCTTCTGGATCTTTCGTAATACTTTAGATAACATCCACGAAGAGGCCCTCTTTGGAGAGTGGCAGGAAATAACCTAGTGTAGACCTCAGCATTGTGATTAAGCCAGACAGGACCCCACGGAAGCTCCCAGGTACGCGGCTTCCACCCGCACCACGAGGCAGCACAGGCTCACACGGGCAACACGGACGTGCGGGCGCGGCCGCCACGATAAGCAATGCCGCTGGGGCTGGAGCGCCAAAACATGCAAGCTCCGAGTTCTTATTTAGCAGCGTGTTTCTAGATGTGCCGTTTTCAAGTTGGGTATTTAATGAAAACGAGACATCTACATCAAGGGCTGTCAATAACGCTTTGTCTTTCCTTTTCCGGAGTGGCTACCACCTGCCACATTACTAGTTGCTGGCTGGAGGGTAAGATAAAATGGAAGACACCTTTCTGGGACTCGTGCTTCTCCGTTTTGCCTTGATACTCAAAGCCAACGGCGCTCTTATCCACTTTGTCCTTGTCGATGCCGTATTTGCCACCGAAACCTTTGGAGTAATCTAAACACAAACAAAAAAAGGACTGCTTTAAAGGGAGCAATGAAATCAGTGAACATGCAAGGGTCTTAGCAGTCCTTAAGAAAGACTTTTATCGTTTGATTAAAAAAACACAAAAATCTTTCGGGTCCGTCCACTGTAGGGCCACTGAATAATACAGACAATATTTAAAGGTGCTATTTATGCGTAATAACAGAAACATAAAGAGTGGTTAGCAGAGGTGGGGGCATGTGCCTGCAACCCAGCTACTCAGGAGGCTGAGAAGGGAGGACTGCTTGAGCCCAGGAGGCTGAGTACAGCCTGAGCAACATAGCAAGACCCCATCTCTAAGTTAAATCATTAACTAATTTTTTAAAAATTAAAAAAACAGGCTGGGGGTGGGGGCTCACACCTGTAATCACACCACTTTGGGAGGCTGAGGTGGGAAGATCACCTGAGGACAGGGGTTTAAGGCTAGCCTGACCAACATGATGAATCCCCATCTCTACTAAAAATACAAAATTAGCTGGGCGTGATGGCCCACACCTGTAATCCCAGCTACTCGGGAGGCTGAGGCAAAAGAATCACTGGAACCCAGGAGGTGGAGGTTGCAGTGAGCCAAGATTGCACCACTGCACTCCAGCCTGAGCAACAAGAGCGAAACTCCATCTCAAAAAAAAAAAAAAAAATTATTATTATTATTATTATTATTATTATTTTTTTTTGAGGCAGAGTCTCGCTCTGTCGCCCAGGCTGGAGTGCAGTGGCTGGATCTCAGCTCTGCTGGATCTCGGCCTTATTATTTTTTTAAGTACAGCAAAGGCCGGACATGGCAGCTCACACCTGTAATCTCAGCACTTTGGGAGGCTGAGGTGGGCGGATCACAAGGTGAAGAGATCGAGACCATCCTGGGCAACATGGTGAAACCCCGTCTCTACTAAAAATACAAAAAATTAGCTGGGCGTGGTGGCGCATGCTTGTAATCCCAGCTACTCAGGAGGCTGAGGCAGGAGAGTCTCCTGAACCCAGAAGGCAGAGGCTACAGTGAGCTGAGATCGTGCCATTGCACTCCAGCCTGGCGACAGAGCAAGAGACTGTCTCAAGAAAGAAAGTACAGCAGACGAATTCCTGTAACATCATCCATTGCATCCAGAAGCTAGCAGGAGATGAGAGTTTATGATAAGGCTCTAAGGGGAGGAGGTGGCACAAGGGCAAGACTTTCAAAGGCCACTCTTCACAAACTGAAGCAAACAGGGGGCTACCTGGAAACAGGACACACACAGCATCTTCCAGAAACACCAGTTCTACTCAGAATGAAGCCATTTAGCATGTCACTGTGATACCAAAACATGAATCTCTCATGAACCCACTAAAAGTAAAAATGCAGAGGATCAAGGCCTGGGAGAGAAGGCCTGAGGCATCTGAGGAGGCTTGAGTCTGCCCAGGTGCTCAGCCCATGCTCCCAGGCTCACTGGAGTCACACACTCACGCGGCTTCACGGAGCACGCACTGCTCACAACTGTGCCGTGTGGGAAGAGGAGGAATGGATTGTTCCCAGGAAAGAGGCAGAGAGCAGAGGCAAGCAGCCCTGTGCAATAGGCAGGGCCTGACCGGCAGGAAGGCCAAGCCAGGCCAGTCCGCAACAAACTGCAAGCCAAGCTGCCCTTCACGCCACTGGCACTTTCCTCAGGGAAATGCCAAGCCAGAGTGGTCGGATCTTCCAGTGGTGTTTCTTGGTCTGGGATTTTTTTTTTTTTTTTAAGAAATCTGAGTTTTTAAATAGTCAAGCTCTCAGTTTTCAAATGTTGGCAAATATTTTTAAAAATTTAAATGTGCAGGCCAAACAAAAGAGGCGCAGGGAAACGGGCAGGCCACAGCCTCTGCAGCCCTGGGAAACTCTCTGAGTGCTGGTGTACAGGTTACGCCGTGGGGAAGGAAGAACTCAGCACAGCCTCCAAGGACAACTCGGCAGTATCTATGGAAATTTTACATTCAATAGACTTCAACCCAGCAATTCCACATCTAGGAGTTGATTCTTTTGAATAATCATTCGTGAGCAAAACAAAGGTACAAGAATGTTCCCTGCAGTCAACTTTCAGCTGGGTGCGGTGGCTCACACTTGTAATCCCAGCACTTTGAGAGGCCGAGACGGGCCAATCACCTGAGGTCAGGAATTCAAGACCAGCCTGGACAACATGGCAGAATTCTGTCTCTATTAAAAATACAAAAATTAGATGGGCGTGGCAGCATGTGCCTGTAATCCTGGCTACCCGGGAGGTTGAGGCATGAGAACTGCTTGAACCAGGGAAGTGGAGGTTGCAGTGAGCAGAGATCACGCCACTATACTCCCTCTAAAACAACAACAAAAAATTTACAGGTCACACCTGTAATCCCAGCACTTAAGGAAACCAAAGTGGTGGAGGATTGCTTGAGACCAAGGAGTTCAAGACCAGTCCGGGCAACATGGCAAGACCTCATCTCTACCAAAAAAAAAAAAAAAAAAAAAAAAAAGAAACAACCTAAATTCCACATTCAAAAAAGGAATGGTTACATGCACTATGGAATCCTCCTACAATGGGGAACTGTGCAGCCATTCGAATTAGGAAAAGCCCACATACACTGGTACTAAAAGAACACCAAATATTTTAAGTTAAAAAATCTACAACAATCATGTGTGAGGAAAGAAAATGCCCTCATGGGTGCTTCTGGAGCAAACGCATGATTACAGACCGTGGGGTCTGCCCCACCTCTCTGTGACTCGTGCTTCTCCGTTTTGCCCTGGTAGTCGAAGCCCACCGCGCTCTTGTCTACTCGGTCAGCCTGCACGCCGTACTTGCCGCCAAAACCACTGGAGTAGTCTGAAGAGACAGGGCAGCAGTTAGCACGTGGGCCTGAGGACAAACTAAACTGTCCCTTTTGTTAAACTAAGCAGAAGTGTGTAGTGGTTACAACTCACAAACAGATCAAGCACACGTTTTACAATGTACAACAAGCTACCCACTGCTCCATACAGGTGACGCTGGACCCGCTTCGTAACAGGTACATGGTGGGGTTCCGGGCCCTGTCAGCTGTTACAGGGCAGTTCCTTCGTGTGGTCAGAAATGAAGCTGCATGCCCACTTTGAAAATCAACTGCTCAGCTAAAAGTTGGAAAGCTTCATACAAAGAACCAGTACTTTGGGAGGCTGAGGCAGGCGGATCACTTGAGGTCAGGAGTTTGAGACCAGCCTGGCCAACATGGCAAAATCCCTTCTGTACTAAAAAATAGAAAAATTAGCCAGGGGTGGAGGTGCACATCAGTAATCCCAGCTACTTGGGAGGCTGAGGCAGGAGAATCGTTTGAACCTAGGAGGCGGAGCTTGCAGTGAGCCAAGATTGCGCCACTGCACTCCAGCCTGGGCAACAGAGCGAGACTCTGTCTCAAAACAAAGAAACAAACAAAACAAAATGAAAAAAATGGAAAGAGAAAGCCTCGTATGAAAAAAGCCACACAGCTGAACACGGGAAACAAGACCCTGATCCTCCCTCCGCCTGCCCACACCACAGCTACCTCCACCTGGACTGCACCGAGACTGCTTAAGGACTGAGAGCTTGTTCCCCCGGATGATGCAATGACACTAAAGAGGAAGAACTAAATAAGCTTGCAAAAAATAAACTGTCAACTTTAAGGTAGCGATATGCTTTGGTCTTTCAAAAAGAGATGGTATGATGTAATAAAGATTAATCACCAGCAGTTAAGACCGTATGTGTATAATGAAAACAAGAATTTAACAACTCTGGTTTCTATCCTTAGAGGGGGAAGTTAGCTTTTTGCTGATAAATTTGAGCGCTCTCTTCTCCAGGAGGAGCACTGCCCAGATGAAGGGAGGGCAGCTTCCGCTAAAGCGGGAGGCTCCACAATGACAGCAGATGCCAGGGCTCCAAGGAGGCTGTGTAACGGGGAATGCATCCGTCATGTGGCATCCGGATGATCCAGAAACATGAAGAGGAGGGCAGAGTCCTCCTTGTGGCAACAGAAACCGCTTGGGAAACGGCTTCAGGTGGCCGTGACTCTCCCCATCAGGGCCCCTGGAGCGCCGGCCTCTTTCCGCGCCTTTCGCGTCTTACCTTTCTGGGAGGCGTGCTTCTCAGTCTTCCCCTGGTATTCAAAGCCTACGGCAGACTGTGATGACCAAAAACACATTAAAGAGTGGGGAGAAATACATTTTTTCAATGTCCCTGAAACAATCTCTCTGAATTACATGAAACTTTAAAAAACATGAAACACGTTATGTTGTGACCTCTGGGTTCCTAAGCCAGGTACAGGTGGCAGTAACGCAAGAGCTATGGCATCCTAAACGGACAGGACAACAAACGTTCCGCAAGGCCCAGTGGGCGGCGCGGGCCAAGCTGTATACATGGCGACCTGCCCTCCCTAGCACATGGCGGCAGGGCGTCCTCAGCCGATTCATTCCACAGGTTTCACGAAAACTCGCTTCTCAAATAAGTCATGCTGAGAACATTAATATTAATAACAGGAATAGCAGTGGCCACCAGGGGTGCACTCCCACCAGTCAGGCACTGCGGTGGGCATCTGAGCACACCCGTGAGAGAGGTGTGATCATCCCCCTCATTTCACAGACACATAAATTCAGAACCGTGGCTAATATGTCACAAAGCCACAATCTGCCACCAGCATCAGCTCCCTGCTCCCTCCAGGCTCCTGATCCCTCCTCTATTAAACAAAAGAGCCGCCAGCCCCAGGCTGAAGAGAATCAGAGAAGAGGCTTGGGCCCAGGATGACTGCAACAACATCTGGACGCAAAGCCTGAGTCCTGGACGCAACGAGCGCTCCCCGGAACAGGCTCTGAGGCTACTCTGTCACAGTAGCACACACGTGAGAAACACGGGCAGCAATGGTCCCTGCTGGCACATTTGGACAGACACAGGGCCGTCCAGTACTGGGGCACGTAGTGAAGAGTGACCGCAGGGACTGCTGTAGCAAGCCCTCCGCATCCCGCGTCCTCTCCCTGGGCCCAGGCTCTCAGAGCATCCTGGGAGCGAGATGCCCCTCTCTGCAGTCCCACAGAGCTGGAGGGCACCTGCCTGCCACTACAAGTGGCTCAATATGGCTCAGATCTACGGGGAACGCTTCCCCTTGCCCCAACCCTCCCCCAGCCCCAGCACCACATCACTCACCTGATCAACTCTGTCCATCTGGACACCAAACTTGCCTCCGAAGCCGCGGACCGAGTCTACCTGTGAGCAGTGCTTGGAAAGTTTTGACTGATATTCGTGGCCGACAGCTGACTGGAACAGGGTTCAAACACAAAGCATTAGACACTGACGACACTGCGGCGCTTCACTTCCTCCCAGAGCAGGGCTGGGGAGGCCACCTCCTGCTCAGTGCAGGGAAACCTTACATGAACACACCCATCTGGGGAGCCAAGGAGGGGGCCCGACTCCTGGGAGGTCCAGGTCCTTGGTGCAGGCTTTCATGGCCCACCCCAGCCCTTGGGCTCCTGGAAGCTGCACACGACCCCTGGCCACAGGTTGGGGCCACCAGTGGGGATGTCGGACACCGCTGGGCATAAAGAAGGGATACAGAGCTGGTGGCCTGTGGCAGGATCTGTGAGACCCGCCGGTGTGGAGGCTGCTGGCATTTACCGAAGTGGGACCTCTGCGAATCACATGACCCAAGAATCAGCACAAAAAATAGTCTGCAAAACACAGGCTCATATTCGATTTCTGCTGAGCAGCACCCCATTCAGGCAGGAGCCAGGTGCCGGCCCCAGCGCCAGCTCGCTTCAGCATCATTAATGTCGTCAGCCCCCATCAGCGCACACAGGTTTGGGGACCTTCTGTTCGCCAAAGCCAGCAGGTAAAGCCGAGGGTTCCCCTGGGCTTTCCAGACCCGGTGCCCAGTTCTTCTGTAAATAACGCCTCTGGGACAGCCACATCCCATCCACAGGTGTGCTGTCCACAGCTGCTTTTGTGATTCCGCAACTCTGTTCGGCAGTTCCGATGAGACCCTCTGGTCCACAAAGCAGACAAGATCTCCCACCTCAAGGCACCGGCCCTGCTCCAGCCCTGACAGTCCCACGCTCGGGCACACCAAGGCCCCGGGGTTCTGAGGCTCCCTGCTGACAGCAGAGCCGGGTCAAGGCCTCCTTCACGCACAGTGCAGGCATGTGGCCCAGCAGACGGCGTGGAGAAAGCCCACGGCACACCGGGACCCGTCTTCTCACTCCCTCTAGTATGCGGAGCCGCTCATACTAACCCGAGCAGCATCCCACACCGGCGCTGACACAGCAGGCAACTCAGAGCGCGTCCACTCTTTCCCCGAATGAAAAGCAGGCTTTGCCCTAAGCCTCGGGCCTGTGCCGCGCCCTCTTCTTCCCACGTTTGTTCTGAGGTCGGCAGCTGACTCCTCATCCACACGAGCCGTCACCTCCAAACCCTCTGTGGCACAGACTGCCCATCCGTGTCCTCTGGGGTCCCACCCAGAAAACAGAGATGAAGGAGTGGCAGAGACAGACGTGCCAAACGGATTCCCCAGCATGAGTTTTCATCAGAAGGAAGTTATAGGAAAACGGATCTAAAGACATGCCCAGAATGACAACGAGGCAAAGTTTCCAACTTTTTGATGGAAAGGGATTCATCTCCAAAATTGCATTTGACTTTACATTGACGAAATCACACGTTATTAAACAGTCATGCTGGGGAGATTGTATCTTGAAGCCTGAATGTGTACACTCAGGGCTACGGGATGCAAGGAGACACGGGAGCAAGCAGGAAGCCTGCCCCGCGTGATGGATGTAGCCACCGCCGGTCGCAAGGGAAAGGTGCAGCGTGCTCAGGCCCCAGCGTAAACAGAATCCGGACAGCCCGTCCAGGCTCCTCTCATGTGTGCTTGCCCTCAATGTGTTCTTTTTTTCTGGAAGTCTCTAGCACATATTCCTCAACTCTTAACGCAGAGATTTCAATTTTTTATTATTTTTTTAATTTCTGAAGTGGGCAAGTTACAAATAACTTAAGCCATTTCCCCTTCAGTTTGGAATCTGAGTTTAATCTATTTATTTCCTGAGACGGGGTCGCCTAGGCTGGCCTGTAATGGTGCGATCATAGGACACTGCAGCCTCCACCTCCTGGGCTCAAGTGATCCTCCCTGCTTAGCCTCCCAAGCAGCTGGGACTGCAGGTGTGCACCACGTCCAGTTAATTATGTTTTTGTAGAGACGGGGTCTTGCTATGTTGCCCAGGCTGGTCTTAAACTCCTGGGCTCATCAGATCCTCCTGCCTCGGCCTCCCAAAATGCTGTGATTACAGATGTGAGTCCCGTACCTGGCCCTGAGTTATTTTTGACAACATATTTGTCCCGTGGTGCTGACCCGAGCTGAGAGCTAACCTGGCCCAGATGCCAGTCGGGACTGAGCAGCTGCAGCACCCCTTGCTGGACTCGCCCTGCCAGGATAGCTCTCCAGCTTGTCAGCTAAGAGGTGACAGCAAGGCTCCACAAGCCTCCTGGGCTCCAGGAGCGCACTGGCCTAAGAGGTGGGGCTCATGGCATAGGGCCAGGCACGAGGAGAGGATGACAAGTCCCGACCCTTGAAAAGCCCAGCCCAGAGGGGAGTCTCCCTGGGAAGGACAGCAGGATGAGGCAAGGACAGCTGACGAGGGAAGCAGAGGCTGCCATGGAGACGGCACAGGAGAGAGGGAAGTGAGGGCTCTTCCAGGGAGCCTGGCACTCCAGAAGGCCTAAGTTGCAGGTTCCAGGGTGAGCGAGATTCAGGCTGAAAAAAGGTGCAGTCCAAGCAGCAGCAGAGAAGCCACAACAGCTTCCCTACCAGGCTTTCCCTGACACATTGCCTTTCTTTTCCCCAGTATGTAATTTTCCCAACCCAGAGCAGGGAGCCCCATTTTTAGAATAAATTTCTCTCTGCACTAACCCCCCACAAGCCCTGTAAGCACAGGGCTTGCCTCAGTCTGCGGTGGGAAAGGCTTCTACCGACTTGCTTCGCTCACTGCACTGAACACATGGATTCCGTCTGTCCGTCTGCACATGCTTCGCTCACTGTACTGAACACATGGATTCCGTCTGTCCGTCTGCACATGCTTCGCTCACTGCACTGAACACATGGATTCCGTCTGTCCGTCTGCACATGCTTCGCTCACTGCACTGAACACATGGATTCTGTCTGTCCGTCTGCACATGCTTCATTCTCTGCACTGAACACATGGATTCCGTCTGTCCGTCTGCACATGCTTCGCTCACTGTACTGAACACATGGATTCTGTCTGTCCGTCTGCACATGCTTCATTCTCTGCACTGAACACATGGATTCCGTCTGTCCGTCTGCACATGCTTCGCTCACTGTACTGAACACAGGGGTCCGTCTGCCTGTTTACACTCCTAAAAGCTAGCGGACTTTTTTTAGACTCCAGAGATGATGATTCTGCACACACTGCTCTCCTCAGTGTCAGCGCATCTCTGTGGTAGTGACACAGCAACATCCGTGTCTCCTTCCTGCAGATGGTCCCTCACCCCACTCCTCCCCCAGGCTATTTATGATTGTGGTTTGGGGTGCCCTGCCAGCCCACCACATCATCTACTCTGCAGGGGACAGAGCAAGGTGCAGCTCACTGTAACACGGCAACGTCACCCTGTGCCCAGCTCAGATGTTCATCCGGCTGGCGCATGAGGTGGGAGAGGTATGGAATTACCGCCTGGAATCCGACACTGGCTGAAACACTTCTTTCCACAGGGTAAAGGCAAGCATCTGTCAGGTCAGAACAAGCTTATGTCGCTCAGACTCAAAAGTTCACCTCCAGGATGTCTGTTTTACTGAAGAAACATGCAAACACACCACAATCCCTTCCATCCTCTCTCCAGGAAGGAAAAGGCAGCCCCCCTGAGCTAACGGGGCTCCCTTTCTTAGGGTAGAGAGGACCTAAAGTACGGGTGGAGCTGGAGGCATTTGGCCAACGTCCTCAATCAACGTCTGCACGGCAGTTTGCATCCCATCAATGATGGCTCCCGGGAGGCTCTCCCAGACCTCTCAAACAGAGCGAGCACTGTCCCCAGCCTGGTGGGCGCCCCATTTAGACAAGGGACAGACTGCTCTGACAGTCACTGAAGGCATGAAGCACGTTAGCTAGGCCTTTGGTTGAATTTCCGTGTGTGCTGTGAACCATGGGGGCCTACGGATTTGACTTTGGTCTTCGGACTGGCATGACTTAGGCTGCAAGCTGGAACCAGAGGCACTGACAATGATGACACCTGGAGCCACGATGCTTCCGGACTTCTGTCCTGATCACAAGGCTGCCTCTGAGGGCCAGTCTCCCGCTCTGGGCCTCCCCACGTACCACCCGTGCTCCAGCACCTCTGAGGGTTCTCAGCGAGCTTTGAAGAAAGCTACAGTACTTCACGAGCAAGTCCAATCAACAGGGGTCTACTCTGGGCAAATCTCAGCCTCAGCAGATTGACTCAGAACTGCTGATCTAAGGAAAGTCTGAGGGATGACTCTGCCACTCAGTCGAGTGGTCCAAGCGCACCAGGAGCCTGGCACAGGCAGCCGCGGGCCACTCACCTTATCCATTCGGTCTTGTTCCACACCAAATTTCCCTCCATAGCCGTGGGAGGCTTTGGGTCCCGTTTCAAGCTCCTTCTCCTTAAGGGTCTGATGTTCTTGAAAGACATTCTCCCTCAGCTTGTGGATGCTCGAAGGAAGAGATGGAAATAGGAACAAATCAATCAACAGATGTGCAGCTTTGCCTCCCGGTGTCATAAATAAGAGCAGGCGACATTATCTTTGTAAATCTGCCTGTCTGATGTCCACCAATTCTCGCCCTGCACTGTGCCTTCCTGACTATTCTGCCGGCTGGTACACCCACTTCGGCAGTCCGCAGTGTCAGACGCACGCTCCGTGGGAGACAGAACGCGAATCTGAAGGGAGACAGTGGGGTCATCCCAAATCCCCGCTGAAGATGGCTCTACCCAAACCCGGCCTTCATTCACATGCAGAGAACAGGAAAGCCAGTCTGTAGAGGGGAACACGGGGCTACACCCCCTTTCCCAGTCACTGGCAGAAGTCCGGTGATGCTGCACATGTAGATGGCTCGTCCGTACTTGAAGTACTCCAGCTTTTTTATACATTCAAAGACGTGAGGAAAGCGTTTCAGAATTTAACATCTAAACGCCACTGAAAATTTTTAATATAGCAGATGATGAAACAGATGACAAGGTGTGCTCAAATCTGGCAGGCAGGACACAGCTGTCATTGAGAGACCCCAGCGTGGTATGAAGGCCACTCTGGCATTCACACTTTCTGCCCAGGAGACACCAGGCCGCCACCTTCGACATCTGGACAACAATGCTAGAATTGAGGATGAAATGCAAACCAGGCTCAGAAACCGCCCAATACCCTGATGAGCAGGGAAAGAAAGACGCCACTCCTAAAACCTGGGAAGGCCCAGAGCATGAAGAATGGGCTCATTCCCCACGCGCTCCTCTCTGAATTCTAAGCCGCCCGAGGCTTTTGTACTGGAGAGTTGTTTTTTCTCCAAGCCACCCTCCAAGACATGTTTTGAAGCTACAGGGAACAGAAGAGATGAGAAGAGGTACGATGACTCAACAAATTCAGGAGTCTGCTTAACGCCATAGCAAATACCCAAGGCCACAGCAGACTCCTAAGTCAGCCCCATTCCAGTCTCTTGTCCTGGGCAGCCGCACGGCCACTGGAGTTCCGAAGTTGCTTCTGTGGAAGGGAGTGCGCTGAGCAAGCCAGAGAGGGACTAAAACTTGCGTATAAAAAGCCACTGTGGGCCAGGTGTGGCAGCGCACACCTGTGATCCCAGCACTTCGGGAGGCTGAGGCAGGAGAATCACCTGAGCCCAGGAGTTCAAGACCAGCCTGAGCAACAAAAGCAAGATCCCGTCTTTAAAAGAAATAAAAAAACTTAGCTGGCCATGGTGGTGTGCACCCATGGTTCTAGCTACTTAGGAAGCTGAGGCGAGAACCCAGGAAGTCAAGGCTGCAGTGAGCTATGATTGCACCACTGCACTCCAGCCTGGGTGACAGAGTGAGACCCTGTCTCAAAATAAATAAATAAATAAATAAATAAATAAATCTTTTAAAACAAAATAAAAAGCCACTGGGCAGACTGTGCCTTCTTTTCTGGATGATGGACTGAATCTTTCTCAGCTGAAGGGACCGTGGCCAAGCAGGACAGTCTCGCCAGGATACTGAGGCGGTCACCGGGTCAGTGGTGCTGCCTTCACAGTGCGGGAAAGGAGGATCCACTCTGAACCCAGTGTGGCCTAAAATAGAAGTCTGGGCACATTTTAAAAGTTCCTTTTATCTACACTTCCTGATGAAAAAAAAAAACTGCCCCAAGAGCTGGCATTTTAGATAGTGCCAAGTGAGAAACAATGACAGGGTTCACTCAGTTCCCTTCTCTGGGCTTTTGATAAGAACACAAAGCTCACAGTACCCCACAATTAATACGTAATCATTTCCAGATAATAAAAACAGGGACAGGACATTTAAGGTCTTAGTTATTCAGACATCTCATACTTCAGAAACCTCTCGCGGGCAAGGTAGAGCTTAGGGAAACATGTTCCCTGATAAAAGCTACAATACTGAGAAGCAGACACTCTAAAATTATAAATATGGAAATTGTTTGCAATGGGAATTTAAAAATTACTGACCACTTAAGTATCGAAATATACACATATAAACACACACATTACATACACACACATATATGTGTGTGTCTTATATTCATTTACTGCATGGGTATCAGGTCAAGAAGATAAAAGCAGTTTCCACACAGGCTGTCCCTCCACAGACGACCATGAGCCCTGTTGCACCTGGGGCTCCACCCACAGAGGGGCCCTCGGGAGGGTGGTGGCGACGCCTCTTACTTGATATGCTCCTGATGCCCGGAGCCCTGCACGGTCTTGGCACCCCATCTTTGCTCCTTCTCACTCACATCATTCTGAAAAGAAAACCGACCAGTCAATCTCACAGCCTGGATTGCGACACCAACAAACCACCACCCCATCAAAGAAAAACCCAGGACAGCCACTTCCACTTCATGAAAAAGGAAAGCAAAGGCTGGCGGCTCCTACCACAAAATCGGGGTCGGTCTCCCAGTCATCGGCCCCCGCGTCATCCTGGGTGATGGACACAGCGTGGCCTGCTGAAGCTTTCCACATCTGAAAGAGCGGCCGGGGAGGGTTACGGAGGCCTCAGGGTGCCATCCACAGAGGCCAGCAGATGAGCCCTTCGGCCAAAACTACCGAGATTCTAGGCAACCCAGGACGAGGCTGCAGGACCAGCCAATCTTTCATGATCCCTAAGCCTGAATGACAACCACAGGAGTGAAAGAAGCTTCCCCTCGGGGTTCTAATACTGCTGTCACCTGGCGTCAGAAATATACTCTTTGGCTTCAACTCAAGTGAGAAAATTTTCTGGAAAATAAAAAAGTCGGGTGTGCACTTACTGCATTCATTAAGAACATATTCCTGTTCTGCCCAATTATATGATTGTTTCCAACCAAAAATAAACGCACCATGTGTGTTATATATTATAAATACACTAAATGCTACCAATGGTAGATCTCACGGTGTGTGTATTTTATCACAATTTCTTAAAAAGTGCACCCATTTTGATTTCAAGTGCTTACTGAAACGATAACAATAATTTTCCTAATTCAGACTTACAGTTTAATAAACGTTTCAAGGAATTCATCGGCGAATTGCTTTACTCTCTACTTGGGAGAAAACAGACTATAAAACGCCACCTTTTCCTCTATCAGGCAGCTCTGCAAGTGGGCAGCCACCTTCTTCCTCAGCCCGTGAAGACTGAAAGGTTTTCTGTTATAGAGAACAACGGCACACCTGTAAACCCTAACAAGACAATTCTTCTTGTAACTGCAGTGGTAAAATCGAAACTTTTAAGGGTTTAAAAAAAAAAAAAAAAACTACGTATAAAAAGAACTGATTCCTTTTCCACAGAAATAGTAATAAAATTTCACACAGGCCATAGAGCCACCGAGAGATTATTTTAAATCAAACAACCAGAAGCTGTGCCCAGGGGTCTGAACTGAGGACACCCAATTCACTTTTCCTCAGGCGCCGTGTTGGGACTCTAGCGCCCTGAATCTGAATGGGACAAAAGCCCTTGGCAGCTTGAGAATGTCCCATCTGGCTCCTCCCCGTCCAGCCTGGCTGGGTCTCAAGTCCAAATCCAATGTGACAGTGAGGGACCAATCAGAGCACCATGCTCTCAAATTTCTAGATGCGACTTTGTCTCTCTCGGGGAAGAACTGTCTGCCAAGGGGTGTAGCAGGACCAACAATGCCCCTGGAACCTCGAGTCAATGCCCAAAGCATGGCAAGAAATTTCCTGCTTTTGCCAGGATTTTAGAGAACAGATGAACTAGAATCTTAGAACTGAAAGGCACAACCAGTCCGTCTTGTCCCAGTGCGCCCATTTACAAATGAAGCAACGGCTGCAGGAAAGAGAAACGGGATGCTCGGTCTCCGGCTGCCCCATGGCACCATGCTGCCCTGGTGAGGGGGCTGCCCGCCTGCGGACTTCAGCCGCCTAGGGTTCCCACCACTGAGGAAGTGGCTGAAAGAAAGGACGGGAGTTCCTGCGGGGCTGGCGAGGCCAACCTTCAACCCCAAGTCAAAGGTGAAAGAAGGCAGGTGTCTTTGCCTGGTACTTTCTCAGGCTCATCAGGGAAAGATCAGCAGAGAACAGTCTCCACTCACCTTCCTGGAGGCAGCTTCACCAGGGGGCTGGGTAGGCACCTGCAAGCTTCACAGTCCTGCGCCTGGGGGCTCCACCCACTTTCATGGGGTGGGGAAGGGGCCAGATTTCCCCCTCAGGGAGGACAGGAATGAGTTCCCTTCCTCAATTTCAGAGTTTCTGCAACTGTCTCCTCTAAGTCATACACAACAGAAATCTGACTTCATCTTTTAAACAATGAAATTTCCTCCCAGAAAATTATCATCTCTCTCCCAGTAAATCCACAGAAACAGCAACCTCCCCCGTTTCCTGTTAAAGGGATTTCTGCCCTTTCCATCCACAGGAAAAGAATGTTAGGATGTTCACAATGCACAAGTACCTTTCTTTCCGCTTGGAGATAAAAGGCTGTTCACAAAACTCTGTTTGAAACACAGTAATCCAATGAGGAATTTCCAGGCATTGGGGAATGATTCCGTCTGTAAAAAGATTAAGAGTAAAAGCTCAGAAGGATGTCTGTTGAGCAGCTCCCTGGGCAAACCCTTCTGTGTGGAGATCTTTTTTAGAAAACTTCAGAAATCCTCCCAAATATAACAAGGTTTTGTAATGAAATCTGAAATGAGGATGGAAGATTTGCATTTTACTAATAAAAAAGTTCAACACAGAGAAACTAAAGAAATAAGTTTTAAAAGATTTCTAACTACATGATGATTCTTTGTTTTTTTGTTTGTTTGTTTGTTTTTTGAGATGGAGTTTTGCTTTCGTTGTCCAGGCTGGAGTGCAGTGGCTCACTGCAACCTCCACCTCCCGAGTACAAGCGATTCTCCCGCCTCAGCCTCCCGAGTAGCTGGGACTACAGGCATGAGCCACCATGCCCGGCTAATTTTGTATTTTTAGTAGAGATGGGTTTTCTCCATGTTGGTCAGGCTGGTCTCAAACTCCCGATCTCAGGTGATCTGCCTGCCTTGGCCTCCCAGAGTGCTGGGATTACAGTCATGAGCCACCATGCCCGGCCTACATCATGTTTCTTAATGAATGCAAACAGAAATTACTGCCTTAATTGCTAGTATGCATTTACTGTTTGCTATAATTCTGAGAGATTTTCACTTTTTATTCATTCTAATTAATAGCATTATAAAATAAAATTGTTACTGTGAGCTTTTTAAAACAATAAGATAAGAAAAACACTCCTTGCGAGGATCGTGATATGGCCGGGAGAAAACACAGGTACAGTGACCGTCTCAAGATGTGACAGCAGCAGCTGGAGAGCCGAAGAGGCGGCGGCTGCATTCCTAATGGACGTATATGGTTACCGCGCAGGGAGCAAGGCTCCAGTTCCCCAGAGGGTGGCCAAGCACATGGCCCCTTCCCGAGGACCACACATCAGCCTCAACGGGACACCATACTGCTAAACATCACTCATCGACGAATGAAATCCCTTCGTCCCTAGGAACAAGCTGGCCACAGGCAGAGTGGTTTCTCATGCATTAGGTGCTAGGGGATGGTACCTGGCTGGCCCTCCTGGCAATTAATTTCCTATCTGGTTCCTGACCCAACTGTTTGCTCCATCTCTCTCCCCAATTCCCTTTGGCAATCTTAACTTCTACAGATTGCTTGGTACATTCTGGTTACTACAGTTATTACTGTAATCAGCAGGCATCTATACAACTCTGCCTACACCATTAGCCAAACATGGTCGTGTATACCTGTAGTCCCAGCTAGTCAGGAGGCTGAGTCCAGGAGCTCAAGGGTGCAGTGAGCCATGATCACCCCACTGCACTCCAGCCTAGGAGACAGAGACCCTGTCTCATACATAAATCAATCATAAAGTAAAAAATAAAAATCTCATGAGCAGCTAAGGATAGGCTCAAATCCACAATTTTATACTCTCAATATTTGAAATTTTAAAAAAATCACAAAAATAACTAATAGAAAATAGGCTTGATTATTTTGTGGATCCAAAGATAAAGCCTCTAGACCCCTACCTCAAAACCATACAGAAAAATTAACTCAAAAATGAACTAAAATCCTAAAAAGGTATAAATTTTTGTGACTTTGAATTTGGCAATAGTTTCTTAGATACGACACCAAAACACAAGAGGAAAAAAATAAATTGTACAAAATTAAAAATTTTGTGCTTCATCAAGAAGGTGACAAGACGATCCCAAGAGAAAACTATTTTGAACCGTATATCCAGAATATATATAAAAAACTCTTGGCTGGGCACGGCGGCTCACGCCTGTAATCCCAGCACTTTGGGAGGCCAAGGCAGGCGGATTAACAGGTCAAGAGATTGAGACCATCCTGGCCAACATGGTGAAACCCCGTCTGTACCAAAAATACAAAAATTAGCTGGGCATGGTGACGTGTGCCTGTAATCCCAGCTACACGGGAGGCTGAGGCAGGAGAATTGCTTGAACCTGGGAGGCGGAGGTTGCAGTGAGCCGAGATTGTGCCACTGCACTCCAGCCTGGGCGACAGAGTGAGACTCCATCTCAAAAAGAAAAAAAAAGGAACTCTTATAATTCAATAATAAAAAGGACAATTAACCCCATTTAAAAATGGGTGAAGGACCTGAAGAGACATTTCTTCAGAGGAGATATACAAATGGCCAATAAGCTCAGGAAAAGTTTGTTCAATGTCATTAACCATCAGGGAAACGCAAATCAAAACCACAAAGAGAACCCACCTCATACCCACTAGGATGACTAAAATAAAAGACGATGACAAGTCTCAGCAACGGTGTGGAGAAACCGGAAGCCTCATAGACTGCTGATAGGAATGTTAAATGGAAAAGGTCTGGCAGTTCCTCAGAAGGTTAAACTCAGGTACTGTATGACTCAGTAACTCCACTCCTAGGTCTATGCCCAAGAGAAATAAAGTATAAGCACACAAAAACTTGTGCATGAGTGTTCAGAACAGCACTATTCATAGCAGCCACAAAACGGAAACACTCCAAATGTCCATCAACTGATAGATACAGAGCATGTGGTCTACCTAACACAAACGCATTATTTCCGCCACAAAGAGGATCCAGCAGTGACACCTGCTGCAGTGTGGAGGGACCTCAAATCCATTACGCAAAGGAAAACCATGCACAAAAGACCACATATTGTACGATTCAATTTCTAGGAACTGTCTGGAGTTGACAAATCTACAGAGACAAAAGATACATTACTGGTTGCCCAGGGCTGGGCGGATGGTGGTGGTGGGGATCGGGAAGTCATGGCTAAAAGGTACAAGGGCTTCTTTTTGAGGTGACAAAATTATTCTGAGATTGATTGTGGTGATAGTTGTACAACTGCATGAAGATCCTAAACACCAGTGGACAGTATACATTAAACAGGCGCATTGTATGGCGTGTGAATTTTATCTCAATAAAGCTGTTACAATACGGTTCAAAAGAAGATGATGACTCTGTCCAACCTCAACATTAAACCTTCCTTGCAAATGTCAGTGTACAAATCAGACTGCACAAACGTGAAGTAATTTTGCTGTCTAGACAGAGGGAAAAATTCCTCTATACAAGAATTTTTTTTTTTTCTTTTTCAGAGTCTTGCTCTGTTGCCCAGGCTGGAGTGCAACGGTGCCATCTTGGCTCACTGCAACCTCCGTCTCCCAGGTTCAAGTGATTTTCCTGCCTCAGCTTCCTGAGTAGCTGGGATTACAGGCATGTACCACCGCACTCAGCTAATTTTTTATGTTTTTAGTAGAGATGGGGTTTCATTATGTTGGTACAGGCTGATCTCCAACTCCTGGCCTCAAGTGATTTGCCAGCCTCAGTCTCTCAAAGTGCTGGGATAACAGGCATGAGCCACCACGCCTAACTGCCCCCCACCAGCCTTTTTTTTTTTTTTTTTGAGTCAGGGTCTTGCACTGTGCCCCAGGCTAGAGTGCAGAGGCACAGTCTCAGCTCACTGCAACCTCCGTATCCCAGGCTCAGGCGATCCTCCCACCTCAGCCTCCCAAGTTGCTGAGACTATAGGAATGCACCACCACACCCAGCTAATTTTTCTTTTCTTCTTCTTTTTTTTTTCTTTGAGAGGGAGTCTCACTCTTTTGCCCAGGCTGGAGTGCAATAGTGTGATCTTGGCTCACTGCAACCTCCACCTCCTGGGTTCAAGCGATTCTCCTGCTTCAACCTCCTGAGTAGCTGGGGCTACAGGCGCCCGTCACATTTTTCGTATTTTTTTTAGTAGAGACGGAGTTTCACTGTTAGCCAGGATGGTCTCGATCTCCCGACCTCATGATCTGCCCACCTCAGCCTCCCAAAGTGCTGGGATTAGTGTGAGCCACTGCGCCTGGCCAATTTTTCTATTTTTAATAGAGATGGGGTTTCTCCATGTTGCCTAGGCTGATCTCGAAACTCCTGGGCTCAAGCAATCCACCTGCCCTTGGCCTCCCAAAGTGCTGAGATTACAGGTGTGAGCCACTGAGCCCGGCCGAAGAATATTTTAAATGATGGGACAGAAACATCCATCCAGCATCAACTTTCCATTAGCCTCAGCATCTATGGCAGAGCAGGAGGAGAAAGGAAACACATCTGCTTAGCCAAAATCGCCATCACAGGCACACTCCCTACACCACACTTACTCAAGGGAAACCCTGCCCCCAACATTTACTCTGTTTACTCAAAGCAGTGCGTGAGCAGATGGGGTGGGCCATGGGAATATTGCAACACAAGGCAGCAACCAGCGCTCACAGCAATTCACACTCTCAGGACACCTTTTTCAGAGCACCTACTGCATGGCACATACTGAATATCTGAATTGCCAATTATGTGCACTGTCATTTTAAAAATGTTTTAAAAACAGGTCCATCAAAATGCTACAATTAAAAGTCAGCTTTAGCTGGGCCTGCAGTCCCAGCCACTTGGGAGGCTGAGGTGGGAGGATCGCTTAAGGCCAGCAGTTCAAGGTTGCAGTGTGATAGACGGCACCTGTGAAGAGCTGCTGCACTCCAGCCTGGGGACAGGGTCTCGCTCTGTCACCCAGGCTGGAGTACACTGGTGCGATCGAGCTCACTGCAGCCTCCAACTCCTGGGCTCGAGATCCTTTGCCTCAGCGTCCCGAGTACCGGGACAACAGGTGCACGCCAGCATGCCCAGCGAATTTCTTTTTTTCTTTCTTTTTTTTTTTGTAGACACAAGGTCTCCCTACGTTACCCAGGCTAGTCTGGAACTCCTGGCCTCAAATGATCCTCTCACCTTGGTCTCCCAAAGTGCAGCGATTACAGGTGGGAGCCACCGCACCCCCGCCCCAGGCCAAAAGATATTTCTTTTCAGTAAGATTTAGCAGAGGGTTAGCTTCCAGTTCTAGGGGACCTAATATCAAAACAACCCTGCCTCACCAACTTTTTATTGAGTCCCACTTAAAAGACTCTTCCTTGTTCCTTGAGTATCTGGCGAATACTTCTCTAACCAGAGGAGAAATAGGACTGACTCAGTGCTCTGGAGCCGGTGACTCACCCACAAGGTCAAACACGGGAATGGAGACAGGGGCAGGCGGCCAGCCCCTCCTGCACCACGGCCTTGGGCCCGGCCGGGATCATGCCTTAAGGACCTAGTGGGTGAAGTCCCCCCAATAGAGCCTATGCAGCTAAGTCAACAGTGAGCCCAAAGGGAGCGCATGGGATTGCTGGGAGCGCTCCTCGGATGCCTCCGGAGTTTCCCTCAGCAGAAAATGAATTCCTCCCCAAGGGGCCCGACACGTCCACAGATTCCAGCGGGAGGAAGCCCTGTCCCTTCTCACCCGAGGCCTTCCAGCGCCGGGGATCAGGCATCCGTTAGACTATCCAGGTGATGGAAACGTAACAGAAAGCCCCAAAGCACCGTTCTGGTGATTTTTAAACACACCCCGAAGGAGGGACGGTTCCAAATTTAGAGCCTCACGACTAGCTGCAGCCGCGCCTCGCTGCCTCCATTGACCTGATTGCAAAACCTTCGCTCAGGTACAGGCCGGGTGGATCTCCAGCTGCTCCGCCACGTCCCACGTCCCACAGCGAGCCCCTCAAACCGTGGACCCCAGGCGCCTTGACCCCGCGGACCCCATCTCTTTCCCCTGCACACGGATCCCTTCCCTTGGAGCCCAAATCCCCTCCCCTCGGACCCTATCCCTTTTCTCTGCGCCCCGACCCTTTCCCCTCGAGCTCCAGTTCCCTTCCCTCGGACCCCATCCCTGTAGCCCTGCGCCTGGACCCCTTCCCGTCAGACCCCAATCCCCTCCCCTCGGACCTCATCCCTTTCCCTCTGCGCCCGGACTCCTCCTTCTAAAACCCCCCGCCCTTTCCTTGAGACCCCCCACACCCACCTTCCACGGCTGCTCGAACCCCGGCCTCCTCCGCTCGGACCTCCGAACCCCACAGGCCCAGCCCCTCCCCCTCAGGCCCCAATCCCTTCTCCCTCGGAGCCCATCCCCCTCTCCTATTCCCTCGGACCCACTACCCCTCCCAGCCTGGCCCCTCTCCGGCCCTGGGGCCCCCAGGGTCCAGGGACCCTCCCCGCAGAGCTGAGACCCCCCATTTGGCCCCTCTCCAACCTTCCTCCGCGGACCCCAGCCCCGAGCCTTCCGTGCCCCCTTGTCCCCTGGGGCCCAGACCCGTCCTCGTGGCCCTCGCGGACCCCCGGCCCTCGCCCGGCCCCGCCCCAGGCCGGGAAAGCCTCGCCACTCTGCCCCGGCCCCCGAAACCGCGAGCGGAAGAGCGGTGAGACCGCTGCGGCCGCTGCTTCCTTCCCCTTTCGCAGCCCGGCGACGCCACAGGAGGGAAGAAGCAGAGCCGGGCCTGCATCCCGGGCGGACGCCGCGCTCGCTCACCGCCACCTGGGGTCGGTCCGGCCCGGGTCGGCCCTGGATCCCGCCGCGCCCGCCGCTCCCAGGCGCCAGGCTCTACTTCCGGTTCCGCGGGCGGGGGCGGGGCCGCATCCGGGTCCCCGCGCGGCCCCGCCCCCGAAACCTCCCCCTCCCGCGTCCCGGCCCCCAAGAGCCCCGGGGGTCAGCCAGCAGCTGGCGAAACGCTAGCCCGTCCAGTGGCGAGTTTGCAGAGCGCGCTCGAAAGTAGCGTTGCGCGGGCAGACGAGGGGCGCTGAGAAGCACACAGCCCACGGCGGGGTCTCAGGATCCGCGGCGCTTCCCGGGGCCGAGGGAAGGAAGCCAGCCCAGGCGATGCGCATGCCTTGAGCCCGGGAGCGGGGAGCCTCTTCATCTCTCCATCTTCTCTTCGCGCGCTCCCAGCCGTCCTTGTCCGCTCACCATGCACCCTCCAGAAAGGGCCACATGCGTGCCAGGGACGCGAGCCCCGGCCACAGGGACCTAGCAGCCTAGAAGGTGAGTCAAGCGTTAAACCACATGGGTACTCACCTGGGAAATGAGATAAATGCCAGGAAGAAGTGAGAGTTTCATGACATCGTACTGGAGAGACGGTAGGACCTGAACCCCTGGGAGACCAGAGGTTTCTTTGGGCGATTCACATGTTAACCAAGATGTGAAGGCCCCATAGGAGTAAACAAGGTAAGGAGGGAAGAATTTTCCAGGCAGGCCAACAGCAGGTTCAGAGGCCCCGAGGCAGGAAAGATCTTGCAGCAGGGGAACTGAAGGAGGCTCAGCTCAGCATGGCAGAGGGCTGGTGGTGCAGCAGAGCTGTGGTGTGAGAGAGGCCAGGTCATGCAGAGGCCGAAAGAGCACAGCGAGGACCTCGGTCTTTATTCTGGGAGACATGGGAAGTCCTTGGAGGAGTTAAGCAGATAAGAGACATCATGAAGTTTGGGCCAGGCGCAGTGGCCCACGCCTGTAATCCTAGCCCTTTGGGAGGCTGACATGGGAGGATCGCCTGAGGCCAGGAGTTCGAGACCAGCCTGGTCAGCATAGTGAGCCCCTCCCCGCCGGCCGCTCGCCGAATAAATAAATTTTATTTATTTATCGCTGAATAAATAAATAAGACATCATGAAGTTTGAATTGTAATGAGATCACTGTGGCTGCTGTGTGGAGAATGGATGGGAGAAGGGCCAGGTAGAGCCTAATGTAGCTGATTCAGGCAGACCACTGGTGGCAGGTAAGATGGGGAGAAGTGGATAGATGCAAGAGGCATTTAGAAAGCTAAACGGTCAGATGTGAGGATGAATTGGGAGTGCGGGTGGCGGAAGGAAATGTCAGGTGTTGATCATTTTTTAAAGGTAAAATCATTACTTTCATACACGTATAAAATAAACATGTCCAATATTTTATTTAACTCAATAATGAATACATCATAAGTGGCCCTCCTGTACTGGGATTACATATGTGAGCCCCTTGCTCCATGAAAAAAAGTACAAATTATGTCTTATAATCATGTTACTGTAAGGAAAAATATATTGCTATATATATATATATATACACATTTTTTTTTTTTCAAGACGGAGTCTCTCTCATCCAGGCTGGAGTATAGTGGCTGTGGACCACGAAGGCAAAAAAAATCAGAACTCAGCCTTCCTCACAGGCAATCCAGCTTTGAAAGGCAGATGAGTGAAAGGGCCCTGGAGAGGGCTCCAAAAGGAGACATCTTGACTGAGCGTAACAAATGTGGGTATTGGAGGCCAAATAGGGCATAAACGGGGCAGGCGTACCCGGAAACAGGGGCCTCACATTCGAAGAGCTACCACGATGAGATTTTTCAGGCAGGGCATTCCATTTTTTCCTCAAAACAGCTTTACAAGCTGGAAATCATTTTTGTAAGACCAGCTTTATTGACATATAATTCACATACAATTCAGTACAGTCAGTGTTTTGGGGGTTTTTTGTAGCATATTCACAGGGTTGTATAACCGTCACCACAGCCTAATTTTAGAACATTTACCCTCCCCCAGAAAGAAACCCTACTCATCAACTGCCAGTCCCCTTTCGTCCCCTCTCCATCAGCCTGAGCAGCCAGTCCCCCGTCGTCCCCTGTCCGCCATCCCGAGCAGCCAGTCCCCCTCCGTCCCCTGTCCGCCAGCCCGAGTAGCCAGTCCCCCTCCATCCCCTGTCCACCAGCCTGAGCAGCCATGAGTCTACTTTCTGCCAATAAGGTGGATATCATTGCTTCCATTTGACAGAGAAGGAAAGCCAGAGCTCACTGCAGACTTTGCAGCAGGAGGGCAGTGTTCGTGGCTTAGAAAGACCAGTCTGCTGCCGGGGCAGAGCGGGCTGCTTCAGAGTGGCTCCCAGGGAGAAAGGGGCAGCGCACTCTTCCACATGCCCATTGTGCTCCGCAGGACAATGTGTGGCAGAGACTGAGGCTGGCCACAGAGAAATTACACATACAGTGTAAAATTTGCAAAGCAATGAGTATAGCTGTGCTCAGAAATAGTTGGAGGCTGGGCGCGGTAGCTCATGCCTATAATCCTGGCACTTTGGGAGGCCGAAGCAGGCGGATCACTTGAGGTTAGGAATCTGAGACCAGCCTGGCCAGCATGGTGAAGCCCCGTCTCTACTAAAATTCAAACAAACAAACAAACAAAAACAAAAACAAAAACAAACTGGTGGCCAGGCGTGGTGGCTCATGCCCATTATCCCAGCACTTTGGGAGGCCGAGGCAGGTGGATCACTTGAGGTCAGGAGTCCGAGACCATCCTGGCCAACCTGGTAAAACCCCATCTCTAATAAATATACAAAAATTAGCCAGGCCTGGTGGCAGGCGCCTGTAATCCCAGCTACCTGGGAAGCTGAGGCAGGAGAATCGCTCAAACCCAGGAGGTGAAGGTTGCAGTGAGCTGAGATCGTGCCATTGCACTCCAGCCTGGGAGACAGAGTGGGACTCCATAAAAAAAAAAAAAGGTGATATCTCTGTGAGCCAGAAATGAAGAGGAATGCAAAGTGCTGAGTGGGCCTGCAGCTACCAACCTGCTGGGCTGGGTCACCCATGCTTGTAAAAGAAGCACGCAGCCAGGGGCGCACCGGTGGTCCCAGCTACTTGGGGAGGCTGAGGTGGGAGGAATCACTAGAGCCCAGGAGTGCAAGACCAACTGGAGAAAGGTCTGAATAGGGATCCTGAAGAGATGAGGTGGCACCACTGTCAGGTCTTGAGGCCACAGAATGAATGAGGGCTTGGATCCTGGCAAATGAGGTTCTGGGAAGACGGGAGGAAGAGGTCTGGCTTGCAAACGGGGTCTTATTAGGTAGATGAAACCTCACAAGTAGAAGTTGTCAGAGATGATAAGTGGCTCTCTTCAGACCTTTCAAGGTGTTATTTCAGTTAATCTCTCGGGCCTGGGTGCAGTAATGGAGATTCTCCACAGATGCAAATTGCCCTGACAGTGGACAGCTTTGCAGGGACCCCTTCATCTATTGGCCCTATAACAGCCATTTCAAAAAAATGTCAAAAGTACAGTTTGGGGTAAATGTTTCTGTTGTGGTCGAGACAGAGTCTGGCTCTGCTCTGTCGCCTAGGCTGGAGTGCAGCAGTGCGATCATACAGCTCACTGCAACCTCCACCTCCCAGGCTCAAGCCATCTTTCCACCTCAGCCTCCTGAGTAGCTGCGGCTGCAGGCACACACCACCACACCCGGCTAATTTTTGTACTGTTTGTAGAGACGGGGTTTTGCCATGTTGCCCAGGCTGGTCTCGAACTGATGAGCTCAAGCAGTCTGCCCACCTCGGCCTCCCAAAGTGCTGGGATTACAGGTGTGAGCCACCGTGCCCGGCCTGGAGTAAAATCTCTTGATTTCCTTCAGTATCATTGCTTATAAGACACATCCTAATTTAAGATACCAAAATATGAAAAAATGTTCACAGCAGAATTGATGAAATATAGTGTGTGCATGCTGGGTTGTGATATAAAATATTTCAGCTGTGGGCTGCAGTCAGAGTTTGAAACTGGGCAGAATTACCGAAACAAAGTGAAGGGGTAAGCAGCAGTATTCTCAAACATCCAAAGATGAAGAGTTTATCACATAGAGGGTCTGCCTGAGACCACTATTAAAACTTGTTTTTTGGATTTTTTTTGAGAAGGGTCTTGCTGTGTTGCCCAGTCTGTAGTACAGTGGCACAATCATAACTCGCTACAGCCTTGACCTCCCAAGTGCAAGTGGTCCTCCCACCGCAGCCTCCAGAATAGCGAGAAGCACAGGCATGTGCCACCACACCCTGCTGATTTTTAAATTCACTGCGGAGGCAGAGCCTGTGTTGCCCAGGCTGGTCTTGAACTCCTGGCCTCAAGAAATCCTACAGGCTCAGCCTCAAAGTATTGGGATTACAGGTGTGAGCCACTGCACCCAGCAAAAATTTTATTATGGAAAATCTCACACAAATGTGAAGGTGGATTAATAAAACGGTCATGAATGCACCACCCACTTTCAACAATCATCAATCCACTTGGTCAGTGTTGTTCAATTCATAAGCAGATCCCTCCCTCCCCTAAGATTATTGTAAAGCAAACCCAGACGTCCTGTTATTTCATCCGTGGATACTGGGGAATGTAGTCTTACCACGTGCCCCGTGTTATAATCGAAGTATCCCACTTGACTCACCAATAAATAATATAGTCACAATAATGAAAACAGAACTTGGATTTGACCCCAACAACTTGACTTAACCTCAGCTGGGAGACTGGGAGAGGGGACCGGAGGTGACAGGTGCTCAAATTCTCATCAGCCACGATGAGAAGCCACTAGACAGGGCCCAAAATGGAGGAAGCAGGCGGCCACGCTGAGCGCGTATTATTTGGGAGTAAGAAAGCAAATAGAAGGAATAGCCAAATCCATTCCTCATGGTCTAGGGAGTGGGAAGCGAGAGAGGAAGGACAAGGGCAAGGTCTGCTGGTTTTGTTCTTTTTTGATTTGATTTTTTTTGTTTGTTTGTTTGTTTGAGATGGAATCTGGCTCTGTCGCCCAGGCTGGAGTGCAGTGGCTGGATCTCAGCTCACTGCAAGCTCCGCCTCCCGGGTTCACGCCATTCTCCTGCCTTAGCCTCCAGAGTAGCTGGGACTACAGGCACCCACCACCTCGTCCGGCTAGTTTTTTGTATTTTTTAGTAGAGACGGGGTTTCACCATGTTAGCCAGGATGGTCTCGATCTCCTGACCTCGTGATCCACCCGTCTTGGCCTCCCAAAGTGCTGGGAATACAGGCTTGAGCCACTGCGCCTGGCCTGATTTTTTTTTTTGAGATGGATTTTCGCTCTTGTTGCCCAGGCTGGAGTGCAATGGTGCGATCTCAGCTCACTGCAACCTCTGCCTCTTGGGTTCAAGCGATTCTCCTGCCTCAGCCTCCCTAGTAGCTGGGATTACAGGCACACGCCACCACGCCCAGCTAATTTTTTGTGTTTTTAGTAGAGATGAGGTTTCACTACATTGGCCAGGCTGGTCTTGACCTCCTGATCTCAGGTGATCCACCCGCCTCAGCCTCCCAAAGTGCTGGGATCACAGGCGTGAGCCACTGCACCTGGCTTTTTACTTTAAATGATGTGCATGTATTACTCTGATTATAACAAAAACCTTAAAAATGAAAATAGGGTGTTGGAGAATTGGTGATTCAACTCCCTCAAGACTTACAGTTTCTGTAATACCCCAGTTCCTAAGTTATATTGCTTTTGTTCGATAAGCATGTTTTGGCCTATTTGAAGATGAGAACTGTGTAGTGTAAGGCAGAGTCATGCTTATCGACCGCCCTTCATCAGGAGTGAAAAATTGTACTCCATTGGCTTCTTCTGAGGTCGACTGGCAAGACCTATTTAAAATATTCACAACCAGGCACGGTGGCTCACGCCTATAATCCCAACACTTTGGGAGGCCGAGGTGAGTGGATCACCTCAGGTCAGGAGTTCGAGACCTGCCTGGCCAACATGGCGAAACCCCGTCTCTACTACAAAAAATAGCCGGGTGTGGTGGCGTGCACCTGTCATCTCAGTGACTCGGGAGGCTGAGGCAGGAGAATCACTTGAACCCAGGAGGCAGAGGTTGCAGTGAGCTGAGACTGTGTCACCGCACTCCGGCCTGGGCAACAAGAGTGAAACTCCGTCTCAAAAAATAAGTAAATCACAAGGAGCTGGTGCGTGACAGGTCACATGAAGAAAAGTGGCATATTACCTAAAATGGGTCCATTTGCATTGGTGTTCTCTGAAACCCTGTCTGGGGTTTTATTCATAGGAGACAGTAAATATGTAGTGTGAACATGAAACGGTTCTCAGCGTTTGATGTGTGTGATGCAGCCCTCCCCAGAGGACTTCTCCCTCCCTCCACACCAATGTCATGGTGCAGCTCGCACTCCTGGGCTGTCCCCTGGATGTACAGGACTAGCAATGTTTGTTTTTCCTAGAAGGTTGAAATAGTTTTGTCTTACCACGGTCTCTCCAGCACTGAAGAGAGTCCGGTACAGAGTAGATAATGAATGAATGAATGAATGCATGCTCAATCGCTTTGAATGCAGAGGGGACCCCCACAACTGCCTCTTTTGCTGGGTGATGCTTCGCACACTGGAGTTTGAAGATTAAGGTCCTAGACGTCAAATCGATTTGCATGCCAAGTGTCGTTTTGATTATTTTAAAATGTCTTCACCTTTTTTTTTTTTTTCTTTGTGGAGAAGGGAGTCTCGCTACGTTGCCCAGGCTGGTCTTGAACTCCTGGCCTCAACTGATCTTCCCAGCTCGGCCTCCCAAAGTGCTGGGATTACAGACATGAGCCACTGCCCCCAGTCCTTTTTTTGTTTTTTTTGAGATGGAGTCTCGCTGTGTTGCCAGGCTGGAGTGCAGTGGCATGAGCTCAGCTCACTGCAGCCTCCACCTCCTGGGTCCAAACGTTTCTCCTGCCTTAGCCTCCTGAGTAGCTGGGACTACAGGTGTGCACCACCATGCCCAGCTAATTTTTTTTTTTTTTTTTTTTTATTGAGGCGGAGTTTCGCTCTGTCGCCCAGGCTGGAGTGCAGTGGCCGGATCTCAGCTCACTGCAAGCTCCGCCTCCCGGGTTCACGCCATTCTCCTGCCTCAGCCTCCCGAGTAGCTGGGACTACAGGCGCCTGCCACCTCGCCCGGCTAGATTTTTGTATTTTTTAGTAGAGACGGGGTTTCACCGGGTTAGCCAGGATGGTCTTGATCTCCTGACCTCGTGATCCGCCCGTCTCGGCCTCCCAAAGTGCTGGGATTACAGGCTTGAGCCACCCAGCTAATTTTTGTATTTTTAATAGAGACGGGGTTTCACCATGTTGGCCAGGATGGTTTCGATCACTTGACCTCATGATCCGCCCGCCTCGGCCTCCCAAAGTGCTGGATTACAGACGTGAGCCACCACGCCCGGCCCAGTCTCCTTTTTTCTGGAAGTTTTAAGATACTTGAGGCATGCCTTTGGCTTTGTTCAGCCAAAAAGGACTATTAGATGAAAAACAGCAGGGAGGCACTACGTTATGTTTTAAATCTCACACTTTGGTTAACCTCAAGAACGAGGAAGTACAGAAAACAAGGCTTTCCCTACGTTAAGTGGGAAGATCAGCAAACACAGGTTCTAAACAGGAAAGCACAGAACACCCCTGATGGCTGCCCAGGAGAAACGTCCCAGGACACCGACCCATGTGACAGCACGTGCCCCTCAGAGGTGTCAGCCGTGTAGACAGAATGAGGAAACAGAGACCCCGGTGACGTCGGAGGTGGCCGCTGATGCCTGCTCCAGGAGGGGTGGTACTGGCCGTGGGCTCTGCGAATCCTGGGCTCGGTGGCCACACTGAGGTGGGACGAGGAGAAGGGCCACTTGCTGGTGTCTGGCTTTCCTCTTGGGCATCAGCTTGCAGCCTTGCAGCCTGAGGGGACTGAGCTCCCCCACTTCCACGGGTGGGACCTGCTTTCCTCCCCCAGCCCGTCAGCGTGTCGTCTCCCCTCTGCCATGCTGGGCTGCTTCACGACTCAGGACTGGATGTGAGCTATTAGGGACCCAGGCTTCCTGATTTCCAGAGGCCGTCAGTGTGAAGGGTGCGGGCCTGGGAGCCACCTCGTGAGCAGGCAGGGAGAGCAGATGGGAGTGTGAAGCCAGCACTGAGGAAGGAAGTGGAGCTGGGAAACGGCGTTAAGGGACACGCGTGCATGCGCGCGGTCCATGGCCTAGGCTCTGCCTTTGAGCCCTACCCACCGACTGTGTATGTGAGCCCCCACATTTGCATTTAACACCAGGCACCTGTCTCCTGCGGTAATGCAGGCTGGGGACCTCCAGAGAAGCGGGCAGGATGATGCCCTGAACCTGCACTTCATCTCCTGGCTGCTTTATTCTGTCAGTTGACTTCTATAATACAATTGCCACATGGTGACACTGCCTTCCAAAACAGCTATGGTCAATTTCAATGCAATTAGAGCTTATTCTCAGTATTCTTCATTGGCAGTGGAAAATACTTCAGTACTTTATTGAAAGAAAGCAATAAATAATACTGTGATAAAAATAGTTCAAAAGTAGACTGTACATACTTTGTTACATAATCAGGAAGTTCACAAAAGATTAATAGAAAAACGGAACAGTAACAATGAATTGTACAAGTAAATTAAAAGCAGAAACCAACTGTGAAAAGATAGGCTGCCGCCACCTCTGTATCTGCTGCACAGGAAATACCAGGCCATGGGCTGCCACGCTCTGCTGGCTTTTTAATATGCCACTGAAAAAGTCAAAGCCACATCTGCAACTTACACCATCCAAAATGGCTATAACATCGAGGTCTAAAAATGTCCCACTAGGTTCATTCTTTAAACATGTTTACAAACAAATGTAAAAAGATGATTTACATAAGAAAAATAAGGCCTTTATTAGAGCTGCACTGCACTGCTTTCTGGGTCTCCTGCCTTCATCCGCTGTGTGCGCCGACTTGCGGAGTGAGCGCGTGTGCTTGGTGGCTGGCCCTAGGGGAGCTACATGGGTGTCTCTCCACCCACTCCCAAGGAGCAGAGGCAGGGAAGAGGGCGCAGGGGCTGGGCTGGTCCCCAGGTTACCCCATCCCGAGTCTCTCCAGCTGAGAGAACTGCTCCCAGCTCACCATCTCTGTCAGCCACTGAAGACAAGCTCCCCAAATCCAGAGACCAGGCTAGGAAAGCGTTAACCAGTGCTAGGGGCTTCTCATAGTGTTGTGATAGTCTTTTCAGTCCACATTTTATTAGGAGCTGATATTTAACACCAGCTATTTTAAATCTGTTCATGCTGCAGAATAAAGCATTTCTTACTAGAAAAAGTATAGTTAAGGTCAGTCATTAAAATACAATTGCTTGAAATTAGGTATGCTTATTTCAGAATGATTGCTGTAGAGCTAGGCTGCATCTGTAAAGGATAATGCACATTGCTTCTGTCCTAATTTTATAAATGTAGTAAAATCCTCTTCATGGTTTATCATTAAAAAATTAATGATAATTACAATAAATGCATAATTTACAAAAGCCCTCTATTTGTTCATAGGATTTATACATACAAGCATTACAGTACATTCATTTGAAAGACTAAAATTAGGTATAAGAACATGATTTGAAAGGATATTTATAGCCTGGATATACATGAAAAAGTAAGTAACTATATAAATGAAGAGTCATAAGTTTACATAAATATAAGAAACATTAAATTCTAAAATATTTTCTCTATGGTATTCATGAATTTTTCACTAATTAAAAACTCTGTAATAAAATATCTTAGGGTCCATATAACAAGTATTAACAGATTAAAGATTCCATTGGATTCTAAAATGTAGTCTTTGTTGGATTCAAATGCTGCGTAATCATCGGTAGAAGTAGTGTGGGTAAACTGGAAAATAAACACAAACAAAAAGCCACTCAGTGCAGGCTGGGCCGTGCTGACCAAAGGGAGCTTCTGACACTGAGGCCCAAACGTCCCAACCCTGGCCCCTCCCCTCCAGGACCGTCACTTTCTGTGCCGTAGCTGCTCTGAGAATCACTGGCTAGAACATCAAGGGCTATGCACATCAATGAGACAGTTCCTTGGCTGACTTCATTTTGGCTTACGTCTACAAGTTACCAATTACAAATAAAAGATGAACAAACCAGTCAAATATGCCAACGGAGACCTTAAAATTGCTTAGAACAGCAAGGAGAGGGCGGGCCACTCACCAGCCAGAGTCCGTAGTTTTAAGAACCAGTCTCTCCAAACTGACAGGCTATTAGTGTCACACTTAATACAGTATGTAATTAACCACAAAACTTTGGGCTTGTTTCATTCAAGAATGTGTATTTAAAACGAAGCAAGCTTAGGAATCAAGGCCATGTGCATAACGACGTCAGGGTGAGAGACTCGCCTGACGCTCTCTGCCATGCTCTGCTCTTCTCCCCACTGCACCCGCATGACATCCACAGACAATTAAAATGAGTCAGCATTTTCAGGTTTAAGGAAAAGGTGAAAATACGTTTTTTTTCCCCTTAAAAAAAAGAGGGCACACTAACCTCTTTATGATCAATTGTAACAACAACATTATCTTAATGGGTACGGAGAGCTTGTGTCTCTATATATTTTAAATTCCCCAAAAACTGCATTGGCCTTCATGGTCCACACCCCTAGTCTGGCACTGCAGCTCCGATGACTCCTGCTGTGCCTCTGAGCCACCTCCAGGGGTTGTGGTGCTCTCTACTCACCAACAGGAGACTTTAGCAGGAGTAAGTCCTGACTGTAGCAGAATCCAACCTCTGTGTTCCTGATACATTGCCTGTTTCAACAGCCACGAGAGGAAGCGTGCAAACACAGCGTGCAGTTAGTCTTAGAACATCACATGAGGGCACAAGTAGACACACATCTTCACAACTACAGCAGCGCCTACGGAGGGACCTGAGGGGAGCTGCCTGAGTGGGCGGGATGGAGCCAGAGAGAGAGATCCAAGTGTCACCCAGTGGTGGCTCTCCCCAGCTCCCAAGGAGCCCCAGGAGACTCTGGAACACTACTCCGAAATACCAAGCACCAAATGGTATAGTAACAATTTCAAAATGTGCATCTGCATAAATGACCCTACTTAGAGCGATCCCTTTGCCTGTTACTAAACTCTGCATTCATAGACCCATGGGGCTGCTTCCATCTCTGACACTGGTATGAAGGAACCACCACGCGGCCCCGCTGATGCCGCCCGGCCCCGCTGAGCACAGAGGCCGGCGACACTGGGTACAAGGCCAGCCTCAGAGGAGGGGAGAGACCTCGCAGACCAGCCCCACTGAGCACAGAGGCCGGCGACACTGGGTACAAGGCCAGCCTCAGAGGAGGGGAGAGACCTCGCAGACCAGCACTAGCTGCGGTGTCTGGGAAGCCATGCCCTTTTCTCCTGGGGAGGAGCAGAGCAGGTGCAGAGATCTGGCTGCAGGGGTGGGGCGTTGGCCAGGGAGTGGGGTGAGGGCTGATCTAAAAACTGAAGCCCAGTCTCGGTTCCTACTAGAAATATTAATCATAGAGACCACAGATTTTCGTTCTTGTTCAAGAAACACACTGTGTGGCCAGAAGTAAGCCTGATTTCCATTAACAACCTGGAGTTTAAGTTCTTACAAATCAGGCCGGGCGCGGTGGCTCAAGCCTGTAATCCCAGCACTTTGGGAGGCCGAGACGGGTGGATCACGAGGTCAGGAGATCGAGACCATCCTGGCTAATATGGTGAAACCCCATCTCTACTAAAAAATACAAAAAACTAGCCGGGCGAGGTGGCGGGCGCCTGTAGTCCCAGCTACTCTGGAGGCTGAGGCAGGAGAATGGCGTAAACCCGGGAGTCAGAGCTTGTAGTGAGCTGAGATCCGGCCACTGCACTCCAGCCTGGGCAACAGAGCGAGACTCTGTCTCAAAAAAAAAAAAAAAAAAAAAAAAAAGTTCTTACAAATCAGAAACAGGTACTGGCTGCTCCCGGTTATATGTTTTTTGTTTTCCCACAGGTATACCAGGAACTCTTATCAACATCCTGCATGGTTCCAGCAAAGATGTTAAGACAGTTGGGACTATTGGGCAGGACACATGATCTTCCCAAACCCTCTGACTCTAAGAGCCTGGGAGACCTGCTGGAGTTTACCCCACATTCCCTTAATTAAAAAGCCATTAAAATAATCAATTTTGCTTGGCACAGTGGCTCGCGCCTGTAATTCCAGCAATTTGGGAGGTCAAGGCAGGAGGATTGCTTGAGCCCAAGAGTTTAAGACCAGCCTGGGCAACATGGTGAGACCCCACCTCTACAAAAAGTTAAAAAAACTTGCCAGGTGTGGTGGTGCGCACCTGTGGTCCCAGCTTCTTGGGAGGCTGAGGTTGCAGTAAGCCAAGACTGAGCCACTGCACTCCAACCTGGGCAACAGAGTGAGAACGTGTCTCAATAATAATAATAATAATCCCTTTAGCAGGCTTGTGCCTGAGTTATTTATGTAAGGGTAAAAAGTCTTCTTTATAATAAATTCTCTATAGCTTTTAGGTTTACTTTTTTTTTTTTTTTTTTGAGGCAGTTTTGCTCGTCGCCCAGGCTGGAGTTCAGTGGCATGATTTCAGCCCACTGCAACCTCCGCCTCCCAGGTTCAAGTCATTCTCCTGCCTCAGCCTCCCAGGTAGCTGGGATTATTGGCACGTGTCACCATGCCTGGCAAAATTTTTTGTACTTTTACTAGACACAGGGTTTCACCATGTTAGCCAGGCTGGTTTCCAACTCCTGACCTCAGGTGATCCACCCACCTCGGCCTCCCAAAGTGCTGGGATTACAGGCGTGAGCCACCGCGCCGGGCCTAGGTTTACTTTTGATCCATCCAAACTCTCATTCTTAATATTCCTGTTAACATTTAACAAGGGAAATGTGATGTGTCAGAAGGAAAACTGAAATGGAAGCCACAAGGAAACAAGCAAGCACTCATGTGGACTCTGCAGGTGACAGCGCTTGAGCTGAAGGCCAAGTTACAGTTACATTTTCTAAGAATTATCTGTATGACTCTTGGAGGAAAAATGCTAATTTTAAAAAAGTTCCTAGTTAAAAGATATACTGAGTTTTCCCCCTTAAGTATATTATCAAACTCTGGCAAACAATACATAAATAATACAGCCTTTTACTAAAAATGCCACAGAGTAAGCTATTCTCACCCAAAGTGTCCAGCTTAACTAGGTTTTATATAAATGTACTTTTCTTTTGATTTTTATACAGGTGATAGAGAACAAAATTTATGAACTTACTTATGGGAGGGGCTGATGACAAAAAAAAATTTGCAAAAACCCCATTAGCACAGTTTTCAATTATTATTTTTTATTATTATTATTATTATTATTATTATTATTATTTGTAGAGATGGGGTCTCACTGTGTTGCCCAGGCTAGTCTCAAACTTGAGCTCAAGTGATCCTCCTGCCTCTCAGCCTCCCAAAGTGCTAGGATTACTGGCATAAGCCATCATACCTGGCCCCTAATTAGCACTTAAAAAAAAAATTTTTTTTTTTTTTTTTTTTGAGACAGGGTCTCAGTCTGTCATCAAGGCTGGAGTCCAATGGCACAATCTCAGCTCACTGCACCCTCTGCCTCTCAACTCCAAATGATTCTCATGCCTCAGCCTCCCAAGTAGCTGGGATTACAAGCGTGTGCCACCACACCTGGTTAATTTTTGTACTTTTTTTTGCAGAGACGGGGTTTTGCCATGTTGGCCAGACAGGTCTTGAACTCCTGGCCTCAAGGAGTGGCACAGTTTTTAATGCCACTTCCTTTTCTTCAGTCTGCTCACTGGCCTCAGAACTGAGCATGAGTGACACCTGTGTGTAGCACAGGGGCTGCCATACAGCCCCCACTGACATGGGCTCAGAACTTCACCAGCTTTATGAATGATGCATTTAATCATCACAACTACTCTATGAGGAAGACACTACCATGATGACCATTTTACAGATGGGGAAACCGAGGCACAGTTTAGGTAAATGACTTGCTCAGGGTCATGCACCTCCTAGCGGCAGAGCTGGAGTCAAACCTAGGCAGCCTGGCTCTTCAACCTGTGCACTGCCTTTCATTAGATGAGTACAAGATCAGAGCTGAGAGACCTGTCAGGAAGCCATGGTCAACTGTTAACCTCAAATCAAAGTGGCTGTCAAAGGGAAAATCCCAAACTGTGCTTGAAATCATGGCAGTGATGCCCTCTCTCTGGCTGGTATATTCATGGCTGCCTCGATCCACTGGGGACTTCTTGGAGGTTCACCGTCCTCCCTTCCCTGCCCTCTAATGGGTAGACACGTGACTGCACAGAACAGCAGCAGCAGGGAGGGCCGAAAGGACAGGCAGAGCTCACACAAGCTGTAAACTGTGTGTTCTTTAAAATATACTGTTATATTCTCTGGTGTGGAGAGCAGTGAATCATGTGGTTTGGAAGCTACTACTACACTACTATTTCCTGAAAGAGCTTTCTAGCACGGCCTGTCACAGACATATTTACAAGTATGCCTCAGTCTCCCTCTGAGAACACAGACGAATACTGAGCTTTATTAGTTGGAAAAATATGCTAAGATTCAACCAGACAAGAATGTTTAAAAAATTCTATTATTATGGTTAAACTTTTATAAACAAATGTTAAGAGTTAATTTAAAAACATTTATATTTGGACATGCAACCATACTCAAGTGCCTTGTAACATATTAACTGGGCCATTTTAGATCATTATTAATGTTCCAGACAAAAAGCTGCTCATGCTCCCAGCAAGTGGCAGGTTAGCACGACCCATCACCTACCGTCCATCTGCATCTTCTTTGGCTGCATTGAGGGGGAAGACATAGAAGACGTGACCCGGAAGTTTGCAGGGAGAGTCTCTGCTGACCCAGCAGCTAAGCCACGAATGTCCTTTGGTCTAAACTTTTTTCTCCATGAAGGTGCTCTCCTAAAGCTTTTATCATCATCCTGGTAAATTAAACAACAAAAAACAAGATTCATTTTAAAAAATAAACGTCAGAGATGTAAAGTTAAATGTCCTTTAAAATGACTGCTGAATTCAAGAATGTACGTATTCTTGTTCACGTGTATTTCATCCCTTCTTGATGACCACACAAGGTATTGCCCAAACTGGAACTTCAGCGTGAAATGGGGCATGGTGATGGTCCAGCTGGGCCTCAGCTGGCGAAGTGAGGTCGGTGCTGGGCCATGGAGATGTGCTCCTTCTCCCCAGCATCGTGTTCTACTTCTTACCTTGCAGGAATCACTTTCTTGCTACATAATAAATTTTTATTTATCTTAAAAATAGTTTATTTTTCATTTTTATTTATTTTTTTACAGACAGAGTCTAGATCTGTTGCCCAGGCTGGAGTGCAGTGGTGTGATTATAGCTCACTGTAACCTCAAACTCCTGGGCTCAAGCCATCCTCCCACTGCAGCCTCCTAAGTAGCTGGGACTACAGGTGTGCCCCTGCCACGTGCAGCTCTACAAACAATTTTTAAGCTATAAACAATTCTATCTTATGCCAGGATATAGCCAACGAGTGCTTCATCTTTAGAGGTGGCCTTCTATTCTCTCTGTCAAACTCAAGTTTTCTTAAGGTCCAGTTAAGAGACTCCTAATAGTGTGAAACAAATGAGTCATGGTTTGAAGGGGAAATTAACATTTTGTGTTTTTAATATACTTCTGAAACACGCCACCCCACCAATGCACAGGATTATGGGGGGTATACTCTGGACTGGGGTAGGATACCTAGTGGTCCCTAAAACCCAACTTACAGACTCTATTCCTAAGCTGCAACCAATGTTTTATGATGTGAAAACCATTTTTGAGGGATGTCAAAAATTAAAGAGCAAAAATAACAAAACTACCTTCTTGAAGGTATTACTTTTGTGGTTTTTTTTGGGGGGGTGTTTTTTTCTTTTTGAGATGGAGTTTCTCTCTGTCGCCCAGGCTGGAGTGCAGTGGCGCAATCTCAGCTCACTGCAACCTCCACCTCCCAGGTTTAAGCGATTCTCCAGCCTCAGCTTCCCAAGTAGCTGCGATTATAGGCACCTACCACCACGCCTGGCTAATTTTTGTGTTTTTTAGTAGAGATGGGGTTTCACCATATTGGCCAGGCTGGTCTTAAACTCCTGACCTCAGGTGATACCCCTGCCTCCGCCTCCCAAAGTGCTGGGATTACACGCATGAGCCACTGCGCCTGGCCCAGGTATTAGTTTTTAAAGGCTCATTTGTTAATAAATTCATAAGAGCAAATCCTAACTTCTAACATCCAGAGAGACTGCCTAGCTACATGATGTCCTGAGTATAATAATAACAGCTTACATTTCACACACATTTAAACATTTACACACGTTTCATAGACATTTAAAGAACATTAGGTCAAAAACTTACTTCATCAAACCTTCTATCAGTCCCCATGACCAAAAGGTTGTTAAATTCTCTTTCCAAGACAGCACGAGCCTGAAATAACCAAAGAATAACAAATAAAACTTTCATCAAATCTAATTTGAAGGGTGTTAGCATCATAATTGTTTTTTAAACCAAGACTTAAACTCCCTCACTGCTGGCTGGGTGCGGTGGCTCATGCCTGTAATTCCAACACTTTGGGAGACCGAGGAGCACAAACCATCTGAGGTCAGGAGTTCAAGACCAGACTGGTCAACATGGTAAAACCCCGTCTCTACTAAAACTATAAAAATTAGGACCTGGGTGTGGTGACTCATGCCTGTAATCCCAGTACTTTGGGAGGCCAAGACGGGCAGATCACTTGAGGTCAGGAGTTTGAGACCAGATTGGCCAACGTGGTGAAACCCCGTCTCTACTAAAAATACAAAAATTAGCTGGGCGTGGTGGCGTGTGCCAGTAATCTCAGCTACTTGGGAAGCTGAGGCAGGAAAATCACTTGAACCTGGGAGGCAGAGGGTGCAGTGAGCCAAGATCGCACCATTGCACTCCAGTCTGGGCAATAAGAGTGAAACTCCATCTCCAAACAAACAAACAAACAAAAATTCCTTCACTACTATGACTATATTGAACCATAATAATATTTTAAATCAGGGCATCTAATGTGGAGTCTATGGATGGACTTTTGCAGAAAGGGATCCATGATCCTTGGAGTCATATTAACAACGGTGTGTGGGTTGGTCAGGGGTACTGGCAAAAGATATTCAACGCCTTTTTTTTTTTTTTTTTCTTTTTCTTTGGGATGGGGTCTCACTCTGTCACCCAGGCTGGAGTGCAGTGGCGCAATGGCAGCTCATCATAACCTCCACTTCCTGGGCCAAGTGATCCCCCTGCCTTGGCCTCCCAAGTAGCTGGGACTACAGGCATGTGCCACCACACCTGGCTAATTTTTTGTATTTTTTTGTAGAGAGAGCGCTTCACCATGATGGCCAGGCTGGTCTTGAACTCCTGGACTCAAGCAGTCTGCCTACGTGGGCCTCCCAAAGTGTTGGGGTTGTGGGCATGAGCCACCTCGCCTGGCATATTCAATGTTCTGTAGAGGAATAAAAGTTCCCTGTTTTTCACATGAGCCCATAAGTCAAAAAGAATTACATAAGGCAATTAACCAAAAAAACAAAATTAATAAAATCTTCCTGTGGCACACCTAAAAGTACTTCCCTTTCCATGTAAGAACTAAATATATGTCACTCTTCTGATAAGGCACATGGGCTGGAATGAAAGATCCTCCTTATCTGGTTTATTGCAGGACTCTCATGCTTTCAACAGAAAAAGGAAAGATGATAGACCAAAAACAAAAAGACAAAAAAACTAGTTGTCTGAAGGTTTGTTTTTTTTTCCTAAGTTTTCTTTCTATTCAAATAACTGTCTATAATCAGGGCACCAACTGAACACTGAGTGCAGACACGGACAGGCTTGGCATCACCTGTGTGTTCTGCGTCGGGATCTGTAATAGCAGTGCCAGGGCACTGAAGTCGAAGGTTTCGTCTAAGGCCAGAAGTGCTCCGTGAACACCACTCTCTATAAGATTGTTTGCATATTCTTTAAGGCCAATTGATAGGATCCAGCGAATCACTCGATCATTGCTCCAAACAAGCACGTCTGCAAAAGAATAAAGACAATTATAAAAGTGGCTTCAGAAAGCCATCTTTATCACATGTACCGGGAATGCAGGAGAAAGATTCCTACCATGGTTCCTAATCCTTCGGCTCCTGACAAAAGTGCTGGGAGACACAGCTAAATAGACAACCATTTGCTGCACTGAGACAATGGTGTCCTGGCCCTGCTCCACTCTCAGGGAGACTCTCCCATTAGAACTCATCCTTCCAGTGAGCACAAGAGGAATGAAGTTATTATTTCTAGAGAAAAGAAGATAAGGAGGATCCAGGGATCAGAAGCCAGAGGACTGCAAGAACGTGAATACCTAACATGTATAAACATGCTTCACACACAGACTGGAGTCTTCTGAAAACTTCATCACGGATGGAGCTGGCTTCAGAATAAAATGAACACTTTGCATAATTCCACAGAAACCTCTCATTTCTAATCTTGAAGTCTTTGTCTCATTTTAAAATGAGAGAAACTTAAAAATATCAACCAGCATATTAGAGGCTTTGCAGAAAATCTTTTTTTTTCCTCTCTCTCTTTTTTTATTGACAAGGTGCTGCTCTGTCGCCCAGTCTGGATACAGCCTGGTACCATCACAGCTCACTGCAGCCTCAACCTCTGGGGCTCAAGCGATTTTTCCGCCTCAGCCTCCTGAGGGGCTGGAACTACAGGCGTATGTCACGAAGCCCAGCTAATTTTTTGGTACTGACAGGGTTTCACTGTGTTGCCCAGGCTGGTCTTGAACTCATGGGCTCAGATAATACTCCTGCCTTGGCCTCCCAAAGTGTTGAGATTACAGGCATAAGCTACCATGCCTGGTCACAATATCTTAAGAAAATTAACAAATTATTCAATTTGCTCTATTAGATCTAAAAATAGCCACTCTATAAAAATATATGCAGATGATCACCAATCACTTCCAAAGACAGTTTTTGTCTATTGGAAAGAGATGTAAAATAGATACAGAAAACAAAACAGATGGACATATTTCATTTCCAATGCCCTTTTCTGGATAAAAGTCCATACATATACACACATTGTATAAATGTCGACTTACGACTTTTCTCCTGATTCACATTAACTCAATCATGAGTAAACTTCCCTTCAACTGGGCCATCTCCCAACTATATTTTTATCCTTAGTTTCTTTCTTAGTAAAAAGTGGGGATGAAAACAGCACTTAGACTGATAGGGCTGAGGGAAAGACCAAAGAAGCCAACCCCGGAGTGCTTGGAGCACCCACCCGGTGCCTACTCACTGTGAGTAAGGCTGGCCTCTTCTTATCGCTATTGTTATTAGTGACTTCCTTGCATTCCAGGAATTCTGGGAGTCATTACTCTGAGCTTAATGTTTACCGTCTAACTTTAAAACCAAATTCTGACTGGGTGTGGTGGCTCACACCTGTAATCCCAACACTTTGGAAGACCAAGGTGGGAGGATCGCCTGAGCTCAAAAGTTCGAGATCAGCCTACATGACATAGTGAGACCCTATCTCTACAAAAAAAAAAAAATTAATTCCAGGCATGGTGGAGCACGCCTGTAGTCCCAGCAGCTACCAGGGAGGCTAAGGCAGGAAAAGCACTTGAGCCCAGGAGTTCAAGGCTACATTGAGCTGTGATCACACCACTTCACTCCAGCCCAGCCTGGGCTAGACAGCGAGACCCTGTCTCAAAATAAAATAAATAAAATGAATAAAATAAACAAACAAATAAATTTGAGTACCGAGTGAGAGGCTCCCCAACAGAGAGGAGAACCAACTCCTCGTCTTCTGGATGAATGTCCCATGTCCTCTAACCTCCCTGGCCTGTGTTTTCCAACTGAAATGCCTTTTCCTTACCCTAAGCAGCTCCTCCACCTTCTTCAAGGACTGGCTGAAATGTGGACGCTGCTTCTCCTTCCACTCTGGGGGCAGAACTGCACGGCGCTTTCCTGTGTTCCTGAACCCCTTGGATAAGCCCCCAGTCATATTTCTTACACTTGAATCATCAAGTGAGCTTTGCTCTGTTGTTATCTAACAGTGTGGAACAGCATTTTGGAGTGAAGGAGTACACAGGGCATGACCAAAGGAAAACTCTCAACTCATAGGAAATGACTAGCCTGAGACATTTAACCTCCAGACTGAGGTGTGAGAACACAGGGAACAGTTCTCTGGCTGTGGAAGAGGATGTCAAAAGCACTCATCTTCATCCAGCCCTCCTCTGCAATGACACTAGACTAGTTTTCTCCACTTAAATTTGGCCTTTCTTGATTTTTTGGAAAACAGGAAGTCACTGAGGCTGCAAACACACCAGCAAGTAGGAGTGAACTAAATCAATTAAATGTCATGTACTAGCCTTTTATTTCACTCTGACTTTCTTCTCTTTTTCTTTCCAGTTCTTTCCGGTCATAATTTAACCTTCTCAGGCACATAATTCCACACTGGAAACTGTTTCTATTTGGAAGAAAAGAGAGATGATTTAGAGATGGTAACAGTGAAAAATCTTAGCCAATTAGTAAGAACTATCTCCATTAAGTTACCTGTGAAAACTGTCAACCATTTTCAGCTGCCCTCGAAGGTCTTTCTTGGTCAAGTGGTCCAGCATCCTGGCGTCTACAAGGCACTCCATGAAGTAGCTACGGTACTGGGGTAGGCCCAGGCTGGGGAGCCACTCGTTGCCGATCCACTCATGGTTCATGTCCCCATAGGCGAGTGTCTGCTTTTCATAAATGAAAAAGGTCAGTTATGGAGGAAGTCTCAAAAGCAGTTTAAATCATTTTTAAATTGAATTTTTAATCTATTACCTATATTCTCAAAGGCTAAACTAGTGATAATTTTATAACTGCAAAACAATTTGATCTCTTCTTCTCACCTTTTAAATTTGTTAGTAAAATTTTTATACAACAGGAATCGTAACATTAAAAATATATGATTCATTGTGATAAATTTAACTTTTTAATCAAACTACAAAAAAAACTGTACCTGGCTACAAATTTCCTCTCTGAAATAGTTTTTAATATAATAATATGACAACAAAGATTGATCACGACTCATGAACAAGTTTGAAGGCTGAATTAAACACTGCTCCCTAAAATTATCTCTGGTTGGTTTACATTTTAACACTTTGTTTTCCTAAACAAAAAATCTATTTCAAAATCAGTAAAAGTAAGTTAAAATATAGTTTTAGAGAAGAGATAAAGCAACAACCAATAGGAATGAATGGGGAAACATGCAAATCCACAACTACAGTTGAAAAAATTCAACACTTCTTTCTCATAGCAATTGATGAAAAGAGCAAAAAAAGAAAAAAGAATATAGAAAACCTAAACTAACAACCCTTAACCAACCTGACCTGACATTTTGTAGAACACACCACCCAACAACAGAATATAGAACACTCCACCCAATAACAGAATGTAGAACATGGCACCCAACAACAGAATATAGAATGTGCCACCCAAACAATAGAATACAGAACACATCACCCAACAACAGAATACAGAACACGCCACCCAAAAAGAGAATACAGAACACACCATCGAACAACAGAATATAGAACATCCACCCAACAACGGAATATAGAACACACCACCCAACAACAGAATATAGAACAATCCACCCAATAAGAGAATATAGAACATGGCACCCAACAACAGAAGACAGAACACGCCACCCAACAACAGAATATAGAACACGCCACCCAACAACAGAATATAGAACACGCCACCTAACAAAAGAACACAGAACACTCCATCCAACAACAGAATATAGAACACGCCACCCAACAACAGAATAGAGAACAATCCACCCAAAAACAGAATAGAGAACAATCCACCCAACAACAGAATAGAGAACAATCCACCCAACAACAGAATAGAGAACAATCCACCCAACAACAGAATACAGAACACGCCACCCAACAACCAAATATAGAACAATCTACCCAACAACAGAACATAGAACAATCTATCCAATAACAGAATATAGAACATGCCACCCAACAACCGAATATAGAACACGCCACCCAACAACAGAATATAGACCACGCCACCCAACAACAGAATACAGAACAATCCACCCAACAAAATATAGAACACAGCACCCAACAACAGAATATAGAACACGCCACCCAACAACTGAATATAGACCACGCCACCCAACAACAGAATACAGAACATGCCACCAAAACCAGAATATAGAACAATCCACCCAACAACAGAATATAGAACACGCCACCCAACAACCGAATATAGAACACGCCACCCAACAACAGAATATAGAACAATCCATCCAACAACAGAATATAGAACAATCCACCCAACAACAGAATATAGAACACGCCACCCAACAACCGAATATAGAACACGCCACCCAACAACAGAATATAGAACAATCCATCCAACAACAGAATATAGAACAATCCACCCAACAACAGAATATAGAACACAGCACCCAACAACAGAATATAGAACATGCCACCCAACAACAGAATATAGAACACACCACTCAACAACAGAATACAGAATACGCCACCCAACAACAGAATACAGAACACGCCACCCAACAACAGAATATAGAACACGCCACCCAACAACAGAATATAGAACAATCCATCCAACAACAGAATATAGAACAATCCACCAACAACAGAATATAGAATACACCACCCAACAACAGAATACAGAACATGCCACCCAACAACAGAATACAGAACATGCCACCCCATAACAGAATACAGAACACGCCACCCAACAACCAAATATAGAACAATCCATCCAACAACAGAATATAGAACAATCCATCCAACAACAGAATATAGAACACAGCACCCAACAACCGAATATAGAACACACCACCCAACAACAGCATATAGAACAATCCATCCAAAACAGAATATAGAACACACCACCCAACAACCGAATATAGAACACGCCACCCAACAACCGAATATAGCACAATCCACCCAACAACAGAATATAGAACAATCCACCCAACAACAGAATATAGAACAATTCACCCACCAACAGAATATAGAACAATCCCCCCAATAAGGGGAGAGATAACACACCAACAACGGAATATAGAACACTCTAACAACAACAGAATATAGAACATGCCACCTACCAACAGAATATACAACAATACACCCAACAACAGAATATAGAACATGCCATCCAACAACAGAATGTAGAACATGCCACGAAACATCAGGATATAGAATGCGCCACCCAACAATAGAAGATAGAATCCTCCACCCAACAACAGAAGATAAAACGCTCCACCCAATAACAGAACACAGAACGCTCCACCCAACAGAAGACAGAACCTGCCACCCAACAACAAAATATAGACCACTCCACCAACAATAGAACACGCCACCCAATAGAATATAGAACAATCCACCCAACAACAGAAGATAGAACACGCCAACCAACAACAGAATATAGAACAATCCACCCAACAGAAGATAGAACATCCCACACAACAACAGAATATAGAACACACCACCCAACAATAGAATATAGAACAATCCACCAACAAAAGAATATAGAACATGCCACCCAACAGAATATAGAACAATCCACCCAAAAATGGAAGAGAGAACATGCCACCCAACAAAAGAAGACAGAACACTCCATCCAACAACAGAAGACAGAACACGCCACCCAACAACCGAATATAGAACACGCCACCCAACAACAGAATACAGAACACGCCACCCAACAACAGAATACAGAACAATCCAACCAACAACAGAATATAGAACATGCCACCCAACGAAAGAATATAGAACATGCCACCCAACTACAGAATATAGAGCACATCACCCAGCAACAGAATATAGAACACTACACCAACAACAGAATGTAGAACACGCCACACAACAGAATATAGAACACGCCACCCGACAACAGAAGATAGAACACTCCACCCAACAACAGAACATAGAACATGCCACCCAACAAAGAAAATAGAACACGCCACCCACCAACAGAATACAGAACACGCTGCCCACCAACAGAATACAGAACACGCCACCCAGCAACCGAATACAGAACACGCCACCCAACAACAGAATATAGAACACACAACCTAACAACAGAATATAGAACACGCCACCCAACAACAGAATACAGAACGTGCCACCAAAAATAGAATATAGAACATTGATCCAACAACGGAATACAGAACACGCCACCCAACAACGGAATATGCAACACTCCACCCAACAACAGAATACAGAACAATCCACCCAACAACAGAATATAGAACACTCCACCAACAACAGAATATAGAACACTCCACCAATAACAGAATATAGAACATGCCACTGAACAACAGAATACAGAACAATGCACCCAACAACAGAATACAGAACACCCCAACAACAGAATATAGAACACGCCACCGAACAACAGAATACAGAACAACGCACCCAACAACAGAATACAGAACTCGCCACCCAACAACAGAATATAGAACACGCCACCGAACAACAGAATACAGAACAACGCACCCAACAACAGAATACAGAACTCGCCACCCAACAACAGAATATAGAACATGCCACCAAAACCAGAATATAGAACATTGACCCAACAACGGAATATAGAACACTCCACCCAACAATGGAATATGCAACACTCCACCCAACAACAGACTATAGAACACTCCACCAACAATAGAATATAGAACAATCCACCCAACAACAGAATATAGAACACGCTGCCCACCAACAGAATACAGAACATGCCACCCAGCAACCGAATACAGAACACGCCACCCAACAACAGAATATAGAACACACAACCTAACAACAGAATATAGAACACGCCACCCAACAACAGAATACAGAACGTGCCACCAAAAATAGAATATAGAACATTGATCCCACAACGGAATACAGAACACACCACCCAACAACGGAATATGCAACACTCCACCCAACAACAGAATACAGAACAATCCACCCAACAACAGAATATAGAACACTCCACCAACAACAGAATATAGAACACTCCACCAATAACAGAATATAGAACACGCCACTGAACAACAGAATACAGAACAATGCACCCAACAACAGAATACAGAACACCCCAACAACAGAATATAGAACACGCCACCAAACAACAGAATACAGAACAATGTACCCAACAACAATACAGAACACGCCACCCAACAACAGAATACAGAACTCGCCACCCAACAACAGAATATAGAACATGCCACCAAAACCAGAATATAGAACACTGACCCAACAACGGAATATAGAACACTCCACCCAACAATGGAATATGCAACACTCCACCCAACAACAGACTATAGAACACTCCACCAACAATAGAATATAGAACAATCCACCCAACAACAGAATATAGAACACGCCACCCAACAACAGAATATAGAACATGCCACGAACAACAGAATATAGAACATGACACCCAACAACAGAAGACAGAACATGCAACCCAACAACAGAAGATAGAACGCTCCACCTAATAACAAAAGATAGAACGCTCCACCGAACAGAAGAAAGAACACGCTACCCAACAACAGAATATAGAAGAAACCGCCCAACAACAGAATACAGAATGCGACACCAACAAGAGGATACAGAACACTCCACCCAACACAGAATACAGAACACGCCACCCAACAACAGAATATAGAACATGCCACCCAACAACAGAATATACAACACTCCACCCAACAACAGAATACGGAACACTCCACTCAACAACAGAATACAGAACACACCACCCAGCAACAGAATACAGAACATGCCACCCAACAACAGAATACAGAACACGCTACCCAACAACAAAATATAGAACACGCCACCCAACAACAGAATTTAGAACAATCCACCCAACAGAATATAGAACACACCACCCAGCAACAGAATATAGAACAATCCACCCAACAGGATATACAACAATCCACCCAACAACAAAATATAGAACGCTCCACCCAACAACAGAATATGCAACATTCCACCAAACAACAGCATACAGATCACTCCACCAACAACAGAATATAGAACATGCCACCCAACAACAGAATATAGAATGCACCACCCAACATCAGAAGATGGAACGCGTCACCCAACAACAGAATATAGAACACGTCACCCAACAATAGAATACAGAACATGCCACCCAGTAACCGAATATAGAACCGTCCACCCAACAACAGAATATGCAACACTGCACCCAACAACAGAATACAGAACACTCCACTGACAACAGAATATAGAACATGCCACCCAACAGAATATAGAACACACCACCCAACAACAGAAGACAGAAGGCGCCACCCAACAACAGAAGACAGAACGCGCCACCCAACAACAGAAGATAGAACGTACCACCAAACAACAGAATATACAACATGCCACACAACAGAATATAGGACACGCCGCCCAACAACAGAATATAGAACACGCCACCCAACAAAAGATAGAACACACCACCCAACAACAGAATACAGAACATGCCACCAACAACAGAATATAGAACATTCCACCCAACAACAGAATATAGAACACTCCACCAACAACAGAATACAGAACAATCCACCAATAACAGAATACAGAACACTCCACCAACAACAGAATATAGAACACGCCACCCAACAACAGAATATACAACACGCCACCCAACAACAGAATATACAACACGCCACCCAACAACAGAATATACAACACGCCACCCAACAACAGAATATACAACACGCCACCCAACAACAGAATATACAACACGCCACCCAACAACAGAATATACAACAATCCACCCAACAACAGAATATACAATCCACCCAACAACAGAATATACAACAATCCACCCAACAACAGAATATAGGACACACCACCCAACAAGAGAATATAGAACACGCCACCCAACAACAGAATATAGAACAATCCACCCAACAACAGAATATAGAACAATCCACCCAACAACAGAATATAGAATATGCCACCTGACAACAAAATATAGAACATGCCACCTGACAACAGAATATAGAACACGCCACCCGACAACATAATATAGAACACGCCACCCGACAACAGACTATAGAACACGCCACCCAACAACCGAATATCAGACACTCCACTCTACAACAGAATATAGGACACACCATCCAACAACAGAAGATAAAACACTTCACTCAACAGAAGATAGAACACGCCACCCAACAACAGAATATATATTCTTTTACTATCTGTATAGTATATTCTCACAGACAGACAAATCTCAACATACTTAAAGAGACTGAAATCAAGGTACATTCTCTTGACTTCAACAGAAATTAGAAATCAGTAATAAAATGCTATCTAGAACCCCCTACTAAATATTTAAAAATTAGCATACTTCTAAATAATTCACATCAAGAAATTACAAGGGGAAATTGTTCCCTCTGTCACCCAGGCTGGAGTGCAGTGGCGCGATCTCGGATCACTGCAGCCTCGCTTCCAGGGTTCAAGTCATTCTCCTGCCTCAGCCTCCCGAGTAGCTGGGATTACAAGCACAAGCCACCACACCCGACAAATTTTTGTATTTTTAGTAGAGATGGGGTTTCGCCATGTTGGCCAGCCAGGCTGGTCTCAAACTCCTGACCTCAAGTGATCCACCACCCACCTCCGCCTCCCAAACTGCTAGAATTACAGGCGTGAGCCACTGCGCCCAACCAGAAAATATTTTTAAAGAAACTTTTAAAAAATTCAAAAATTGTGGGAAATGGTTAAAACAATACCTTGAGAGCAAAAATCATGTCAAAGGATTATCAATGCAGAAAGACCTAGAAAATCAATGATCCAAGAGTCTGCTTTTAAAAACTTAAACTAGGCTGGTGCGGTGGCTCACACCTGTAATCCTAGCACTCCAGCAGGCCGAGGCAGGCGGATCACCTTTGGTCAGGAGTTCAAGACCAGCCTCACCAACATAGTGAAATCTCATCTCTACTAAAAATACAAAAATTAGCTGGGCATGGTGGCATGTGCCCGCAGTCCCAGCTACTCGAGAGGCTAAGGCAGGAGAATGGATTGAACCCGGGAGGTGGAGGATGCAGTGAGCCGAGACCATGCCACGGCACTCCAGCCTGGGGGATAGAGCGAGGCTCTGTCTCAAAATAAAAAAAATTAAAACTTAAACTAGAAGAACAAATGAAATCCCCAGCAAGCAGAAGGAAGAAGGTAAAAAAGCAGAAATCAATGAAACAGAAAATAGAAAAATAACAGCAAATAAACTAGTGAAATGAAAATCTAGTACTTCATAAATATTAATCAAATGAACAAACTCTAGCCGGACTACATAAGGCAAAACAGAAGACATAAATCACCACTACCAAGAATGAAAGAGGGGACCAGCCTGGCCAACAGGGCAAAACCTCATCTCTACTAAATATACAAAAATCAGCCAGGCATGGTGGCACATGCCTGTAATCCCAGCTACTCGGGAGGCTGAGGCATGAAAATTGCTTGAACCGGGAGGCGGATGTTGCAGTCAGCCAAGATTGAGCCACTGCACTCCAGTCTGGGCAACAGAGCGAGACCCCATTTCAAAAAAAAAAAAAAAAAAGTTAGAGGGCAGCCAGGTATGGTGGCATATGCCGGTAACTTCAGCTACTCAGCAGGCTGAAGCAGAGGATGGCTTGAGCCCAGGTGTCTGAGACCAGCCTGGGCAACACAGTGAGATCTTGTCTCAAAAACAAAAACAGAGTAACAACAAAAAGGGGACATCAATACAGATTCAATTGACATTGAAAGAATAAGGGAATACTGTGGACAATTTTAAGCAACTTAGATGAAATGGACAAATTTCTTAAACTACCAAAGCTTCTCAGAAACAGGTAACATATATCTCTATTAGAACCTGAAGTTGTAATCATAAATCTTCTAACACACAAAAAAGAAAATCTCTACCCAAGATAGCTTCACTGAATTCTACCAAACATTTATCAGCATAAATAACCAAAATTCTACACGAAGTGTTCCAAAAAAGTCTGAAACACCTTATCTCATTCTATGAGGCCAGCATTATCCTGAGAGCAAAACCAAACATGTAACAGAACTATAGATCAACAGCCCTCAGGCAGATCCAAAAATATGTAACAAAATATTGCCAAGTCAACAATAAGTTAAAACAATAAGATATCATGACAAGTATGGCTTATTATTCTAGAAACATAAGTTGATTCAACATTTGAAATGAAACTCACCATATGAAGAGATTGAAAAAAACCGTATCATCTCAAAAGATGCAGAATAAGCATTTGACAAGATTTGTCATCATTTATGGAACTCCAAGCATTCCGGAAATGTAAGAAAAAAGTGCCTCAACTGGATAAAAGGCATCTACAAAAACCCTACAGCGAACATCATACTTAATGTAAAAGACTGAATGTTCAGCTGGGCATGGCGGCTTTTGCCTATAATCCCAGCACTTTGGGGGGCAGAGGTGGGTGGGTCACTTAAGGTCAGGAGTTTGAGAACAGCCTGGGCAACATGGTGAAATCCTGTCTCTTTAAAAAAAAAAAAAAAAAAAAAAAAAAAGACTGAATGTGTTTCTCCTAAGACAAGGAACAGACTAAGGATGTCCACTCTCACCACTTCCATTCTACACTGTACTGGAAATCCTAGCCACTGTAATAGGTCAAGAAAGAGAAATAAAAAGTACATAAATTACAAAAGAAATAAAATTGTCTTTATTTGAAGATGACAACATTATCAATGTAGAACAGGAATCTACAAAATAGCTATCAGAATAAGTGGGTTTAAGCAAAGTTGTAGGATACAAGGCCAATTTATAAAAATGAACTGTATTTCTAAATACTAGCTAGCAATGAACTGAAAATTGAAATTTAAAAAGTACCATTTATAGTGGCATCAAAACCTGTAGAATCCTCAGGGATAAATCTAACAGAATGCATGCAAAATGTATACAATAAAAAATAACTAACACATTACATACACGCACATACCGAAGGAAGGTACCCCAGGTACCTGAAGTCTCCAGCTGAGGAAGACTAAGTTATGGTCATGGAATTCTGCAGTTACATTGTGGGGTCTTTGTAATGGCTCTCAACTAACACCATGTTGGTCTTGAAACTCTGGCTTCCAGTATCATTTGTTACTTGGTCCAAGCTAGAAGCAATAACTCAAATTCTAACAAAGAATGTTTAAATTCTACTAGAAAAAAAATGCTTCACCACTTTCTCTAAAAAGAAAGAAATATGCCAAACATTTTTGGGTAATCATCAAGCTATCTAACAGTATCACCATGCTTGTTTCACTCTTCTAAACCTTACCCTTACAGGCCTGATATTTATTTATTTATTTAATTAATTTATTTAGAGACAGGGTCTTGCTCTGTCACCCAGGCTGGAGTGCAGTGGCATGATCTCGGCTTACTGCAACCTCCAATTTCCGGGCTCAAGCGATTTTCCAGCCTAAGCCCCCCAAACATCTGGGACTACAGTCTCAAGCCACCGATACCTGGCTCATTGTTATATTCTTTGTAGAGACAGGGTTTTCCCATGTTGCCCAGGCTGGTCTTGAACTCCTGGGCTGAAAGTGATCCACCTGCCTTGGCCTCCCAAAGTGCTGGGATTACAGGCGTGAGCCACCCACCGCACCTGGCCCAGGCCTGATATGTGTAGCATGGATATCTGGTATTATTTTCTTGCTGATTATGTATTCTTAAATGGGGAAATTAAACAAAGGAAATGTCTAAACAGAAAACTGCATGGAAGCAGAACCCTACTTATTTCTGTTTCCTCATTTTATGCTCTGCTCAGACTCCTGAAGTGGCCTTTAACATAAACTCCCAGAAGGATCAGGCTCCATCCCAGGGAGACCCACCTCTTCTCCTGGGCTGCGTTAGCAGCCTTCTGGAAATAAAAAACATACCAGGTGATCTCAGTCAAGAGAACATCCGAACTAGAAGAGACACCCACTGCACAGTGTTTATTCCCATCACTGAAACAGTCACAAGTACAACCCAGTTTTATGAACTCCATAAAATGGGAGCTCCATGATGGGGGGGCCACGGGTGTCCTGCTCACAGATGTTCCGCGCAACCAGCACTCTATTTGTCAAATGAGGTATACATGGTTTTGGGCACGCCTTGATGTTTTCCTCCTGAGTGTCTAGGGGCAGCTCAAAGTTCTCCCCGGTTTAAGAGCTGGCCACTGTGGACTGCCCCTGGCAGTGGTGGCAGTCCCATCTGGAAGACAGGAAGGAGGAAGGAGGGAAAAGTGATACGAGCTTCCACTAGACTGCATGTCGGCTAGTTCTGGAGTCATCACCACACCTCAGTCTTGTTTGTATTTTCACTGTAAAGAACAAGCTCAAGCTTATTTAATTTACACTTCATGTCTCTGACTCAGGCAATTTCATACCGAAGTATTAACCAAGTTCTGCTACTTGGTGGAAAATATACTGAAATTTAAGTAATTATGAAATGTACCCTATGTAATTCATTTATGGTCATTATTGGTCCTGTAAAGAGATATCTAACAAGTTAAACAATGAGGTTATTTATCTGGAGGAGAGGCACAGAATGCTTAAATCAAGAGAGAAAAAAGCCCACAGAGTCACATTATAGCTACTCTATTTGGTTAAAAAAAATAAAAAATAAATAAAGGTGTGGGGACAGTCTAATGGGCTAGATTTTAGGAGCACCAAGAATAGGAAACAGCTGCTTCAATCATCACCTCGTAATCAGGAAAATTATGATTTAAAATCTTTTTGATTCTTTTCAGATATAAAATGATTCTTCTGAAGCCCTCGAATACAGTCCATTCGGGAAAGCCTCTACAACTGCCTGTCCGTGCCTCATGGCTGCGATGTGCCACTGAGACACACACCCTGACCACAGAAGGCCACTGAGACATACACCCTGACCACAGAAGGCTGGTGGCATCGCACGGAAGGAACCGCTGACATTTCGGCAAGCTGTCTGAATGTACAGAATGCAAAATAGTTGGGATAGAGCTTTTGGTGAGTTAAAGAATTGAGCAGCTGAAAATTCAAATGTACAGTACTCGAGAAGAGGCTTAATTCCTTAGGATTCCATTAGTAAGAAAATCTTTAAGTGGACATAGTATTAGGATAGTATTTAGTAAAAAAAATCAACACAAAGACACAGAGGAAAAGTCACTATGCCAATTTTTATGTTTGGAAATTTATTAGAACACAATTTCCCCATCAGTATATCTTGTAATTAACGTTAGCCTGCCAGGAAATTACATACATAATCTCAGAAGCTGCCTAAGCCACAAGACTTTGTATAAAAGATCATATGTTAAACAAAGCAATCTATATTAATTAAAAATAACTGCCATGGCACCATATGAGAAATGTTCAAAATTGTCCATGAGACGTACTCTTTAATCCTATGCTTTGCTTGACCAGTGCTTTCAAATCATTAACAATCCTGTACTCTGAATAAATTAAGATGCTATAAACATCAAAAAAAGTAGATTACACAAGTTTTCATACTCCAATTGCTTTTTGCTGCTGTACATGTAGTGAAGAATATATTACAGAAAGACTCCAACCTGAGCCCAGCTTCCCTCCTCATCTTCCTGGGGTTACGTGGTTAGGAATGCAAAAGAACATAACTATTAGTATTGGTGAGCTCGGTAGTGCAGGCAAAGCAACTCTGCAGGGAAGATGCAGCTTCACTGAGTGAAAAAGTTCAGACTAGCAAAGCATCATGCAAAACTCATGCAAAACCAACAATTTCAACTTCTCATGCAAGAAGCAGACTCTCTCCATGCCAAGCACATCCATGGAAGGAGAAAGGGCCACACAGACACACGGAGGCTCAACTGAGATCTCTCCAAAAAGAGAGCTAGATTAAAGGTATTCTAAAGAGAGAGTCTACCAACTTTAAGTTCCTGGAAAAAATCTAAAATACAATCCAAATTCTACTTACACATTCAACTAATAACTAAAGGAAATACTTATCTGGAACAATTGAATGGAAAATAACATTTTTGTTTCAACAAAAAGGCAAAGAACCCAGACGGTCTTAGTGGAAAATGCGCCGGAGGGAGTGCAGGCTGTGGTGCGTGACTAACCGTTTGCGGCGTGGCTGCGAGCGTTTCCATCTCTTCGTGTGTTAACCAGACATTTCCTGTGGTCTAAGGTGACCCCAGTGCACCAACCACATCCAGGGCAAGGGAAGCAGTGACAAAGAGGAGAGGGGCACACGCATAAGCCACAGGCACAGAGAAGGGGCCGAGGAGGCAAAGTTCGCTCTTCTCACTTTTCAGTTCAGATGCCCATACAGAATAACCATTCCCTGTTAACACCGTGTGGTCAACACCACCAGGAGAAGAGCACACGATGCCCAGAGCTTTAGATGCCATGCTTACCCGAGGTATGTGAAATATCAAGAGAAGAAAACACGTTGTGTACTTCTGGAAACTTTGAGTAATTCTCAAGTAACTATTGATTCAATATATTTAAAACAGATTAACAACAAAGAACCCAGCATGAAACTCTTGCTTTGGCCATTGGAGGGCTTTCTGCCGCAGATGCTCCGTGATGGCCTGGAAGGCTGAAGGCAGGCCACAGGCCGAGGGGGTCATGGATGTGCTAAGCAGCGTCGATGGCTCTGTGCAGCCATCAGAACCAGACACGAGACAGACAGTGGCCTGTGTGTCTACTTGAGGGAGATTTTTTCCTTACACTTTGACATGGTGTGAAGAGTTTGCCTTAGGTGAGGTGTTCTCCGTCATTACTGAAGACAGTGGATAAACACGGGAGAAAGCACTCAGCACCTTCACTGTGGAACACTCTCATGTGGAACAACCAGAGAAGCTCAGACACTGCTCCCGAGGCAGGCCATGGGAAAGGAGCTCTCAGAGCAACAGGGGAGGACAAAGCTTATTGCTCATCACCATAATTTGTTCACTAAGAAGAAAAAAATAAATAAAACAAATAAAACCCCTCAAAACTTGTTTTGTAAGGTAAACTGGGAGCCCTGAATCCAGCGCTGATGTGCTCCTTGGAGAAGTGTGCCTGGGAGGCTCTTCATCGCAACAACAATTTGTTTTCTCCTGAGGAGACTAAAAGCAGAGACTGGGAATCCAGTCAGTGTAAAAAGTCGGAACTTTATACATCTGGAGTTGGCCTGCCCTTATCTCCCAATAACCATTCTTGTTTTTATTAACATAGTTCTTCTTTTTCAAGTAGGATAACCCTTCTTAAGGGCTTTCAGGGACTTCCCACATGGAGAGAAACTGTATGAGTACAGCTCATGTTGGATGAACATTTGCAGATTTGTGAACTGCTTGAAATCCTGAGCTCCCAGGGTCCTTAGCTCCCCAAACGGAAAATACCTACAGGCCAAACAAATCAAATACAGTAAAACACTGGTTATAAGGCAACCAGTGATCTCATCTTTATTTTTCCCTTTAGTTTTTATTTTAAAAAATTGTTCACAAACTGGAATGATGGGGAAGGGAGGATTAGAATTCTTTAGGGACCTTTTCCAGGCATGGCTGTGCATGCCTGTAGTCACAGCTACTTGGGAGTCTGAGGCAGGAAGATCGCTTGAGCCCAGGAGTTCCAGACCAGCCTAGGCAACACAGTGAGACCCATCTCTACAAAAAATACAAAAATGCCTTAGGGATCAATTTTGACGGTGGGATAACAAGTATCTCTTACTAGTATGTCAGCTATATTTCAATAGATGCTTCTGGCTGGGCATGGTGGCTCACACCTGTAACTTCAGCACTCAGGGACGCTGAGGCAGGAGGACTACTTGAGGCCAGGAGTTCCAGACCAGCCTGGTCAACATAGCAAGACCCTGTCTCTAAAAAGTTTTTAGAAATTAGCTAGGTGTGGTGGTGCACACCTGTAGTCCCAAGTATTTGGGAGGCTGAGGTGGGGGGATCGCTTGAACCCAAGAGGTTGAGGCTGCAGTGAGCTATGACTGAGCCACTGCACTCCAGCCTGGGTGACAGAGTAAGATCTTGCCTCTAAAAACTAAAGAACTTAAATACATACATACATACATACATACATAAATATATAAATAAATGGGTGCTTCTAAGAAGGCGGAAGAGCCAGTCCTCTGAACTAGACACAAAAATTTTACTCAAGATGCTACTTACACATAGAATGATACAGATGAATTCACGGACATAACATTAAGTGAAAGAAGCCAGACACAAAAGAGTGAATACTACAGGATCTTGTTTATCCACATAAAGAATGAAACAAACAGAGCAGTCTATGGTGTCAGGAGCCAAGCACTCACCCCTAGGGAAGGGGCAGTGCCTCAAAAGGAGCAGGAGGCCTTCAGAGCCCTGGTCAGATCCCATTTTTCAGTGTAGGCGTGGACCACACAGGGGATGATGACTTACAAATCATTTAACTGTTCACTCATATGTATGTTTCTCTATATGTATATTATATTCCAGTAACATTTAAAAACACAAAACTGAAAATCACAAAAACTGAAAAATGAAATTCAAAACAATTATAAAATGTGTCCTTAAATATTAACTTTTTCCTTCAAGAGGCCCTTAGACCGATTCAATTTTGATAAACTCAGCCGGGTGTGGTGGCTCATGCCTGTAATCCCAGCACATTGGAACGCTGAGGTGGGAGGACTGCTTGAGCCCAGGAGTGTAAGACCAGCCTGGGCAACACAGCGAGACCCCCAACTCTACCAATTTTTTTGGTATTTTCATATTTCATATTTTTCATATTTTCATATTTAAATTTGTAATTGCTTTTCTATGTTTAAAAAAGCTCATATTTTTATAGTATGATGCCATTCTAGCCAATCTTTCATAAAAGCATTTAATAAAGTTTCTTTCACCATCCAATTCCCCCAAAATTAAAAGTCCTAATGTATTTGATGCTAAAATTTTGAGTTGGAACTATACTTGATGTGCTGTTAAGGAACTGGAGAAGCAATGTGAACAGGGCAGTGATACCTTCAGAGAGGCATTCCCTGTTTCCAAAGAATGCAGGGCTTGTCTCTGAACGTACCGTTCTAGACGTGGGCGGGGCGGACGGGCTGGTCAGCGACATGATCTCCTGGATGGCCAGCCTCAGCTTCAGTCTGTGCAGGGGGTTGCTGATGCCGATCTCACGCTGGATCTCCGTGTCGGACAGGGCCGACATGATGGCCCCGCTTTTCACGTTTGCTCGGCAGGCAGCCACATACCAGGCTGGCATCCCAACCCAGAGCTGGAGGCAGAAAGCAGAAGGCAGCATAGTGAGGTACAGTCTACAAGGTGGAACTGCAAGTTCACATGCTGTCACCCATGCAACTGCGTGTGAAATGAAGGATGTACCTCCAGCCAGACCACAACCGTTGGCCCGTCCCATTGGGCAAAAGGTAAACCTTGTCTCCGGGCTTCCTCCAGCAATTCATGCCTACAAAGGAGAAGATATTGAAAATTAGAGAATCAGCCAGGCATGGTAGCTCACACCTGTAATCCCAGCTCTTTGGGAGGCCGAGGCAGGAGGACCACTTGAGCCCAGGAGTTCAAGACCAGCCTAGACAACACAGCGAGACCCCATCTCTACAAAAAATTTTAAACATTAGCACGGTGTAGTGGCACACCCCTGTAGTCCCAGCTGCTCGGGAGGCTGAGGCAGGAAGACTGCTTGAGGCCAGTAGTTCAAGAGCAGCCTGGGCAATATAATAAGATGCATCTCTACAAAAATTTAAAAAGAAATTAAAAAGAATTAGCCAGGCATGGTGACGCATGCCTGTAGTCTCAGCTACTTGGGAGGCTGAGGTGGAAGGACTGCCTGAGTCCAGGAGGCCGAGGCTATAGTAAGCCATGACTGTGCCACTGCACTCCAGCCTAGGCAACAGAGTGAGACCCTATCTCTAAAAAACAAAAATTAAAACCAGCAAAAACAAAAACAAAATCAAGGAACCACTATTATATGCATATATAAAATAAGTTAAAGTGTTCTGAGCATTTGCAAAAGTCTAACAGTACGCAGTCTGCCCTCTCTATCTGTGGCTTCCACATCCACACATTCAACCAACTGCAGATCAAAAATATTCAGTGGGAAAAAACAATAAAAATCAATACAGCACAACAGCTATTTAAAAGCATTTACATTCCACTGGGTAATGTAAGGAACCTAGAGACGATTTGAAGTCTACGGGAGATTATGCCTATGTTATATGGAAACACTGTGACATTTTATACAGGAGACTTAAGCTTCCATGGATTTGGGTCTTCAGGAGGGGTCCTGGAACCAATCCCCCACAGACTCTGAGACACGACTATAAATTCTCATCATTTTCCTTTCATCTTCTACAGTTTTACATTATCAACACCATCCATTCCACATTAGTTCTGTGCACACTACAAAGAATGCCTGAGTGAGAAAACACTGAATGACTCCCTCTGATTCTCTACAGAATCCCCACCTCCTTACAGCATCAAATTATTACCAACTTTAAAAACACCAGCAGAGGCTGGGCGCGGTGGCTCATGCCTGTAACCCCAGAACTTTGGGAGGCTGAGGCGCGCGGATCACGAGGTCAGGAGATCGAGACCATCCTGGCTAACACGGTGAAACCCCATCTCTACTAAAAATACAAAAAATTAGCTGAACATGGTGGCACATGCCTGTAATCCCAGCTACTCGGGAGGCTGAGGCAGGAGAATCACTTGAACCCGGGAGGCAGAATTTGCAGTGAGCTGAGATCATGCCATTGCACTGCAGCCTGGGTGATAGAGCAAGACTCTATCTCAAAAAACAAACAACAAAAAAATCAACAACAACAAAAAAACAGCAGCAGAGCCTTCACATCCAAGGTATAGGACATTCAAGGAAAACAATCACAATTCCCTTTTTAAACAATGAAGACAACTATCTGGAAAGAGGAAACCATACTTTGGTCTAAACAAAGTAGCCTATCTCAATGAGAATCTTTAAAAATGTTCAGCATTTACCCAAAGAAGGAAGGAAAAAGAATATTGCAGCTTTTTAACACTACAATGTTATGATCTAATCTAGCAGGCAAGCAGTGGATGGCTATCTCTACACTGCTATTTAGCTGATGACTTGCTGAATCAAGTCACTGGGTCATCTGTGGCTTAACCCACAGGCCTCCTACCCGGGAGATTTGAAACCCCAACAGTTTTCTCAGTGCAGGGAATCCTGGATGCAAGAATCCCTGTGTCACTGGTGACCACGAGGAGGCAGGCAGGAGTCAGTCCTGCCACACATCTCTTTATGTGATCGGAAATACTCTATATGCCTCATTTTTAAATACCCACGGTTAACATAATGTTGTCTAACAGGTGTTTGAGAAATAACACTATAAGCTTGGTGAATCTCATTTTATTTCTCAAGTGTTTACCTACAAGGCTTTCAAAGAGGCTAATTGTTTAAAAAAATAAAAAGCCCCAGAGAGAAGATGTCATTGTAACGGAGAGGACACGTACATTTGGTTTGCACATAAAGATATCCCCAAGTCATTTAAACATCCCTAGGCTGCTTTTAGTCCATTTTTTCTACAATAATTTCTGTAAGACATACCACAGAATCTCTTATTTCTAAAAATTTGATATTGGCTCTTCAATACATTTCAATAGCCGCAGACTTTTCTTAGGAGTATGAAGTGGTATCGCAAGACGTGAAATGAAGGGGTTGGGAGGAAGGGCACACTGCATGGCACCAGTCACCAGGTGGTGGCTGAAACCCTGCTTTTCGTTCCCTTGGACAAATGCCCCTCAACGACAGTCAGTAGAGCTTCCTTCACACACTGGTGGGTCTAGGAAGTAGTGCAGGTAATTCCTGCCACATCAATCCCAGAAAAAGCTCTGAATGCTGACAATCTGGTTAACTGCTAAGGCCTTGAGCATCCGTGGCCTGGCCAAGGAGCAAGGAGGATCTGACTGCTGCCAAGTCAGGAGGGCTTCCAGCTTATGCTCAGCCTTGGCACTCTGCCAGAGATTTCATGTTTTAACATGTAATAGATACTCACTGTAAACAAAAATAACTGTCAAAAAATAATCCTTTACTTCTATTACTTGGAGACTGGTGTACACTGTCCTAGACTTCACCAGTACCGTCTTCCTGGCAATGATCACTAGCTTTTATAAAGTCTTTTCCAGAATGGAGACGCTTCTGGGTCCAGAAGCAACAGTGGAAACACTGTTAAAACACTGGAGGTAGACGGATGTGTGTAAGAGTCACAGAAGTTAGGGAGAAGGCAGAGGAGACCCCATCTGGGTGGCGGGCCCAGGCCTCAGTGTGTGTCCTGGCTCCCCTCCCCTATCAGACCAGTCCATGATCTTTAAGATCAAACATGGGACCTTACCCCTGGGCTGACACTCCAGGTGGGAACACCAGAGCCCTTGTTTTCTCTGGGGGAACTGTTCCAATTATGGAAGAAGTCCCCTGTGTTGAGGGGATGCAGAGTCCAGAACTTGGAGATGGCTGAGGCCACTCCACCCTGGCCCTCTGGGCTGTTCCTTTACATGAACAACTACATTCCTCCTTTATTGCTTGATCTCAGACTTGGCTCTTTCACTGGCGACTGAGAATGCTATAATGCAAAAAGGTCATATAATTTGTGAATAATGTTGTACATTTTATAATTAAGACATAGCATAATGGTAAAGTCTTTCATAACGAGAAGCTTGTGTGAGTTTTTGCTGATCAAACAGTATGTAAGGGATAGGGAGGAAGTACTTTCATTTAACTATCCAAACTAAATATATTGCCTTGCTTTCATAAGACTGAAGCTGTTCAATCCCCTGCACCCTGCACACAGTGAACGAGACTTGCTTTCACAGGTACAGTTGCCACCTGGGTGACAGAGCAGGACCCTCTCCAAAAACCATAAAAAAATACCACCACCACAAGTACGGTTCTGTGACCCAGCCACAGCCCCTCCCATGCTCCATGGCCATGGCACACTGGCAGAATCCTGAGGAAAGATGTAGGCTCGCCCTGATGAGAAATGGATGGAATCAGCATTTCTCATGCAAAACTAAAAAGATCCTTGGGCCAGATGTGATGGCTCACACCTGTAATCCCAACACTTTGAGAGGCAGAGGCAGGAAGATCACTTGAGGCCAGGAGTTCAAGACCAGCCCGGTCAACACAGTCAGACCGCTGTCTCTACTAAAAATAAAAGTCAAGGCTGCAGTGAGTGGTGAATGTGCCACTGCACTTCAGCCCAGGCAACCGTGCAAGGGCCTTCTTTTATTTTGCAAGGGCGAAAATAAAAAAATAAAAAGATCCTCTTAGGAAGCTCAGCATAGAGCCTGTGGCTGGTGACTGCCCACACTTAGCCCAGCAAATCTCCCAAGTCTGCTTACCCTGAGAAAGCACTAGGAAGACAAAAAGGAGAACATGAAAAGGGAACACTTTAAAAGCAAGGTTACTTCAAGAGATGGCGTTTCAATAACCCTGGGGAATTCCAGAAGTGCTGTGGAATCACTATGCACTATCAAAGCTGATGAACGTCTTTAGGACAGCCAGCCCCGACTTGTGGGTTCACTACCACGTATCCCAGGTACCAAATGCGCCCACCACACTGTGTCTTACAAAACTTGAAATCAGCTTGCCACCAAACTCACCAGGTTCCTTAAATTCTCTGTAAATGAAAGCATCTGGCTGTGTAAATTTTGCAGTTAAAAGCACACTTTTGAGTGAAATCAGGGGTTAAGAAGAAGAAAATAATTCTGAGAAATATAATTTCATTCTTAAGAATGGCATAAATATTAAACTGTATTCATATAATACTTTTTCTGGAAAACGTAAACTTTTTTTCACATTTATATGTAGATACCTTAGGCCGGGTGCGGTGGCTCACGCCTGTAATCTCAACACTTTGGGAGGTAGAGGTGGACAGATCACTTGAGGTCAGGAATTCGAAACCAGCCTGGCCAACATGGTGAAACCCCGTCTCTACTAAAAATTCTGAAAAATTAGCTGGGCGTGGTGGCACACACTTGTAATTCCAGCTACTGGGAGGCTGAGGCAGGAGAATCACTTGAAACCAGGAGGTGGAGGTTGCAGTGAGCCAGAATCGTGCCACTGCACTCCAGCCTGGGCGACACAGTGAGAGACTTCATCTCAATCAATCAATCAATCAATCAATAAAGCACTTTTCTAAAATCAATTTTATCTCAGTTTAAGTGAAAGAAATGAAACTGCCCTCTATAGTCAGACAAATAATCTTTGTACTTGGAAATTTTCCCCACTAAGGAGCTGGTACATTTCAGAACTTCCACATGGATCCCAAGCACAACATAAAGGACAGAGAAGTTTTATTTCACTTCCTCATACTTACTATAATAAAAACAGTAACATTAGCAAAATCTAAGGAATGAAATTTTCCTAGGATGTTTCCAGGAGGCAGAAAGTTTAGTCCTAACATTAAGTTTCACGGGGCCAAATGGCAATTACCCAAGTTATTTTAAAACATTCTTGGCTGGGCGCAGTGGCTCATGCCTGTAATCCCAGCACTTTGGGAGGCCGAGGTGGGTGGATCACGAGGTCAGGAGATGGAGACCATCCTGGCTAACACGGTGAAACCCCGTCTCTACTAAAAATACAAAAAAATTAGCTGGGCATGGTGGCGGGTGCCTGTAGTCCCAGCTACTCAGGAGGCTGAGGCAGGAGAATGGCGTGACCACGGGAGGTGGAGCTTGCAGTGAACCAAGATCGCACCACTGTACTCCAGCCTGGGAGACAGAGTGAGACTCCGTCTCAAAAGCAAACAAACAAAAAAAACATTCTTACACAGTTCAAGCATAGCAATGTTCAAATCAGATTTTGCTGTTAAGTGGTTTCTATAAATTTCCATTTACAGGAAACCAAAAAACCTGAGTATTCCTATGGTATTGTTAACATTTAAGAGCATTTTACCTAAAATATAATCAATAAAGTTATTTATAAAGGCTTTGAAAAGAAAACTAAATTGAGACAGATTTCACAACAGAAAAAATCAGCTGGCAACTCTGGGGGCTAAAGGCAAAGGGGCCTCTAGGGCAGACGGTCCCTGCAGGCTCTGGTGCTTCTGGGAACCAGTGTCTTTGGGCCCCAATTTCCAGATGAGCGTTGGTTTCTCAGGGCACTTAAAAGTGGCCAGATGATTTTTCCCACACTCAGAGTCATCACACAGCCCATCAAGTTTCACCCTGTCTCAAAGCCTGGCGTTACCATCTTCCACATTTCTCAAGCTCAGGCCTTACCCCATAGACTACACAAACTGCTTCTTTTATTACAGAAGTGGCTTTAGTTTTGTTCGTCGTTTGTTAGCTCACTCGGGCATTGTCTCAGCCTATCTAGTTCATCTACGGTCAGCCAACACACAACTCACCCCACATCCTAGAAGGCCCAGGGACAGGAACCTGATTCCTCCATGCCCTCACCCCGGGGCATCACAATGCCTGTGCTCCTTTGTTGAAAGCCATCCCAAATATTACAGCTTGTTGTCAGAAGCAGACTTAGTTTAGAATTAAAACTTAATAAACAGGCTATAAAATCTGGAGTCTCTCTGAGATAAAAGTACAAAATCTATAGAAGAGAAGAAAATGCAACATGGCAAATGTTTCAGGCAGATCACTGGCATGAAGAGCGAATCCTGAACGCTGGCAAACAACAGCCGCTGTAGTGGCCACAGTCACAACTTGTTTATGACTTGCTGGCACTGTTTAAATAACTTTATGCATATCATCCCATTTAATTCTCATAAAAGCCATACAAGGTATGTACTACTAGGATCCCCACTTTACAGATGAGAAAACTGAAGCACAGAGATGCTAAGTCACTTCCTCGACGTCACAAAGTGAACCTGAGCAGGCGCCAGGGCCGACTCCAGTGCTCAGGCAGCCAAGTCCAACTCTCACCCATCCTATCTCCTAGTTGGACAACTTTCCAAGACAATAGGGATACCAGTGTGAGTTTCTTCGAAATTTCACAAACATTCTAAATCTTCCAGAAAGTACGGCTTAACTAAGGCTGTAGGTAAAGGTTTCAGAATACAATGTATATATACATAGCTACATAGTATAATTAACGAACACTACTTAGAGCTTAGGCACAACTGAAAACCATGCAATGAGATGAAGAAACAATACAAAGCTTACTTTTTTTGAAGTTTACGATTTTTTTCAGCCTGTCCTCCCAACTTGCTAAGTCCCAAGGCATCCTGAGATGGATTATCTGTCTCGGAAACGCCAGCTATGAGGAAGCAGAACAGCCCAGAAGTACAAATCAGCATGACAAAGTTCTATGTTTTCATAAATAGGCGGATGAATATTTGCAGGTTCAGAGGGAAATCATTTCTTAAGCCTAAGTTTCTGACTAGACAACCAAATGCGCAAGACAAAAATGCTCAAAGACAGAAAACGTGTGGTACCTGAGTGGCAAGTGAGCACAAACCGCTGCTCTCTAGCTCCCAGGCCTTCACAGATGCTGCTCCCTGGAGAGCACATGGCTGCTGGAGCACCGCGTGGGAACTGCTGGCACCGAAGGCAGTGCCTTCCTCCCCGACCCCTGGCTGCTGAGAAGGGTGCGGAAAACCAACCAACCTTGTCCTAATGCTTCTTTGCCGGTTTGTCCAGGTCGGCCCTTTTCTTTCTTGCCAAACAAGCGGCCAATGGAGGACTTAATGCCCTTCTTCTTTGGGGCTTTGTGGAGCGAGTCCTGGCTACTGTTGCTACTGCTGGGATTGCTCACTGGACCGTCCTGGGAGCCTGTGGAGCTTCGAGGAAAGAAAACGGATCTTTACCATGTGCCCTTGTAGGATACTTCACATATTAACAGTTGAAACTTCCCTACAAGCACTTCCAGTCTCTTTCACACACATCTTCCTCACTAAGTGCATCATGCATGACAAAGGCAGGCTCCCGGTGAGGCCAGCACAGAGACCCATTCTGGGCAGCTGAGACTCTCTCTGACACGCAGCTCCCCTTCCCTCCAGGGGAGGCCCTGACTCCGCGCCATCAGGTTCCAAAACTCAATGGTCTGCCTGCTACCCCTCCAGCAGCTCCCACAACTGCCCTGAGCATTACTCTGCTCAGCTGAGAAACGTGGCAATGTTAACTGCCTGAGGGGTTACTGCAAAAATTAATACACATGCCTCCCCTGCATACTGCCTGGCACAGAACCGAAATCCAATGGAGTTTGAAAAAAGAGGGGCTGGGCGCGGTGGCTCACGCCTGTAATCCCAGCATTTTGGGAGGCCGAGGCGGGCGGATCATGAGCTCAGGAGTTCAAGACCAGCCTGGCCAGCATGGTAATACCCCATCTTTACTAAAAATACAAAAAGTAGCCGGGCATGGTGGCGTGTGCCTGCAGTCCCAGCTACCGGGCAGGCAGAGGCTGTGGTGAGCCAAGATCATGCCACTGCACTCCAGCCTGGACAACAGAGCGAGACTGTCTCAAAAAGAAAAAAAAAAGAGGCCGGGCGCGGTGGCTCAAGCCTGTAATCCCAGCACTTTGGGAGGCCGAGACGGGCGGATCACGAGGTCAGGAGATCGAGACCATCCTGGCTAACACGGTGAAACCCCGTCTCTACTAAAAAATACAAAAAACTAGCCGGGCGAGGTGGCGGGCGTCTGTAGTCCCAGCTACTCGGGAGGCTAAGGCAGGAGAATGGCGTGAACCCGGGAGGCGGAGCTTGCTGTGAGCCGAGATCTGGCCACTGCACTCCAGCCTGGGTGACAGAGCGAGACTCCGTCTCAAAAAAAAGAATTAAAAAAAAAAAAAGAAAAAAAAAAGAGAGCATAGATGGCATACTAGTAACAAAACAGTTGATTGGTTTCCTGAGTGGGGACACTCAATAAATGGGTAAGTACAACTTGGAACTCTCCACAGCTTATAAAAGGCACAAGAGGGCGTCTGAAAGGCACGGGTTGTCCTAGAGGGCGGTTCCAATCCCAAGCCTGTCATTTGCTTGCCAAACTCTCCATCAAGAATAGAAAGCAGTCAATTTGTAGACTCTGAAGACATGAAGTTTTTCCAAAACTTGCTGATATCATTTAACTCCTTCCTTTCCAAACTAAGCTTGCCCAAACAGATACGCATTTTCTGCTGGATTTCACTGTAGCCCAGAGCAGTGGCAGGCATTCTAAGTGTAACATGTAAATATACTCAACTGAATTAATAGACAATTCTAGAAAATCACTGTTTTATTCAAGAAAAGATTCGTCGATTTCTCAACACTGGAAACGAAAAGACAAGTATGCTCTGCACGGGGCTGCTGCAGGCTCCTTACTTCCTTATGTCCCTGATGTCCTCGTGGCTGACGGTGTGCAGCGCCCCTTTGTGCAGCCGGTCTAACCGAAGGGCTCTCGGGGAGGAAGGTGGGGAGGTTTCACACTTTATGGTTGTCTTGTCATCTCGTACCTCTTCTCTGGAAGGTGGCAACTGAAGAGTAAGAGAAGCACAAAGTCAGCTAATAGCGGACTGTGAAAAACTCAGGCCTTAAATTACAGCCATACACTTCTTTGAAAATCGATTCGCTGTGCTTTCTGCCAGCACAGAAAGTCTTGTTTCAGTCTGGCACCATTCTGAAGGGCCACGCAGCACAGCACCACAGAGCCGTCAGACTCCTGGTCTGCCTCCCCACGAGCATGCGCTGGGCTCAGCAGGACACAGGGATGCCCCTCATCCTCAGCCTCCTCTATGCAGCCCAAGGTTATCCTAGGCACATTATGAGGACAGTCACTCAGCTGCAGAGATCCGAACAACACCTATAAACCACATCGTTACAAATGTCAGACAGCATTAACTCGCACTAACGAAGAGCCAGCAACAACGTTTACCTCCTGATGTACTTCGAAAGACACTCTAGAGGGCAGAAACCTCTGGGGCAAAATTGTCAAATACCTTTTTGTCTGAAAGGGTAAAAAATAATCAAGGAACAGCCCATGGCCCCCCATACACATGTGTATGGCTCATATTTCTCAATAATGTTTGGACTGGACACTATAAATTGAAGCACTTCTATGCAGGTTAAACATTTTTCTTCAATATGGCTTAAAAGAAAATACTTCCAGGCTTATCATTACAAGATGATCTTTGCCAGACTCCCAGGGTTTTTCGTTTTTGCAGTGGAGCATGAATGTGTCCATGTGCTGAGGGAGCAGGATGGTGGCAACAACAGTGAACAGACTCACCCCTGCAGGGTCTAGGCAGATCCTGCTTATACATCTGTGTTTTCTGGTTTTGATTGGGACTAGATTTCATAAAACACGTTGAGCAAGCATTACTATAAACAGCAAGACTTGAACGGTGAATTTTATTTTATTAAAAAATTTTTTAAAAGCCAGGTTCTTGCTACGATTCCCAGGTCGGACTGCAGTGGCTATTTGCAGATGTGATCATTTTGTGTTACGGCCTCAAACTCCTGTGCTCAACTGATCCTTCTGCCTCGGCCTCCAAAGTAGGTGGGACTACAAGCATGTACCACTGGGCTCAGTTTGAACTTCTGCTTTTTAAATGGGATTGTGTAAAGTATATCAATCCTACTGTAGCCCCACTGTGGCTCAGGGAGGACCAAGTGCATTCAATGCAAAATGGTGCTGTGCTCATTTAGGACACAATCTCAACTGACAGTTAAAATGCAAATGAATCCTGCATCCTTTCCTAATTTCCAGTTACAATCACAAGACAATGAAAGGCTTTCATATCTAGAAATTATCAATATGAAGCTTAAGTTTCAAAATTCAGGTTAAAACAATCATCTGTTTTAAAAAAACAAAACCAAAAACAGGGTACAGGGCAAGCTGACGTGCAGCCGGCTGTAAGCTGTTAACAGAGTCTGGGGAAAGCCCCGAGAGCCTGGCCAGCGCTGCCCACCGCATCCCTCCACACGCCACTCTCCGCACTCCCCCACACGCCGCCCTCTGCACTCCTCCGTACGCTGTAGTGCTGTCACATGCCAGACTTCCGCCTCCATCCCAGCTCAGGCCTACTAGAGAGCAGGGAAGTCCTCTTGGTCCACACCAACACCACTGACACAGAGAATGAAGGCGACAGTCTTCTGTGGACCAGGTCTGGCACCAGGCCTGGCACTCTGCACGCACCGCTGGTTTAACCTCACAACCACCCGAGGACTAGGCTCCTCAAAGCCACCAAGCAGCACCCTGAAGTTACCAGTGACCAACAGGGCCAGGTTATCATGCCTAAGTATCAATCAACATGCTGCTTCCTTCACTGAGAAAATCTTCCTATCAAAAAATAAAGAAAACACAATCCAATAGAAGTCAGCTGAACTGAAGGCCGTGCTCTGTGTCTTTTGCTGCTGGTGTAAGCTCCTTATCTCACCACAGACAGCCACAGGTCCAATGCCACTTTAAGTGGCACTGTTCTATCATCATCTTCACTTCTCAGGAGAGCAAACCGAGGTAGAAACAGACCCCAGCTCACAAACTCATCAGTGATTAAACTGGGATCCGAACCCAAGCAGTTTCACTAAATCACCCAACAGAGCAGCTCACAGACAGCTGCTGACCAGGTCCCACGCTTTTGTCAGGGACAGATGCCTTTAGGTATCTAAACGGCTGTCCAGTCACTGCACCATCAGGCGGGTTTCAGACAGCAGCACAGAATAAAGACCAGAGCGTGAAAGTTATGAGGTGGAGATTTTGGGTCAACATAAAGAACAGCCACCGAGTAGATCTGCTCTTAATGTACTCTACTTCCTTCGAGAACAGGAAGGCCCAATCCACAGTTCTCTCTCAAGAGAAGTGGTCTTGGGCCTCCTTCTGTGGGAATGCTGCCAGGGAGGTCAGAGTATCTAGACAAGTAAGGCTAGATGGTGAAGCGGTCAACTGTCAGATTTTGAAATCAGACAAATCTGAACTCAAATCAGCACTGTGCACTGTGGGGCCTCTCTAAGCTTTAGTTTCCACATCTGTAAAATGGGGATAACATCAGTAAGCTCACAGGGATGTGTATGGGGATTAAATACGGGTTGAGCATCCCAAACCCAAAAATTTGAAATTCAAAATGCTCCAAAATCTCTAATTTGAGTGCTGACATGATACTTGAAGGAAATGGTCAATGGAGCATTTCAGATTTTGGATTTTCAGATTTGAGAGGCTCAACTAGTAAGTGTAATGCAAATATTTCAAAATTCAAACAAATCTGAAATCTGAAATCCCTCTGGCCCTGAGCATCTCAGATCAGGGACACTCAGCCTGCACCAGACTAGGGAAGCACTCAGCACAGTGCCCGGCATACGGCAAGAGCCCAGCGCTAGCTGTGACTATTACAAAAACAGGTCCCCCCGAATCTACAATCCATAGCTTTGCACGAGTAATTTCTTATTTTTAAAACTACGTCTACCATGAATAAGCATGTGATGACTAGAAGGCTGAAAAGGTGAGAGAATAGCAAACTGTTACATTTGTCCCAGTGTTCTGTGAAAATCGCTAATGACTAATTTCCAATAGAACCATCATCCAGTAAGGTGCTAGGTCACTTTAAACACCTCCATTAAAACGCCAACCATTCATTATTATACAACTACATAATGCTATATTTATGTAAAATATGACAGGTACTCTTCAATACATTATTGAGATACAAAGATACGTTAAATTACTAAATAATTTACCTTTCTACGATGTTTCCTTAAATCACTAGGCTGATAGATGCGTGCAAAGAAATGAAGAGAAACCAGATTTACTATACACTTTGAAGTTAGAAATTCAAGGATCAGTATAAGCAAATATATTAAAATAGAAATGACAGGAGACAGGATTTAGAGAAAATGTAACTGGATACAGAACCATTTTTTCACCAAAAAATTTAAATACAAGTTATTAAAGGTTTATTAGAGAAACACTATAAATTATTACTTAGATAAAATTCTATTTCTTGTGTTTTATTAAAATATGGCATTCTATATAATAAACGGCCCTAACAATCATCTATTCTAAGCCAAATCTCTCTATAACTTAGTTTTCTTTAATAAAATCCATGTTATAATTAAAAATATTCCAACTGATGAGGAAGTTACTGCAATACCAATTATAAAACTGAACAAACCTACTTTTAGTTAATCACCTGCTGGCCATTAATGTGAAATCCTTACCTAGAATTTGATTTATCACTTCTCAAAAATAAAGTTATTGCTTAAAGCAAGGTATCCTGTGAAAATATATAAGAACAAAAGCTAGCATAATGTTAGGTAGAATCTTTACATTCATCCTATGATTCAAGTAAGATATTTTAATTTAAAAATAACCTATTAGAGACAGCAGCTGATGAGATTCAACAAGCTGATGAGATTTACAGTCTTGAATACAATCATCAGAACCAGAAAGCATACTGTCTGTGTAAACAGCTTCCATTAAGTCTACGCTTAGATAGATTATTTATGTAGGAAACACTTATGAATTACAGAAATCCTACATAATTTGAGTAAAAACACTCTTAAACACCTATGTCTTGCCTGTATCCATACTTACTATATAGTAATACACTACTTTAAATTTATTATCATTGAGAAAAAGATACTTTTAACTAAGAGAACAGCAACCCATTAATAAAGTCATCACAGCACAGACTCACACATGATCGAACACACACAGTTGCGTGGTTACCTGAGCATGCTGTGAAGAATCGCTATAGCATGGGGTGGAACTGGGAGGGGAGGTGGATGAGTAAACTACAGACTGATGGGGACCTGAGGTCTGGATTAAAAATGAATCTGGAGATGGCTAAAATAATAAAACAAAAGGATGACAGGAAATCAAAACCAATGACGGAAGCATAGAGACTGTCAGCCAGCATACGGAATTACCAAACCAGAAAAAATATATAAACATACACAACTGTTTTTACAAATTCTCTGGACAGAAATAAGCATAAAACCACAAATAAAACAGTCAAAGAGTTTAAAATATTACCTAATTAGATGATGTAAATTATAAAAACAGTATTTCAAAACACTGCAAAATAGACTAGTTACCACCTCATATGCCACTAAAATGATTCACCGTCGATTTAATTGCATGCTGGCTAACAACACAACTAAAAATGAAAATAGATGGTAACGGGAAAAAATATGATAGAAGCACAGTTAAAAAGCAAATCGTCTAATTATGAAATATTTCATTGACAACACACTGACAAATCCTAAATATACAAGATGGTTTTTTGTTTTTTGTTTTTTTAAATAAAGATGGGGTTCTCATTATGTTGCCCAGGCTGGTCTCTTAACTCCTAGCTCAAGCAATCCTCCTACCTTGACCTCCCAAAGTGCTGGGATTACAGGCGTGAGACACCGTGCCAGGCCCACAGGAAAGTTTTAAACATTCCTCAGACCTGCACACTTTGCAAACGCCAAACACCAGAAGGTCATCGCATTTCCAGGTGAGAGGTGACCCTAAGCTGCGAAGGGAAGAAGCCCATCTGCTTCCTTAGGGAGCCACGAAGCAGCTAGCTTGTTCACGGCATCACACGCAGAACTCATTTTGCATTTTTTCCTTTTTTTTTTTTTTTTTTTCCCCGGTAGTAGATGCCCTGGAAGCTGGCTGGGCACTCCAAAAGGAAAGAAATGCACTGACTCCCTTTGTACATTTTCCCATATACTCTGATGTCTGCCTTTATTTACTTTTGCTAAGTAGTTTTTCCTAGAAAACAGAAAATATTTCCCCTTCTGGCTGCTGTACTTTTGCACAGTTGTCATGCCTAATGTCACACAAACAAATGGTGTATTGCTAGCCTGATCATCCAAATATTAAAAAAATTTTGGATTTGTTTTCAGATAGGGTCTCACTCTGCTGCCCAGGCTGGAGGGCAGTGATGCAATCATGGCTCACTGTAGCCTCGACCTCCTGGGCTCAGGTGATCCTCCCGCCTCAGCCTCCAGAGTAGCTGGGACTACAGGCATACACCACCATGCCCAGCTACTTTTTGTAAAGACAGGGTTTTGCCATGTTGCCCAGCTGGTTTTGACCTCCTGGGCTCAAGTGATCTGCCCACCTTAGTCTCCCAAAGTGTGAGGAATCACAGGCGTGAGCCACCATGCCCAGTCCCAAATGTTAAAATTAGTTTGTCATAACTGAATGATTAAATAATAACTAGTTTTTATAATCTTGAACCTCTTAGAATAATGAATGTACTTGATTTTCTTGTAGGTAGATTTGTAGTGTCCAAAATTTCATACAGGTATGCTGAGGGCAGCCACAGCAGGGAAAGGGCGGATACGTACAAGGGTCATGACGCCCAGTCTGTCCACTTCCCGGGCTGGGCTGTGAGGGATCCTTCGTGGGGTGGAGCGCCCACTGCCCGGAGGGGAGGAGCTAGCAAGTGAGGAAGCAGGGTAGGGGGGAATGGAGCTCATTGATCTAAAACGACCAAGATTGTCTAGACTTCCGCTGCCAACTCGACTTTCAATCTCCTCTGCCCGCTGCTCTGTGTTTTCTTTTTCTTCCTGAATCAACCTAAAATAAAACAAAAGCAGTCAGTCCTTCCGTTTCGGCAAACAGATTAATGTGTTTGCATGAGAAAGACCATGCTTATACTCTGTATTACTATGAGTAAACTCCAATAATAAGTTGCTCAATGAACACTTCAGCAAAAATGTCCTACTCTTTTATAATTTTTATGTTTTTGTTTGTTTGTTTTGAGATGGAGTCTCGCTCTGTTGCCCAGGCTAGAGTGCAATGGCGCGATCTCAGCTCACTGCAACCTCCGCCTCCTGGGTTCAAATAATTCTCCTGCCTCAGCCTCCCAAGTAGCTGCGATTACAGGCATGTGCCACCATGCCTGGCTAATTTTTTGTATTTTTAGTTTCACCATGTTGGCCAGACTGGTCTCGAACTTCTGACCTTGTGATCCACCCGCCTCGGCCTCCCAAAGTGCTGGGATTACAGGCGTGAGCCACCGCGCCCAGTCTAATTTTTATATTTTTTGAGACACAGTCTCACTCTCTCATCCTGGCTGGAGTACAGTAGCATGATCATAGCTCACTGTAGCTTCGAACTCCTGGGCTCAAGGGATCCTCCCGCCTCAGCCTCCCAAGTAGCTGGGGCAACAGGTATGCACCACCACGCCTGGCTCATTTTTTAAAAATGTTTTGTAGAGACGAGGTCTTCCTATGTTGCCAAGGCTGGACTCAAACTCCTGGCTTCACGCCATCCTCCAACCTCAGCCTCCTCCCAAAGTGGTGGGATTACTGGCATAAGCCACCACACTGGCCTCAATCTTTTTTAATGTACTACATCTTACAACAACAAAAAGTAAACCTTCCATTGAGTCTTGTTGGTTCTGGATATCATTCATATTTGATTTTACTTATTTACACTAAAATTTTGGAGAAGGCTGGATGGCAATTTTTCCTATGGTTGCAATTCATAGTTTCTTTACTAAGCAATATTTTAAAATTTTATGACCCTTATCTCCCCTATTCTTAGAGCAAAGCTGAAGACTTCTACAGATTTCTTCAACTGGAAATCAGGAACTCTAATATAAAGAACAGATCCACAAAGCAATTAGGAGTTTCCAAACACTTAACTGTTTAGATTAAATGAAAATACTGAGTTTTTTTTTTTTAAGTTTAAATTTGAACCAGAGTGTTATCTGATGGGATTCTCTACCATCCTCATCTAAATTTCTGGATTCATGCCAACCGTGCTACATTAATTTGGAATTCAAGATTAATGATCCTCTATCCTAGAGTGGATCACTAGACAGCAGTTTTAATATTTGACTGTGCCAGTAATAATTATTCTAGTATTAAAATATAGAAACCTTGCAATAACCCTTCCAATTAAAGCTCTACTTACATTTCTAATCATTATTAATAGAAGAAAATCCACAAGTCAGTGGACAGAACATTTACACCAGGTCAACTTTCTGCATAAAGAGGAAGCACTTTTATCCAGTAATACATTATAAAAAATAAAAACAAAAGGTATAGAATCCTTTCCCCGCTCCCACAATGAGGAGGAAAGACTATCTTTCTGAACACATCGTATTATTTTGCACGTCCTCCTTCAAAGGGCCCCCATGCCTGGCAACAGATTGCTGCAGGGGCCTCTTCACCAGTTTTCAACGTGGCACATGAAATGGGAGTTTATAAAGTCAAAAACACCGGCAGCATACCAACTTCTTACTTCAGAACATACAGCCCTATTTTTTTTTCTTTTTAATCAAAAAAAAGCTGGAGTAATACAGCTCTTGTTGATGTTTCTCTTAACCTTCTCTTCTTTACCTCCTGTTCTCTCTGACCAGGACTGGGACCTCTACCCGCATAAACTTCACAACCAAGTCCTGGCAGCACCCCACCCAGACCCGCCACAGGACTCCACGCACACACCTGCTCCTCACTTGGATTCAGGCTGGCCAAGCGGCACGTCAGGTCAGGGCCTGGGGGGTAGATCCCAGGCACCCCCTGGTCACACTGCTGTGTCCCTAGGCCAAGCCAGCGTGGGCAGGGTTGACCGGTCTCTTTGTCAATATAAAAGCAATTGTTGGATTCCATTCTACAGTTGACCCATTTTGGAAGTTCTGCATTGTAACTGCTAAAGTTGCTAAAGAAAAACCCTTTAAAATACTGATGAGACTAGAGGGCAAACCTGCACTCTGAGCACTCACTGTCCGTGTTAACTTCACACAGGGAAAGGCACACTGGAGTGGCGCGTGCACTCCGGAAGAGCGCCAGTGTTCTGTGCCAGGCCACTATGTGATGGGACCTGAACACGTGAGGTTGACGGACGCACTACACATAGCCTCTTCTGTGCAGGAGGCCACACACACGGCAGGTGACGGCAACGCGCTCCTTTCAGGGTTCAGGGTCAACGAGGGACACTCAGACCAGAAGGGGGTTGATAAGCAACCCTCCCTCTCCCTTCCCACCCTATGTGCCCGCTCTGGCATGCACTTGTTCTGAGCACTGGTCTCTCTAGTGAGTGGCACTGGCCTGTGGAGGCTGTTCATTCAAGGCAGGTGTCAGTCTGTCATCTCTTTCCAGCCCACTGCCGTGCACACCTTTCATCTGCACTCCGGGTCAGGAAGGTAGGCCGACAGGCCTCCTCCAGATGTGCTCAGCTCACTGGCCTTCCAAGTGCAGCTCTCAGGACGGCAGTGGGAGCCGGGCGGGCCCAGAGCCCCTTCAGGCACCCTCCCAGGGGAAGGACTGAACACCTCTCAGGTCCCACAATGTTCTACTGAAAGGTACCAGTGCCGTGACTGTGGGGAGAGTGCCCTGGTTACTTGAATTTTATATTCAAGGGCAATTTCAGAACTTAAAATTCTTAAAACAGAAGTTAAGTAAGTTCTATTATTATGGAACACTTAGAAATGTTAATAGTATTTCATCCAGACTTTTCCAGGCAGGATGAGATTCCTCAGAGCCACCCACGCGTGTGGTGAGTGTCATGCACGGCTGCACACACCTGATCTCTTTGTTGATGGCGTCCAGCTGCTCCTGAAGCATCATGGCTAGCGTGTGCGCGTCGGCCTGGCCGCTGGGCGACAGCAGGTCAACTGAGCTGAGGAGAGTGTCCCTGTCATCTTCACCATCAGACACGTCAGCATCACTCTCGAATGCTTGTGCTACATTTGCCAAGACACTAGCTTGCTGGGCACGTTCCCAATCCTGCTCATTAAGAGTCTGTACCTATAAACAAGAAAACCAAATCTCAGCAGATAAAGTAACAACATTAGTTATAGAAACATAAATCTATCAGAAATTTATAAATTATTTAATGAAAGCCCAAAAGATTTTAGAAAGATGGGCCATGCTTGTAAGGTACTGACATGAAGCAGGCAGTATTTAAGAAACTGGGGAGGACAACAATCCATTCCTTGGACGCTTGTGATATTAACGCCCTAACACGGACATGTGGCACTTCCATGGTGAAATACACAACTGGGAGACAACAGAGTCAGAAACAAAAACCGAAAATCAGCTGGGAAGGATGGGGCGGGGGAGGATGAAGAGAGGCTGATCAATGGCTGCAAATATACCCTTAGAAGAAACAAGACCTGGTGTTGGATAGATCAGCAGGGTGACTAGAGTTAACATTACTAGGTGATACACGCCAGGCATGGTGGCACATACCTGCAAACCCAGCATTTTGGGAGGCTGAGGCGGATGAATCACCTGAGGTAAGGAGTTCGAGACCAACCTGGCCAGCATGGCGAAACCCCGCCTCTACTAAAAATACAAAAATTAGCCAGGCATAGTGGCTCATGCCTGTAATCCCAGCTACTCGGGAGGCTGAGGCAGGAGAAATCACTTGAACCTGGGAGGTGAGCCCAAGTCGCACCAATGCACTCCAGCCTGGGCGACAGAGAGAGACTCTGCCTCAAAAAAAAAAAAAAGTGATACATTTCAAAATAGCTGCAAGGGAATAACTTGAATGTTCCTAGTGTAAAGATAGGAGAAATACATAAGGTGATGGATATCCCAATTACCCTGATGTAATTACATGAATGTATCAAATTATCACATATACCCCCTAAATATGTATACCCAATATGGATCAATAAAAAAATACATCTGTGCTCCAATTATACATGCTCCTGGAAAGTTACAAAAAAAAAAAAAGATTTAAATCCATATCAATTGAGTTCACTCAGTTGTAAATTTCGTGTTTTCGAGTACCCTCTAACCAACCTGTGTGTCCACATCCTGCCCTACCTGAGGCTCTTACTACCAAGCTCGAACAAGCAAAGGAGGGCAGCAGCAACTGAGAGAATCAAGGGTGATCTCAAGAATGGCAGAGTACGTGGCATGGGCAGCTCAGTGCTGAGTGGCCATGTCTGACTGAGGCATCACGTATGTCATCAGAATGCAGAGGGTAAAGTGTGTGTGCTGGGACCTACACAATCCCCCAGGTGTGATTCTTTCATGCCGCCTCACTCTTCAAGCCCCCAACACCTCCTCTCCCATTCTCACTCCCAGCCGGTGACCTTCCCATTTCATGGAGACAAAACCAAGGCCTGCACTCAGCCTTCCTCCTCTCTGGGATCAGCCCCACCTGCTGGGCAGCAGCCTCAAGCCCTGGCTCCCACCTGGATCTCCAGCCATCACGGCTCCCTCTCTGGATAAGCAAGTTCCACTAGCTCGTCCCATTAGCACAAGGACATTTTCTCCCCCATCTCACCTTAAAACACCACAGCAGAAACCAAGGCCCTTCCCCCGTCCCTGCCCGGGTCTCCTTTCACCCGCCCCTCCACTGTTCTGCTCCCAAACAGAGTAGAAGATCCTGGTGAGCCGCCTCCATTCTGTCTTCCTCTCCCCACTTCTCTAGACCTTGCTGCAGGCACGCTTTGAGTGCTTACTTCCCCGCCAGCGGGACTACTCTATGGCAGTTCCAACGTGCTCCCCGTTACTAAGGCCACCAGCTGTCCCTTGGTCCCGTCTCCCATCTGACCTGGCCCATCAGCAGGTTGGACTCTGCTGCTCTCCTCTCTTCCCCGAGCACTCTGTCCAGTTGGTCCCAGGACCCTACCCCTTGCTGGTCATGCCTCTGTCTCATTCCTTCCCAATCTCCCCACCGATGGTCTTGGAGCACCCCAGATCTCCATTCTTGGGCCTTGTCTCCATCCACAGGCACCCATGAGATGACGTCATCTTGTCTCATGTTACTTAATACCATCCATATGCTCAAGACGTCTCAATTTTCATCTCTAGTTCTAGCCGTCTCTCTTGGGTTCCAGACTGGAATATTCAACAGCCAACCTGCCACCTCCCCTGGACAGCTGATAGTCCTGTCAACCTGAACACGGCCCTGGCTCAATTCCTACTCTCCCCCAAGCCAGTGTCTTCCTCATCTCAAGAAACAGACTTCATCCTTCCAGCTGCTCAAGCCCAAATCCTTGGAGTCATCTCTGACTCCTCTCTTTCCTTCTCACCCTGGATCCAATCACTCAGCAAATCTTGTTGGCACTCCATAACAATACACTGAACATGTTCCACGTGCTGCTTCTCCTTCCCCCTTCACATCCCTGCTCAGATGTCACCCTCACTCTACTGTCTCCCTGGCCTCCCTACTTACAATTCTTACTCCCCTGCTCACTCCACAACTCAGGGCCGCCCTGAGTCCCGTTTCCGTGCTTATTACCATCTGACATACGGGGATGGTTTAAAAATATGTCCGCAAACACTTTTAACACTCATCCCTTTAAGAGGTGGAGGGTGATTCTCACCCCAAACCCTGAGTGTGGGCAAGACTTAGCGCCTCACTCCAATGAACAGACTAGAGAGGAAGTGAAGACTGCAGCATCCAAGACCAGGACTGGAAAGGCTGTGGGACTTTCTTCTTGCCCTCTCCAAGAGTACGGGCTGCTCGTATCACAATGCAAGGACCAAAGAGCAGCCCAGGTGGCCAGATCCAAGTGGTGGGTGATGGCCCCGAGGCCTCCTGCCCCAGCTGGGTTTTTCTGCGGCTCCAATCTTGCCAGATTGAGCCAGGACTGTCCTGCTCTGCTGCTCCTGCGCTCACAGGAGCTGTGAACTATGAAATGTTCACTGTTTTAAGCCACTGAGCTCCATAGTAATTTGTTACACACCAATAGTCAACAAACACACACTACCAGACTTTATATGTCGACTGTTTGTGTCCTCTGGGATGCAGGCATTCTTCCTGTTTCACTACACACTGCTGCAGCCCTAGGTCTCTACAGGGCTGTAATGGGGCCGGGCCCAAACTAGCTGTTGAGTGACTATGGGGGCTAAAATTACACTTAACATGTATTGAAACAAACGCTGCTGAACAGACCAAAGAAAGAAGGTAAATGTTCAAAGGTGAATTCTTTTCACTAAATGATGAATATATGTATTCAATTACTTCTTTTATTTTTTAGAAACAGGGTCTTACTCTGTTGACCAAGCTGGACCGCAGTGATGCAATCATAGCTCACTATAGCGTTGACCTCCCAGGGCCCAAAGGATCCTTCTACCCCAGCCCCAAGAGTAGCTGGGACTGCAGGCGCATGCCACCATGCCCAGCTAATTTCTTTATTTGTAGAGACAGGGTCTTACTATGTTGCCCAGGCTGGTCTCAATCTCCTGGGCTCAAAGGACCCTTCTGCCTCAGCCTCCCGATAGCTGGGACTATAGGCACACACCACCACACCCAGGTAAGTTTTTCTTTTTTTTTTTTTAAATAGAGACGGGGGTCTCCCTGTGTTGCCGAAGCTGGTCTCAAGCTCCTGGCTTCAAGTGATCCTCCCAAAGCACTGGGATTACCGGTGTGAGGCAATGCACCCAGATTTCTATTCTATTCTATTCTATTATTTTTTGAGACGGAGTTTTGCTCTTATAGCCCAGGCTGGAGTGCAATGATGCTTTCTCAGCTCACTGCAACGCCTCCGGGTTCAAGCGATTCTTCTGCCTCAGCCTCCCGAGTAGCTGGGATTACAGGCACCTGCCACCATGCCCAGCTAATTTTTTGTATTTTTAGTACAGATGGGGTTTCACCATGTTGGCCAGCCTGATCTCAAACCCCTGACCTCAGGTGATCCACCTGCCTTGGACTCCCAAAGTTCTGGGATTACAGGCGTGAGCCACCCGCACGTGGCCTACTCATTTATTTTTAATCACTACTTTAAATCCATGATTATCATTGTATTTAAAAATGACTGTATTTTTATAAGAATTCCTATTAAAAGAAAGAAAGAAAAAAAAAAAACTACAGACGCCAGGCACAATGGCTCACGCCTGTAGTCCCAGCACTTTGTGAGGCCGAGGCAAGAGGACTGCTTGAGGCCAGGAGTTCAAGAGCGGCTTGGGCAACACAGACCTTATCTCTTTAAAAAAAACAAAAACAAAAACAAAACCCTATTTTAAAAAATGCTCTAAAAGCTAAACTCTTAGCCAGAAAACAGAAAATGAGAGGAGGGCAAGAAAGGCAATGACCTATCAACATTTTTATTCCAAAGCAGTCTGAAAGCCACAGGATAAGCAGGTTAACTTTCACGTAAGCAGAGGTATTTCACACAAAGACCTTGCCTTGGAAGGCTCATCTCGCAGGGCTGCCAGACGGCCTTTCTGCGGGCGCCGCAGCACTGCGCTGGTGCTGTAGGAGTCTGTGTGGCCGTCTGCCATGGGGAACCTGAAATCTGGGACACTGCCCAAGTGGGGTCGGCTGAAATATGAAAAATAAGAATGATCATTATTAGAAGAAAAGGAAATAAACTGTCTTCTAGTTAAGGCAGAATCTATCAATTTGGAAAAGTTACTCCACACAGGAAAGGGTCTCCAGGGAGGGCACTGCTCTCGCCCGCCCCAAGAGCTACTTGTTGCCTCCTCCAGGACAACAGTTTCAGTCTCTCAGCCCCACCAGGGAGAAAGCTCTCCAGGAAAAGCTGTGCAGACGGCCACGGCGATGAGCAACAAGGAGCCCAGCTGTCTAGGATGAGAGAGACCCCGGGTCCCCTGAGACACCTCCTGTGGGTCCAGGTGTCCGGCTCTGCATTTCTGCTCCACTTTCCCAGGGCTGACGAAAAACACAGCCACACGCCACTGCTGGCCTTCAACTGCTCTGCAATTGTCCCACCCGTGCCAGCATCTGTGGTGTGAGATCTTGGGATCTGTCATCCTGCTCTTACATCATCAGTGTCACACTCTGCTGGCACCTCGATTAATATATCCAAATACTAACTGATCAAAACTCCTCCTGCGTTTTGGAGTTCTGCCAAAGATGTGTCTCCTCAGTACCAAGCTCTAACCTTTGAGTTATTTCACTCTTCTCTCTTGCTTCCTACTAAGCTACAGGCTCCTTGAGGCCACACCATTAGCCGCACCCAGTTAGGCTGCCCACAGAGCCAAGAGCTGACCTGCCACAGGTGCTGACAATACAGCTGCTCACTGGTTAATACCATACCCATGATGAAGTGAAGCACCTCTTAGCCTCATCTGGTCTAGTTCAGCTCTCAGTGCTTCAATGTTCAGGACAAGCTGATCCTACAGAAAAGCAAAAGGCTTACATTACTGCTATCTCTTTGAGATTTTAAAATCACTTACTTCAAATGTGCTCAGATGTTGAGCATAACCCTAACAGGTTAAATCAGCAGTTACAAATACCAAACATTTTAATTCTGGGAAAATTTTCTCCAAGAGTACTGCAATAAACATAAACACTCAGACTACTATATTAACTTTGTAAGCCCTAGTGAATGAAAAGCTGTGTCTTAGTCATAGAAAAGCTTTTAAGAGGATAAACACCAAACCATTAACAATTATTAGTTTTGTAGAGAAGCAGACTCTTTTAGGGGAGAAAGGGACCAATATTCACATCCTGTGCGTCTCTGAATTGTGTTTAATTGTCTTACATCAGGTATGCATCCATTCCTGTGTCATGAGTATACTTGATCTCATTTCTAGAGCTGTGCTGTCCACCACTAGCCACACATGGCTAATGAGCCCTTGTAATGGGTTAGTCTAAATGGAGATGTGCTGTGACTACGAAATACACAGTGGAAAAAGAATGTAAAGTAGCTCAGTTCTGTTACTATTCATACATAATGAAATAATATTTTACATATACTGAATTAAATAAAATAGACTTTACCTATTTCTTACTTTCTAAAATGTAACTATTAGAAAATTAAACATTACATATGCAGCTCATATAATATTTCTGTTGGACAGCACTGTCATTGATGCTAACATTTTAGCTTCAAATAAACCCAGAAAGGACTCTGAATTCTGAACCATATGCACAGCCAGACTCAAAATACACCTGAAATACAAAGGCATTCAACATACAAGCCTGAGAGCGCTAGAAACTTATGGCAGTGGACTATGAGAGCCACAAACCAAGCTGATCTCCACTCTGTCAGACATCTGCAGTAACTATCACCATCACCAACTCAGTTCAACTCGGCTCTTCATGGATTTAGAGAAGATTTCAGTACCTTATCGTGTTGTGTTTCTTCTAATTGCTTTTTTGCATTTTCAACTTCTCTTAATAGAGAATTCTGAAAAAGACAGATAGTCCTTTAGTGTTTCTTTAAAATGTCCCATTTAAATACATAGCACGGCTGTATCTGTTTAAAAAAAAAGGACCACAGAAAGGGAACGGAGCCAGAAAGCACACCAGCAAGCACTGCTATAGTCCCAGAGTCAGACCCTCAGGCGGCGACACCTTCTCTTATGTTTCTGACTAATGTAACATCTACTCCTCACCAAATGAACTTTCTAAAGGTAGGTATGTCAAGTTCACGGTGCAAGTTCATTTTAGTCAGTTAAACTGGCTTATACTAGCTTTTAGACTTTATAATTTCTTGGTCACTTGTGAAACCTGAATTTAAGTTTCAAAGATAATCAAAGAAAAAATCAAAGATAAAAACACTGCTCCATTAAGGCTGACCCACTGATCAAGGAGGTGAGTGGGATAACGACTCTGTGTGGTCTCTGGAAATGCCCTCCATGGTCAGCACCATGTAAATAAACGTGTCATGCAATGAGCGGGAATCATTCGTCTCTCAGATGAGCAGACCCCAATCCTAACAGCCAATCTCAGCGCAATTTCTGAGTCTCATCGCTAGGGACACTGCATAGTCAGGACAGGCTTTATCAAACTGGAATCCAGCTGCTACCCATTAGAGCTTCTCTGACACAGATTCTAGGATATCCCTTCCCTTTGGCGACAGCTAACATGTTTCCATGATGACAGTGCTCAGAGTCCAGGCTTAGCCTTCAACTTTTTCCAAATCAAATGAAAAAGAATGAAGGTAGAGGTTGGAATATTTATTTGGTTTCAGCTGATTAAACCCTTTCTAGCACACGATACTCCCTAAGTGACCTGTTTATAAATGAGATAGAAATTAACTTTTTTCTTTTTTTTTTTTTGAGACAGGATCTTGCTGTCACTCAGGCTGAATGAAGTAGAGTGGCACGATCTCGGCTTACTGCAACCTCCACCTCCTGGGTTCAAGCAATTTTCATGCCTTAGCCTCTCCAGTAGCTAGGACTATAGGCAGGTGCTCCCGGGTCAGGCTAATTTTTATATTTTTAGCAGAGACGGGGTTTGGTCATGTTGGCCAGGCTGGTCTCGAACTCCTAGCTGAAGTCATCTGCCTGCCTCGGCATCCCAAAGTGCTGGGATTACAGACGTGAGCCACCGTGCCCGGCCAGAAATTAACTTCTAATGCATGAACAATAAAGGGGTGAGGGCTGGGCCCAAAAAATGATCCAAGTGTAGGGGCTGGCAAACTAGAACTTGATGGCCAAAACCAGCCCACTGCTTATTTCTGCAAATGAGTCTTATTGGAACATAGCCACACCCATTCATTTACATGTTATTTATGGCTGCTTTTGTGCTAATTACTTGATTGGCATAAAATTATTTAATTACTTGTAATTACTAAAAGCCTAAAATATTTATTATCTGGCCCTTTATAAAAATCACTTACCTACTGGTATTCTAGAGAATAAGAATGATAAACAATTTCCCATACATGCAAATAGGGCAAGGACATAGCAAACAATAAGTTAATTCAGTGACTGGATAACTGTGTGTACCTTTTCCACTTTAAAGAGTAATTCCCACTTTCGGTAACAGCTGCTAACCACTGTTACACATGCCTGCTCAGGGGCAGATGAGCAGTCTTTAGGGTGGGAAAGCGCCAGCAATGTCCGTGTTATCTAACCTACCTTATCTTCCAAAGCAGCCATTCTCTCTTTAAGATGAAGCTGAAGCCTCTCATTAGATTCTGAAAGTAGCTTGTCAACAGTGTCTGATAAACGTTTATTATGTTCTTCGTTCATTTTTTCTCTTTGCCTTGCCTAAAGCAGGAGAAACAAAGACTTACAAACCTCATGTAAATGCTCAATCATTATTTTAAAAGCACAAGGACCAACAGGGTGAGCCCCATGTGTGCCCTCCCCTCCCCAGTTGCTTCCCGCACTGCCGTCTTGAGTGGATTTTTGCATGGTGACCAGAACCAACTCATGGACACGGGGAACACAGGACAAGTCTTGGAGAGATCATTAACTAGAAGGTCCCACTGCTCCTGCGACAGGACTCCTCAGGAATGTCATCAGTTAACTGTCAGAGGGACTTAAGGAGCAGATTTATAGCAGATATTTAGAGGAGCAGCCTGTCTCCACGCTGGTAGAGGAATTTCCCCTTGTGTCACTAAAAGCTTGGGTCTGGATTTGGGGAGGAAGGGTGAATTTAATTTACAAAGCTAAAAAGTTTGTTTTGGAAAAAAAAATTAGTAGCACTAGAGAGACTTTCATATTTTTTCTTTATACCTCTATGTTGCTTAAATTTCTTGTCATGGAAATTTATATTCAAAAATTATAAATAATTACCTTAAGTAATTTTAATATGTAGTAACAAAACTGACATGTCTGTTATTTTATAAAACCATAATTAAGTTCATGGTTTAAAACCTGTTTCTCAAATGACAGGCAGAAAGGGACAGGAAGTGTTAGCAGGTGGCACCTGTCCAGGTGGCACCTCCACGCCCTCATCATCCAAGTGCCCGTGCAGTGCTCGGGGGCTCCTCCCAGGCAGGGGGCAGTGGCACGGGGTGATGACGTGCACTTGAGTCATGCTGCCCAGGCAGGAGAGAGCCACGAGACCGCGCCATCCGTAGTGCATTCACCCCCCGTGCGCCCAGTTTCTGCGCTGGGAAAACATGGGGAGTGACCTCTCCTTTTCTCACAAGGTCTAACATGTAGCAACTCTCATTACCTGAAAGGGTCCAGCACATCATGGGGCATACAGAGTATCACATACTTCCTCTTAGGAAAGAAATAATATCCTTCTTTGTGCGTATTTTCTGTCAGCATTTAAATAATTTTTAAAGAACACAGCTCAAAGTTCACGGTTGTGTCTGTGCGCATAAGTGTGCGTTTTGGAAGGGGAGGTGGGGACTGCCTAAAACGCACCCTCTCACTGGGAGTGGGAATCATTGTTTCCTGGAAGCTCATTTGACTCTCTGCAGGGCATGGCCGAGAATACAGATTTCTGGTGAAAACAAAACCTAGTAGCCTTAAATTATAAAGCTAGCCAGGCGCGGTGGCTCAAGCCTGTAATCCCAGCACTTTGGAAGGCCGAGACTGGCGGATCACGAGGTCAGAAGATCGAGACCATCCTGGCTAACATGGTGAAACCCCGTCTCTACTAAAAAATACAAAAAAAAAAACTAGCTGGGCGAGGTGGCGGGCGCCTGTAGTCCCCGCTACTCGGGAGGCTGAGGCAGGAGAATGGCGTGAACCCAGGAGGCGGAGCTTGCAATGAGCTGAGATCCAGCCACTGCACTCCAGCCTGGGCGACAGAGCGAGACTCCGTCTCAAAAAAAAAAAAAAAAAAAAAAAAAAAAAAATTATAAGGCTGGTTGATGTGAGAGTGCAAGAGTTCTACAATTAGATGCTGCACGCTTCCTTTCTCCACCTACTTGTTCAAGAGAAATCCGGCCCAACCCCCAGGCCTGGTACCAGCTGGCCCTGGGACTGCTCTTGCTATTACTTTTTCCTGGATGTTCCATACTGATATCCGTCCAACTCTTCCAGGAAGACAATCTTAGGATTCAATGGACAGAAGTCTCCACTGCCACACTCCTTCCTAGTGCTTTTTACCGTAGCTCAATTACGGTGTTGCCCTTGCTTAAAACTATTCATTCCAACAAACCACGATGTCTGCAGTGTTTTAACCTGGGACAGAGGTCAGGCCTCTGACCTGCATTTGGGAATTCAGTGCCATATCCTAGGCAAGTGGACTAGTCATCCAGGACAATGGGCCTGCCTCTACCCACGCCGGTACCACAGGTACCTAGAACAATTCCCCTCATAGGCCACTAGACAAGCAAGAAGCATTTTTGGACGTGGGGATCTAATCCACCCCCCTGAAGCACTGCCTATGATCTCAAATTTCTTCTGCGGCTCCCAACACTGACTGAAAACTGCTACTGTGTGGGATGTACACATTAGCAGGCGACTCACAGATGAGGGCACAAAACAAATGCACATGACCAGAACTGAGCTGGAGGACCAATATCTCAGTCAGGGGTGGGAGGCCCCGAGCTCCCCACAGCCCGAGCAATGCCCTTGCAGCACCCACTCAGCGCCCCCGCCCTCAGGGCTGCATGCTCACCCGCTGCAGTTCTTGATTCTTCTCCTCCAACTGTGCTTCCATCTGCCGTAACCTTTCTTCAATGTTGCCGTGTCTCTCTTCAGCCTGTCAGCAGAAATAGCATCAGCTTACCTCATCCTTACACTTCATTAACAACATGCTGCATACTACTGCAGTGGCAACAGGCAGGACATGCTCTGCGTGGACTCCTCCGCCATACTAAACGGAAAGCATTTACTCATCCATCAACACAGCTTACGGGGCTTCACGTGCTGGGCTGGGAGGTGGCTAGCCCTCTTGTGTTGGTGATTCTGAAGCATGGCTGCTGCTGGTGACTGACTGGGTGTTTCCCCCCAACCCCTATGCCCAATCTCAATGGAGTTGTGATTCCCCCATCCTTAGACTGCTTCTGGTTAGTCAGCATGGAAAGCAGAAAGCAGCAGCAAGCACAAGCAAGGAGCAGTGCACCCGTTCTACCTTCCTAAGCTTGGAAGTAAGTTCCAACAGTTTAGCTTCCTTAGCAGCAGAGCTCCCAGAAGACAAAAGGTCAGACTACATAGCCGACAAGGGACAGGAAAGATAACAGGGGAGAAAAGAAATTGAGACTTTAAAAGCAGATCATGGAGTGGGAGGAAAGGTTCTCTTAAGCTGTTAGCAACAAACTTGCTAGAAGGAACAGATCTGTAGGCCCTAAAACCATCTGAATGGTCCAGAAGGATGCCCTCCCCAGCAGCTTGAAAAGCTTGAGCCAGGAGACTCAGGATGACGGACAGCGGCCTCGGCTCCTGCTGCTTGCCTGCCTGGCACTGCAGTGCTGGGCTCCCCATGCCCCAGAGGCTGGGTGTTTGCCCGGTGATGTGCTCGCTGGATTCTCGCTGGTCCCAGGACCTATGACAGCATTTACCTCTTTAGCTGCTTCCCTCATGAATGGTGAGAACTTGGAGGGACTGTGCCTTGCACATGCCTAGTCAACAGTTGTTGGACAAATGAATAAATATTACTTAAAAACACATTTTTAAGTAATTTCAAAATAATAAAATTACTTAAAAATGTGTTTATTAAGAATGTATCTCGATGGTGTTTTTAAAAGAATGGCATCTTCCTATTTCTGAGAAAAACTACCTTCTTTTACAGAGGCTTCTATCCTATGCTTAAGCTGGTGACCAAAACAATTTTAAGAAGCAGTAACTCTCAGATCACACATGCTGTGGACAAATAGTATACAGCTCACAACACCAAGGGAGACTTCAGGATAAAAGGATCATGTCTGGCATTTACGAAGTGTTCCAATCTCAGATGAAAGAGCACTCAAACCAAATCTGTGCTCTTCCATGGATTTAGGTGCTGATGTAATAAGAACAGTGACAAACAAGGTACACAGGCAAGGCACAGTCACAGGCCTGGCAGCCGAACCAGAACAAAGCTCATGGCACTACCTTGGAAAGCGCTGCCACCCTCTGGGCCAGCTCTGCCTCCACCTCAGGGAGTGTCTCTGCCTTCCTCAGTGTCTGTTGCAGCTTTTGCTCTGCCAATTCCAAGCGCTCCTGTAACTGGCGGTTTTTATCTTCAGTCTATAAAATGAGAGCAAAGCATCAAAATGCAGCAAATCTTCTAGCTGTATCAGTTTTTAACAGATTGAAACAAACTGAAATGTAGATACAGACTAAGAGAGTCATGATGGAAGAGCTACAGTGATGGGGGTTGCTTCTGGGTCAGGTTTGTGTGTGTGTGTGTGTGTGTGTGTGTTTTGAGATAGTCTTGCTTTGTCACCCAGGCTGGAGTGCAGTGGCACAATCTCGGCTCACTGCAACTTCCACCTCCCGAGTTCAAGCAATTCTCCTGCCTCAGCCTCCTGAGTAGCCGCAATTACAGGCATGTGCCACCACACCTGGCTAATTTTTGTATTTTTAGTAGAGACAGGGCTTTGGCATGTTGGCCAGGCTGGTCGTGAACTCCTAACCTCAAGTGATCCAACTGCCTCAGCCTCCCAAAGTGGTGGGATTACACGTGTGTGCCACTGTGCCTGGCCTGGGTCAAATTTTCCTGTTGCCTGGAGTACATGCCCACTTTCCTGGGCTTCGTTTCAATGTGCAAAACACCTCTTGCCAAAGTATTTGCTCTTCCTAAATAACTTCTAAGAAACTTTTTGTTTTTTGTTTAAAGACAGAGTCTCGCTCTGTCACCCAGGCTGGAGTACCGTGATACTCTTACTAGAGTAAGTATGGTTTAACGAAACCACAGGAGACACAAATTTCTTACTATAGACTTCATTGCCTTTTTTTTTTTTTGAGACGGAGTCTAGCTGTGTCGCCCAGGCTGGAGTGCAGTGGCGCAATCCTGACTCACTGCAATCTCTGCCTCTCAGGTTCAAGCGATTCTCCTGCCTCAGCCTCCTGAGCAGCAGCTGGGATTACAGATGTGCATCACTACGCCCAGCTAATTTTTCTATTTTTAGTAGAGACAGGGTTTCACCATGTTAGTCAGGCTGGTCTCAAACTTCTGACCTCATGATCCGCCTGCCTTGGCCTCCCAAAGTGCTGGGATTACAGGCGTGAGCCACCGCGCCCAGTCGCATTTTTTATTTTAGACACGGGGTCTTGTTCCGTGGCCCAGGCTGGAGTCCAGTGGCACAATCATAGCACAGTGAAGCCTTGAACTCCAGGGCTCAAGTCATCCTCCCTCCTTAGCCTCCTGAGTAGCTAGGGCTAAAGGCACATTCCACCATGCCGAGCTAATTATTTATTTTTTTAATTTTCTGTAGAGACAGGGTCTTGCTATGTTGACCAGACTGTTCTCACATTTCTGGGCTCAAGTGATCTTCCCGCCTCAGCTTCCCAAAGTGTTAGAATGACAGGCATGAGCCACTGCGTCTGACCAAGACTTTATTTCTCATACTATTCATTTATCATAGTGCTCCCACTTAGTAACAAATAGCCAGTTGCCTTGAAGTTCTTTGCCACTCTCTCCTCCTTTGGTAAAAATGCTAAAAAGCAATAGATTAACTTTCAATTACAACAAAAGAAAAATTGAGGACAAAATGGTTAAATCAAATCCTACGTTATCAAAACCTGTAAACTGAAGGAACTCCCACATATCTTGAACATAATATTCTAAGGTCATAAAAACTTGATATTTGGACTTGATTTCCTACATGAAAGTGAGAGAAAAAGGGTCTTTAATTTCATTAATAATTAACTGAAGCCAGACAAAGATCGATAAAATCCATTACCTGTCGATGCATAGAATCTTTATTTGCAATTTCATTTTCAAGTTTATCATTGAGGTCATGCACAGATGTGGCTTCACGCTGTGCAGCGAGGTAGCGTTTTTCAAGAGTAGTGATTCTCTCTTCCATGTCTTCCTTTTGGGCCATGGCCTAAATTAGTATTTCAGAAGGGACAAAAAAGTACGTAATTAACAGATTACACATTAAGATACTTAAGAGAGAAAAAAACTGAACTAAATCCCAAATTTCCAATCAAATTAAAAATTAGCATCTTCAGGCCAGATACAGCAGCTCACTCCTATAATCACAGTACTTTGGGATGCTAAGATGGGAGGATGGCTTGAGGCCAGGAGTTCAAGACCTTGTCTCTACAAAAATATTGTATTTTATTTTTTGAGACACAGTCTCCCTCTATCACCTAGGCTGGAATGCTGTGGTGCAATCAGGGCTCACCACAGCCTTGACTTCCCAGGCTCAAGGGATCCTTCCACCTCAATCTTCCCAGTAGCTGGGACTACAAGCGCATACCACTATATCCGACTAATTTTTAATTTTTTGTAGAGATAGAGGTCTTACTATGTCGCTCAGGCTGGTCTTGAATTTCTGGGCTCAAGAGATCCTCCTTGGCCTTCCTTTGGCCTCCCAAAGTGTTAGGATTACAGACGTGAGCCAGCATCCCTGGCCAAAAAAATTTTAAAGAAACAAAAATTAGCCACGCATGGTGGCATGCCCCTGTAGTCCCAGGTACTTGGGAGGCTGAGGCAGGAGGATTGCTCGAGGCCAGCAGTTCAAGGCTGCAGTGAGCTATGATGGCACCACTGCACTCCAGCCTGGGTAACAGAGAGAGATCCTGTCTCAAAAAAAAAAAAAAAAAAAATAGTGTCCTCAAAATTAAAGACGACCTCAATTTTCTCAAATGTGAATGAAAATGTAACTACCTCAAATATCATAAATATTCACCTATACGATTAACAAAGAGTTGTCTCTCTTAATACTATGTCTAGCCACTCAGTTGACCAAGCTTTCCCATTTCTACATAATATTATAAAAATATATACACTCAAATATCTAAATATTTTTCAAGGAGGTGAAAGTGTCCTCAAAGAAGACGCAGTCTATGTCTGCCTCACGCTACAAATGGTCTTACACAGGACAGGGTGTGGCCTCTCTCAATGGATACAGTAGTGAGATACAAGTCTCACTTTCTAGGATAAGGGTTAGATGAAATCTCATACAATTACAAGATTCAGGCATATTGACAAGTGGAAACAGAAGTACAAGTTCAATTTAATTGGACGCAACTACCTGAAGTCTACAAGATGATTACTAAACAGTATCAAACACTTAAGGCTAGGACCAGAACTTTTTGCTTGTGAAATACCTGTCCTCCACCCCCAGAATTCACTATTTTCAAGTTGTTCCCTATTTATAAAATGACTAAAGTTAGCAAAGTGATAACTATTAAAAGTGACTACTAAAAGTGATAGGGGAAAAAAGCTCAACATCACTGATTAGAGAAAGGCAAATCAAAACCACAATGACACAGGATCTCACACCAGTCAGAAAGGCTATTATGGAAAAGTCAATAACAGCTGCTGGTGAGGTTGTGGAGAGAAAGGAATGTTTTCCTACTGTTGGCGGGAGTGTAAATTAGTTCAACCATTGTGGAAGACAGTGTGGAGATTCCTCAAAGACCTAAAGATGGAAATACCAACCCAGAAATCTCATTACTGGGTATATACCCAAAGGAATATAAATCGTTCTATTATATAGACACATGTATGTGTATGTTCACTGTAGCACTAGTCACAATAGCAAAGACATGGAATCAACCTAAATGCCCATCAATAGTGGACTGGATCAGGAAAATGTGGTACATATACACCATGGAATACTATGAAGCCATAAAACAGAATGAGATCATGTCCTTTGCAGAGACATGGATGGAGCTGGCGGCCACTATCTTTAGCAAACACAGGAACAGAAAAACAACATACCTCATGTTCTCACTTATAAGTGGGAGCTAAATGATGAGAACACAGGGACGCACAGAGGGGAACAACACACACTGGGGCCTATCGAAGGGTGGAGGGTAGGAGGAAGAAGAGGATCAGGAAAAATAACGAATGGGTACTAGGCTTGGTACCTGGATGATGAAATAATCTGTACAACAAACCCCCAGGACACAAGTTTACCTACGTAACAGACCTAAGCATGTACCCCAAACTTAAAATAAAAAATCAAAAATAAAAGTGATAGGTCTTAAAAGAATTTCAAAATTCTCGGCATGTTAATCTCTGCCACATAATCTCCCGCTATAGCCAAAGAATAGAACCTAGCAGGTGACACAGCACATGCAAATGCTCTTCCTGTGGTGAATTCCTACATGAATTACTCATGCCAAACTATCAAACTGAAAAGCAGACGTTCCACGGTTGAGGCGCCTGACAAGGGACAAAGCGCAGGTTAGAAAGTGACAGGAAGGGCACCTGAGAAAGGACTCAGCCTCACTGTTCCATGATCAAATAGTTTCTCATAGTTACAATGGCAGAAATATTTGTCAGCAATGAGTATACTGCGACATATTTTTACTATACGATCCTGATGACCCACGTAGAAGCAAATTCCACTCTTGATTATTTGTCTGACCATCAATATTCAATGCCACGAGTTCCTTGAAGGAGCAGGTCAGAAAACGAGAAGACCGCCAGCAACGACCCTTCCCACAGTTAACAGACTATAGTCACATCGCCCTACGTGAACTAGCACAGCCAGGATCAACGTCTGCTTGCTAAGCATGTGTGCAACAGAAGGCAATCTGAACATAAGAACAAATTAAGACAGCCTAGAAATTGCACAGATGAAGAATCTACAAACAAGGACATTAAAGAATATTAAAGCAGCACAGGTAGGAGGGGCTGGTGTGGCGTCCACTCCATGGCCACATCAGTCAGTGGTACTAGTTGTCCTCTGTTTTGAAGCGCTCAGGGACAGGAGATTTCACAACAAAAATGGGGAGGTATCTTATCGCAGTTTCACAGCACTCTTTCTTTTTCAATATAACTTATATAATAATCCAAAGGTTGAAAGTAATTGGGAGAGCAAGGGACAAAAGGAGAAAAAAAATCATTTAACTGAAACCTCCCAAACATTCAACTTCATGACAAGCCTGTAATTTTTGTTATTGCTCACTTCACGGACATCTCGTTGCAATTTTGTGTTCATTTCTTCAGATTTGATGAGATCTTTTCTAGCAGTGTCCAGATCCTCTTCCAGCTCTGACACGTGACTGGAGAGGGAAGCCAGGCGTTCTTTCATTTGGCTCTGTTCCCTTGACTGCTTACTTATGATTTCTTGGAGCTCAATTACTTTAGCAAGGTCTTCCTCATGGCTTAAAGAACCATCAGAAGATCTCTGATAGGGGAAAAAAAAACAAAACAAAACCCTAAATACCCTTGTTTGGTGAGCTATAAAATAAAAATACTTCCAGGAAACAGCTAAAATCAAAACTGACTTATGCAATCTGTCGGATTACACAATTTTCATGACCACTTCAGCTCTAAGCTGGCACTTTAGCAACCATTTTCCACATAACCCGACACATGCTGGGGACAAATGAAATCAAACAGAATGACGAGAAAGCCTACAGACTTGCCTTTCCGTTCGTGCTTGGTGTATTTTCTTGTTCATGGTTTATGTCCAGCACTCCATCTGTTAGTGTTTTTTTCTGACTATTCTGTTCTTTAAGAATCATTAGCTGAAACCAAAAAATTGAATATGAGTGTAAAATATCTTACGTAAGAGAAATAAGTAAAGATAGCAAAACTCCTTTTGGAAAAACACAACTATAAACTGCTTAATATAGTATAAAAGAGAAAGCATATGGCAATGCTATCCAATCCGAAAATAACCAGATCATTAAAGACGGAATTTATTATCCACTGGCCAAATGAGTCCTTAGGTAACCATAGTTTTCTAGTCCTTAAAATGACCCAGATAGGTTGGTCCTCAATCGGGAAGATGAATAACATGTGGTACGCACAACTACAGTCTTTACACTTCTTTTACTTTTTTTTTTTTTTTTTTTTTTGAGATAAGAGTCTCGCTCTGTCGCCCAGGCTGGAGGGCAGTGGCACAATCTCAGCTCACTGCAACCTCCACCTCCTGGGCTCAAGCGATTCTCATGTCTCAGCCTCCCGAGTAGCTGGGACTAAAGGAACATGCCACCACTCCCGGCTAATTTTGTATTTTTAGTAGAGATGGGGTTTCACCATGTTGGTCAGGCTGGTCTCGAACTCCTGACATCAGATGATCCACTCGCCTTGGCCTCCCAAAGTGCTGGGATGACAGGCGTGAGCCACTGCGCCTGGCCTTATGCTTCTTTTAATAATTAAAGGATAAAAATAAAAACCTCCCAGTTCAACTGATGATGAAATCTCAAGCTTACCTCTTTGTGTGTGGCACCTAATTCCTCTTCTAACAAACTACATCTTTCAAGTGCTACTCGTAATCGCTCTCTCACCTGAAAATAAAAGGGGTTGAGTTTGTGTGTATGTGTGTATACTGTTTATTTTATTCTTAATACACAGTTAAGTGTAATATATACACTTAATGTATATATTAGTGTAATATAACATAATAAAATACCATTAATGTCTGTCCTTGATCTTAGTGTCACGAAAACTTGTTAATGGCTCTAAATTAAGTTTGAGAAAAACAAATCTTCCCCTGAAATACTAGGTTGTTGCAAAAGTAATTGCAGGGTTTGCCATTAAAAGTAATAGCAGATCCCACAATTACTTTTGCAACAACCTAACACTACCCAATCTGTAACAGCAAATCAATATATATTAGTAATTTTAAGACATTTATGCCAATTAGTACTTTTTAAACCTACAAAACCCTGTCTTCTTAGAGAAGTTATTTCCAAGAGTTCAAGAAGCTTCAAAAAATAAAAGTTACACCACCATTTGCAAAGCTGGCCTAATACACGGTATGTGCACAACAAGACTTATGTGGCTGACGGCACCTTTTCATCCAGAGCTTTGTGGTGTTCAAATAAGGACTTCAGTGCTTTCAGCACTTCCACTTCGCTGGACACGCCTGCTGGAGACTGCGCTTGTCTCTTCACCACGGTCATCCTAAGAGACCGCTCATGCCTGGAGACAAGGCATTCCAAATGCTCTAACAGCAGCTGAAATAAAAGGCCAAAATAAAGACTCGTTAAAGAGCACTTTTAATTTCATGATTGAATCTAGGGCAAATAATTCCTTTACAGTCTCATGCTAAAATGAAGTCCCTTCAATTCAGCAGAAAGACAAATTCCCCTCAATTGTATTAAAATATCATAAATTCTCATCACAAATTTCAAGTCATTAATGTGTGATCATGCTGACTAATCACAGTCTGCTCAGTGGGAAAAGGTATGAAAAGTGTTTCAGGCCGGACAGAGTGGGTCGTCCTTTTGTTCTGAGACAGCACCCCTCCTCCTGACAGTGGCTCCAGGGGCAGACGGTGAACAGAAAGGTCACACTCACCCTGGTGTTATTCCTTTCTGCTTTCAGTTCAGCAATTTCTTCTTCCCTTTCAAGAAGCTGTTCCCTGCATACATTGAGTTCCTTAGTAAGTGCCGCAAACTCCTAGAAAATCACAAAACAAAATTAAATAAATAAGAAAGACCCTTTCACAGTCCTCGCACAAAGGCAATCTCATTGCAAGTTATGGGGAAGAGATCTCTGTGATCCTCCCGAGAAAGAGGGTGTCAATGGACTGGCCTAAGACCACAGACTCCCTAACAAATCACAACACTGATAGACCATCTGACTTTCTTCCATCCCTGGGCCCTGGCACAAGGACGGCAGGCAAAGAAGGGGAATCCAAGTCCACCTTCTCAGCAGCCAGAGAAGTTCAACACATTTTCCTGAACAGCATCCTGGCGTGAACTGAATGAAGACAGTTTTAAATGACTCACAGATATGTGATCTGGAGTTGCTGGAGAGAGGGGAAAGAAGGCCTAGAAGGCCACCACCCCTGTCCTAGCCTCCTTATCTTCCTTTTTCTTTCTGAGACAGGGCCTCACTGTGTCACCCAGGCGAGAGTGCATGGTGTGACCACGGCTCACTGCAGCTTTGACCTCCCAAGCTCAAGTGATCCTCCTGCCTCGGCCTCCCAAGTAGCTGAGACCACAGGCTTGAGCCACTGTGCCCAGCCTCTCTTCTAAAGTAATATTTCTTCTGCAAGAATCCCTACTGTGGGGGAATCAACTTCCAGCATGACAGCACAAGAAACTCCACTGACCTGCTTGCTCCCAAGGAAAACAGGTGAACCCTGTAAGAAAACAACTATTCAAAGACGCTGGAGATCATTCTAAGGGTTCACAGCAAACAACCAAAAATTCAGTAAGAAAGGCCAGAGTCTGCTGCATTTGAACCAAGACTGCTCCCTGCCTCCCCTTTCCAGGCCAGTGAGGCAGCAACTCCATTCCAGACTGCTGTAGCTGATGACGCAGTGCCCTCTCCCCCGCTCCACCACGCCCCAGCTACGTGCCGCTGATGCCACATCCTGGCTAGTGCAGTCATGGGCGGGGGCCTTCCTACCTCCGTCCAGCCTCCACTCTGGAATGGAGGCTCAACTTTGAGTGTGGCGGGCTAATACCAGGGGTCCTGATCAGCTGTGCCCTGGCTCTGGGAGGCGGTGGTTGCAGGGCTGGAGTGACAAGCTGAGAGGGCCCTGGCTGCTACCATAAGACCAGGGGCGTCATTCAGGGAGAAACGAGTTTGGTGATGTTTAAACAAACCTGAGGGCACTCTTTAAACCTAACAGCAGTGGAGGCAACTGGAGGTGTGGGTTTAATGGAGACACAGACTGGACTGCAGCTGGGCAGTCTGCAGGGAGAGCTGGAGAATTCTTGCTGCAGGAGCCCTCCAGGGTGGGAACAAATCTCCTAAAATGACTTCAGAAACTGTTTTTAGAATTAGCCACAATTTCACTGAATTGGTTCCTAATTATCCCAGGGCATTGCTGAAGACAAAAGAAACATTTGTGGGGTTCAAAACTGAGTGTGGTCAGAGAGAGTGGAAGAGAGCAGCAGGGTGACTGTGGACACACCCAAAGCTGCGCCTGGCTGGGGAGTAACAGCAGAGGCTGAACACGGCAGGGGTGGGGAGGGGACACAAGCACATTTCACTACATGAATCTAGCATTCACTGAACTGGTGAAGCTGGCAAGTTTTATGTTAGTATAGTTTGTTGCAATTAAATATATATATAAATATTATAAATATATTACACTGTGAGTTTTGGAGACAAGGCTGCTCCTAAGACCATAAAATTAGCTAAAGAACATGAATAGCTCTTCAATTCAGGTTTTTTTTTTTTTTTTTTTTGAGACAGAGTCTCGCTCTGTCTCCCAGGCCAGAGTGCAGGGGTGCAATCTTGGCTCACTGCAAGCTCCGCCTCCCAAATTCACGCCATTCTCCTGCCTCAGCCTCCTAAGTAGCTGGGACTACAGGCGCCTGCCACCAGGCCCAGCTAATTCTTTGTATTTTTAGTAGAGGTGTTAGCCAGGATGGTCTCGATCTCCTGACCTCGTGATCCGTCCACCTCGGCCTCCCCAAGTGCTGGGATTACAAGCGCGAGCCACTGCGCCCGGCCCAATTCAGTATTTCAATGCATACTTGCAAACACAAAGAAATTTCAACAATACTAATAAAGATCACCCAAATGTGTCTTAAAACCTGATAAGGATCCTGTCAAGTGTTGAAACCTCTTCAGAGATCGAACGGAGCATTCAGAAGCGGGCTCCTGGGCTTGGCAGCTTGAGGGAGGAGGGTGGGGATAGGCCGCTGAGCAGACGGGTCTCCTGGAAGTGGGCTCCTCGGCTGGGCGGTGTGCAGGAGGAGGGTGGAGATAGGCCGCTAAGCAAACCGGTCTCCTGTCCACATCCTCCCATCAAGTTTGTTCTCCTTGTCTTAAGTTTCAGAGATTTCTTCTTTATGTGCCAATATTAATCATATCAAATGCCCTGATTTACATCTTCTCTGATAATTAACTCTAGCTGACTGTCAGATCATCTAATGCCTAACTTTAATGAAACAGTGTCATCTTATGAAGGGGTTTGTACATGAGAAAAGATTATTCCTCTTGCAGGCAAAAAGTAAACAGACTCAAACTAGCTTCAGTTAAAAAGCCATTATTAGGCCAGGCACGGTGGCTCACGCCTGTAATCCCAACACTTTGGAAGGCTGAGGTGGGCAGATCACCTGAGGTTGGGAGTTCGAGCCCAGTTTGACCAACACAGAAAAACTCCGTCTCTACTAAAAATACAAAATTAGATGGAAGTGGTAGTGCATGCCTGTAATCCCAGCTACTCAGGACGCTGAGACAGGAGAATCGCTTGAACCCAGGAGACAGAGGTTCTGGTGGGCCGAGATCGTACCATTGCACTTCAGCCTGGGCAACAAGAGCAAAACTCTGTCTCAAATAAATAAATAAATAGCCATTATTGTGGCACATAACTGTCAAGTCAAAGTAAAGAGTTGCCTCCAGGCTTGCCTGAATACAGGACCTTGAATTTTATCACTGTGCCCCTCCACCTTGTCCCTGTTGTCTGGGTCAATTTTGTGAAGTAACTGCCAATCCACTAATTTTATCTTTGACTATGTCCAGTACAGAGTCTATCATCCTGGCTAATATCCTTTTCATTTACTAGATTTCAAGTTCTTCCTTTTTTTTCTTCCTTTATTTTTGGGTCACATCTTCTTGCTCTTGTTTCCTTTTGGAAAATTTCTTGTTTTCATGGATGCTAATTTATGTTTTTAAGCATCTTAAACATACTCATTTTGACAGTTTTTGCCAGACTGTCTGTCCTTAAATTTCTGATGCAGTAAATGCACAGCTCTGTAAGGCATCAACTCTGTGAGGATGTGTATTAGAGTATAGAGGAATTGGGGTCTCAAGCTCATCGTGGTAAAAAGTTTGATGTTGGGTTTCAGGCTCATCGTGACAGAAGGTTTTCTGTTGCTGGCGTTCTCCTCCCTGTCTAGTGGCTCAGTCCATTCAGGCTACTATAACAAACTCCCATTACCTGAGTGGCTTAAAACAATAGAAATTCATTTTTCACAGTTCTCAAGGCTGGAAGTTCAAGAGCAAGGCATCAGCAGATTCGGTGTCTGGTGAGGGCCCAACTCCCAGCTTGGTGACCTCACAAGACAGAAGGGACCAGGGATCTCTATGGGGTCTCTTCTAAGCACATTACTCCATTCACAAGGAGTCCACCCTGATGACCAAATCCCCTCCCAAGGGCTCTACCTTCTAATACAGTGAAACTAGAGAGTGGGACTTGAGCACGTGACTTTGGCAGAGCGGGGGACACAGAAGTATTCAGCCCATAGCACCAGTGTTCTGTGGTTGCCTCCGAGCCTTCCAAGGCTTCAGTCCCATAGCACCAGTGTTCTGTGGTTGCCTCTGAGCCTTCCAAGGCCTCAGTCCCATAGCACTAGTGTTCTGTGGTTGCCTCCGAGCCTTCCAAGGCCTCAGTCCAGAACTAGGTTTTCCATGGTGGTGCAGGCTTCTGTCACGTGGTTATGTCACTGACAGTGCAGACCCTGGCAGAGAATCATGGAACAGCAGGACTCATCCCAGGCCTTGCGTTCTACCTTCCTAGGACCACAACTGCCAATACAGCCCCAATCTCTATAGCAGAGAATTGCCTTAGATGGGGAAATCTTATCTAACTCCAGCTTCAAAAACTATCTAAGGCCAGGCATGGTGGCTCTTGCCTATAATCCCAGCACTTTGGGAAGCCAAATTCCTGCTTGAGCCCAGGAGTTCAAGACCAGCTTGGGCAACATAGTGAGACCCCAACTCCACAAAACATAAAAAATTAGCACACACCATGTGTAGACCCAGTAGCATAGAGCCGGCTACTCAGGAGGCTGAGACAGGAGGACTGCTTGAGCCCAGCAGGTTGACGCTGCAGTGAGCTGTGAGCGTACCACTGTACTCCAGCCCAGGTGACGAGACCCTGTCTCAAAAATAAATAAATAAATAAAAGCTACATCTAGTTCTAATTCCACTTAATACTTTAGTCCCTGTTACCCTTACCCTTGTAAAAACCCTAGGTTCCTACTGACACTGCCTGCTTCAAGCTTGCAGCTCAGTGGCCAGTGAAATCTAGTCAATTCATGCTGACTATGCTAGGTTTCTCGTCTGTTTGTGTACTGAAGGGTATTTCTCTTGCTTCGGGGGCTGGCTATGCTTTTGGGTTTATTTCTCTACTTAAATTGTACCTTTTCACTGCTGTGTTTGGAGGGGAGATGCATCAAAGCACAAGTGAGTGCTTCCACCTCAATCGGACATTACAGTTCATTCAAGAAATAGTGCATATCTCGTCCAGACTGGCTGCTGCAGCAACAGAGAAACAAGGCCTGTCCACTCCTCAGAATGCTTTAAAGAACAGACAGACAAGCTGGTAGGAACCTCAGAGCAGCAAGTGCTCTGGGTGAGAAGTGCCCAGGATACTGCAGGATCTGAACAGAAACCATCCATGATGGGAAGTGGGAGTGCTTCTCGGAAGGTTTGCTGAAGGACATAGCACTTGAATTGAGCTGAATTCAGAACAAGCTGTAGAGCCAGTGAGAGCCTCTTTCACAAAAGCAGGAAGGTATCTGATAAGCGAGGGCTTCGGCAGGGCTGGGGCATGGGCAGCGTGTACGGAGGAAGCAGGTGAGGTCAGAAGTGGGCAGCCCTTCAGAGACCACAGCACACAGCACGAAACCTGGATTTCATGTTGAAGGCTACAGAAATTGCCTCATCTACAGACTTTGAGGACCCTGAACAGAAAATGGGGCAAAACTGTTAAAGTCTCAGTCAGTCATTAGCATAAGGGATGTGCTCGAAATGGGTTTGTTGGAGCAAGGAAAGGTCACTGGGTGAGTTCACTGCAATAATCCCAGGGAAAAATGAGGGTCTGAACTAAGATCAGTATTTGAGAAAAGAAGGAGCCTAAGTAAGAATTCTCATGAGCTGTGCCCTTCACCAGTTTTCAAAGGATTTCCCCTGGATGCTGTGTTCAGAACAGCCTGTGAGAAGGCGAGGCCAGAAGCGCGGAGATGGGTAAGAAATGACTGTAATTACGCAGTAGACCAGGGTGGGAGCACCGCAGGTGGTGAGAAGCAGGGACTCTGGACCTGCTCACCGCAGAGCCAGCAGGAGTTCCTGACAGGTCAAAGATCACAGAGAAAGAAAGGCCCGAGGATGCCTCCACGGATTCTGGAGGGAGCAAGTGAATGATGGAGTCATTGGTTCCTGAGACAGAGTGCCTACGGTAAGAGTACGTTTCGAAGGGAAGATGTCAAAGTTTGGGTTTGGACGTGCTACATTTGAGATGGTTATTAGACAATCGAGTGCAGTTCACAGTCTGAAGTTCTTGGGTGTGTTGCAGAGATTGCAAATGGGGATAATCATTTTGTTCCATGCATTCAGTGAGGCCCTGGGTGGAGGATGAGAAGAGATGGGGATCAAGCCCCCACAGTCTCATTGAGGGGCATCAGCAAAAGAGGGTAGGAGCAACCAGAGAGGAGGAGGAAAACCAGGAAACCCTTCAAGATCTTTGAAGATCCTTATTTCCAGGAGGATGATCAACTGTATTCACTGATGCTGGTGGATCAAATGAGCCGGCTGATGCTCGCTGGCTGGACTTGCTGGAAGGAGATCAATGGTGACTGTGACAGCTGCAGCATGCTGCAGTGGCGAGTCAAAACTCTCACTAGACTGAGTTCAAAGAGAATGGGAAGAGTGGAAGTAAAGCAGGGAGTACAGAAAATTCTTCCAAGGAACTCTGCAGTAAAGGGGAAGGAAAACAGTGCAGTGGCTGGAGAAGATATGAGGTCAAGGAAGACCTTTGCAGGATGAGACAGACATCTGCATAGTGAGGGCAAGAATCCAGGGGGGAGGTGGCAACTGATAAGACTCCAACTGGAAGCAGGTAAGTCCAGCGACTAAGAGGAGAGGCTGACATTTTCTGGGGCACACAGATCACCCGCAGTAAAGGGAAAGAGGGCAGACTACGTGGGGTGCAGATCCAGAGATGAGGTGGGAGTTGGTGGAAGTTCTTTTCTGATTTCTTCCAATTTCACAGAGAAAAAACAAACACAATGTCATCATTCTGCATCTGCATTTGGGGAAGACAGGAGGGGAGAAGGTATGAAATGGCGTCTAGAGGAGAGGATGGGTTGAAGAAAGAGGGCAGGATGTGCTAACAGGGATGCTGGCGCACTCAGGGCCTCTGCGGGTCCGTGGAGGTGAATGGGCGTGGAGAACAGACTGAATGGGGTGGTCTCTGCCAGGTAAGCGCAATGAAGTGGAAGAGGCAAGGGAGCTGAAAGGCTGGCAGGGCTGGGAGGGTAATCATGGAACAGAAGAGGAGATGCAGGATCCTGACAAGGTGGCAGGGTCCCAGGACTGTCAGTCCCAGGAAGGTGGAATATCGGCCTTTTATTTTTAAAGTCTATTATGAACAAATTTCGTCACCTTTAAATAAGAGACCTAGTCAGAGCCTAAGTCCTCATAACCAGGAGGACCTGGAAGTGGAGGAAGAGCACTTCACAACTCAGATGGTGCAAGAACCATGCAGCCTGAGTTACTACTGCACATCACGCACAGACCAACCCTCCAGAAATAGGAAGGCTCCCACCTGGCCCCACCTTCACTCCCGCACAAACCCCCAGCACGTTGTCACTCTTCCAGCACCAGCAGCAAGCCTTTTTCTCTTTCATACAGTTTCCCTAAGGTTTTCCTAAGAGCCCCAAACTATCTTCATTCAATTTCCAGATTTTAGATTTGTCTCTAAAACCAAAGATACAGATAATTCCTATTATTTTGGTTAAATGTAAGTATTCCCAATATATTCAACTACCAAAACTATTCTGTGGTATACTACTATGGCTACAGTAGAAAACAAATTTATAGATGTTGATGATTATTCCACTCAAAGAAAAAACCTTTCTCTCTGCTCAGAAGAATCCAACAACTGAAAATATATCAAAGCAAATTTAAACTTAGGAGTTTAGGTAAACATTAGACAGGAAATTCCGAAGTTTAAGATCTCAAAAGCATGTTCCTATATGCACTGCTTGTATTATTATTGCAGAAAAAAAAGGTAGGAACCCCAAATATGTGCAATAAATGATCTACCTTATTACATCACAGGAATCTAATTGTCAGTGTACATTTTTTCCTATTTAGGAAAAAAAAAGTTAAGTTTATGTCAAATATACCACTAGTTTAAAGTGACATTCTATTTAATAATTAAAGTGTCAAGTATTTTCTGAAACAGAATAGATGCAATAATTACTGGAATATTTTCATTTAAAATAATAAGTCAGAAGAATGCCAATATGTATTTCTATCTGACATTATCTAGGATTGAGAAGACAGAAAATAACACTAAAATCAGTTAAAGAACTTAGTTTCACATAATGCCTGATAATGATGATGTTTATCATTTCTGGACAAAAGGTTTAGATCTGGATAATAGGTTCATATTATATAGACCAGACATTATTACTCAAAAGCCACAATCAGGTCAATTTCAAGTTAAGTCCTATGGATCAGATGTGACATTTATTGCCAAAAGCAATCCACCTTTTCTCTTCCTGTCATTCCGATGGCTCAAAGTAGCCCCCATCACCAGTGGGAAAGGGGTAGCAGAGGCTCATGGTCCCCACCCTCACAGGGGTGCCTGGGCCCTGCCCCTTACCCTTTCCTCTTCCCGTTTTCTTTACTTGGCCATAACATGTTACAATTCCACATCTCTTATTCTCTATAATCTCCTTCAATAGTTCTGCTTTGCTTTTTAATTACTTTTCAATATTTCACTAACCTTTTGCTGAAAATGAAATAAAACTTCACTCAGTGAAATATTATTCAGCCATAAAAAGGAAGGGAAATTGGCAGGGCACAGTGGCACACGGTGGCTCATGCCCGCAATCCCAGCACATTGGGAGGCCAAAACAGGCAGATTACTTGAGGCAAGGAGTTCAAGACCAGCCTGGCCAAAATGGCAAAACCTCATCTCTACTAAAAATACAAAACTTAGCCAGGCATGGTGGTGCATGCCTTAATCCCAGCTATTTGGGAGGCTGAGGCATGAGAATCACTTGAACCTGGGAGGCAGAGGCTGCAGTGAGCCAAGATTGCACCATTGCACTCCAGCCTGGGCAACGAGAGCGAAACTCCGTCTCAAAAATAAATAAATACATAAAAATTTTTTAAAAAGGAAGGAAATTCTGACACATAATACAATACGGGTGAACCTTGCGGATGCTGGGCTGAGTGAAATAAGCCAGTCACGAAAAGGGAGAATACTGTAGGATTCCACTTATACGAGGTCTCTAGAGCAGTCAAACTCAGAGAGACAGAAAACAGAATGGTAGGTGTTTGGACAATGCTGGGTGGGGAGGGTGAGACAGGGAGTTGGTGTTTAATGGGGATGGAGTTTCAGTTTGGGAAGATGAGAAAGTTCTGGAAATGCATGGTGGTAATGGTTGCACAACAATGTGATTATACTTAATGCCATGAACTGGGCGCTTAAAAATGGTTAAGATGTAATTTTTACCTTACATGTATTTTACCACACACACACAAAAAAAAAAAACAAAAAAAAAAACACCCAGAAAAAAAGGACTTCACAGGAGGCAAAGCCTGTGTCTTCTCAGTCGAAGAGAGGTCTAATAAACGGACACAAGGACCTGAGAAACCGGCATGCAGAGCTCACACTGTGATCTTCAGGCAGTAGAAGCTACTCGCCTCAGTCTAGGTTTAAAAGTATGTCAAATTTGAAATAAAGAAAATTGGAAGTTTATATATTAAAATGAATGAGCAAATCATGTTTTGAAACTCTGGTGCCATGATTAAAAAAAAGTATGCTAATAAACATCTATATCTATCTGCCCATCAGTCCATAGATAAGATGGAAGGGTGGACCACTCCTAGTGATAGAAGGGGGACAGGAAGACACTAGAAAAGAAGACCACAAACTTCACACTTTTATAAATTTTATGAAAATTTGGTCTCATCATCTCACTGAATTCTAACCATAAATTCAAAGCCACTGTGACTGAAGTAGCACTGGCTTTTCAATCACTGGACATTATTTGCATGTAACAGATTACATAAACATTTTAAGGTTCCACTGTATCTGATATGGCTGTGAACCCACCCAAAGTCTCACCTTGAATTATAACCCCCTAATCCCCATGGGTCAAGGGCAGGACCAGGTGGAGGTAATTGGATCATGAGGGCGGTTCCCTCATGTGCTGTTCTCGTGATAGTGAATGAGTCTCACGAGATCTGATGACTTTATAAGAGTCTAGCATTTCCCCTGCTCGCATGCACTCCGTCCTGCCGCTGGGTGAAAAAGGGACCTGCTTATCCTTTGCCTTCCCCCATGACTGTAACTTTCCTGAGGCCTCCCCAGCCATGTGGAACGGCGAGTCAATTAATCCTTTCCTTTATGAATTACCCAGTCTTGGCATTTCTTCATAGCAGTGTGAGAACGGACTAATACAATATCTTATTTATTTTCCCTGTCAGTTTCTCTTTAAGAAATATATGCTGAAAAAATGTATGCCCATACTTAGTATTTAGTGACCAAATACTGAGTTAAAAAAACACAGTATAGAACCGCATTTCCGTATGATCCTACGTGGTTAAAAGCAAGCACATGCTTTTATGTATTTTTCAAGTATACATAAGATAAAATCTAGAAAGAAACACACCAAGCTGCTGATGCTGGTTACCCACTATGGTTGGGAATGAGGGTTGGAAGTAAGATAATTTACTTTTTTTTGTTTTAATTTTTAAGTCTGTATTGCTTAGCATTAAAAACAAAAAAGATCAATCTTCCTTTCTCTTTTCGTCTTTCTAAACAATGCTAAACCCAAGGACATGATCAGAATACACGGTGTCCACATGGACACGTAACTTGTTCAGAAACATGTCTCCAGCCTGCATCTGTCGGTCCTCAGTTCTGTTTCCTGCCCCTCACTCGCCACTGCAACTGTCTCCAGCGCCTGCTGCTTGCATGGCACTCACCACCTCTCCTCTGTTCAACCCAAAGGCCAGCTCCAGTCCTCACCTACTGGGTAGCCTCTGACTGTTCACCCCCATCCATTCACCTCACCCGGTTTCCTCTCTGACTAGTCACAGAACGCTGCTGCTCCTGGGGTTCCACATTCCAGGTCTGCTGCTCGCCCCATGCAGTGTGCCTGCCTGATCCAGCCTGTGTCCACGGCTTCAATCACCTACTCTAGGCAAATGCCCAACTGCCCTTTTTAAAATTTCTATTTGAGACAGGGCGTCACTCTCTCACCCAGGCTGGAGTGCAGTGGGGCAATCATGGCTCACTGAAACCTCGACTTCCTAGGCTCAGGTGATTGTCCTGCCTCAATCTCCCAATTATCTGGGACCACCGGCACGCGCCACCATGCCCACCTAATTTTCTGGAGAGATGGGGTTTGTCATGTTGTCCAGGCTGGCCTCAAACTCCTGGGCTCAAGTGATCCTCCTGCCTCCACATCCCGAAGTGCTGAGATTACTGGCAAGTTATCTTGGAGGTTCAAAAACCTTTCTCCACACTGAGCTCATCATCTTCTTCCTGCCCCAATTCCCAAATCCTCATAAGCCTTCACTCAGTGGACATCAGCATCCAGTTGTCCAAGTCAGACACCGAGACATCACATCGCCTCCTCTTCCACAGTAACCACTTGCTGAGGACCCCTAATTCGCCCTCACACACATATCTTCTAGAACTGCCCACTCCTCTACCTCCTCACCCCAGCTTCCTTCATCCAGGCCACTGTGTCTCCATAGTCTACTACAAAAGCTGCCTAACTCATCCCTGCCTCTAATCTTTCTCCACTCTGATCCATTCTCTATGTTTTCCGAAACTAATCAGACTCTGTGACTTTCCTGCTTAAAATCCTTCAGTAACTTCCCATTGCCCTTAAGGTCAAGTCCAAAGCTCCCCTAATAACTTCTAACCCAAATGAGAAGTCATAACACACACTTCTGTTGCACTATCTGCCAGATATTGTTCTAAGCACTTAACATGGATTGCCTCATCCAGTCCTTGAAACTCTATCAGCAGCACACAGAAGAGAGGTCAGAGTGGCAGCTCCAGAAGTCAGCTCTGCCCTACTTCTCACTCCTCACCTCATGCCTCATAGCACATCAGTCACAAAGCAATCTATAGCTCCCTCAACATGCCGTCTGTTCCTCTGCTGGCCTTCCACACCACGGCTGTTCCTGCTGATCTCTGAATCTGCTGCCTTTCCCTGACCAGCTCCCACTTACCTGATGTTCACAGCTTGAGGCCATGTCCTGCAGGGGCCTCCTCCACTTCCCACGTGGACATAGACAGGTCCCCTTGCGAGGTGGTCACACCCACCCCCAGCCCCGGCATTCCTCACTTCCTGGCTGCATGTCCAACTGTCTTCCCCACTCTACTCTGAAAAGCAGAAGCCCGGACATGTGGCAACGTTCTGGGCACCCAGGAGAAACCCAGTCAATGTCCGCAGTCCAGGTGATGGCAATGGGACCAAAGGCACACCCATTCACAAAACCAGAAAGCTGCCTATCAGGAAAAACAACGCACTGCACACCTAGGCTCCCGAGTCAGCAAAGCACGCAGACTCCACGGTGTTGAGGTAGCATGGGCATGACGGGCAGTACAGACTGGCTGCACAGTAACCACCTCTGGAGCTGATTCGAATACAGACCCCTGGGCCTCACCCTGCTGAATCAACATTCCTGTTGGGGGAACCCAGAAGTACATATTTTTTAAATACTAATTCGCTAGCCAGGCACGGTGGCTCATGCCTGTAATCCCAGCACTTTGGGAGGCTTAGGTGGGAGGATCATTTGAAGCCAGGAGTTCGAGACCAACCCAAGCAACATGGTGAAACCAGGTCCCAACCAAAAATACAAAAATGATCCAGTTGTGGTGGTGCACACCTGTAGTCCCAGCTACTTTGGGGGCTAACGTGGGAGGCTCTCACTTGAGCCCAGGAAGTCGAGGATGCAGTGAGCCATGATCACACTACTGCACACCAGCCTAGGCAACAGTGCAAGATCCTGTCTCAAAACAAAACACAAAACACAAAACAAAATGCTAATTCACGGCCAGGAGTGGTGGCTCATGCTTGTAATCCCTGCACTTTGAGAAGCTGAGGCGGGCAGGATCACTTGAGCCCAGGATTTCGAGCAGCCTGGGCAACATGTTGAAACCCCATCTCTAAAAAAGAAATACAGAAAATAGCCAGGCATGGTGGTGCATGCCTATAGTCCTTGCTGCTCGGGAGGCTGAGGTGTGGGGACTGCTTGAGTCCAGGAGGTGGAGGCCGCAGTGAGCTATGTCTACACCACTCTACTCCAGCCTAGGTGACAAGGTGAACCCTGTCTCAAAAAAAAAAAAAAAAGCTAATTCACTGTCCTTCCATGTTTGAAAAGAACTGACCCTTCCAACCTCAAACACGTCACTTAAGTTATTATTCCCCTTGGTTTATGTATCTACAAAATGTGTGCAAAGATAGCTACATTCTACCCATGGCCCACAACCATAACAATCAAATGAGAAAACCATCAAACGTGCCATTCAACTGAAAGGCAGTATCGCCACCAGCCCTCTAACCCAGGAGAGTGGCTCGACAGGTGTCCCGCAGCCCCTTCCACATTAACACCTCCTCTCCGTCTGCCCCTCAAATGCAAATCCTTGGCTTGTGATGCATTGGTTGATTTTTGCCACATGGCTAAAATGAAGTTACTTAATACCTCAACTGTTAACTCAGTTCTCAGGAGTACTGTTAACAGTTTGAAGAAAGCAGGTGTATGCATTCCAACACATGAAGTGGAAAATGATCACACATGCCCCCATCACTGTCAGTCTATGGACAACCTTCTGGATTTCTAGCCTGCCCTGCACCTACCTTTCTTTTTTTTTTTTTTGAGATGGAGTTTCGCACTTGCTGTCCGGGTTGGGGTGCAGTGGTGCAATCTCAGTTCACTGCAACCTCTGCATTCCAACTTCAAGCAATTCTCCTGCCTCAGCCTCCCAAGTACCTGGGATTACAGACATGCACCACCACACCTGGTTAATTTTGTATTTTTAGTAGAGACGGGGTTTCTCCATGTTGGTCAGGCTGGTCTCGAACTCCTGACCTCAGGTTAACCGCCCACCTCGGCCTCCCAAAGCCTTCATCTTTGCTAACAAAAATCCTCCAAGAATGTCTACACTCTCTGCCTCTGCTTCCTGGGTGCTCACGGCTTGCCTTCCTGCCTTCACTGCTCACAAACTGCTTCCAAGGGTGAACAACCTTGAGCGCCCCTAAGAACCAGTGTGTCCTCAGCCTCTCTGCTCTCCCGATACTGGGTCCTTGGCTTGTGGATGGACGGCTAACAGCACTTGGCCCTCAGACCTGGTCCTGTCTTCCAGAACTTGTTCAGTCTCTTAAATGACAAGGAGCCCACCACTACCAACTGCAGCTTGAACTTAACAAAAACAGAATGTGGTTTTCATTTGGAAGAGAAAAAGAGGAAAAAGGCCCTTAGTGCTTTTATTTTATTTTATTTTTTTGAGACAGAGTCTCGCTGTGTCACCCAGGCTGGAGTGCAGTGGTGTGATCTCGGCTCACTGCAAGCTCCGCCTCCTGGGTTCACGCCATTCTCCTGCCTCAGCCTCCTGAGTAGCTGGGACTACAGGTGCCCACCACCATGCCCTGCTAAATTTTTTGTATTTTTAGTAGAGACGGGGTTTCACCGTGTTAGCCAGGATGGTCTAGATCTCCTGACCTCGTGATCCGCCTGCCTCAGTCTCCCAAAGTGCTGGGATAACAGGTGTGAGCCACCACGCCCGGCCAAAAGCCCTTGGTGCTTTTTAAAAAGTACAAGGGGCCGGGTGCGGTGGCTCATGCCTGTGATCCCAGAACGTTGGGAGGCTGATGCAGGTAGATCACGAGGTCAAGAGATGGAAACCATTCTGGCCAACATGGTGAAACCCCGTCTCTACTAAAAATACAAAAATTAACTGGGCATGGTGGCACACACTTGTAGTCCCAGCTACTCGGGAGGCTGAGGCAAGAGAATCGCTTGAACCTGGGAGGCGGAGGTTGCACTGTGCCGAGATCACCCCACTGCACTCCAGCCTGGCGATAAAGGGAGACTCCATCTCAAAAAAAAGAAAAAGTACATGGATGAACAGGTTAAAAATTCACTGTGCCTCTCTCTTCACTTCTGGCTTAGCAACTAAGGAGGGTGCATTTGTGCGTTTCTAAATGTCAAATCAGTATTACTGAAGGCCAAACGTGGGACACCTTAATTCAAGATGTGGTTTCTTCACCAGCTAAAGTGGCATTGCCAGCCACTTTATAATAAACACAATTTATAATGAACACAATTTATAATCCATCTGGTCTGTCAGCTCTGAAACTGTATTATCCTTGACAATTTAACTTGTTTTTTGTTTTCACTCTGAAGGGAGCTGCATTACTTCATAGTAACTGAAACACTGATGTGAATTTCCACTCAAAAAATTTATGACCATACTGCTCTTATGTTTTAAAACTTTTGTCAAGATAAAAGTCACATAAAATTCTCAATCCCAACCATTTTAAGAGTACAATTCAGTGGTTTTTAGCATATTCACAATGTTGTGCTACCATTACCACTATCTAATACAGCACATTTTCGTCAGCCCCCCACAAAAACCCCATAGCTATCAGTAATCATCACCAACCCTCCCTCCCTACTCCACCCTAGGCACCCACCAATCTGCTTTCTGTGTCTGCGGATCTGCCTGTTCTGGACATTTCACAGGAATGGAATCATACACTCTGTGGCCTTTTGTACCTGGCTTCTTTCACTTGGCAGAGTATTTTCAAGGTCATATATGTTGTAGCATATGGTAGCTCCACTCCTTTTTATTCCTTTCTCTTTTTTGGAAAACTTATTTTTTTGGCAAAACTGGGATTTTTCTCATGGGAGTTTCTAAGTTTTGCTTCCTGTACTTTTATCATTCTGCTAAGAGCAAACCAAACTATTTTTGGTTGTTTTTAGCATTTCAATACTTAAACACATACAATTCCATAGAATAAACAAGCAAGACAATTAAAAATATTAGCAGCCAGGCACAGTGGCTCATGCCTATAAACTCAGCACTGTGGGAGGTCAAGGCAGGCGGATCACCTGAGGTCAGGAGTTCGAGACCAGCCTGACCGACATGGAGAAACCCCCGTCTCTACTAAAAATACAAATTAGCCGGGCATGGTGGCGCATGCCTATAATCCCAGCTATTCAGGAGGCTGAGGCAGGAGAATTGCTTGAACTCGAGACGCGTAGGTTGCGGTCAGCCGAGATCGCGCCATTGCACTCCAGCCTGGTCAACACAGCGAGACTCTGTTTCAAAAAAAAAAAAAAATTTTTAATGTTAGTATGAATGTTTCAAAACAACCTGAAATATTACTGAGAATGTATATTTCATATACTTCAGAATTCAAGTATATATTAGTAAAAAAACCCAAAGAAAAAACATTCTAATTAACATGTTTAAACTTAGCCTGAGGGGAGGGGCAGAACCAAACCAATAAAATAAAAATAAATAAAGGGCAGAAACCCTTGATTCTAATAGAAATGAAAGCCTTCTACAATCACCTTTTTATTCTTATATTTGTTTACCTCTTTGAGAGTCTCGCCCTGATACCCAGACTGAAGTGAAGTGGCACAATCATAGCTCCCTGCAGCCTCCAACTCCTAGGATCAGCCTCCCAAGTAGCTAGGGCTACAGACGTGCACCACAGTGCCCAAGTCATTTGTTTGTTTGTTTGTTTGTTTTTTAAGAGATGTGATGTTGCCCAGACTGGTCTTGAACTCCTGGCCTCAAGCGAACCTCCCACCTTGACCTCCCAAAATGCTGGGATTATAGGGGTGAGCCACTGTGCCCAGCCTCTGCAATCAATTTTTTAAAAAGAATATTCACTTAAAAGAGTTTCGGATAAATTTAAAACACTAGAAAATAACAAAATACAAACATACGACATCCAGTTTATACAGTATTTTTCGAAGTTCCCAACAGAGCAAGTATGTGACTTTTGGCACTGATCATGCTTACAGGAATACAAAATATTTTTCAGTTTCAAATATCTAATAGACCTATGCACGTGCCAAAAAATTACTGAATCATAAACTGTCTTCAAAGCATGAAATGAGAAAACGCCTGTTTGAACTTGACAGTCTAAAGCCATCAATGACCAGACACAGTGGCTAATGCCTATAATCCCAGAACTTTAGGAGGCTGAGGAAAGCGGATCACCTGAGGTCGGGAGTTCAAGACCAGCCTGACCAACATGAAGAAACCCCATCTCTACTAAAAATACAAAATTAGCCGGGCATGGTAGCACATGCCTGTAATCCCAGCTACTCAGGAGGCTGAGGCAGGAGAATCGCTTGAACCCAGGAGGCGGAGGTTGCGGTGAGCCGAGATCGTGCCATTGCACTGCAGCCTGGACAACAGGAGCAAAACTCTGTCTCTAAATAAATAAATAAATAAATAATAAAGCCATCACTAAGGTCAGTGTATAACCTGTATTTCTAAATACATTTTGGCCCTAACAAGGTTTAATAACAGTGGTAGCAGCAGCAAAGGAAAGGAGCTTAGGACACAGCTTTTTTATTTGCTTTTAGAGACAAGTCTTGCTCTGTTGCCCAGGCCAGAGTGCAGTGCTGTAACCATGGCTCACTGCAGCCCTGAACACCCATACTCAACCAATCCTCCCACTTCAGCCTCCCAAGAGCTGGGACCACGAGTGCACACCATCATGCCCAGTTAATTTTTAAAATTTTTTTTGTAGAGATAAGGTCTGTCTATGTTGCCCAGGCTGGTCTTGAACTCCTGGCTCAAAGGATCCTCCTGCCATGGCTTCCCAAAGCGCTGGGATTACAGGGGCTATCACACCCAGCCTAATAGACCTTTTTATTTCTTTGTTTTTACACACACCTTTAGAAAAAGTACTAAATTTTTTTTGAATCAGTAATAAAGGTGTATATAGAGAAATCTCCCTTTCAGCCCTGTTCACTCTTCCACACAGTAGGTAATAAACTTGTGCCTTTCCTGTTTATCTAGAGATTTTTTTTAATGCATATATAGGCAAATATATTCCTTCGCCCTTGCTTTTCGTCAGTTAAGGATATTTCCATATCAGCTCATAACATCCTCCTCCCTTTTTACAGCTTCCTGGCATACATAGAATATGAATCACAATTTAACTGTTCACCTACTGATGAGGTTTACGTTCCTGCTTCCAATCTTTTGCTATTACAAACAATATGGCAACGAATAACCTTGTACATGCATCATTCTATACCTGTGCAAAGTATATCAGTAACATAAAATCTTAGAATTTCTGGGTCAAAGGGAATTTGTAATTTAAAAGATACTGCTAAATTATCCCCAGTAGGCCAGCAACATAATAAAATGCTGGTTTCCTTGTGGCCTTACCATCCTGGTGTGTTATTAAACCTTGGTGTTAATTTTCCCTTTTTTCAGATCCATTCTCCATTCCCCATTGCCTGTCATACAGGAATCTCCAAAATCTTTTCATGTACTCGACTGGGTGCGTGCCTGGCCATCTGCTGGGGGAGGCGGGAAGCATATGTTTTCTGTGGTGCCTTGGTGCTCCTCCGAGTCTGACATGACCCAGGGAATGATTCTGACATTTCACTGGAAACAAAGAAGGCTTAGGGTTTTTTTTGTGAGATTATAATACTTCCTCATTGTCTCCAGGTGACAATCTATAATACAAATGGCATGTTATCTCTAACTTCATTATTTACCTTTTCTCTTATTACGTATAAATGACTGGTCTACTTTTACCTATCCTAACACATTTTTAACCAGCAGAGTCACCTCTTCCTTTGTGTTCCTATATTCTTCTTTGCAGTAGCTTCTGACAATCTTCTCTTAAAGTCAAACATTGGTCATCAGAAAGTACACACATCGGGCCTGTTGTCTTCTAGCATTGTCATGCCCAAGCATTTATACAATGAAACATTTTACTGTAAACTAATTTCCTCTTATTTATTTTACATTACAATTGAGACACTGTATTGATTTTTCTAAAATTATGTGCTTAGGTAAGGTTTTTTTACGAATGTCATTTTATGATAAAAATTGTACTTTAAAATACTATTAAAAGGAGACGCCAGATTGCTCTAAGCTATCCACCTAGAAATGAACCTGCTATGTCAAAGGGTTATGTACTTTAACTATCAATGTTTCTAATGTTATAAATTACAGTGTATTTCATCAATGTGTTACTGCTTGTCATTCCTCTATGTTTACAATTTACAGTAAGAGAGATTTTTATGCCTTAACAACAACAACAACAAAAATTAAAGATCGCAAGTAATCCATTTCCCCATTGGCAATTCAGATTGCTTCGCAGGTAAGCACATGTGCGTGCGCATATGTTTACTCCAAAAGAAAAAGGTCACTTTGCACCACTTTGGCCCAAAAGGCCATTTTTCTAGTCCCACAGTACCACCACGCAAAATGAGGGCTGCCTTACTATTCCTAAAAACAAAACATTACTTGAAAACTAATCCATTTATTTTGTTCAAATGTCAGCACAATTTCTCCTTTTTTAATGTTGCTTTTTTTAAACCTCCCCATGGCAATAAGGGGTAGATTAAATACCCTATTACTTAACAGTATAAATAACCATAAATCACTAGTTACCTTGATATTCAAATTATTGCTTTTATTTAAACATTACATGTATCCTAACATATGCCCAAATATAAGCCAATTTTTTTTTGAGAGAATCTCACTCTGTCGCCCAGGCTGGAGTGCAGTGGCGCATCTCGGCTCACTGCAAGCTCCACCTCCCAGGTTCACACCATTCTCCTGCCTCAGCCTCCCAAGTAGCTGGGACTACTGGTGCCCGCCACCACACCCAGCTAATTTTCTGTATTTTTAGTAGAGATGGGGTTTCGCCATGTTAGCCAGGATGGTCTCGATCTCCTGACCTTGTGATCTGCCCGCCTCGGCCTCCCAAAGTGCTGGGATTACAGGCGTGAGCCACTGTGCCCGGCCATATAAGCCAATTTTGAGTGAGAACCTCCCAATTTTCCTATGAAGGAAACTACCAATAAAAGTTTTCTGGCCACTTTAGAATGTAACTTAGTCAACTGTGAGTCAAATTCAGTCCTACATATTTATTAAAACAAACAGATGGGGGCCAGCCTCAGGGGCTCACGTCTGTAATCCAACACTTCGGGAGCCGAGGCAGGCAGACTGCTTGAACTCAGCAGTTTGAGATCAGCCTAGGCAGCAGGGTGAAAACCCATCTCTACAAAAATTACAAAAATTAGCCAGGCGTGGTGGTGTGCCTCTGCAGTCCCAGTTACTTAAGAGGCTGGGGTGAGAGGATCCCTTGAGCCCAGGAGGTCGAAGCTGCGGCAGCGGTGATCATGCCACTGCACTCTAGCTTGGCCAGAGTGAGATCTTGTCTCAAAAAAAAAAAAAGTAAAATAAACAGATGGGTCGCTGGGTTGGTAGGTCAAACTGTTTACTCTAGTTGCATGCATGCTAAGTTACTGTATCTAACAAGCCAATTTCCTACCTAGAGTTCTATCACATGCATTTCAAACATTTCCAAGAAATTCTGAACCTATGTTTTCTCCCCCCCCCCTTTTTTTTTTGCTGTGGCAACTGTCACTCAGCTTTTGGTGAGCCATTTGGGCATCATTTGACACCACCATTCGGTGGCACTGCCGCATACTTGCCATAGAGAAACAAATAGTCTGCTCTGCCTGCGGGACACTAGGCCACTTGCTGCCACTCTGTCACTCACAAACTGCCACAGGCTCTGGAACATGGTGGTCATGCCTAGTGATGCTGGCAGTGATAGGACAATCAAAACATGGAGCAAATATACACAGGTGCCAGGAGGGGTGCCAGTGTCTCAGGCACCTTGAACTTGAGAAGGGCAGAGCACTTGATTAACATCCCTTCTCTAGTAAAACGAGGGGGTGCTGACCTCCCTGGCTAATGAGGATAGGAAAAACCAAAGTGTTTTCCCTACTTCCACCTACACCGCCACTGCTGACACCAGATGTCGGGGGTGTAAAGTAATTCTGCAGCTGTGTGCCTCTAATCCCACGCAATTCTGCAGCTGTGTGCCTCTAATCCCACGCAATTCTGCAGCTGTGTGCCTCTAATCCCACGCAATTCTGCAGCTGTGTGCCTCTAATCCCACGCAATTCTGCAGCTGTGTGCCTCTAATCCCACGCAATTCTGCAGCTGTGTGCCTCTAATCCCACGCAATTCTGCAGCTGTGTGCCTCTAATCCCACGCAATTCTGCAGCTGTGTGCCTCTAATCCCACGCAATTCTGCAGCTGTGTGCCTCTAATCCCACGCAATTCTGCAGCTGTGTGCCTCTAATCCCATGCAATTTTGCACTGTCTACCTGGAGAGTGTGTCGATCCCACAGGGTTAAGGCTTAGTCCCACAAGACCACTCCAGTCCTCTGCAGGTGCTAAACACAAGTCCCAGGTTGTGACCTGTGCTTCAGACCAAGCAGCTATGAATCATGGTTCCCATAATACCCTTCTCAGGTTCGACTAAATTTGCTGCAGCAGCTCACAGAACTCAGAGAAGCACTTTACTTACATTTACCCATTTATTATAAAGGATATCACAGGCTGAGCATGTTGGCTCACATCTGTAATCCCAGCACTTTGGGAGGCTAAGGCGGGTGGGCTGCTTAAGGCCAGGAATTTGAGACCAGCCTGGGCAACACAGTGCGTTCCCAACTTTAATTATTTTTTTAAGGCTATCACAAAGGACCCAGGTGCACAGGAGAGATGCACAGGGCAAAGTAAGTGGGAAGGGGTGTGGTGCTTCCATGCCCTCTTAGGGCACTACCCTCCAGAAACTGCTACACGTTCAGGAACCCAGAGCCCCCAGAATCCTATCATTTTAGGGTTTTAGGCTTCATTACATAGGCATGACTGATTACATCATTGGCCACTAGATAATCCAACCTTCAACCAGAAGCTAAGGCATGGAGTTCAAAGTCCTAACCCTCTAATCCTGCCTAGGTCTTTCCAGTGACCAGCCCTTTTTTCTTTTTTTTTTTTCTTTTCTTTTTTTGAGACAAAGTCTCGCTCTGTCTCCCAGGCTGGAGTGCAGTGGTACAATCTCAGCTCACCGCAACCTCGGTCTCCCGGGTTCAAGTGATTCTCCTGTCTCAGCCTCCCAAGTAGCTGTGATTAGAGGCGCACACCACCATGCCCAGCTAATGTTTGTATTTTTAGTAGAGACGGGGTTTCACCATGTTAGCCAGGCTGTTCTTGAACTCCTGACCTCAAGTGATCCGCCTGCCTCAGCCTCCCAAAGTGCTGGGGTTATAGGCGTGAGCCACCGTGCCCGGCCTCCAGTGACCAGTCCTTACCTTGAGGCTACCTAGGGCGGCCAGTCACCAGTCACCTGATCAGCACATAAGGACACTCTCAGCACTTCAGAGAGTCCAGGGGTTTGAGGAGCTCTGTGCCAGGGGCCAGGGCACAGACCAAATGTACATTTCTTCTTATGCTACAATATCACACTGGCACCACTCAGGAACGGCTTCAGAGTTCACAGGTAAGCAATTCTCCAGAAAAACCTTAGCGTATGTGCAAGCTTTCCCTGATTTCATTATAATTGTAGTTAGCATTTTTCAGGCTCATATTAGCAAGGAAAGCCACAAGCAGCTTTTACATGTAATTAAACAATCTGCCAAACTTTTTCCGAGACATTTATTAAATTGGAAATGTCCCAAATGTGTGTGAGTAAGCATTCTGAGACCATTTTCCAAGCCTGACATGTCAAGGTTCTGCAGACAGGACTTGGTATGTTCTGCTAGACCAAGTGCTACCGAAGAGCAGCACAAACACGCAGAAGGGCTGCCCAACACCGCGTCAGACCGGGGTCTAGAACCACAATGCAATGCTGAAAGAATGCAAGGAACACCAACTGAGAACACTGGCCAGTATTTTCACAGACACGGAAGACCACAACTGAAAACTCAAGCCTCAGCATACGCAAGACCAAGGAAAACTGGGCTGCCACTGTCCTTTCAGTCTGTGACATGGTCTTAGAGATATCAGGTCAAAGATGGGAAGTTTGCTCATTTAATAAACAGGTATCTCAGAATGAATCAAAGGTCTTGGTATAATGCTGTAAGTGAAAGATGCTTTATTAGGGATTTCCTCCTGTGGTGTGGTGGCACATCTGTAGTCCCAGATAGGACTAGCCGAGGTAGGAGGATTGCTTGAGCCCAGAAGTTCAAGATCAGCCTGGGCAACACAGTGGGATCACTTCTCTTAAAAAAAAAAAAAAAAAGTGTGTCAGAGTATGATACTGTGCTGATGAGTCAAGAAAACACAACACTCTAGTGTTCGAGACCATACAGCTAAGGCTGAACGTACAAATATAAATGGACTTGTAAAAGTTTTTGATTCTCTCTCACGCAGTTTTCTTAACAAGCACGACATTGCCTACCAGAAAACGACATAACTGACTGGTAGAAATGATAAAAAGAAAGGGTTTATTGTCAACCAAGGAAGTGCCTCAAGTGCCCTGTCTCCAGCTCACAGCCCTGCTGCTGCAGTGCCCTCCCTCTGCCTGTCCAGACTCCACTGCCCATCTCCATCCTCCCACAAGGCTCTCAGAGATCGCACTTCAGTCCCGGATAGCCACCTTCTTGTGAGCTCACAGCCTTCCCTGCCTTTCCTGTTTCCTGGTCAGCCACCCTTCTCCCGCTGCTCCTTGGGAAAGCATCCCCTCTAAGAACCAGTGTGGCTGCCCTACCCTACACAGCTGCTGGGTGCTCCCTCCTCCAATCCAGCCTCTCTTCCCACTGCTGCTCACTCCCATGATCCCCTCGATGCTGAATCAGACCTCACGACCCTCAGTTCAACCATTCCACCTCCTCTGGGAAGGCTCCTGGCCCCTCGGAGGGCAACGGGGCCAGCTCCTTTCCTGTGCTACACTGGATTCTGTCTACTGTGCCACTGCACAGCCCCCGCTTCACTGCACTTCCATGAGTCTACTCAGACTCCACACTTCCCAGCTGAAAGGCTGTGCCCATCACTGTTAAAACCCCAAGCCATAACAAGGAACCGAGCAAAGCAGAAGTGTTCACACGGTCAGTGCATATGGAATTCACTGAGTAATACTGACAGCTCACATTACTGCACGGTGGTCCCGTGAAACGTTCATGTGCTGCGTACTGCGACTGGCAAAGCAGTCTGACGAGAGCTCTATGAATGGTTTCACCCTCTACTTTAACAAGAAGGCATCTCAAGATGAGCCAAAGGTCCAGATACACAACTGTAAACGAAGGTCCTTTATTAGAAATTTTCTCCCTGTGTTCTATTAAGCTTAGTAAATAGAAATACAAGCTTAAGAACAAGTACCCCTATTAATTCAAGCAATTTCCTGAACAAAAAATATTTCTAAGGTGCTATATACTAGGTACTCAAAAGATGTAAACTGCAATAACTATATTTCTCTAATGCCTTATAATTTTTAAAATACTTTCATATATTTTATCACATTTTACTCTCAGCAGCCCAGTAAGGCACTCATAATTACCTCATTTTACAAATTAGAATACAGACCCAGGCAGATGAGAGAGGTACAAAGGTCACTCAGCTAGTAAGTGGCTTGGGACTCACAGCCCAATGCAGATGGTGTCTTCAGGGGAAGATACCATGGTGAGGACCAAAACCAAGTGCACAGAGCAGCTGAGTTCTCTCCATCTTCCCTGTGTTGGGGGGCTGTGCTGAGCGGTTTGCAGAGAGATGCCTCACATCAAATGAATGTCTACTCTGTGTAGGCTAGCATGGTAGATACTTTATGTTAGTTCTCATTAATTCTACCTATAATATTGGGCAATAAGTAGTATCTCTATTTTATAGATTTTATAGATGGCAAAACAGTCTTAGAGGTGAACTATCTTGGCCAAGATCAGAAAATTGGTAAGCAGAGGACCTGAAACTTATAACATGTATGTCGGGGAGAGGGGACAAGGAGTGACTGGGCGGAAAACAACAGACTGCCCTTGCAGCAGTAGGTGAAAAAGAAGGGCCTGTTTACACAGCCAACCCATGACCCTGAGTGGAGAGAACCACGCTGGCCTCACCTCCCAGGGTATCTTTTTGTGGTTTCTTTTGCCCCCTCATGGCTTACCTTGATCCTAATATTTCATCTGTGTTTTTCTTAAAGCCAGTAGCATTTTAAAAGCTGGAGTAGGCCAGACGCGGTGGCTCATGCCTATATCCAGCGCTTTGAGAGCTCGAGGCAGGTAGATCACCTGAGGTCAGGAGTTTGAGACTAGCGTGGCCAACATGGTGAAACCCCATCTCTAGTAAAAACATAAAACATTAGCTGGGCATGGCGTCACATGCTTGTCGTCCCAGCCACTGGGAGACTAAGGCAGGAGAATTGCTTGAACCCAGGAGGCGGAGGTTGCAGTGAGCCCAGATCAGGCCACTGCACTCCAGCCTGCATGACAGAGCAAGACGCTGTCTCAAAATAAATAAATAAAAATTTAAAAAATAAAAGCTGGAGTAAAGATAAAAGGAATAAATAGTAAAATCAGCCCCAAGCCCCTCGCGGAGAAAGAACACCTATAAGGAGTGAGAAGAGACCATGCAGGCTTGACTTTGGCCTTGAGGAGCGCATGGTAATAAAGAGGAGTCCGCGGGACATCTCAGGAGAAGGGAGTCCAGGGAGCCCAGGCCTATGGGAAGGGGCAGAGGGCATGGCTGGCACTGATAGAGGGAGATCTGTGGGGCGGGTGGAGGGAGCCAAAACACAGAGTCGGTAGCCGGGCTGATCGAGTCGAGATTCTGTTCCTGCGCCTAGACAGGCACTGAACAAACCCTCCCAAAGCAATGGCTGAGGTTAGGCTGGTGACTGTGGCAGGTGTGCTGGGCGGACTGCAAAGGGAGAGTGCAGAAGCACAGTCAGGACCACAGGCACCCAGGTCCTGGCTCCGAGACAAGAACAACAATGACGAGTGTGTATCGAGGAATCAGGAAAGAAACCCCCAACAGAGCCTCTGAGTGGCAGCAGGGGAGCAGAGGGGCCAAGAGCGAAGCTTGGATGAGAGGCAGAGGGCGACGCTGACTTGGAAGGGAAGGGGAGCACAGTTCTGGCAGGAGGGACGGCAGGACACCCAATGGACATGTCTGAAACAAACACAAAATGCAGGGCTGAGGTCCCCGGAGCATCCAGAAGGGAAGAAGTTCCCACGATAAAGGCTGCTGGAGGGGCTGAGGAGAGGGTTGGTTCAGACGAAAGTAACTGTCCAAGAACAGTATCTTTGTGGATAGCAAGTGCTACCTTTCCCTTGATTCTTTTCACACGGGTTTACCTAACATGAAAAAGAAATCCCTAATGCCTGCCAGTGTAGCGCAGTAAACAGAGAGATGTCAACAGACGCACGGTATTCACATTTTATCCTATGGTGTCTGACCCCTGTAAGAAAAAAAAAAAGCCATTTTATTCTAAAGCTGTAGCTAACAAAAGGCCTACCCAGAACCTGTTTCTTTCTTTTTTTTGAGACAGAGACTCACTCTGTTGCCCAGGCTAGAGTGCAGTGGTGCAATCTCGGCTCATTGCAGCCTCACCCTACCAGGCTCAAGTGATCCTCTCGTCTCAGCCTCCCAAATAGCTGGAACTACAGACGTGCGCCATCACGGCTGGCTAATTTTTGTGGTTTTTGTAGAAACGGGGTTTTGCCATGTTGCCCAGGCGTGTCAAACTGCTGAGCTCAAGTGATCCGCCTGCCTCAGCCTCCCAAAGTGCTGGGATTACAGGAGTGAGCCACTGTGCCCAGCCCAGAACCTGTTCCTTGAAATAAAAAGACATGGTAAAATTGTTAAACGAAGACAGAATAACTGTATCTAGACTTGCCCTCTAAATTACTGACAGTTTAAAAAGTGACGGGAAGTGTCCATCTCTCTCTATGCAGCATTACTGTAAACTTCTTATAAGAGAATCGTAAAGATGAATGTGTAACAGCAATCCCCACAGTGTGTCACAGCACAGGAGAACCAGCACTCTGAGGTGGGGAGGCAGGGAAGCTCTTCCCCGAGCCCAGGGAAGCCCTCTGAGCAGCAGCTGATGTTCTCAGGCCAGCACTGTGGGACAGATCAGCCTGGAAGTCTTTTAATAAACAGGTTCTGGAATGAACACTATCAGGTACACTCTAGAAAATGTCACTTCCTGGCAGCACCTGGGCCTTTTAATAACAACCATTTAGAGTAAAAATAGTTTAGGGAACATAAAAAAGAAAGTGCCAGGCATTCATGGGTTTGTGAAAAGCACCCAGACCCTATCTACAGGAATGTGCTTTTAAGCAATCTCTTAATTCATCATTAAACCGTTTTAGGAACAAGTATTTCTATGGTTTGCACAAGAAAACAACCTTGGAATGCAGATGCTTTCCGATGTAAAACCTTTATTCTACCCACCCACTACTTCCTCCTGCATGAGCCTTCTACCACTCAGCTGACAACCAGACACCCCACTACACACCATCAAAAAGGCAATATTTCTTGTTTATGAACCTTTCTCCTTGAAATGGAATAATCAGGAACAGGAATAAAAGTAACATGGGCAGTGACACAACAGAAAAGTTGATGGAAGGAAATCCAAACACCTGATTTGGAGTTTCATTCAATATGTGTTCTTTTTTCTTTCTAGAGGAAAGTCAGAGCAGAGAGGAGAGAATCACATGGCATTTTTTCCTGATCATTCCAGAGGGAAGGAGCATTACCACTGCCATGTAAGCAAATGCGAAACTGCTCTCTTCAGATCTTAAGGCCCAGCTGTCAAGGGTTTCAGTTATGCTGTTGCCATTTGTCAGGCAGGCTGGCCACCCAGCATCTGAGCCTCTTCCTATGGATGGGAAACGGTCCACTCTTGAGGAACAGCAAGTGGACCAGATGAGGGGCTGAAAGCGCAGAAACTTGCTCTCCCAGCCTCCTGCATCTGCTGGTGACAACCTCGGAGCACAGACATTAGGGGGAAACAGGGCCCAGCTAGCGGGGCCTGGCTAACCAGCGTCCTCCAAGCCTGGTTCTCCACCTTCCCAGAGACACTGTGACCCAGTCAGAATCCTTACAATAATTGTTCTGTGCTGATCACACAGGTAGTGCATAACAAGCCCTTTGACTTAGCAGGTTTATTTTACCCGTTACTCGTATACACAGGTAGTGCGTAACAGGCCCTTTGACTTAGCAGGCTTATTTTACCCGTTACTCATATTTTGAATTTCATCCATTCTTCTCAAGCACGAACGCACCCTTCAGATAATACACCCACTGCGGACACACTGAGCGCGAGGAGAGGCCGTTACTGCGGACACACTGAGCGCGAGGAGAGGCCGTTACTGCGGACACACTGAGCGCGAGGACAGGCCGTTACTGCGGACACCATACGTTTCCATACGGTTTACACCTTCTTTTTCATTTTTCTCTTTTTTTTTCATTTTAGAGACAAGTCTTGCTCTGTTACCCAGGCTGGAGTACTAGTGGTGTGATCATGGCTCACTGCAGCCTTAATCTGCTAGGTTCAGGCGATCCTCTTGCCTCAGCCTCCTGAGTAGCTGGGACTACAAGCATGCCACCACCACACACAAATCTTTTTAAATTTTTGTAGAAATGGGGTCCTGCTATGTTGCCCAGGCTGGTCTCGAACTCCTGACCTCAAGTGATCCTCCCACCTCAGCCTCCCAAAGTGCTGGGATTACAGGCATGAGCCATCGTGCCCAGCCTCTCTAGTTTTGTTTTCTATTGACCACAATTAATTTTGGGAATCACAAGGAAAAGCATTCTTCACTAAAACCAAACTTCTTTAGCCCATTCAATAATGACTATTAGAAGAATGACTAACATTTATTGAATGCTTATTAAATACCAGGCTCTCTTCTGAGAGCTTCATGGGAATTAACTATCTTCACCACAAGTCTGTGAAGCACATCTCACAGTGAGCAGCGGAGAGCTAACGGAACAGTCCAGACCCCGAGGCCATGCTCTTACACACAACCTCAAAATCACACCGCACTAACAAGCAACTCTCCATAAACACAGAAACAAATGTGATGAAGAAAATTCTCACCATTTCCCTTTTGACTTTTTGCCTTTGTTGCAAAGCCTCATGATACTCAAGGTAGAAGTTACATCCCACTCAAAGGCACCAAAATCCTGCTTTCTGTCACATGTCTAAAGGATGTGGACTTATCCCTTTAGCAGGAACACTGGATTTCCTTCCCTGTGTTCCTCTCCCTTGACCCTCACCAACTTTCATTGCCTCGCCATCTCCAAATACTCACTCATGTCTTCTGCAGGTGAATACTGGAATCAAAGTTTAACCTTTATCTACAATTTGCAAAAAAAGAACTGTGCAGGCCACGTGTAGTGGCTCACACCTGTAATCCCAGCACTTCGGGAGGCCAAGGTAGAAGGATCGCTTGAGGCCAGGAGTTTGACACCAGTCTGGGAAACATGGCAAAATCCTGTGTCTACAAAAAACACAAAACTCAGCTGGGCATGGTGGTGCACAGCACACCGATGGTCCCAGCTACTCGAGAGGCTGAGACGGGAGGATTGCTTGAGCCCAGGAAGTTGAGGCTACAGTGAGCCTTGATCACACTGCATTCTCCAGCCTGGGTGACACAGGAAGACCCTGTCAAAAAAAAACAAAAAAAACTGTGCAGCAAGTACAGAATATTTCAAGAATCAGAGAGCTGAAAGGGATCAAATCACTAGTCCTAGGGCTTTCCAACTGTCTTCCTAAGACCCCTTCAAGGGCAGGGTAAAGCAGAGGCTGAGGGTCTCAGCAAGTGGCTCCCCAGGGCAGCTGACTTTGCCCTGAGCCACTCTGCACAGTTTTACCTATGGAAAAGACCCTTCGGAGCCTGGCTTCTTCCAGAAAGCTTTAAACTACAGGGCCCAGTCCACCTACTTTATTCTACAGAGAAGGAACACAAGGCTCCGGCAGATTAAGTGATGGCAGACCAGAAGATGCCGCTGGCTCCTGAGCCACCTGCTCTCACACTCTGTGAATCCGCAGCTCCTATGTGCCACAGGCAGTGGGGTAGGGGGAGTGGCCTTGCCACCACGACTCTGTCCTGTTCCCAAGTCATTGGTTTCATTTGCTTCTCTACTGTTCCAGTGATTTGTTTCAAGTTATCATCAAAATACCAACGAAATTGCAGGTTAGCAAATTTTAATTTTATGATGGGCCAAGAGTTGATTGATGGGAAACCAAACAATAGCGTCACACACTTGCTATGAAGCCAACATATAGCACACTTAAATCCCCTTGTTCTGCACTGTGAAAAAGTTTCTGGAAAAAGCAATGAAGAAGGGGAAAAAAACTGAAACTTTAAATGCCTTGGATTAACCATGTGGAAAAGCTAGGAACAGAATTAGATGAGCCACTGAAAAACAGGTAGGTAACTGTTAAAAGATCCTGTTTAGGAAATTATTTCATCATTCCAGGACGCATCACTGTGTGTGTGTCTACTGTGTGCCAGGGGCTATGCTCAACACTGGGGACAGAATAGCACCAGGCAGCAGGCCACATGGGCAGGCACTTTGCTCAGACTAGGCACCCATCCCGGGCAGGGAAGCCCAAGCAGCTGCCCCGGCTGCTCAAAGGTGGAGCAGGTACAGAGGGGTGGAAAGGGATCTGACTGAGAGACAAATCCCTCTGCTAAAGAACCATAAGCGTGTGCACTCCAGTAATACTACAGAGGGACAGAGGGGTGCGAGGAATACTGTTGTGCCCAATCTTTTCATGCAGTTGAAGAACTCTGGAGTCAGATGCTTGGGTTCAAATACAGCCGCTACCATGTAATGTCTAGGGGATCCCGAACGAGTTTCCAAACATCTCTATGCCTCAATTTCTTCATCTACAAAATGGGGTATATAATAGTGCTCTGCTTTATAGTGCTGTTACGAGGCTTCAGTGGCTCATTCCGATAAAGAGGCTTAGAGGCAATAAACATTCACTATTATCTCATTCTGTCTCCCAAACATCCATATACCCAGCCCCTGGATGGTACCCTACACACAGTAGACAATACCTACTTGCTAAAAACTACTCAAATGATTATTATCTCTAATTTATTGTAAGAAAACAGAAGGCTCAGTGATAAGGGAACGTGACAAAGGTAACAAGGGAAAGGGGACGTGTGAGTTCAGCTGGCTCCAAGCCCACACTCCATACAAACCTACTTGCCACCCTCCCAGCCCGCACCCCAACGCGGGAATCCACACAGGGGAGGCAGAGTGGAATCTACCTACAGAGGCAAGCAGAAAGGATGCACATGGCCTGCTTCTAAACTATTCACTAGCCGGGCATGGTGGCTCACATGAGTGATCCCAGCACATGGGAGGCCTAGGCAGGGGGGTCACTTGAGCCCAGGAGTTCAAGACCAGCCTGGGAAACATGGGAAAACCCTCTGTCTACAAAAAAATACAAAAATTAGCCAGGCGACTGGCCGGGCGCAGCGGCTCACGCCTGTAATCCTAGCACTTTGGGAGGCGGAGGCGGGCGGATCATGAGGTCAGGAGATCGAGACCATCCTGGCTAACACAGTGAAACCCTGTCTCTACTAAAAACACAAAAAATTAGCCAGGCGTGGTGGTGGGCGCCTGTAGTCCCAGCTACTCGGGAGGCTGAGGCAGGAGAATTGCTTGAACCTGAGATCATGCCACTGCACTCCAGCCTGGGCAACAGTGCGAGACTGTCTCTAAATAAATAAATAAATAAATTAGCCAGGTGTGGTGGCACATGCCTGTGGTTCCAGCTACTGGGGAGGCTGAGGTGGGAGGATCGCCTGAGGCCAGAGAGATGGAGGCCATGGTGAGCTGTGACCATGCCACTGCACTCCAGCCTGGATGACAGAGTGAGACCCTGTCTCAAAAATACATAATTACATAAATAAACTATTCATTTAAGTCAACAGATCTCCATCAGTCACAAAAAGAAAGAGGAAGGGAAATGCACTGAATCACTGTTTGTAAAGTGCCTTCAGGTAGCACAAAGAGCACAATTCCTGTCGGCTAAGCATCACCCGCCAATGGGAATGCCCCAGCGTCTATGGTGGAGGAAAACGAGCTGAGCCACGGGGCAGCTAAGTAAAATTTTACTTGGAATTTCTTTAAGCCTGCCTGCATCAGTGGGATCTCACACGTAATCACAAGTGAAGTGCTTTAGATTTGAATTTGTATGAAAAGAAATACCACATCAGAGTATTCCAATTAATACTCAGACAAATCAAAATAATCTCATCCCGCCACATTTCTCTTTTAGGGTACGTAGGATACTATGACCTCGGCTGTCATTCATGTTTTCCCCCATAAATTATTTTTAAGGTGGAAGAGACTGCACTAGTGTCTTCACAGCACCTTAAGAATTCAAGAGATCGGCCGGGCGCAGTGGCTCACGCCTGTAATCCTCCCAGCACTTTGGGAGGCCCAGGCGGGCAGATCACCTGAGGTCAGGAGTTCAAGACCAGCCTGACCAACATGGAGAAACCCCATCTCTACTAAAAATACAAAATTAGCTGGTCGTGGTGGCGCGTGCCTGTAATCCCAGCTACTCGGGAGGCAGAGGCAGGAGAATCGCCTGAACCTGGCAGGCAGAGGTTGCAGTGAGCCGAGATCATGCCACTACCTTCCAGCCTGGGCAACAAGAGTAAAACTATCTCAAGAAAAAAAAAAAGATTTCAAGAGATCAATCGCTCAGAAATACTGATTCATCTTAAGTAGAACTTTAATTTTTCTATATGATTCAACAACTTCAGCATGTCACTACCTGAAATCAATTTTTATATTAGTACTGGCAAAGGTTTAAAACTACATAGGCAGGAAGAATAATTAGTCCTTTGCAAAGCAGAAAAACTTGGAAACGTACAATATGCTTCAAGCTCCCAAATTTATTTTCAGAGTAAAATGAAATTTCCTCCTCCGAATAAGAATGAGACTCTGTGAAAAGAGTATGAACTCCATGGTTAGACCTCCCCTGCCAAGAGAACCTCAATCCAAGTCTGCAGGATTCGGCCAAGCCCTTACTTTTAGCTACAGGGGAAAAAAATCCACAAAGTGGAAACATTTTGTCCACATCTCTAAATTAGCATGAGCAGGCGCCAACAAAGCCTTAGCTATGCTTCATTCCTGAGAGTGAAAGAAGGTGCTATCACTAATTGCTCCAGGATAACAGACACAAACTGGGACTACTCCACGCAAACCCAGCATGTCCTCACTCCACCTATTGGCGGTGGGTGCCACAGGGCTGGGTGCAAGACTTCTGAGTTTACATTTTTACACAGTTCTGGTCTTTTGAACCACGTACATGTTTTGCGTATTTGAAAAACAATAAACTTTTTTTTTTACACAAAGTTTCGCTCTGTCACCCAGGCTGGAGTGCAGTGGTATGGTCTTGGATCACTGCAACCTCCATCTCCCAGGCTCAAGCGATTCTCGTGCCTCAGCCTCCTGAGTAGCTGGGACTACAGACATGCACCACCAAGCCTGGCTAATTTTTTTACTTTTTGTAGAGAGGGGGTTTCGCCATGTTGCCCAGGCTGCTCTCGAACACCTGAGCTCAAGTGATCCACCTGACTCGGCCTCCCAAAGTCCTGGGATTACAAGCGTGAGCCACTGCACCTGGCTGAAAAACTTTTTTAAAAATGTGTTTTTGAGAGACAGGGTCTTGCTATGTTAACCAGGCTGGCCTCAAACTCCTGTTCTCAAGCGATCCTCCTACCTCAGCCTCTCAAATAGCTTGGACTACAGGCGTGTGCCACCACACCTGGTTTGAAAAAGAATAAACTTGGCTGGGCGCAGTGAGTCACGCCTGTAATTCCAACACTTAAAAAGCGGGGCGTGGAGGCGCATGCTGGTGGCGCATGCCTGTAGTCCCAGCTACTTAAGAAGTTTATAAAATGCAAACTCTGAAATTAAGAATAAATAGGAACAAATGAACCTGTTTATCAAATTGGTAATTACTTTGGTTATGTTACAACAAATTGTTTTAAACCCATTATTCTAACTATATATTCTTAAGATGTATTTATTTCTAAAGCCAAAAGAATTGCTAAGGAATCCTAAACTTCACTCAAAGGGCTGATTATGAGAACAATGTATTAAAATGTTGAACCCATTTTATGTATATCATAGATAAGGAAAACAATGTTAATATCATTAGAAATCAAAATCATCAGTTTAAGCTGTGTAAATATAAAAAAAGGGGGAAAAATTTTATTTTGAAGAATCAATATGAAATTGGAAGTTTTTTTAATGAACACTTTTTTCTAGCTCTGGTCCAATGAAAAGACATAAAAGATGCTACCTTCAGCAGGGCACAGGGGCTCACACCTGTAATCCCAGCACTTTGGGAGGCCAAGACAGGTGGAGTTCTGAGGTCAGGAGTTTGAGACCAGCCTAGCCAACATGGTGAAACTCTGTCAATACTAAAAATACAAAAAGAAAAATTAGCCAAGCATGGTGGTGTTGGCCTGTAATCTCAGCTACTCAGGAGAGTGAGGCAGGAGAATCACTTGAATCCGGAAGGCGGAGCTTGCAGTGAGCTGAGATGGCACCACTGTACCCCAGTCTGGGCGACACAGCAAGACTCCGTCTCAAAAAAAAAAAAAAAAAAAAAAAAAAGATGCTATCCCCGTGAAAACGGGTACACCTAGCCCCAAATGCTGATTTCTAACCGCCACTTCCAACTAAAGGGAACCAGGCCTCCTGAGAGGAATGATTTCAGATCTGAGGCAGGAAAAGTACAAAGCAGGCCTGGGACAAATTTCTGTGCCAGAAAGCAATGAAGCACTCAAAAACTAATGGGGTCTTGGCAAAAAGACACAGGAGCCAATCTGAAAGGGACAATATGAGTATCCAAGGAGTAACGACGATGCCTGACTCTAATACGCAGTGTACTCAGTGACTGAGAGAGCTGGAAAGCGAACAAAGGAGAACGCTCTTCTTCGTACAGGAATATCTGTTCATCACTGTACACAGACGGAGAGCTGGAAAAATCACCTCTTTGCAACTTCCAGGTAAGAAGTGATACGAGCAGGGAACACCAATGGACAGTAAAACCATGAGGCTGAAAGTCTCCCGGGAACAAGTAATTGCAGAGAGAGAGTCAAAGGAGCGGTCTGCAATCACACCTCAGGCAGTGGCCCCACTTTCTACCACCAAGAAGGAGACCTCTGGGAACTGTGAGCCTCGAAGGGATACAAAAAGCAGAGGGGAGGCTGGGCGCGGTGGCTCATGTCTGTAATCCCAGCACTTTGGGAGGCCGAGGCGGGCGGATCACAAGGTCAGGAGTTCAAGACCAGACTGGCCAAGATGGTGAAACCCTATCCCTACTAAAAATGCAAAAATTAGCCGGGCGTGGTGGCAGCGCCTGTAATCCTAGTTACTTGGGAGGCTGAGGCAGAGAATTGCTTGAAGCCAGTTGGCAGAGGCTGCAGTGAGCCAGATTGTGCCACTGCACTCCAGCCTGGGAGACAGAGCAAGACTCCAAAAAAAAAGCAGAGGTGAGATGGGGCATGACTGGAGGGCAAGTGAGAGATGTTGAGCCCCAGTGCAATGGGACCTACACACACTTAGACTTTAAATGTCTGAATTTAAAAATCTAACTATACAAGTTGTTAGGGTCAACATCATTATGTAATCCCAGCACTTTGGGAGGCCAAGTGGGAGGACCACTTGAGCCCAGGAGTTCAAGACCAACCTGGGGCACACAGGGAGACCTCATCTTTCAAAAATAAAACAAAAAATTAGCAAGGTGTGGTGGCACATGCATGTGGTTCCAGCTACTCAACAGGCTGAAGTGGGAGGATTGCCTGAGCTAGGGAGGTTGAGGATACAGTGAGCTGTGACTCTGTCACTGTACTCCAGCCTAGGAAACAGAGACCCCGTCTCTAAAACCAAATGTTTTAAAAAAACAACAAAAAAAGGGCCAGGTGTAGTGGCTGATGACTGTAATTTCAACACTTTGGGAGGCTAAGGCAGGAGGACTGCTTGAGACCAGGAGTTCGAGACCAGCCTGGGCAACATAAAGACTCCTGTATCTACTAAAAACAAACAAACAAACAAACAAACAAACAAAAAAACCAAAAAACTTAGCTGAAGTCAAACCACTGCATCAGAATATGGGCATTTTTGAGGATCAGTATACACAAGGCAAAACCAGATTGCTGAAAGAGCCGTACCAAACTACTTGTTGTAGCTAGAATGAAGTTGGCAAGTAGAAGATACAAAAGGCCTAATCTCAGAGAACGGCTTATTTACAAAGTTGTACAAAAACAAGGAGTTTGCATGTGAGGAACTACCCACGACTGGGAGAGCAGGGAGGGGCTGGGCCAGGATGTGATGACACAGGAGTCTTCAGCCCAAGGGGCGATGGAGAGTTGAAGTGTTCTGAGCAAAGGAAAGAGAGATGTGTTTTAGAAAGATACTGGCCCGGTGTGGTGGCTCATGCCTGTAATCCCAGCACTCTGGGAGGCTGAGGTGGGCCAATCACTTGAGCTCAAGAGTTCGAGACCAGCCTAGGCAACAAAGCAAGACCCCACTCCTCTACAAAATAATAATGACATATACGTATCTGTGTGTGTGTATGTATATATATATGTGTATACACACACACACACACACACACACACACACACACAAATTAGCCAGCCGTAATGGCGCACAACTGTAGTCCCAGCTTCTTACAAGGCTGAGGTAGGAGCATTGCTTGAGCCCGATCACACCACTGCACTCCGCCTGGGTGACAAAGTGAGATCCTGTCTCAAAAAGAAAAAAAGAAAGATCTTGCTGCAATGAGGGATAAGATACTGGAAAGAAGCTCCACAACAGCCAGGGGCCATGGGAGTCAACCCAGTGCAGACAAAGGGTTCAGGTCTGAGAGTCGGTGGGCCTCAGGGGTAACCTCCAAGAGATGGAAAGGTCCATCCCACAGGTCCCAGAGACTAGAAGGATAAGGTTAGCACACAAAAGAGACATAGGGCCGGGAGCAGTGGCTCACGCCTGTAATCCCAGCACTTTGGGAGGCCAAGGCGGGCAGATCACCAGAGGTCAGGAGTTCAAGACCAGCCTGGCCAACACGGTGAAGCCGTCTCTACAAAAATACAAAAATTAGCTGGGCACGGTGGCATGTGCCTGCGGTCCCAGCTATTTGGGAGGCTGAGGGAAGAAAATTGCTTGAACGCAGGAGGCAGAGGTTGCACTGAGCTGAGATTGCGCCACTGTACTCCAGCCTGGGCAACAGGGCGAGACTCCATCTCAGAAGAAAAGAGACATAGCCACCTGACTACGTAGAAAACTGCCATTCACAGGAGGGGGACCCATGTGGGGGAAAGATAGTCTGAGTCAATGTTGAATTTAAGGAGCCCAAAGCCTACCCAAAGGAAAGTACACAGCGTGACAGTCAGGTAACCCATCTGCGAGGCACAGGTGTTGAGAGTGGAGGAGTACAGTGGGCAGTGAAACTCCCAAGGAAAACCACCTCCCTGAGTTCCGTCTACACAAACCTAAATGAAAAGCGGAAAGTGCTCCCACATTACATCATCCATGCATTTAACTTGTTCAAACTGAACTACGTAAGTCTGGTTTTTTCCATTTCTCTTCATACAACGAAAAGAAATGTGGGCTAAATAACCCTTTTTACCTATGGAATATTCAGCACCTACAACAGTGCATGGCACATACAGACACTCAAAATACCTGAAAATACATAAATGTATACATTACATACATAAACATTATGTATACTGCATTAAAACAGTATGTATTTATGTGTATGATAATTAAAAAGTATACATTGTTCTGTGCTTTATGGGATGGGTGATGTTAAGGGGTTTTTGGGGTTTTTTTTGAGATGGAGTCTCACTGTGTCCCCCAGGCTGGAGTGTAGTGGTGCGATCACAGCTCACTGCAACCTCCGCCTCCCGGGTTCAAGCGACTCTCCTGCCTCAGCCTCCTGAGTAGCTGGGACTACAGGCGCCCACCACCACACCCAGCCAATGTTTGTATTTTTAGTAGAGACAGGGTTTCACCATGTTGGCCAAGCTGGTCTCGAACTCCTGACCTCAAGGTGATCCGCCCATCTCAGCCTCCTATTACAGGCATGAGCCACCGCACCCAGCAAGAGTTTTTAATTTTTGCTAACTTTGTAGCCCAAACCCATGCACTCGAGGTGGCTCTACTCTAACCAGTGGTTTCCACCCTAGGTCCATTCTTCCCTCCATCCCCAGCTCATTATCCACATAGAATGATCTTTTAAAAACTTGGGAGGCCGAGGCAGGAGGATCACCTGAGGTCAGGAGTTCAAGACCAGCCTGGGCAACATGGTGAAACTCCCTTCTCTACTAAAAATTAGCTGGGCATGGTGGCGGGCGCCTGTAATCCCAGTTACTTGGGAGGCTGAGGCAGGAGAATCGCTTGAACCCATGAGGCGGAGGTTGCAGTGAGCCGAGATCGTGCCACTGCACTACAGCCTGGGCAACAGTGTGAGACTCCATCTTAAATAAATACATAAATAAAAATAAATAAATAACAATGCAGCCAAATCACATCATTCCCTCCCCTGAGGCCACGATGCACACAAAGTACTGAAGCCCTAAGGTACTTAAACAAAACAGAAACAAGCAAATCTTTGCCTCTGTCTGATCCCATGTCAACCTACCTAGCCAACCTTACCTTGTTCACTCTTCCCTCCAGGCTGAGTAACCATGGCCACAGACCCCAGCTTTGACTCAGCTAAATGCTAAGCTCTCCCTTGCTCTGGATTTTGCTCAAGTAGCCCCACTGCCAAGAAAGCTCTCATACCTGGTTCCTCTTAGCCTTCATCTCTCAGCTCCAAGCCAATCCCCTCGAAAGCCTCACCTTCCTGGACCACAGTGTGCTTGGCAGTCCACCCTACTCAACCGAGATAATGGATTTCTTGTGAACCCCTTCATTCTATCTGGATGTGTCTCACAACCTGCACCTGCTTTGAACATGGATGTACTGTGAAAGCCTTCTGGCGGAGACCCTGTCTGTCTCTACCAGTGTCTGCAGGAGCCTAGAACGGTAATATTCACACAGGACTCAACAAAATAGGAGGGAGGACTCTGTCTCCTTGCTGACAATTAAAGGTGTAGAAACAGGAAGACAAGATGGCAAGTTCAGTGTGTGCAAAAGAGAGATGTAAATGGCCAAATATTATTCTGAAAGGATATATTCAACGATTTCATAAACGAAAGATGATGAAAGCAAGTATGATATTTTAAGAGGTGTTTTACCAACTACTACTAAGAAAGCAGTCAGTAAAGCACATGAGGGGCACCATCTGAAGGGGTAGTCATTAGTATTTATCCTCGGGGAAGAGTCATTTAGCTAGTTTTACCTAATTCCAATTCTTCCTAACTTGTTCACTAAGTTAAGCTTAGCAAGTACTTTGCAGCACTTAACAAATTACAGTTGTAGCCAACTTTGCATCATATTAGGTTGAAGGAAAAATAATTGCGGTTTTTGCCTTTAAAAATAAAGCAAAAACGCAAACACTATTGCACCAACCTAATAGCAATACTTGAGAAAAGCTTCTGATTCTTTATACCTAAACCTGGACACTTCCAACATTTGGGGCCAGATAATTCTTTGTTGAGGGGGCTCCACCGCAGAATGTTTAGGAGCAACCCTGCCCCTAGTTGTGACAACCACAAATACCTCTCAACACTGCCAAACACCAGCGTCTCCTCTTTACCCTCCCCCATCCCCGTCTCCCAGCAAGCCTGACCATGGCATCTGCCACTCGGCTCTCATCCTCTAGTCCCACACAGTTCTGCCAGGTTGTTCTTTTCTACTGCCCTCTGCCCTTGAATTCTAGCATCCTAGTTTGGGCTGTAACACTTCATGCCCACAATGCAGGAACTGCCTCCTAAACGGGCTGTCTTGCACCCTCTTGCCTTCCCAATCCAACCAGCACACTTTCCACTGCAACCAGCAGAAGCTCACCCATCACTTTGACAGGGAACACCCCTGACACAGGTAGACTTCTTTTTCACTAAGTTTGGATTTGATTTGAAGATCTCATTTGTTAGAGTCTTCTGAGTTTTGTACTCCCTGCCTCAGGGATTAGCAGACTGGGAGACAGACTGGCAAAATTTGGGACCTCACCTGCAATGAAAGGTGAACAGTCTCTTTTCTAGGTTTCATACATTAGAGTTCTTCAAGCGAGAGGTCTTCTAAAAATCTCATTTGTTGCTTTCAAAAAGACTATAAAAATCACTGTACTCAAGTTTAAAATAAAATCTCAATTTGAAAATGCAGCTTAAACTTTAAAATGAAATGAGAGAAGCCCACAGGCAGTATTTGTTTAAAAAAAAAAAAAAAAAAAGCACTCAGTTGGTTGGTAAGGCATGATGGCTCATGTCTGTAATCCCAGCTCTGTGGGAGGCCAAGGCGGGCAGATCACCTGAGGTCAGAAGTTCGAGACCAGCCTGACCAACATGGTGAAACCCCGTTTCTTACTAAAAATACAAAAACCAGCTGGGCATGGTGATGCACACCTATAGTCCCAGCTACTCAGGAGGCTGAGGCAGGAGAATCGCTTGAACCTGGGAGGCGGAGGTTGCAGTGAGCTGAGATCACCTCCTAAACGGGCTGTCTTTGCACTACAGCCATTGCACTAAACGCCACTGCACTCCAGCCTGGGCGACAACAGCAAAACTCCTTCTAAAAAAAAAAAACAAAAAGGCTGGGTGTGGTGGCTCACGCCTGTAATCCCAGCACTTTGGGAGGCCAAGGCCAGCGGATCATGAGGTCAGAAGATCGAGACCATCCTGGCTAACATGGTGAAACCCCGACTCTACTAAAAATACAAAACAAAAATTAGCTGGGTGTAGTGGCAGGCGCCTGTAGTCCCAGCTACTGGGGAGGCTGAGGAGAGTGGCGTGAACCCAGGAGGCAGAGCTTGCAGTGAGCCGAGATCACGCCACTGTACTCCAGCCTGGGCAACAGAGCAAGACTCCGTTTCAAAAAAAAAAAAAAGCAGCACTGAAAAGAAAACACACATGTGATCAAGTCACAGAATAAACATTAGGTAGCTGGGCACAGTGGTTCATGCCTGTAGTGATAGCTACTCAGGAAGCCAAGTCAGAAGGATTGCTTGAGCCCTGGAGTTCGAGACCAGCCTGGGCAACATAGCAAGACCCCATCTCCAAAATAAGACTAAACACCACGCACACAACCTCTCCTACCTCCCTAGCCTCCTCCTTTGCCACTGCCACATATGTCATCACAAACCCTCCCTTGGTCTGGCACAGGGCAAAGGGAAGAGTAGAGACTAGAGCAGGGTGGAAGAGCCCACACAGTGGCCAAGACGGGAACTGGAGGCCAAGGGCTGTGTCTCCCGCTGGGCAGGCCACTTGCTCTACTGTCTTTAAGTGGTTAATTGACTGGGTAGGGGCAAATGGGGGATTCTGATTAGAAACTGGACAATGTCATGAGAAGCAGACTGGAAAAAAAAAAAAAAAAGAAAGAAACTGGACAAGGCAGACTAAGCAAGGTGAGGGGGTTCTGTATGCTCCCTATCAGGTAACGATAACCAATGTCTACAGCCTCCGCACATGCCGCAGACAGAGCGAGCACGCCCGCTTTGACTGCACTTTCAGTGATATGCAGGGTGGCCTGTAGCACGGCAACCCACCAAGAACTGGAAAAGGAGAGTATGACTGAAAAGTCTGCAGGCATCAAAGAGATGCCAAGGCAGCCACAACTGAAGGGACCAATATTCCAAAAAAAAGAGAGGCCCACTGAGGTGAGTCCACTATTCGGAGCCCCCACTCTTTCTGTCAATGCATTTGACAAATTGGAAGGATTTGGGGGCAGTACACTGATAAACTGGGAAGAAAACTCAGCAGAAAGTAGCGGCTAAAGAGCTCTAGAAAGCCCCAAGGGTCTGAGAAGACAAAAAGAAGTACAGGCCTGACAGTCAGCCAGGACTTAAGGGGCCAAGATCCCAGAGAAAAGGGAGACACAGGAAATGAGCCCAACACTCTGCAAACCTGGCTGAGAAGCTGGGCTTTCAGTAGTCTCATGGTGTTAGGGAGACAAAACTTGGGCTCCAGGACACGCCAAGAAAGAGGGGCCCTGGGAAACACTCCAGGGTTTCAGATGGAACCCCCGGATGGTTACATCGGGAGCAGGGGTTTGGGGGAAGGCAGCTCCAACTGAGGCTTACTGACTGAATCCCAGCCTCTGGTCACCCAGGCCCTGAGCTGAGATGATCTGTCCCTACTCTAGGCATGTGCCAGATGACACAGGGAAACTTTCTGAAGGAAGAGGGCATCACCCAGCGCTTCTACAGTTTTTCATACATAATGTCTGACTCAATTAAAAAAAACAAAAACAGGCCTATCAACAAATGAACCAAGAGAAAAAAGAAAAACAGAAATGGATCCAGAGGTGACCTATATAATAAGTTACCCGATGCAAACGTCAGCTAGTCAAAAATATACTTGACAAAAGGAAAGCATTTCACTAGAGAACTAGAATAGTAAAAGAAATGATGCAGACTCTAGAACTGAAAATTATAACTGAAATTAAGAACTCAATCTATGGGCTAAACAGTGATGGACACTAAACGAAGAGAGGGTGAGTGAGGTGGAAGATGGGTCAGTAAAAATACCTGGACTTGAGAGTTTGGGCACAATAGCTCACACCTGTCATCCCAGTGCTTTGACATGTAGAGGTGGGAGGATCACTTGAGGTCAGGAGTTTAAGACCAGCCTGGGCAAAATAGCAAGACCCCGCCTCTACAAAAAATTTAAAAATTAGCTGGGCATGGTGGCACACGCCTATAGTCCCAGCTACTCAAAAGGCTAAGGCAAAAGGATTGCATGAGCCCTGGAGTTTGAGGCTGCAGTGAACAGTGATCATGCGCACCACTGCACTCCAGCCTCAGCAACAACAGAGTACCTGTCTCTTTTTTTTTTTTTCCAAGATGGAGTTTCGCTCTTGCCACCCAGGCTGCAGTGCAATGGCATGATCTTGGCTCACTGAAACCTCCGCCTCCCAGGTTCAAGCAAGTCCCCTGCCTCAGCCTCCCGAGTAGTTGGGATTACAGGCACCAGCCACACCTGGCTATTTTTTGTATTTTTAGTAGAGACGGGGTTTCACCATGTTGGCCAGGCTGGTCTCGAACTCCTGACTTCAGGTGCTCCACCCACTTTGGCCTCCCAAAGTGCTGGGATTACAGGCGTGAGCCACCGCATCCAGCCACCTGTCTCTTAAATACACACACACACACACGCTGCCTCATGCCTGTAATGCCAACACACTAGGAGAGGCGAGTGGATCGCTTAAGCCCAGGAGTTTGAGACCAGTCTGTGCAACATGGCAAAACCTCATCTCCACTGAAAATACAGAAATTAGCCAGGTGTGGTGGTGTGCACCTGTAGTCCCTGCTACTCAGGAGCTGAAGTGGGAGGACTGCTTAAGCCCAGAAGGCAGAGGCTGCAGTGAGCTGAGATTGCACCACTACACTCCAGCCTGGGCAACAGAGTGAGACCCTATCCCAAAAATATATATATACATATATACATATACACACACACACCCCCGCCACACAGGCCGGACATAGTGGCTCACGTCTGTAATCCCCTCAGTTTAGGAGGCCAAGGCAGGAAGATTGCCTGAGCCCAAGAGTTCAAGACCAGCCTGGGCAAGAGAGAGACCCAGTCTCTAAAAAATAAATAAATAAATATATATATACACACGCACATATATATACACACACACAGACACACACACACACACACATCTAGACACATACACACACATCTAGACACATACACAGAAAAGGTCTAGAAAATACAGAAAGGAGCAAAAGAGACATGTAGGACATGATAAAAGCCTAATGTATATCGCGCCATTGCACTCCAGCTTGGGCAACAAGAGCGAAACTCCACCTCAAAAAAAAGAAAAGCCTAATGCACACAAAAATGGAGGCCCTCAGAGTGAAGATGAGTGAAAAATAGGAATATTTATACAGAGAAGAGCCAAAACTTCCAAAATTGATTAGGAACAGGCCACCAATACAACAAATATCAAGTTTTGCTAATGCCTAAAGCAAAGAAAATCTTACAAGCCACCAGAGGCAGCTTCAAATCCTGGTGGAAGGAAAGAGTAGCTGGTGAGATCTTGCTGTGTGTCTGATTAGTCCCTTCACTGCCTTGTCTGTTTGAGCTTCAGCAGAATTGAAAATGGCTGGCAGTAAGGCTGGGAAGGACTCCAGAAAGGCCAACAAAGGCAGCTTCCCACTCACAGAGAGCCAATTTGCAGTTCCTGGTGGGCTGTATTCACTGACACCTGAAATCTAGGACAATCAGTCCTGGACATGTGGGCGCAACTGCCGCTGTGAATAGCACAGCCATCCTGGAGTACCTCACTGCAGAGGTACTTGAACTGGCAAGAAACACATCAAAAGACTTCACAGTACAGTATATTATCCCTCATTACTTGCAACTTGCCATTCGTGGAGATGAAGAATTGCAGTCTCTCATCAAGTCTACAATTGCTGGTAAAGGTGTCACTCCACACACCCACAAATATCTAATTGGGAAGAAAGGACAGCAGTAGACTGTCTAAAGGCTGCCTGGATTTCTTATTATCTCAGGACCCTAAACACTCTACCAGCTGTCCAGTGTTGCTGATTCCAGTGAACTGTATCTCTGTGAAAAACACAATTCTGCCTTTCTGTAATTCTACTTGAGCAAGTAGGAAGTTTAATTAGCTTTCCAACCAACAAATTTCTACATTCAAGTCTTAACCATATTTGTTACCGTGGCTTCAAAGAAGCTATTGATTCTGAAGTAGTGGGTTTTGATTGAGTTGACTGTTTTCAAAAAACTGTTTGGATTTTAATTGTGATGGAGAGTTATAGTAACAAACATTTGGTTTTGCACAGACATTATTTCCACTCTGGTGGATAAACTCAGAAAAGTCATATCCTCTCCAAAAAATAAAAATAAAAGCAACCAGAAGGGAAAAAAAAAAAAAAGTATTACTTCAAATGGAACAACAATAACACCAAAAGCTGACTTGTCAAGAAAAAGGAAGCCAGCTAAAAAACAATGAATTCGCTGCTACAAAATGGTGCAAGGAAATGACCATGAACCCATAATTCTATACCCAGCAAAATCATTCTTCAAAAGTGAAGGCAAGTTGGGCACGGTGGCTCACACCGGTAATCCCAGCACTTTAGGAGGCTGAGGCAGGCAGCTGCTTGAACCAAGGAGTTTGACCCCAGCCTGGGCAACATGGTGAAACATCGCCTCTATTTAAAAAAAAAAAAAAAGGCCAGGAGTGGTGGCTCATGCCTGTAATCCCAGCACTTTGGGAGGCTGAGGAGGGCAGATCACAAGGTCAAGAGATCGAGACCATCCTGGCCAACATGGTGAAACTCCGTCTCTACTAAAAATACAAAAATTAGCTGGGCGTGGTGGCACGTGCCTGTAGACCCAGCTACTCGGGAGGCTGAGGCAGAAGAATTGCTTGAACCCCGGGGGCAGAGGCTGCAGTGGGCCAAGATCGTGCCACTGCATTACAGACAGGCGATGGAGCAAGACTCCATCTTAAAAAAAAAAGAAGAAACAAAAAACTAAAGGTAAAATAGAAAATTTTCAGGCAAACAAAAATGACAATTCATTATCCACAGATATGAACTAAAAGAAATGCCTTAGAAAGTTCTTCAGGGAAAAGAAATATAGGCTGGGTGCAGGGGCTCACATCTGTACTCCCAGCACTTTGGAGGCTGAGGCAGGCAGATTACTTGAGGTCAGGAGCTTGAGACCAGCCTGGCCAACATGGTGAAACCCAGTCTCTACTAAAAATACAATAATTAGCCGGATGTGGTGGCACACGCTTGTAGTTCCAGCTACTCAGAAGGTTGAGGCAAGAAAATCGCTCAAACACGGGAGATGGAGGTTGCAGTGAGCCGAGATTGTGCTACTGCACTCCAGCCTAGGTGACAGAGTGAGACTCTGTCTCAAGAAAGAAAAAAAGAAAAAAAAAAAACAAACAACTGCAATCCCCCGCAGAAACATGAAACAACAATAAAGAATGAAGAGCAAAAAAAAAATGGTAACTATGAGGATAAATCTAAATAAACATTAACTGTACAAAACAATTATGATACTGCGAAAAGTATATCTAAAACTAAAATACATAAACTTGTAAGACGCAGCTAAAAGTGTGTAGTGGCTCACACCTGGATCCCACTGTTTTGGGAGGCTAACAGCAGAGGATCACCTGAGGCCAGGAGCTGAAGACCAGCTGGGGCAGGAGAGCAAGATACTGTCTCTATTTTTAAAAATAAATATAAATTAAATTAAACTGAAATATATAAAACAATGACACAAAAGGTAGGAGGGAGTTAAATCCAGCTCAAGTATCTAAGGAAACAGCAGTGTCTGGGAAGCAGTAAAAGTAATAAATCAGGCTTAAATTGAAAATGTGTACTGTATCTGTGCATGTGGCTACTAGAATTTGAATTACATGACTCAAACAATTGATATAACTGATGTACACAGAACACTACATTCCTATCAATATATATGACTTTCAAGTGTCTGGGAAACATTTAACAAAACTGAGTATATGCTGGGCTATTAGGAAAGTTCAACACATTTCAAAGGATTTAAATAATGCAGAATATATTTAGGGATCTTAAAATAATTAAGCTAGAAATCGACAAAAAGGTATCTAGAAAATCCCCACAAACAGTGAAGTTGAGAAATACACTTCTAAAAATTGTATGAACAACAAACAACACCGCAGTGAAAATTACAACATTATTTTTACATAAAAGATAATGAAAATTTGACATATCAAAACTTGTGACATGCATCTAAAAGTGTGTTTAGAGAGAAATGTATAGGCTTAAAAACATATATTAGAAAGAAAAAAGTTAAAACAAGTATCTATTCAAGAAACTAGAAAAGGCCAGGTGCAACGGCTCACATCTGTAATCCCAGCACTTTGGCAGGCCAAAGCGGGTGGATCACTTGCGGCCAGGAGTTCGAGACCAGCCTGGCCAACATGGCAAAACCCCATCTCTATTAAAAATACAAAAATTAGCTGGGCGTGGTGGCGCGCGCCTGTAATCTCAGCTACCGGGGGGGGGGGGGGGGGGGGGGGGGGAGGAGGGGGGGCGCTGAGGCAGGAGAACTGCTTGAAACCTGGAGGCAGAGGTTGCAGCGAGCTGAGATCATGCCACTGCACTCTAGCCTGGGAGACACAATGAGACTCTGCCTCAAAAAAAAAAAGACATATACATATACATATATATATATAAAAAATCTCAAACAAAAAACAAAGCTTAAAAAAAAGTAGAAATTAATGCAATAGAAACAAATGTAAGTAGAAAAAAAGTAAAGCTAACAGTTGGTCCCTTGAAAGAACTTACAAAACTGACAAACCCTCAAGACCGATTAAGAGACAATATACGAATTACCAATATCAAAAATTATTAAAAGGGGACATCACTACAGATCTTGCAGATAATAAGTACTGTAAACCACTTTAAACTTACAAATTGGAAAGTCTGGGTGGCCTGAACAAATCCCTAGCAGGGAAAAATGCTTTATCTAAATAGACACATGAAGAAATATTCAAAATCCTACATCTACCTATAAAATTAATTCTAAAAATCCTACAGGAGCTGGTTTTGCCAAAGAATGTTTTCAAACATTTAAGGAAGATAACACAAATTTCGAAGGAACTCTTCTAGGGAGTAGAAAAAGAAGGAATATATTCCACCTTGTTTTATGAAACCAGCATAACCTCAATACCAAATCCCAACAAGGGCATTGAAGGAAAGTAAAATTACAAGTCAATCTTTCTTGTGAATATAAATGTAATAATCCTAAACAAAATATTACCAAATATAATCCAGTAAAAGGAAAATACATCAAGATCAGGTTGGAATTATTCTACAACTGTAAATCTTTTTTAAAAGGGAGGTGCTCTTTCTCAGGAGTTCCTGAGGTTGTTTCCCCAGGCTACAAACAATAAGCAATTAAAAAAAAAAAAAAAAAAAAAGCAAGGCGCAGTGACGTGCATCTATAATTCCAACTACCTGAGAGGCTGAGTGGGAAGATCACTTTAGCCCAGGAGTTCAAGGCTACAGAGAGCTATGATGGCGCCACTGCACTCCGGGCTGGGTAATGGAGCAAGACCCCACCTCAAAAATAAACAAACAAATAAAAACAGTTAAATTCCCACATAACAGAAAAATCACATGACTGTCTCAAAAGATGCAAAAAATCCATGTTAAGAAATGTAACATCTGCTCACGGTATTTAAAAAACTCTTGGCAAACTAAGAAGAGAAGAATTTTTACATCTGGATAAAGAACATCTACAGGGCCAGGTGTGGTGGCTCACAATGGAAATCCCAGCACTTTGGGAGACCAAGGAGAGAGGATTGCTGGAGACCAGGAGTTTGACACTAGTCTGGGCAACGGAGTGAGAACCTTTTTCTTAAATTACCAGATCTCAAGACAGACTATATCTACGGTAATTTAGACATTGTGCTATTTATGCAAAGACGACAAAAAGATCAAAGGAGCAGAAGAGAGTCCAGAAACAGACCCACACACTTACAGTCACTGGACTGAGATGACACAGATGACACTGCATGTAGTACACTGGGGAAAGAATGGTTTTTTTAAGAAATTATGCAGGGTCAACTAGATATCCATTAAAAAAAAAAAAAGAGAGACTCTTGGCCCCATCACATACCATAAACAAAGTCAATTTCAGACAGAAGATTTAAAAATACAGTTTTCAGAAGACAATGTAGAGTATCTTCATGAACTTGACCTAGCAAATTTCTTAAGCAGGACACAAAGAGCATTAAACATTACTGAAAAGATTGATCAACTGGGCTACATTAAAAATTTAAAACTTCTGTGTATCAAAAGATACCACTGAGAAAGTGAAAAGGTAAACACGAGAGTCTAAAAACAATCTGTCATGCACATATGTACTCAGAATATAGAGAAAACTCCTTCAAATCAGTAAGAAACAAAATAAGACAACCCAACCAACCGATGGGCAAAAGATAACCGTTTCACAAGACATCCAGGTGGTCAGAGAACACAGGAAGAGATGCTTTACCTCTGCATGTTCCTGGCCATCAGGGAGCAGCAAATTCAGACCATACTGAGCCACCTACCAGCTAACAGCCACCAGAACAGCTAAAATTAAAAGACCCAACAAGGCCAGGTGCGGTGGCTCAAGACTGTAATCCCAGCACTTTGGGAGGCCGAGACGGGTGAATCACGAGGTCAGGAGATCGAAATCATCCTGGCTAACACGGTGAAACCCCATCTCTACTAAAAAATACGAAAAACTAGCCGGGAGAGGTGGCGGGCGCCTGTAGTCCCAGCTACTTGGGAGGCTGAGGCAGGAGAATGGCGTAAACCCGGGAGGCGGAGCTTGCAGTGAGCTGAGATTGCACCACTGCACTCCAGCCTGGGGGACAGAGCGAGACTCCGTCTCAAAAAAAAGAATTAAAAAAAAAAAAAATTGCAGTAATAAAATTCGACCTTAATAAACTTAGTATTTTATAAGATTAAAATGAGAAAAATCTTAATGATTCTCTAATCCAACAAAAAAGGAACATACAGCTCTAATGTCAAATCATTGTTGCTATACAGGAAACCCACATTTGGCTTATCAATCTTCCCGGAGAACTGACTACAGCCAAGAAATACATTAAGGCTAGTAATTATTCATTTACTAAGTTATCACTGCAGACCCATCATGCGAGTATAAATGTGTGTTTCTGCGGGTCTACCTGAATGCACCCCAAAGGCACTTATGATGAGTAACATGGGGCCTAGACAGCTCTGAAACACCTAAGTAACCCACTTCTCTCCCGCTATGCTCCGTGACACTCACCTGACACTTTTCTAGTTTTTACACTTTCTCCCTTTACCTACCATTAAGCAAATCCTCATTCAACTCCATGAGCAAAGTCTTTCAAACACTGGTCCAAATGTAATACACTCAGAGAAATAATTTCAGTTGTTCTAAGCTTTAAATTTTTTTTTTTTTTTTGAGACAGTGGTGCAATCTTGGCTCCTCTGCAACCTCTGCCTCCCTGTCTCAAGTGATTCTTATGCCTCAGCCTCTGAGTAGCTGGGACTACAGGTGTGCGTTACCACGCTCCGCTAATTTTTGTATTTTTGGTAGAGACAGAGTTTTGCCATGTTGGCCAGGCTGGTCTCAAACTCCTGACCTCAGGTTATCCGCCTGCCTCAGCCTCCCAAAGTGCTGGGATTACAGGCATGAGCCAACACACCCGGCCTAAGCTTTAAAATTCTCATCTACCAAGGAAGACGTTCCTAAGGAATCAATCTCCAGTCTTCTATCCCCTAAAACAAATGTGACTTACAAAACCTAGATGTTCTGATAAAGGTGGGCTATCAAAATAATATTTTTTTCTGTGAAATCAATCCTATTTGTCTACTAAATTACATTAGGAAATTAGAAACACATGAGACACAATCCATGGGAAGCACAAGTTTAGCAAGAGAAGGTTTAAGACAACAGAACGGAGGCACCACATAGATTAGTTGCTTCAGAGCCCTTTTTCAGAAACTCTGGAGAACTTCCTGAACCTAGGCAGTTCCCAAAGATAGGAATGAAAATAATGAGGTATTTTCACATGACTTTAGAGTACAACAATTTGTTCTCCCTAAGAAGTTTAATCCCTAGGAACTTTGTATTTGACTTAGAAACACCAGAAACCATCATTTCACAAATGGTTATGGAAAATACTCATCTGAAACATTAACAAAAGATGACACCAAATAAAAAAAAAAAAATTTAGTGGAGAATAATCTACAGAGTCTCAAGTTAAAAGCACTCATACCTGTGGAAGTGCCGTGTTGAGCTGTCTCTGCAAGGAATCTCTTTCATGACCAACCTCGTGTAACTTCCCCTGGGTTAAGGCCAGTGTTTCTTGAGTCTCTCTCAGTGTGTCAAGAAGGCGGTCCCTTTCTTCCAACATGGAGACCATCAACTGTTCAAAATGTGAATCTGCGTCTGGCTGCGAAGGGGAGCCGGAACCATGGCTTCCACCTCCTCCAGGGGGACCTTCTGCTTCGCTGATGGTCGGCATCACCTCGCACATCATCTTGAAATGAAAGAGCCAGGCTACAGTCATCAAGTGCAGAATACAGGTTCCCACAAATATGCAACTTTACAGGTATCTGTAGCTAAAAAGATGGGCAGCCTCATTATCCTCAGATCTGTTACGCTTTGTGTGTAAATAAGCTGGGAAAACATATACCGGGCAAATATTAAGTGCAGAAATACACAACATGAAGACATTAACACAGACAAAAATCCAGGGAAGGGGTCAAGATACCAGAGGACTACCCTCACAAAAAAGGGCAAACCCTGGGGTAGTCTGTTTGCAAAGCTGTACTTGTTTTTGTCGAAAACAAGTGTGCTTCTGTTACCTAATTTTTTTTTTATTTCCCAGTGGGGGGGGGGGGGAAGAAAGTCAAAACACATGTCACCCAATCATTTTTCAGGAAAAGCACAGAAGGAGCATACAACCAGCAAAACTGACAAGTACAAAATCCATCAGGCATCTTGCAGGAATGTGTGCAGTCAGCTCCTGTGAAGAACTGACGGCTCCCTGAATTCTTGAGCTGGAGTTGGTGAGCACTAAAAGGAACTGGATTCGTTAAACGCTGGTAGAAGTGGTTTTTTTCAATGGCTGCAACGGTTGATCAGTCAACCTAACTTACGTAAGTTTACAACCGAAAAAAAAAAAAAAAACAATGGAAATATAGCAGGTCGATATACAGCCAGAGGCGGCTAGGAAAGAGGGAAAAGTGAAAGGTGAGATGATGAGAGGCTATTAAGTGTCTGGGATATAAAGACAGCGCGAGGGGATGGGGAAGTGGCTTCTGAGTCTTTCGGGCAGTATTCAGGGCGCGATGGACCCCTGAGAGAGGATGCCCCAGGCGGCGCACCTGATGGGGATGGTGACCTCCAGCCTGCTCTAACCGCACTCCTTCCCCTCCTGTATCAGGTGCGGCGGGAGCCCCGGACCCCGGAGGTGAGGACCGTTGACAACGGAGCCCGCTCGGGCCGGGGCTTTCAGCGGCCGCAGTTCCCCGCCCCTCGCCCCAGCGCCCGGGTCACGGGGCGCAGGGCTCGGGGAGGGGCGGCGCGCAGTCCCCGGAGCCATCCCTCGGGGCGCGGGGGTCCAGCCGGAGCTCTCCCAGCGCGACCCGGCGCCGCGGCCTCGCCCCCACCCGCCCCGGAGCGCACCCTTCCCCGTGAACACATCCAACCGGCTGCGTGGCCGCCGCAGGGACCGGGACCAGCGGGTGACGCCTGGGCCCCGAGCCTGCCTCAGTGTCCCGCTCCCTTACCTTGCTCACCGGCGGGAGCGGGTGAGGAGGCTCCGCGGCGGCTCGCGGGAGGCTGCTCGCTCCGGGCGAGCTTGGGAGCCGACGAAGGCAGCCCGCGGCCGGCGTCCGCCTGCCTGCCCCACGCCGCGGCCCCGGGGCCCGCCGCCCCAGTCACTAAGGCCGGCCCGCGGCCGGACACTGGCGGAGCGGAGGAGGAGCGGGCCCGGCTGCGCGGCGCCGGCGTCGACGTGCCCGACGTCGAGCGCGTCGGCGCGAGCGTCAGCACCGCCCCGGGGGCGGGGCCCGAGGAGGACCGCGGCCCGAGTGCGCAAGCGCTGTCTCCTCAGGAGGGGGCAGGCGGCGGCTCCGGGGAACTGATTGGCTGAGCGAGACGGGAGCCACGCCCCCAGCCCCCGCCGGGTCTGTGGGGGGTCTCCGGAATGAGCCACAGGTGGGCGCTCAGGTGCTCGCCGGGTCAGCGTCTTCCTCTGGGCATCCCTAGTCTCCTCCCACTGCTGCGGGGAGGCCGGCGGCCTTTGCCGAGTATGTGCCGCGCCTCGGGTTCTGAGGCAGACGCGTCCCGCACGTCAGGTCCCTCCCGAGCTGGAGGCGCTGGATTCGCACCTTGTGAGGAAGAGCGAGCCGAGGCTTCAGCCACTGCCGAGGGCCCAGACCCCGGCCGCCGCGTCGCTCCCAGGGTCTCCCCGGGCCTGATCGGGGTTCAGAAGGACGCGGTTCCCGCCAGGACCCACTTACGGAGCGCAGCCTGCTGCACCTGGGGACGCTCCGGCGCAGCGTCCAGCGTGCAGGCTTTGCCGCTGTGGCTTTCACTCTGCAGCGTGGGCCCGGGCGATTCGGGAAGCCCACCTGGGCTTCAGCGCCTCCGATGTAGGATGGGAAAATGATGCAGACCTACCAGCGAGGCTGCTTTAAGATATGAATCAGATGTGAAGAGTGACTAGTTGAGAACCTGACGGGCGGCCCTGCAGGAGTCTTGGTCATTTCATTCTTTCCGCAAGTTTTGTTTTGTTTTGTTTTTTTGTTTTTCCAGACGTTGTTTCACTCTCGTCGCCCAGGCTGGAGTGCAATGGCGCCATCTCGGCTCACTGCAACCTCTGCCTCCCGGGTTCAAGTGAGTCTCCTGCCTCAGCCTCCCGAGTAGCTGGGATTACAGGCGCACGCCACCTAGTCCAGCTAATTTTGTATTTTTAGTAGAGACGGGGTTTCTCCATATTGGTCAGGCTGGTCTCGAACTCCCGACCTCACGTGGTCTGCCCGCCTCGGCCTCCCAAAGTGCTGGGATTACAGGCGTGAGCCACTGCGCCCGGCCTCAGCAAGCATTTTTAAACACCTACTGTGGGCCAAGTCTTGTGCTAGATGTTGCATTTACGGAGATTATTGAATAGAGACACCTCTAATTAATTAAAGCGGATGCCCTCCCCACTCCTCCCAGGATTTGACTTGGCGCACAAACTCTTCACAAACCAAAATGACAGGACACCATCGCCAGTGTCCACTGGCCACTGCTGTTGGTGTGAGGCAGCCAGGAGCCCCTCAGAACTAAGAAGTCTGAGAAGAGACTGCACAGGGCCTAGGAGAGGGAGAAATGAGCCTGTCCAAGGTGAATTCCTTGATTCTCCATTGTGAGTGCACTAAGAACAAGCACTGCCTCCGACTGACTTTCTCGCCTGCCAGGATCTGGTACACCTTCCATTAAGTTATTAGTTCATGGCCGGGCGCGGTGGCTCAAGCCTGTAATCCCAGCACTTTGGGAGGCCGAGACGGGCGGATCACGAGGTCAGAAGATCGAGACCATCCTGGCTAACACGGTGAAACCCCGTCTCTACTAAAACTACAAAAAAACTAGCCGGGCCAGGTGGCGGGCGCCTGTAGTCCCAGCTACTCGGGAGACTGAGGCAGGAGAATGGCGTGAACCCGGGAGGCGGAGCTTGCAGTGAGCTGAGATCCGGCCACTGCACTCCAGCCTGGGGGACAGAGCGAGACTGTCTCAAAAAAAAAAAAAAAAAAAAAGTTATTAGTTCATTCAATAAATATTTATTGACTGACTACACATAAATATGAATTTGTACTTTTTGCCCCTAGTTTCTTGCTATTTTAAAAGTGTAAAAATGGTCAGGTGAGGCCGGGTGTGGTGGCTCACGCCTGTAATCCCAGCACTTTGGGAGACCCAGGCGGGGAGATCACTTGAGGTCAGGAGTTCAAAACCAGCCTGGCCAACATGGTGAAACCCCATCCCTACTAAAAATACAAAAATTAGTCAGGTGTGGTGGCGGGCATCTGTAATCCCAGCTACTCGGGAGGCTGAGGTGGAAGAATAGCTTGAACCTGGGAGGTGGAGGTTGCAATGAGCCGAGATCATGCCACTGCACTCCAGCCTGGGAGACAGAGCGAGACTGTTTCAAAAAAAAAAAAAAAATTGGCCAGGTGCAGGGGCTCACGTCTGTAATCCCAGCACACTGGGAGTCCAACGTGGGAGGATTGCTTGAGCATGGGCAATATATCGAGACCTGCGTCTATACAAAAAATTAAAAATTAGTCCAGCGAGGTGGGCCACGCCTGTAGTCCCAGCTACTTGGGGGGCTGAGGTGGGAGGATTGCTTGAGTCTGAGAGGTCGAGGCTGCACTGAGCTGTGATGGTGCCACTGCACTCCAGCCTGGGTGCCAAAAGCGAGACTCTGTCTCAAAAATAAAAAATAAAATTGTAAAGATGATCACTTAGATGAGGTGTTCTGCAAGTGCCCTGTACCTCTCCACATGCCAGCAATTCTGCACCACTCCCATGTTCCCCTGAACCACTGTCCGAAACCAGCAAATGTCCAGCTCTCCTTAGGCGTACCTGCTTAATGCAGCCAGCTTACGTTTGCACCATGCTCATAAAGTGTCTGTTTTCTAAGAAATCAGCTCAAGATCAAAATGGGTTCAGCAGGGTAGAATGTTCATTCATTTCATGGACATTTGTGGAGCATGTATGAGCCAAGCATGGCTTAGGTTTTGGGAACATAGAGCCAAGACATCACTTCTAGTATGAGTTCACAGTCTGGAGGAGAGAAGAAAATCAGACTATTGCAATGTCTGTCCCATAAACAGTGTATGACTTGGTGCTGTGGAATCACAGGGAAGGGAGGAACCCTCTCTCCAGCTGGCATCATGGGGGTTTCATAGAGGAGGCAATATCTGAGCTGGGTCTTGAATGAGGTGGGATTTTTCCAGTGGAGAAGGGAGACACCCAGTTGGTATAGCTCCAGGAAAATGAAAATTCCGAATTTCATTCATTTTATGCCTGCCTGCCTGCCTGCCTGCCTTCCTTCCTTCCTTCCTTCCTTCCTTCCTTCCTTCCTTCCTTCCTTCCTTTCCTTCCTTCCTTCCTTCCTTCCTTTTCTACCTTCCTTCCTCTCTTCCTCTCTCTCCCTCCCCTCCCCTCCCTTCCCCTTGCCCTTCCTTCCTTCTTTTTCTCTTTTTTTTTTTTTTGTTGAGACAGGGTCTCATTTAGTTGCCTAGGCTAGGGTATAGTGGTTCGAACACAGTTTACTGCAGCCTCTACTTCCCAGGCCCAATCAATCCTCTCACCTCAGCTCCCCGACAAGTAGCTGGGACTACCGGCACAGACCACCATGCCTGGCTCACTTTTTTGTATTTTTGGTAGAAAAGAGGTTTCACCATGTTGCCCAGGATGGTCTCAAACTCTGGAGCTCAAGCAATCCACCCACCTCGCCCTCCCAAAGTGCTGGAATTACAGGCATGAGCCACCACTCATGGCCCTCATGCATTTTAACTCATTGATTTCATTCCCCCAGATTGGAAATCGGTAAGGGAGAAATTGTGAACAACCTAAATGGCCAAGAAAACAAAATTGGTTAAATTATTGCACTTCCAAATGACAGAAAAGTTGATGACATTCACAGCCATTTTTTTTTGAGATTGAATCTTGCCCTGTCGCCTAGGCTGGAGTGCAGTGGCATGATCTCGGCTCACTGCAGTCTCCGTCTCATAGGGTTCCAGCGATTCTCCTGCCTCAGCCTCCCGAGTAGCTAGGATTACAGGCACACCTGGCTAATTTTTGTATTTTTAGTAGAGACAGGGCTTCACTATGTTGGACAGGCTGGTTTTGAACTCCTGACCTCAGGTGATCCACCCACCTCAGCCTCCTAAAGTGCTAGGATTACAGGCGTGAGCCACCGCACCTGGCCCACAGTCATATTTTAGATAATTATGTATATCATGATTGTGGTGGTAGTTACATTACTATATGTTTGTCAAATACCTGTACATTAATATAGTATGCCTTAATTTTTATACATGGTTAAACAAAAACTTTTTTAAAAAGCAAATTCAAACAAGTATACAGAGTGTGAACCCCAATTTGAAAAAGAAAACAGTCTGTGTTTAGATTAAGACTGTATTATATAAAATTTATCTTGTATATGAATAACTCTAGAATGTTAAGGTAATATATTTTTAATAAAATGAGTTTTATATGAAATGAACTATTTTTGAAATGTGAAATTAAATCTTAAGTTTCAAATTATAAAAGAAAAACATATATGTCTACATATGAAAATATTGTTACTGTAGTCAATTAGTTTTTTCTCTTTCCCCACTTCCTTCATGTATATATTCCTGGAGGGAGACCCATCAGAAGGTTCGCGGTGGTTATCTTTGAGTGGGATTGTGGCTGGAAGCTGCATTTCCATTTTGCTAGTCTTTATTTTCCAGATACTTTATCATGAATGTGCATCATTATTATAATCAGTAGGAAAACCTCCAATAAATGTTCATTAAAATTCAATCTGGACAAGCAAGAACCATGGAGAATTGCTTTCAGGAAGTTAACATGACTTTCAGGTGGCGTTACTCACGCCACCCAACTAAACGACTTCCCAGAAGTATTTATCTGGAAAACATTTCTCAGAGCTTGGGTGACATGCTGTCACCCAAGGCCACGTCAGGAAAACAGCGAAGATGGAAAATGTTTTCACTCCAGTTCTTCTGTTAAAGGCTTGATAAATAAAACATGATAGAAGGAGTGAGGAGGGAGCAGAGAATTTATCACTACGCGTGGGTTTCATGTTCGCAAACGTGGCTGCAGTGGAGGTCAGCCAGCCTCTGCTTTCTAGGAGGTGCCTGGACGATGCAGTTAGTTGTCAACCATGAGCATCACGCAGGACACCTCTCCACTCCGGAGATGTAAGCGGCCCGAGAAGGAGGTTCCTGTGGGGATCAGGGTGTGGCTCGACCTCAATCACAGAGATCAGGACGTGCCCAAATTACCCAGAACATGTAAAGCCACCTAACGAATGGGTGTTGTGACAACACAGTTCAGGGGAAGGTCTGAGCTGGAGGAGCCCGGGGGCGGCGGATGGTGGAGGATGTAGTCCTTCCTTTAAGAGGAGGAAGGTGAAACCCAGAGATGCAAAACAGATTTCCCTGTAGACACTCAGATAGTTTGGGGCAGAGCTGGAGGTGGAGGCTTGAGTGAACCCAGGGCTCTCGATTCCCAGTCCTGTCTGCATGTTGCTGTGATCAAGGAGTGGCCTCTTTAAGGAACAACTGAGGAGAAAACATTTTACCAGTTGGTCTGCAGTGCAGCCCAGATAATTCAATTTCCAGGGTCAAGAGCTACCGTTTTACTTATTCATCTCATTTCATTCTTTTTTTTTTTCTTCTTCTTTATTTTTGAGATGAAGTCTCACTCTGTCGCCCAGGCTGGAGTGCAGTGGTGCAATCTCGGCTCACTGCAACCTCCCCCTCTCAGGTTCAAGCAATTCTCCTGCCTCAGCCTCCTGAGTAGCTGGGATTACAGGTGTGCGCCACCATGCCCGGATAATTTTTGTATCTTTGGTAGAGATGAGGTTTCACCATATTGGTCAGGCTGGTCTCAAACTCCTGACCTCAGGTGATCCGCCCACCTCGGCCTTCCAAAGTGCTGGGATTACAAGCGTGAGCCACTGCACCCAGCCACCATTTCATTCTTAAAATAATTCTCCGGGGCCGGGAGGCAGAGCTTGCAATGAGCCAAGATGGTGCCACTGCACTCCAACCTAGGCGACAGAGAGAGACTCCATCTCAAAAAAATATATATATATATATATATATGTGTGTGTGTGTGTGTGTGTGTGTATATATATATATATTTCTCTGCCTGGCTATGCCTGTATTCTTTCCATTTTGCAGATGAGGAAACTGAGCCCCTAGTGGCCACTAAGCTGGGGAGATCATTGACTCGAGTGTTCTGGTTTCTATGGCAGTTCGATGTCTCATGGTAAACCGATTAATTAAACATTGGTCCATTGGCCAGGAGTGGTGGCTCACGCCTGTAATCCTAGCACTTTGGGAGGCTGAGGTTGGTGGATCACTTGAGGTCAGGAGTTTGAGACCAGACTGGCCAACATGGCGAAACACTATCTCTACAAAAAAATATATATATATACAAAAATTAGCCAAGCGTGGTGACACGCGTCTGTAGTCCCAGTACTCGGGAGGCTGAGAGGCACGAGAATCACTTGAACCTGGGAGGCGGAGGTTGCAGTGAGCTGAGATTGTGCTACTGCATTCCAGCCTGGGTGACAGACCGAGACTTTAAAAAAAAAACAAAATTGGTCCATCAATGACTATGTTGGGAGCTTGGTTTGTTCAGGTCAGTCCGAAGAGCATGGACACCTCTGGATGAAGTGACAATAAGAAAATCCCAGAGCATTTTACAATTTCCAGAGCATTTTACAAAAAACCTTTAACCCATATAACTCCACAAATCGTCACAAGTATATCCTACTTCCTTTTACAGTTGAAAATACTGAGACCCAGAAGGATTAGATAATGTACCCCACATCCCACAGTTTATGATTTGGTAGAAACAGTGACTTGAGCCCAAAACTCTCTGGCTCCAAAGCCACATCAAAAGTTATCTCCAAGCCCCCAAAGCAGGAGTCAAAGCCTTCCACCAGGGATGGGACACCAAGGTACTGAGCCCCGGTCTATGAATCTGTCTCCCTGATCCATCTTGTCTGAAATCGTCTCCATTGCCCCGTCCTAACGCCAGGTACAGGGAGGTTCCCAACGCTTTGGGCATCTCATGGCCTCCTGCGTGGGCATGAAGATTTTTTGTCTCATTCATAATATAATGTATACGTATAATTATATTTCAAAGGGAAGTCAAGCATTTTGCAACTTGCTTCTCTTGACAACCTCATTGTATTCATCAAACAGAGCCACCTAATAAAAATGTCCCACTATTATAGGGACAAGGGCCCAGACAGAGGTAGTCCAGCTCTCAGAGGTCTCAGCTGCACTCCCAGCTCTTTACCTTGCCCTGGGGCAAGGCACTAACCTCTAAGCCTCCATCTCCTCATCTGTCAAATGGGCATCGTAACACCCACAGACCACCCTGCGATATTCGTTGTGAGACCTTATGCCTGGAAATGAGAGTTGACTATGGCAACCCCCGCCCAGCTGGCCCCCTGCCTGGTCACCGTGCCCTCTTTGAAGACACTTCTGCACAGTGGGTGTGGACGCCGACCCTGGAGCCAGGTAGCTTGGGTCAGATTTGGCTCTGCTTCTTTGCCGTAGCTGTATGCTCCCAGGTAATCTTCTTGGCCTCTCTGGGCCACACTGCCCTCATTTGTAAAGCAAAGATGGTAGCACCACCTCATAGGATTGCCGTGAGGGTTGAGTTGGGAAGTGCCATATGAGCAATATTGTCACTGGTGGAAGTCCTTTGAATCTGAGCCATGCTCATCCCCACACCATGAATCAGGCTTGGACTAACTCCGCTAGCATCTTCTTCCTCTTTGCTCCTGATAAGCTACAGTCCTGTTCTCACCCATGACACATAAGGGAAAGTGTGCAGAGACTCCTGGGACTTCCGTCTCTGAAGAAAGAGCGAGCAGAAGACAGCCCCGTGGCCTCTGTCCTTGAGGACTGGGACTGGGGGCTGTGGCAGCTGCCGTCAGACCATAAGGAAATATTCTGCCCACTGTGCTTCCAGGAAATTCCTTCCCACCATCTCGCAGGAAATTGGTCCCTTTCCCAATCCAGAATAACAAGAAAAATCAGTCAATAAGATTGAGTACAGTGGCTCACGCTTGTAATCCCAGCACTTCGGGAGGCCAAGGTGAGTGGATCACCTGAGCTCAGGAGTTTGACACCAGCCTGGCCAACATAGTGAAACCCCATCTCTACTAAAACTATAAAAAATTAGCCAGGTGTGGTGGCAGTCACCAATAGTCCCCGCTACTCAGGAGGCTGAGGCAGGAGAATCCCTTGAACCTGGGACACAGAGGTTGCAGTGAGCCGAGATCGTGCCATTGCATTGTAGTCGGGCAACAAGAGCAAAACTTGTTTTGTCTCAAAAAAAAAAAAATCAGCCGATAGATGGAAAAAAAAGGAAAGAGTAGGATTCTCACTGGAGAAACAAACTTCATCAACATAGAGAGAGGTTACTGGCTCAAAAGAATGCACTCATGTCAAGTCACAAGCTAGGACAGGGCATGGTGGCTCACGCCTATAATCCCAGGACTTTGGGAGGCCGGGGCAGGCAGATAAGGAGGTCAAGAGTTCGAGACCAGCCTGGCCAACATGGTGAAACCCTGTTTCTACTAAAAATACAAAAAACCAGGCATGGTGGCAGGCATCTATAATCCCAGCTACTCAGGAGGCTGAGGTAGGAGAATCACTTGAACCCTGGAGGCGAAGGTTGCAGTGAGCTGAGACAGCGCCACTGCACTCCAGCCAGGCGGCAGTGCGAGACTCTGTCTCAAACAAAAAAAAAGCTAGCGCAGGCTGGGCACAGTGACTTATGCTTGTTATCCCAGTACTTTGGGAGGCTGAGATGGGTGGATCACCTGAAGTCAGGAGTTCGAGATCAGCCATGTCAACATGGTAAAACCCCGTCTCTACTAAAAATACAAAAAGTAGCCTGGCGTGATGGTGCATGCCTGTAATGCCAGCCACTTGGGAGGCTGAGGCAGGAGAACTGCTTGAACCCAAGAGGCAGAGATTGCAGCGAGCTGAGATCGTGCCTCTGTACTCCAGCCTGGGCAACAGAGCAAGACTCTGTCTCAAAAAAAATAGAAAGAAGAAGAAGAAGTAATCATGCCACTGCACTCTGGTCTGGGCGACAGAGTGAGACCCCGTCTCAAAAGAAAAAAAAAAAAAAAAAGCTAGGGCAGGAAGCGCTGACACATGGAGCTGAAGGTTACAGGCCAACATTCCTGGAACCAGGACAGAAGTGTGTGCGAGAGAACCAGTCTGTCTTGCCTGTGGCTGTGCCCTGTTGTGTATGCCTGTCCTGGCCCCCGCCTCTGCCAAACGGTGAGTTATTCTTGAAAATAAATGTTGTTGAGTTTCTACACATAGTATGTTTAATCCAAAACCAAATCCTATGAGTGGTAGTCTAAGAAATAAGCAACTAAGTCCTCAAACTGGCAACTTCAACGCGTGATTCTGAATGTTAGCGCTGTTCACCTTGCTAACAGATCTCAATGTTCGTGTGATTTGAATCCCACACAATGTATTTGCTGGCATTTTCCAGAGTCTGAGTACTCACTGTGGGCTATAGTTTTTTTGTGAAGCAGATGAAATAATTTCACCATTAAAAAAGTAATCTGGGCCGGGTGCAGTGGCTCATGCCTGTAATCCCAGCACTTTTGGAGGCTGAGGTGGGCGGATCATGAGGCCAGGAGATCGAGACCATCCTGGCTAACACGGTGACACCCTGTCTCTACTCAAAATACAGAAAAATTAGCCGGGCGTGGTGGTGGGCACCTGTAGTCCCAGCTACAGGGAGACTGAGGCAGGAGAATGGTGTGACCCCGGGAGGCAGAGCTTGCAGTGAGCCGAGATGCGCCACTGCACTCCAGCCTGGGCGACAGAGTGAGACTCCATCTCAAAAAGAAAAAAGGTAATCTGGGCTGGGTGCAGTGGCTCACACTTGTAATTCCAGCACTTTGGGAGGCAAGGCGGGTAGATGGCTTGAGCCCAGGAGTTTGAGACCAGCCTGAGCAACATGGTGAAACTCCATCTCTACTAAAAATACAAAAACATAGCTGGGTGTGGTGGATGCACACCTGTAGTCCCAGCTACTCAGGAGGCCGAGGTGGGAGGATCACCTGAGCCCAGGAGGTTGTGCCTGCATTGAGTGGTGATCGTGCCACTGCACTCCAGCCTGGGTGACAGAGTGAGATCCTGTCTCAGAAAAAATAAAATTAAAAAAAAATTTTAAAGTAACCTTACGGATGAGTCTCAAAGGCATTATGCTCAGTGAACTAAGTCAAACACAAAAGGCAAACACCATGTGATTCCACTGATCTGAGGTCCCTACAGTAGTCAAACCCATAAAGACAGACAGTAGAATGGTGGGTGCCAGGGGCTGGGGGAAGGAAAATGGGGAGTTACTATTTAATGGGGACAGAGTTCCAGTTTTGCAAGATGAAAAATTCTGGAGACAGCCGGGTGTGGTGGCTCATGCCTGTAATCCCAGCACTTTGGGAGGACTAGGCGGGTGGATCACCTGAGGTCAGGAGTTCGAGACCAGCCTGACCAACATGAAGAAACCCCATCTCTACTAAAAATACAAAATTAGCCAGGTGTGGTGGCGCATGCCTGTAATCCCAGCTACTTGGGGGGCTGAGGCAGGAGAATCGTTTGAACCCAGGAGGCAGAAGTTGTGGTGAGCCGAGATCTCCCCATTGCACTCCAGCCTGGGTGACAGAGCAAGACTGAGTCGGAAAAGAAAAATTCCGGAGATGGATGGTGGTGGCAGTTGCACGCAGTGAAACACTGTGAAAGTACTTAATGCCACTGAACTATGTACTCAAAAGTGGTTAAGACGGTAAATTTTGTGTTATGTGTATTTTACCGCAAAATTGAAAAAAAAAAAAAAAAAAAGAACAAAGAAAACTCTACCAGTGAGGGCAACATAGTGAGATCCTGTTTTACAAAAAAAAAAAAAAAATGAAACCCAGGTGTGGTGGCTCACGCTTGTAATCCCAGCACTAAGGGAGGCTGAGGTGAGTGGATCACTTGAGGTCAGGAGTTCAAGATCAGCCTGGCCAACATGGCCAAACTCTTTCTCTACTATAAATATAAAAATTAGCTGGGCGTGGTGGTGCACGCCTATAATTCCAGCTACTCGGGAGGCAAAGGCAGGAGAATTGCTTGAACTCGGGAGGTGAAGTTTACAGTGACCCAAGGTCATACCACTGCACTCCAGCCTGGGCAACAGAGCAAGACCGTCTCAAAAAATAAAATAAAATAAAATAAAATATGAAGCCAGACATGGTGGCTCACGCCTGTAATCCCAGCACTTTGGGAGGCCAAGGTGGCAGATCACCTGAGGTCAGGCGTTCAAGATCAGCCTGGCTAATATATGGTGAAACCCCATCTCTACTAAAAATACAAAAATCAGCCAGGTGTGGTGGCAAGTGTCTGTGATCCCAGCTATTAGGGAGCCTGAGGCAGGAAAATTGCTTGAACCCAGGAGGTGGAGGTTGCAGTGAGCCAAGATCGCACCTCTGCACTCCAGCCTGGGTGACAGAACAAGACTCCATCTCAAAAAAAATAAAATGAGCTGAGCATGCCTATAGTCCCAGTCACTCTAGAGGCTGAGGTGGGAGGATCACTTGAGCCTAGGAGCCTGAGGCTGCAGTGACCTATGATTGCACCACTGCCCTCCAGCTTGGGTGACAAAGCAAGACCTTGTCTCAAACAAACAACCCTATAGTCTTCCTATTGTCCAACTTGAGGATACTTTTGGGCACAGTCCTAAGAAATTTTTCCACAGCTGGAATATTTATGATGAAACAAAGATCAAGATTATGAGACAGGACAATTAAGCTTTTAATAAAATGTTGGATATTTGTGGAATTATTCTAAGTTTTAAAAATTACTTTAATTTGACATTTATTGTTTACTAATATTCTTTTCTTTTAATGTTTTTTATTATCAAATGTCTACATCAGATGGAGATTTTTTATGTTATTAAAATATGTAATTCTGGCTGGGCGCAGTGGCTCATGCCTGTAATCCCAGCCCTTTGGGGGGCCAAGGCAGGCAGATCTCTTGAGGCCAGGAGTTGAAGACCAGCCTGGCCAACATAGTGAAACCCTGACTTTACTAAAAATACAAAAATTAGCTGGCAGTGGTGGTGCACGACTGTAGTCCCAGCTACTCCAGAGGCTGAGGCAGGAGAATCACCTGCACTCAGGAGGCGGAGGTTGCAGTGAGCCAAGATGGTGCCACTACATTCCAGCCTGGAGACTCTGTCTCAAAAAAAAAAAAAAAAAGCAATATTGTCAAAATATATTGGTTTATAATTAGAAACCATGCACTTCAGATTTTTTTAAATTTTTTTACAGAAAACCTCTGAAACTGCTTATTATGGTCACCCATTATTTACAAGCAAGTAAACACAACGTTTTTAATAAATACAAAATAACTTACGGTTTGGGGAATTCTGATATCTCATACCCATGTCTTTTTTTTTTTCTTTCCAAATCTGCAACATATTTATTTTTTAAATAAATGGATTCTGAGACAAAACAACATGGGGCAGAAGTATGGAATCGAAAATTGGGCCAGGCGTGGTTGCTCAAGCCTGTAATCCCAGCACTTTGGGAGGCCGAGGCAGGTGGATCACCTGAGGTCAGGAGTTTGAGACCAGCCTGCCCAACATGGTGAAACCCCATCTCTACCAAAAATACAAAAATTAGCCAGGTGCGGTGGCTCATGCCTGTAATCCCACCACTTTGGGAGCCCGAGGCGGGTGGATCACCTGAGGTGAGGAGTTTGAGACCAGCTTGGCCAACAAGGTGAAACCTGTCTCTACTAAAAATACAAAAATTACCCAGGCGTGGTGGCACGTGCCTGTAATCCCAGCTACTTGGGAGTCTGAGGCAGGAGAATCGCTTGAACCCAGGAGGCAGAGGTTGCAGTGAGTCGAGATCACGCCATTGCACTCCAGCCTGGGTGACAGAATGAGACTTCATCTCAAAAATAAATAAATAAATAAATAAAATAAATATGAATGTAAGCTATTTCGCTAATTGTTTTGTTGTTGTTATTGCTATTGTTGTTTGAGACAGAGTCTCACTCTGTCACCCAGGCTGGAGTGCAGTGGCACGATCTCAACTTACTGCAGCCTTGACCTCCTGGACTCAAGGGATCCTCCCGCCTCAACCTCTCCAGTAACAAGGACTCACAGCATGTGCCACTGGGCTGGGCTTTTAATTTTTTATAGAGATGGGGTCTCCCTATGTTGCCCAGGCTGGTTTTGAACTCCTGGGCTCAAGGGATCTTCCTACCTTGGCCTCCCTAAGTGCTGGGATTATAGGCGTGAGCCACACCACATCTGGCCAGTGACACTTCTTAAAATTACTTTTTTTTTTTTTTTTTAAATATAGAGGATGTGACAACTGTTAGATGTTGTCATTGTATTCTTTTCATTCATTCATCCCACAGGCATTCTGTTCTGGAGCCACTTTATGCCAGGCACCGGGCCAGGCGCTGAGAGTACGTCAATAAATCAAGACATCAGAACGCATCGTCTCGGCGGCTAAACAGATGAAGCAGCAAAAAATGTGTATCTGGTTTGAAACGTGGTGTGTGCTGCCGGTAGTGACAGCTCTTTAAAGGGGTGCATGTTAATCGGATCTGCTCAATGGAGGCACAGAGTTGAGCTTGCCCTGCGGCTGTGAGCTCCGCTCAGTCTCCCTAAGAAGGGAGGGCCCTCCAGCTCCTCCCATCACATGGGAAACGCAATGAGCTGCTCCCAAAAGAAGCCAGCGAGGCAGACAAACTCACAGGGGACTAACTACAGATGGGGTGGCTTCAACAGACAATTATCCTCACACATTCTGGAGGCTGAAGTCCGAGACCATGGCATGAAAAGGTTGGTGTCTCTCTCCCTGGTTGGCGGACTTTTCCCTGTGTCCTCACATGATTGTCCCCCTGTGCATGTCTGTGTTCTAATCTCTTCTGATAAGGACACCAGTCATATGGGATATGGGACTAGGACCCACCCTAACAGCCTCATTTGAATTTAATCACCTCTCTAAAGATCCCATTTCTAAATACAGTCGATTTCTCGAGTACTGGGGGTTAGAGTGTCAACATCGGAATCGGAGAAAGTGGGGGCACAGTTCAGGCCGTAACAGCCCGCCTCGATGGCATCCTAGGCCATCTCTGGTGAGACACATGGGACTCCTCCCCCATCTTCAGCATCAGCGCCTGGATACCACATTTCCATTTTCCAGGCGAGACAGCTGACAAGGCTAAGCCATAACTGCCAGGGACGAGACTCAAAGATCCCAGAACACACTTTACCCTATCGAGAGCCTCATTTTAAAAATGAAACTGAGGCCGGGTGCGGTGGCTCACGCCTATAATCCCAGCACTTTGGGAGGCAGAGACGGGCAGATCACGAGATCAGGAGATCAAGACCATCCTGGCTAACATGGTGAAACCCTGTTGCTACTAAAAATACAAAAAATTAGCCAGGCGTGGTGGTGGGCACCTGTAGTTCCAGCTACTCGGGAGGCTGAGACAGAATGGCATGAACCCAGGAGGCAGAGCTTGCAGTGAGCCGAGATCGCGCCACTGCACTCCAGCCTGGGCAACGAGCAAGACTCCATCTCAAAAGAAAAAAAAAAAAAAGAAAGAAAGAAACTGAGGAGACCAGGTACAGTGGCTCACGCCTGTAATCCCAGCTCTTCTGGAGGCTGAGGTGGGTGGATCACCTGAGGTCAGGAGTTCAAGACCAGCCTGGCCAACATGGTGAAACCCCATCTCTACTAAATACACAAAATTAACCAGGCATGGTAGCACGCGCCTGTAGTCCCGGTTACTTGGGAGACTGAGGCACGAGAATTGCTGGAACCTGGGAGGCAGAGGTTGCAGTGAGCCGAGATCACACTACCGCACTTGTGCCTGGGTGGCAGAGCATGATTCTATCTCAAAAAATAATGATAATAAAAATGAACCGAGAATAACACCCCAGTTGGGAGTAGATTCTTGGGCTAAATGATCCCCCCACACACACTTTTTCAGTTTGAGAGCAGTCACTGTTTATTAACTGACCAGGTTACAAAAATAATCATGGCAAACCTGTCTCTACTAAAAATACAAAAGTTAGCCGGGTGTGGTGGCAGACACCTATAATCCCAACTACTTGGGAGGGTGAGGCAGGAGAATGGCTTGAACCCGGAGGCAGAGGTTGCAGTGAACTGAGATTGCACCATCGCACTCCAGCCTGGGGGACAAGAGCGAGACTGTGTCTCAAAAATAATAATAATAATAATCATGGCAGAGGATAATCTGAAGGGCCATGATTGGAGGTTACTTGCTCCTTTTTGTTTTTTTTGAGATGAACCTCACTTTGTTACCCAGGCTGGAGTGCAGTGGCACAGTCTCGGCTCACTGAAACCTCCGCCTCCTGGGTTCAAGCGATTCTCCTGCCTCAGCCTCTTGAGTAGCCGGGATTACAGGCACCCACCACCACGCCTGGCTAATTTTTGTCTTTTTAGTAGAGACAGGGTATCACCATGTCAGCCAGGCTGTTCTCAACACTTGACCTCAGATGATCCACCCACCTCAGTCTCCCACAGTGCTGGGATTACAGGCGTGAGCCACTGCACCCGGTCTTTACTTGCTTCCTTGAAGCGTTTCCCGATGATATAGATCTCATGAATCAGATTCTTCGCAGATGATGCCATATTTCCAAGAGACCGAGCAATTACAGTGTTATCTGTCAGGGTAAATCCCTATTTTCACATGACGTTTTTCACTGTCATGCCTTAAATAATACTGGAGAGTCATTCCCTTACACCACGTGTGTCATTTTTGTTGTTGTTTTGAGACAGAGTCTTGCTCTGTCACCCTGGCTGGTGTGCAGTGGCACAATGATGGCTCACTGCAGCCTTGACTTCCTGGGCTCAAGCAATCCTCCCATCTCAGCCTCCCAAGTAGCTGGGACCAGAGGCACATGCCACCGCACCCAGCTAAATTTTGTATTTTTAGTGGAGACGGGGTTTCGTCCTGTTGCCCAGGCTGGTCTCAAAGTCCTAGGCTCAAGCGATGTACCCGTCTCAGCTTCCCAAAGCGCCGGGGTTCCAGGCGTGAGCCACCGTGCCCGGCTGGAGCTGTAGGGTATTAGCCAGTTTGCTTTCACATGCAGCAGGTATCAGGTTCTTGATCCTGACTGTTGTCCTTCCGTGGCCTTGTGTTCACACTGTGTTTGGGAAGGAAGCTGTGGTCTTACAGATCTTCACACATCAGTGCTTTCTGTATGACTTACAGATCTTCACAGATCTGTGCTTTATGTTGCAGTAGGTTTAGGTTGGTCAGGTCTCTTCAAACGTGAAAAGTCCCCACATATATCGGCCAGGTGCGGTGGCTCACACCTGTAATCCCAGCATTTTGGGAGGCTGAGGCGGGCGGATCACCTGAGGTCAGGAGTTTGAGACCAGCCTGGCTAATATGGTGAAACCCCATCTCTACTAAAAACACAAAAATCAGCCGGGTGTACTGGCAGGCACCTGTAATCCCAGCTACTCCGGAGGCTGAGGTTGGAGAGTCGCTTGAATGCAGGAGGCAGAGATTGCAGTGAGCGGAGATTGTGCCATTGTATTCCAGCCTAGGTGACAGAGTAAAACTATTTCTCAAAAAAAAAAAAAAAAGAAAGAAAGAAAAAGAAAAAAGTCGCCACATATCAAGGAAACATGTCCCATGAATGGAGCCTTAAGAGCCTGCCCTCGCATGCGGCACGAGGCCCGGGCCCCCAGTCCACCCTCCTCATCTCCCCTCAACCCAACGGCCTACGACCCCACTGATTCCTCAGGCCCCGGAAGCCCCTCCCACCACACCTTCTTCTGGCCCTGGGATGGCGAAATGACTGCTCACAACGTGGCCAGGATGGATGGAGGACATCATATTGTTCCGGTATCCCAGCATTCTGAGAACCGGCTGGCTGTGATTCAGAACAAAGGAGAAATGAGGCCTGTTTCTTGGGCAGTGGAGGTGGGGATTTTTTTTTGTTTCTTTTTAAATTGGATTGAAATTTTCAGCTCTGAGTAATGGTCGGCTTGTGCCAGAGAAGGCGGCACCTGTGGACACGGATGGAGCCGAGAAGGCCTGAGCCTGGGGTTTAGGAGCTGCTTTGAGAGGCAGAGCTGCAGAAGGGAGCCGCGAAGCTCCTGGGAGAGTGGGGCCTGCGTCGCCAGCCAGCAGCCACCACCACCCCCGGATGGCTCCAGCCGGGACACAAAAGGAACCCATGGTTGTGCCGGGAAGTGTTGCCACAGCCGATTTCCAAGAACTAATTATCAAAGAGAAGCCAGGCAGGGCTCCCAGCCCTAGCTCTGGGAACACACAGACTGGGGGCTCCGAAACCCCTGAGCGCCGCCGCCTCCAGGGGGAGCCGGACCCTGTTAGCTCGTTGCACTCAATGGTTCCAGGCTTTTCACATGGGCGGAATGGAATGAACACGTGTGGGAATCATGATGAAGATTCCCAAGCCGCTTCCCAACACGGTAAAGTTGTAGGGTAGAACCTTCCCACTGCAGACAAAGGCGGCCCTCGCCCAAGCCTGAGCACCCAGATGGTTGGAAATAGCCCAGGGCCATGTGGTGGTGCCTGCCTGTAGTTCCAGGTACTCGGGAGACCGAGGCAGGAGAATTGCTTGAACCCAGGAGGCGGAGGTTGCAGTGAGCCGAGATTGCGCCACTGCCTCCAGCCTGGGTGACAGAGCGAGACTCCATCTCAAAAATAAAAAAAGAAAAAGAAAGAAAAGGAAAGAAGGAAGGAAGGAAGGAAAGGCAGGGAAGGCAGGGAAGGCAGGAAGGCGAGCCCAGGGCCAAAGTAGAGTGGGAGGGGGCCCGAGGGCGGGGGTGGCCTTGGGGTCAGGAGGCAAGACTTTTATCCTACTGCGGGTGGGGCTGGAGACGCGGTCTGTCCACGTGCCTCCATCTGTGTGTTCACCTGTCTCGGTCTCCAGCACAAAGCAGGCGTTTGGCCATCATTTTGGGGAAATTGCTGCCCACGGGGGCTTCCTAGGTGCCCAGCCATGGTGTCCGAGCAGCCATTTGCTTTGTGCTCTCAGCTCCATAGGCCAAGCAGGCTAAATCCACTTACTTGACTTATGGTAATTCCTTCCTCCTGTGCTAGCTGAATGCCTCACTGTGACACAGCCCACCCTGCAGTCTCCTTTGGATCAGGCCAAGAAGGGTCCAGATCACCCCACAGGACCTCGTTCATGTAGGTGGCAATGATCTCTTGAGGGTCTACAAAGGAAGAACTGGGAAGGCAGGATCTGGGGAGAAGGTGAGCCTTAAACACAAATGACACCCATGATTTCCTTCATTACGAGGTGAGATGTGCCCCACAGGACAAGGACAGGGTGCAAGGAGAGCTGACAACTGGGGTGAACCACACTGCAAGCTCTGAGTTAGTCTGATGGGGGAGGGCGGTGGGCAAGTGGGCTCTGCGATAGCAACGCAGGAGGAAAGACCCAGCCCCCACTCTCATTCTCAGTTGCATCCTGGCAAACTCAGGCCACAGTCCAGAGGCCCCTTCCCTCCATCCTACTGAGCAGCCGGGGGGGTTGGAGGGGTCATGAGATGTGGCCCCTGTCCCGAGACAGAGACAATACCACAGACATCTGCACACCATAGGGCGCCCTAAATTTTTGATCAAGCACTTTGACCACTAAGTAAATTTTGAGTGCCTTCCCATAAGTAGTAGGTGAATAGTGGCCCCCAAAAAGATATGTTCATGTCCCAACCTTTGGTACCTGTGAATACGACCTTGTGTATAATAAGGGTCTTTGGCCAAGCATGATGGCTCATGCCTGTAATCCCAGCACTTTGGGAGGCCGAGGTAAATGGATCACCTGAGGCCAGGAGTTAGAGACTACCCTAAACAATATGGTGAAACCCTGTCTCTACTAAAAATACAAAAAAATTAGCTGGGCATGGTGGCATGCACCTGTAGTCCCAGCTACTAGAGAGGCTCAGACAGGAGAATTGCTTGAACCCAAGAGATGGAGGTTGCAGTGAGCCAAGATTGCGCCACTACACTCCAGCTTGGGTGACAGAGCGAGACTCTTCTCAAAAACAAACAAACAAAAAAATTAAGGGTCTTTGCAAATGTAATTGACTTAGGGATCTCACGATGAAAGTATCCTGGATTTAGACTGGCCCTAAATACAATGACTGTGTCCTTATCAGAAGAAGAAAGGATGCAGAGGCCAGGCACGGTGGCTCACACCTGTAATCCCAGCACCTTGGGAGGCTGAGGCGGGTGGATCACCTGAGGCGAGGAGTTCGAGAACAGCCTGACCAATACGGTGTAACCCTATCTCTACTAAAAGTACAAAAATTAGCCGGGCATAATGGCATGTGCCTGTAATCCCAGCTGCTCAGGAGGCTGAGACTGGAGAATTGGTTGAATCCAGGAGGTGGAGGCTGCAGTGAGCTGAGATGATGACACTACACTCCAGCCTGGGTGACAGAGCAAGACTCTATCTCAAAAAAAAAAAAAAAAGAAGAAGGAGAAGGAGAAGAGACACAGAGACACACAGGGATGAGGCCATGAGAGACAGAAGCAGAGACAGGAGGGGTGCGGCCGTGAGCTGGGGCACACTGAGGGGTGCCAGCAGCCCCCAGAAGCTGGGAGAAGCCTGGAACAGATACGCCCTCAGAGCCTCTAGAAGGAACCCACCCTGTGTGCAGACGCCTTGACTTCAGACTTCCAGCCTCCAGAACTGTGAGAGAATAAATTTCTGCTGTTAAAGCTACTCAGTCTGTGGTCATTGATTACAGCAGCCTCAGGGAATGAACACACAGTTTGTTTATTTGTTTTGTTTGTTTGTTTGTTTTTTAGACAATGTCTTGCTCTGTTGCCCAGGTTGGGTGCAGTGGCACAATCATGGCTCACTGTAGCCTTGACTTTCCAGGCTCCAGCGATCCTCCCACCTCAGCCTTCCTGGTAGCTGAGAGTACAGGCGTGCGCCACCATGCCCGGCTTGTTTTTGTATTTTTTTGTAGAGATGATGTCTCACCGTGTTGCCCAGGCTGGTATTGAACTCCTGAGCTCAAGCAATCCTCCCACCTTAGCCTCCAAAAGTGCCGGGATTATGGGCGTGAACCACCGCGCCTGGCCAAGAAATGAACACACACTCATAAAAATTTATGCATTTCTGCATTGAGTAGTCCATAGTAATATCCTAGGTACACTATGAAACCACAAAGCAGTTGGCAGAAAGCAAGAGGTGCATGGGGCAAGGGAAAGATACAAGTAAAATCCAGAGTTGTCCTGGGTACCTGGGGGCTGAGTGGTGGTGATTCAACCACCAGGAGCAAAGGAGGGGTGGTTGGTCCTGGCACGTTTTATTTCTTAAGTGGACAGTGGTGCGTGGGTGTCCACATTATGTGATCATTATTTTCATCTTGCAAAACACCACCGCCGTTGTTGGCGAATGAATGAAATAGTTCATAATAAAAGGTTTTTAAAAAGGGCACAAGATTTGAGGAGTCCAGGCATTGAGCTCACTGTCTGCCTGTGCTGGCCTGTGGCTGAGGCAGGTCTCCAAAGTTCTCCGAGCCTCAGTTTCCTCAGTGAGCAAGCAGGGGCCGTGATGGTGCCTCCTTTCAGCACTGCTGGCCAGGTGGGCACACGTGATCAGTCCCTGAGCATCCAAACACATAGCTGGTCTCCACAGCAGCCCAGCTCCTTTCCAGTAAGACAGAAGAATGGCTCTTGTGGCCATATAACCCAATACCTTCTTATGACATGCCTTACACCTTTGTGTAAATAACTTAAACCCAGAAGGGGCTGGAATCCTCATAATGCTACTGTCTCCATCCCTGTGGGTGGCTGAAAGACAGGTTCTCTTTGCCCCTGGTCTATTTCTCACCGTCTAATATGAACTGACAGGTGAGAAGTGCTCTCACTGCCCCCACACTCTGGAGGCTTTTCTTGCTGTGTTTTCTGTGAATATTTCCAAATAATTGGACAGCGTCTGCAGGATGGCAGAGGCGGCTGTGAGGAGGCCCTCAACCTTAGTTCATCCAGCCACCCTGGCATGAAGAGCACCTCCCCCCGGCACTGCTCCCCAACTTCCAACACACCTGGGGTAAAGTCTACAGTTCGCTCTGCTCTTACTGGCCTTCTCTGTGGCCCTCAGATCTGCCACGCTGGTTCCTGCCCCAGGGTCCTTGCACTCATTGTTCTCCGTGCCCAGGATACTCCGAGCCAGCCCTTTGCGAGACTGACATCTTGCAGCCACTGAGCTCTTGGGCTATGAAGTCACCTCTTTCAGGAGGTCATCCTGCCAAGGAGTCTTGTCCTCTGGCTTGGCACTTTTTCAGCTCCCTGCACTCTTTGCTTGCTGCTTGCCTCGGTCCCACTTGGGGAGGGAAGCCAGGAGCCTCAGGCATGAGGAGATGAGCCTGGCTCTGGGAGGGAAAGGAGAGGAAAATGACCAGGCGACCTGCCGATTCAACTGTGGCAAACCTGTGCTGTTTTGTAAGACCAGGTGCTGAGGATACAGGGTGGGAAACAAGACACAGGTTGTGCCCGGCAGGAGGCTAAATTCCACGGTGAAAAAGACAAAAGGGAGCGGGCAGGGTGTTCTGGCAGCATGGGGGAAGCAGGGAGGTTTTCTTGGAAGCAAAAACTTTGAAGGTGAAACAGCAAAGATGAGTAAGAGCCTGTCATGTGAGCAGAGTGGGGAGAGGGCCCCTGGCAGAGGACAAGCTAGCATGAAAGCTAGCTGGCAGGCACACCGTGTCCACTGAGGCTGGGGTCTCATACAGTTTGGCTCTGGGTCCCTACCGAAATCTCATGTCAAATTGTAATCCCCATGGGTCAAGGGAGGGACCTGGTGGGAAGTGATTGGATCAGGGGTGAATTTCCCCTTGCTGTTCTCATGATAGTGCATGAGTTCTCAGTAGATCTGATGGTTTGAAAGTGTGTGGCACTTCCCCCTTTGCTCTCTCTCTCTCCTGCCACCTTGTGAAGATGTGCCTGCTTCCCCTTCACCTTCTGCCATGACTGTAAGTTTCCTGAGGCCTCCCAGTCATGCTTTCTGTTAGCCTGTGGAACTGTGAGTCATTTAAAACCTCTTTTCTTCATAAATTACCCAGTCTCAGGTAGTTCTTCAGAGCAGTGTGAGATTGGCCTAATACAGGGTCCCTTCCCTTCTTTCTTTTTTTTTTTTTTTTTTTTTTTAAGATGGAGTCTTGCTCTATCACCAGGCTGGAGTGCCATGGCTCAATCTCAGCTCACTGCAACCTCCACCTCCTGGTTCGAGCAATTCTCCTGCCTCAGCCTCCCTAGTAACTGGGATTACAGACGTGTCCCACCATACCCGGCTAATTTTTGTATTTTTAGTAGAGTCGAGGTTTCACCATTTTGGCCAGGCTGGTCTTGAACTCCTGACCTCAAGTGATCTGCCACCCTCAGCCTCCCAAAGTGCCGGGATTACAGGTGTGAGACACTGCACCTGGCATGGGTCCCTTACCTTCTTCCCAAAGATCTGGGGTGGGGGGAACTCAGATTTACTCTACCTCAGGTGCAAGAAGTTTTGCAAGAGGGAAGAAGGACATCCCTTTGTCCCATCCCTTTCTCTTTGGGAGCAGCCTGTGGTCTCCAGGACACCTAGAGAACAGCAGAGAAGAGCCCCCTGGCCAGGCTGGCATGGCAGCTACTCCCTCAGCAAGGACAGAAGCCTCCCCTCCTTCCCCAGCTTTCCCACGGGCCGCAGGCAGGTTCTTCCCCACCCCAGCTGTGTGAGCTCAGGCTCCGGGGGTGGTGTGGGAGAAGATGCAGACACTGGAGGCTCCCACCCACCCGCCAGGCAGGAACTTGCCTAGGGATAATAGGCTTTAGTCACTCACGAGGAAGATAACGAAGACCTCTAATAACAACTGAAAAAATAAACCAGAAAACCTCACCACTATGGGGCAGCTAAGCCAGGAAGGGCTAGGCGTGGTCCCTCTGGGGCTTTCAGCTGAAAGAAGCACACCTGAGACATGAAAGGTGCGGTGAGAAAGTGGTGGGCAGACTGCGAGTGACCTGTGGGGTCAAAGTCTCCAGTCTGCAGGGGCTCTGTGGGGAGCATGATCATGCTTCGGTTGGAAACCCCCTGCTCTGGGCCTGCACCTGCCCTTCTGATGATGCACAGTGCTCAGGGTCAGTGTTTGCTCTTTATCCCAGGAAGTAAAGAACAGCGTGTAGCCAGGCCCCAGCTGAGGTCAGACCCAGAAGAACTCCAGGGAGCTCGAGGAGCACATCTACAAGTCCGCCTGAGATCTGCTGATGACCTTGGAACCCATTCAATGGTCAACGTGAAGCCACGTGCTCTGCAAGGCACTGTGCTCTCTGGAGTCATATCACTGAGTCTGGATCCTGGCTCCCTCACTTCCTGCGCGACTTGACCTCTCTATGCCTTGGTTACCTCACCTGCTATGTTGGAGTAACAATAGTACTCCTGTGGTATTTTAGTACTATAGTACTCTCCTACTACTAGAGGTTAGGGTTAGGGTTCAATGAGCAAATCCACGCATGTGAAGTCACACAAAAAAGGTCAATAGTTGCAGCTGGAATTGGTATCTTCCTATCCTATAAGGAACCCTCTCTCAGCACAGTCCAGGCCAGACCTGCTGGGGCGGTGAGTGCTGATGCTCACAGGAGGCCACGGGTCCTACAGGGATCTGGGAGAGTTACAGGGATCAAAATCTAATCTAGCGCCTAATCTGGAGGGGCTTACAGCCCGAGGGAAGGACTGACAACAGCAAGATAAATACGTAAGAAGAGCCACTTATTCCACTTACCTTCGAGAGGCCTGCGAGGGCGGGGCCCCGTGGCCCACATCTGTAATCCCAACACTTTGGGAGGCCGAGGCGGGCAAATCGCTTGAGGCCGGGAGTTTGAGACCAGCCTGGCCAACATAATGAAACCCTGTCTCTACTAAAAATACAAAAATTAGCCAGGTGTGGTGGTGCACCCCTGTAGTCCCAGCTACCCAGGAGGCTGGGGCATAAGAATTGCTTGAACCCAAAAGGCAGAGGTTGCCGTGAGCCAAGATGGTACCACTGCACTCCAGCCTGGGTGTCAGAGCGAGATTCTGTCTCAAAAAACAAACAAATAAAAAAGAGGTCTAGGAGGCCAGGGTCTGAAATGTAAAAACAAAATTCCATGCAGTCTGGGTTTTCCCCAAGCGGTCTCCTGACACTGCTCTTGCCAAAGTCTCCGGCCAGCTCATCGTGGAATCCAGAGGCTGCATGTGGCTCAGCCCTTCTCTACTTGACATCCCACAGCACTTGACCGTGTAGAGCCCATGCCCTCCTCCCTTCCAGACTGTGACTAAGCCCCCTGGTTCTTTCCTTTTTTTTTTTTTTTTTTTTTTCAGATGGAGTCTCACTCTTGTTACCCAGGCTGGAGTGCAATGGCGCGATCTCAGCTCCCTACCACCTCCGCCTCCTGGTTCAAGCGATTCTCCTGCCCCAGCCTCCTGAGTAGCTGGGATTACAGGTGCCTGCCACCACGCCTGGCTAATTTTTGTATTTTTAGTAGAGACAGGGTTTCACCATGTGGCCAGGCTTGTCTCGAACTTCTGACCTCAGGTGCTCCACCTGCCTTGGCCTCCCAAAGTGCTGGAATTACAGGCATGAGCCACTGTGCCCGGCCCCCCGGTTCTTTTCTGGGGCCCCTTCCCCTCCTTCCCTCTCCTCCCCCTCCATCTGCTCTCCCTGGCCAGTTACAGCCATTCCTGCTGTCTCAGTCACCATTTAGATGCTGCTGACCGTATACTGAGTTGGATAAGGTGCCACCCAAATTGGGTCTCCAGCAGGAACCTCAGGATGTGAGCTTATTTGGAAACAGGGTCTTTGCTGATGTAATTGGTTAAATTAAGATGAGGTCACCGTGCAGGAGGGTATGCCCTAAACCTAATGACTGGTGTCCTTATAAGAGGGCCATATGAACTATAAGAGGAAAGGTGACCATGTGCCGAAACAAAGGCAGAGATTGGAGGCGTCGCCAAGGATTGCTGAAAACCACCAGGAGCTGGAAGAGACAAGGAAGGATTCTTCCCTTGAGCCCTTGGGAAAAGCAGGACTCTGCTGACACATTGATTTTGGACTTCCAGCCTCCAGAGCTAAGAGAAAGCACATTTCTGTTGCTTTAAGCCCCCCCAACTCCGGTCATTCGTTTGGCAGCCCCAGGAAGCTAACGCAGGCCTCACTATATCTCGCCGCCATCTCCTGAGCTTCCCACCTGACAGCCAGACAATTCCTCACACTCGGCCCTTCCAAAACCCACTCTCACTGAGATCTGTTCCCTCTCCAGAATTCCTCATGCCAAGGATTGCACCACCGGCTGCCCAAACCAGAACCCGGTCATCGCCCGGATCCTCCCTGCCCTCCACCCCTGAAACCCAGTGACTGACTCATCAAGCCCTGCACATTCCACCTCCAGAGTCTTTCTTAGAGACTAAAGAGACAACCAAATGTGACCCTGGGATCTTGATGGGACCCCGGCTCTCAAAACAAAAACCCAACCATGAAAGGCCATCCTGGAACACTCGGGACAATCTGGACACAAACTGGGCAGCAGACGTCACTCCTCTTGGGTTTCCGTGGTGCGATACTGGTTCTGCGATCCAGGAGAAAAATGCCCTCATTCTCAGGCGATGCAGCTGAGGGTCTCAGGGTGAAGCTGATGTCCATGTCTGAAACTGACTTCAGAAAAAGAAAATCCACCCGCTTTGCTACGTCTTGAGAGAGCAAAGCTGGAGATATTAGATTGCTGACTCTAGGTAGAGACAGATGTGTTTGTGGTACTGGTCTTCCAACTTTTCAGGAAGGTAAGAATTTCTCTGGTAAAAAGTTGGGGGGAGGCCAGGCACAGTGGCTCACACCTGTAATCCCAGCACTTTGGGAGGCCGAGACGGGCAAATCACAAGGTCAGGAGTTCGAGACCAGCCTGGCCAACACAGTGAAACCCTGTCTCTACTAAAAATACAAAAATTAGCTGAGTGTGGTGGTGGCTGTAATCCCAGCTATTTGGGAGGCTGAGGCAGGAGACTTGCTTGAACCCAGGAGGTGGAGGTTGCAGTGAGCCATGATGGCACCACTGCACTCCAGCCTAGGTGATAGAGCTAGACGCCATCTCAAAAAAAAAAAAAAAAAAGCTCAGAGGAATCTTCTGACCTTCCTCATTCTCTGCTCCCACTTCCATGCTCTGCTGCAGACCCCCAGCACCCCTCCTGCCTGGGGAACCTCTGCTCCAGCTGTGCTGGATGGCTTCCACACACCGTCACCACCAAACCCAATCCTGTCCACGTCAACCTGGTGACCACAGTGCAGTCAGAGTTCCCTCTCCAACGCCAGAACTTTCTCATGTCCCTCCCTTGCTGGGAGCCCTCTGAAGCCTGCTCCTGGGACAAGGACCACATTCCTTACATAATCTATGAGGTCCTTGGTCACCTCTCCAGCCCCTCGCTGCTCTCAACATGAAACTCCGCATTCCGGCTGTTCTTATCTTCTCTACACACCTTCTTACCGCCCACCTTGCCCATGGAATGTCCAGTCCTCTGCCTTCATCTGCCGGGACCATCTTCAGGTCTCAACTTGATGTCCCTTCTCTGCAAGTCCTTTGCTCATGCCACCTGCTCTATGGAGCACATGTACTCTGCATATAATCTACAAAGCTCGTACATTGTGTAGCAAATACTTTCCCTTTCCACGTGGGGTCCTCTCTCCCTTACCCAGCAGAAACCTGTAAGAGGGGAAAGATTGGAACTGCTGTATCATTCTCTCCTACCCACCTGGCAGAAGAGCCGGCACATGGCAGGTGTGTGCCGTGGTTTCAATGTGTCCCCCAAAGTTCATGTGCTGGAAACTCCATCCCCAATGTGATAGTGTTGGGAGGTGGGCCTAACTGGGGGTAGTATTTGGGCCATGGGGGTACTGCCTTCCTGAATAAATTAATGCCATTATTGGGGAGTGGTTTCCTTATAAAAGGATCAGTTTGGCTCCCTCTTGCCCCACTCCCTACCCTCTTTCGGGCCTTCTACCATGGGATGATGCAGCAAGAAAGCCTTTGCCAGATGTGGTCCCTTGACTTCTCAGCCTCCAGAACTGTAAGCCAATAGATTTCAGTTCATTATAAATTACCTTGGCCCGGCACAGTGGCTCACATCTGTAATCCCAGCACTTTGGGAGGCTGAGGCGGGTGGATCACTTGAGGTCAGGAGTTCAAAACCACCCTGGCCGACGTGTCGAAACCCCGTCTGTACTAAAAATACAAAAATTAGCCAGTGTGGTGGTGAGCACTTGTAATCCAGCTACTCAGGAGGCTGAGGCATAAGAACCACTTGAACCCGGGAGATGGAGGCTGCAGTGATCCCAGCATGGCAACAGAATGAGACTCTGCCAAAAAAAAAAAAAAGAAGAAGAAGCTCAGAGAGATTCAGGAGGTTGCCTGATGCCTCACAGGTTGATAAGTTGGCGAAGTCAGGGATTGGTATCAGGTGCATTGGACTCAAACCTGCCCTGTCAGCCTAACAGGTGAAATGGGTGAGGAGGGCAGGCCTAGGGGGGCAGTGGAGGGGATCACAGGCAGAGGCTCAGAGGCAGGAAAGTCATGGCATGGGAGGAATTTGGCCAGAGTGGAGGGTTTGTGTCAGGAAATGGGGGTGAAGCTGAAGTTGGCATTGCAGCCTTGAATGCCAGGCTAAGGAGTGGGCGCCTAGCCGCTGTGAAAGGCAGGGCTGAAGGCTGCAGCAGGGCAAGAGCTCGGAAGGCAGGAGACCTAGGCAAGTCTCCAGGAAGCTGACACCCCAGAGTGGGACAGAGACCAGACATCACAGGGAAATGAGCCTGACACGATCTCGAAGGCTTAGTTGAGATTCTGACCTTGTTCTACCTGCTCGTCCTCACCCGGTGTTCGTTAGTCACCTCCCGCTTGGCCGGGCGTGGTGGCTCACGCCTGTAATCCCAGCACTTTGGGAGGCCAAGGCAGGTGGATCACGAGGTCAGGAAATCGAGACCATCCTGGCTAACACGGAGAAACCCCGTCTCTACTAAAAATACAAAAAAAAAAAATAGCTGGGCACGGTGGTAGGTGCCTGTAGTCCCAGCTACTCGGGGGGCTGAGGCAGAAGAATGGCATGAACCCGGGAGGCCAAGCTTGCAATGAGCCGGGATCGCACCACTGCACTCCAGCCTGGGCAACAGAGCGAGACTCCGTCTCAAAAAAAAAAAAAAAAATCACCTCCTGCTCATGGAAGGAACATGCCTTCCTGGCCACGAACTGAGCCAGGTGGGCTGTGGCAGTGCATGGCAGAGACCTGGCCGTGCCAGGACTGTGGTGACTGCCCTGTGCACGATGGTCTCCTCTTCCTCCTCTGAGCACTGACTCCCAGCATCCGGGTGCGCTTTCTGATTCGATCGCAGCTGCTGTGGGGAGAGTGGATCCCAGCCCCGCTATCCTTCGTCACAGAGGCAGTAGCGGGGAGTGGCTTAGAATTAGGTGTTCTACCTCCTGGTTCTCGTTTTGCCACCCAATAGCTTTGTGACCCAGAGAAAAGGTCCTTGGTGCCCTGCTACTCAATTTTTTTTTTTTTTTTTTTGAGACGAAGTCTCACTGTGTCATCCAGGCTGGAGTGCAGTGGTGCCGTGGTGTGGTTTCGGCTCACTGCAACCTCTGCCTCCCGGGCGGGTTCAAGCTCTTTTCCTGCCTCAGCCTCCCAGCCTCCCAAGATTACAGGTGTCAGTCGACACACCCGGCTAATTTTTGTAGTTTTACTAGAGACGGGGTTTCACCATGTTGACCAGGCTGGTCTCGAACTCCTGACCTCAGGTGATCTGCCTGCCTCAACCTCCCAAAGTGCTGGGACCACAGGTGTCAGCCACCATGCTCAGCCTCAATTTTTACCTCCGTAAAAATGGGATGATGTCTTCTCTACCCAGGATGCTGGGAGCAGTAAAGACACACTGTGTGCACATCTAGAAGGCATGTAGGACATGTCAGTCCCGACGTCTTCATGTGTTTCTGAACTTTACTTTCCATGTCTTTGCAATGAGAGTGGTCACTGATGATAGAGGGGAAATTGTGGGTGGGTTCTCAGTTGAGCCAAAGCCAAGGTTGGTTGTAGGGCTGGTGGGCCGCCCATGGAAGCCTTTTGCACATGCTATTTGCCGGCAAGGAAGACTCTTTACAGGGATGTCGGGGCCTAAGACTTGAGGAAGATAATGAGGAACAAAATCCTCTGGGCTCCTCAGGAAAAAACTTCATTTGGGAGAGTGGTTTTCAGGGTGGTCTGGGGGTCACACTGCATGACAGTTAGAGAACGTTCTGGAAATGCAGAATGGGGGCCTGCTTGTCATGGTGGGTTCTACTGGATGTCTACTGGCAGAGGGCAGAGCAGCGTTCTAGATCATTCTAGACATTTCATTTCAGGAGAGTGAAGAGAGGCCAGATGTGCTGGCTTACATCTGTAATCCCTAGCACTTTGGGAGGCTGAGGCAGGAGGATCACTTGACACTGGGAGTTTGAGACCTGCCTGGGCAACATATTGAGACCCCCATCTCTACAAAAAAATAAAAAAATTAGGTGGGTGTGGTGGCATATACCTGTAGTCCCAGCTACTCGGGAGGCTGAGGTGGGAGGATCGCCTGAGCCTGGGAGGTCAAGGCTGCAGTGAGCCAAGACTATGCCACTGAACACTTCCAACCTGAGAGACAGAGTAAGACCCTGTCTCCAAAAAAAAAAAAAAAAAAAAAAGAGAGAGAGTAAAGAGAACTGTACAAGATGTGTGTTATAAAAAGGGGCATCAGAATTCTGACCCATTCTACTCCATGGATAAACCTTGAGACTATTATGCTCAGTGAAATAAACTTGACACAAAGAGACAAATACAACTCCCTGTCCACAGATGGTTGATTCCAGGACGCCCTGTGAATACCAAAATTCTCAGATGCTCAAGTCACTTACATAAAATGGAGTAGTGTTTGCATATAACCTACACATGTCCCCCTGTAGACTCTAAATCATCTCCAGATGGCTCGTAACACCGAATAAAATGCCTACGCATTGCTTCATTTGCGTGGATTCAGTGCGATACTCAGCAAGCGGTAAATTCATGTTTTGCTTTTTTTCTGCATTTTTTTATCCTCCCTCCCTCCGTCCCTCCCTTCCTTCCTTCCCTTCCTTCCTTGGAACTTTGTAAAAAGTTTTTTCTGCATTTTTTTTCTCCTTCCTTCTTTCCTTCCTTCCTTCCTTCCTTCTTTCCTTCCTTTTCTCTCTCTCTCTCTCTCTCTCTCTCTCTTTCTTTCTTTCTTTTTTGAGATGGGGTTGTGCTCTGTCACCCAGGCTGGAGTGCAGTGGTATGATCATGGCTCACAGTCTTGATCTCTCAGGCTCAAGCAATCCTCCAACCTCAGCCTTCCAAGTCGCTGGGACTACAGATGCACCCGCCTGTAATCCCAGCACTTTGGGAGACTGAGGCAGGCAGATTACTTGAGGTCAGGAGTTCAAGACCAGCCTGGGCAACACGGTGAAGCCCCATCTCTACTAAAAATCAAAAATTAGTTGGGTGTGGTGGCCGGGTGCCTGTAATTCCAGATATTCAGGAGGCTGAGGCAAGGTAATTGCTTGAACCCAGAAGGCAGAGGTTGTAGTGAGCCAAGATTGCACCACTGCACTCCAGCCTGGGAGAAAGAGCAAGATTCCGTCTCAATAATAATAATAATAATAATAATAATAATAATAATAATAATAATGATTTTTTTTTTTTTGGTAGAGATGGGGTCTTGAGCTCCTGGGCTCAACTGACCCCCCCACCTCAGCCTCTGAAAGTGCTGGGATTACAGGCGTATACCACCGCGGCTGGCCTGAGAATATTTTTAATCTGTGGGTGCTTGAATCCATGGATTTGGGACACATAGTCATGGGGGTCTGACTGTACTGTAAGATTCAACCTACATGAGGTGTCTAGAGTAGTCAGATTCACAGAGACAGAAAGAAGCTGGTGGTTGTCACGTTTCAGGGACGGGGAAATGGGGAGTTAGTGTTTAATGGAGACAGAGTTTCCGTTTGGGAAGATGGAACAGAATTCTGGAGACGGATGGTGGTGATGGTACTGCCACATTGTGAATGTTCCTTTTTCTTTCTTTCTTTCTTTTTTTTTTTTTTGAGAGGGAGTCTCACTCTATCACCCAGGCTGGAGTGCAGTGGCACCATCTTGGCTCACTACATCCTCCACCCACCGGGTTCAAGTGATTATCCTGCCTCAGCCTCCTGAGTAGCTGGGATTACAGATGCACTCCACCATGCCTGGCTAATTTTTATATTTTCAGAAGAAACGGGGTTTCACCATGTTAGCCAGGATGGTCTTGAACTTCTGACCTCAGGTGATCTGCCCACTTCGGCCTCCCAAAGTGCTGGGATTACAGGCTTGAGCCACTGTGCCCGGCCGTGAATGTTTTTAAGGCCCCTGAACTATATACTTCAAAAGGTTAAGATGGTAATTTACATGTTACATGTGTTTACCACCGTTTTAAAGAAGGGGACCATCAGCTTCAGAACTGCTGATCCCGATCCACATGTCAGAGGCCACAAGAGACCACAGGACAAGTTTGCAACCCTGGGTGACAGGACTGTAGAGAAGCATCTGGTTAAATAAAGGCCCCTTCTGTCCAGATGGCTGAGACGGAGGGAGGAGACAGAGGCCCGGGGTCTGGCCAGCCTTCCCTTCTTCCCCCCACTCAAGGAAAGTGACTTTTTTATGATTCTTATTTCCTGAGACGTGAAAGTAAACCAGGGGCCCTGGGGTGCAGGAGAAAGATTTCTTAGTAAGTCTTTTCCCAAATTATTTATTATTCATTTATTATTTTATTTTATTTTATTTTTTAGAGACAGAGTAGTGCTCTGTCACCCAGGCTGGAGTGCAGTGGCACAATCATAGTTTACCACAGCCTCCAACTTCTGGGCTCAGGTGATCCTCTCGCCTCCGCCTCCGAGTAACTGGGACCACTGGTGCATGCCACCACGTTCTGCTCATGAAAATTTTTTTTTTTTTTTTTTTGGTAGAGACGGGGTAGGTCTTACTATGTTGCCCAGGCTGGTCTTGAACTTGTGCCCTCCAGTTTTTTCTTCTGTCTCAGCTTCCCAGAGCGCTGGGATGATGGATGTGAGCCACTGCGCCTGACCTAGAAATTCTTAATTAACTGCCACTACTTTGGAAGGGAGATGAAATCAAGTGATCAGGCTCTGGCAGGATATGGAATAGGCTGCTAGGGTTCCCAGGCTCCATGCTGATGATGTATCCCTCCTTCCCGGAGGAGGTGGGGGCGTGTGGCCCCACGGGCTCACTCGGCTTAATGGCAAGGCCCCTTCTGAATGCCCAGCTCCCATGTAACATCCTGTGCTGGTCCCAGGTGCCTCCACCCGCTCACCTGGCCTGGGCTCAGTGCTCCACTCACTGCTCTCCGCCTAATGGTTGGCCACCCCACGTGGACCAATGGATTCTTGGCTTGTCCAACTGTCTCCTGTGAGCTGATTCCTGTGGACCATAAATGGCGCGACTTGCACCGAGGTGGGATAGGAAGAGAAGGGACAGATGTGGTCAGCCAACCTGCAATGATGCAGCTGCGGTCACCACAGAGATCCCTTATGGGCAGGTAAGATATTCCAGGCACCAGATGTGGTGGCTCAAGCCTGTAGTCCCAGCTATCTGGGAGGCTGAGGAAGGAGGATTGCTTGACCCCAGGAGATCCGAGGCTGCAGTGAGCCATGATTGCACCACTGCACTCCAGGCTGGGTGACAGGGTAAGACCCCATCTCTTAAAAAAAAAAAAAAAAAAAAAAAGATATTCCAGTTGCTTCACACCCATAACCCTCCCAGTGGGCGTGAGAGCTATCATCTGTGGAGGACCGTATCTCCCAAAAGGTGGTTGCAGCAGTGACACCTGTCCCATATACTCTTCCACTTTCCACCTTTCCAATTTCCCACCTTTCCACTGCCCCATCAAAGTCTAGAGTTTACAGCCTGGACAATGCAGTGAAACCCTGTCTCTACCAAAAATACAAAAATTAGCCAGGTGTGAGGAGGCGGAGGTTGCAATGAGCTGAGATCGCAGCACTGCAGTCCAGCCTGGACGACAGAGCGAGACCCCGTCTCAAAAACAAAAACGAAAACAAAAACAGAAAGTCTGGAGTCTAATTCTCCTTTTGAACCTGGGTGAGTTTGTGACGCACAGGCCACCAAGTGGGCAATTTAGCTGCCCTCAGGCTGTCATGTTGGGAGGAAGCCAGTAAAAAAGTAAGTCGACCACCGTCCAACCCATACCCCCATGGGTCACGCTTAATACAGAGGCTGAAGCCCAAGCTCTATCTGCAGCAGGTTCTAGAAGGTCACTCCATCCCCCAGGAAAGCAGATCCCTTAGCCTCCTAGACTGACAGATAACAGCAGCAGCTGAGATGTCCCAGGGGGTTAATGAGTTCTAAGCACTTAGCCTATCAACTGGTCTAACCCTCACCAACACCCTTGAGGAAGGTGCCATTCCTATCTCCATTTTACGGATAAGAAGGACTGAGGCGGAGAAACTAAATAACTTGCCCAGATTGCCCAGTCAGCAGGAGGCAGGCTCCTGGCGGCTAACTCCATAGCCAACACTCACCCTCTAACAGGGAGTGCCTGGTAAATGTCTACTGAATGGTGATCCGCTGGGGCATCTGAACAGAGATTGGCAATGAGTAGAAGTGCGGCAGGAGAGAGAAGCAGGCATTGGAATTCCCGAGGGTGGGGAGCATTTCTGAAGGCACAGAGAGGCACTAAACATCTGGTTGACTCTAGCTGGGACACTCATGACAGCTGACTGTGCTGGGCCCTGGGGAGAGGGAGTGGGGAGGTGGCTCCAGACTGGACGTGGAGGCACCCCCTAGGCTGGAGCTCCGCAGGAGGACACTAACCTCCCTGGGATGCTGAGGACTCACACTTCATCCTGGGGAGGCGCGCTCAGCCTGCAGGTGTAACAGTCAATGACTCTAGTTAATGGTGAGGTGAGGAACTTGGCACTGAACAGTGTTGAGTCACGCGGTGAGATCGTCTTTCCCTTTCCAATGATCGGTCAGTCCCTCTGAACAAAGTGAGATTTCATCTCGGGCTAGTGATGACTAATGTCTTCTTAAACAAAGTGAGTAGCCCTCAGGTTCAGAGCCTGGAAGGCAGTGGAGTGTATGATGAGTTTCAGAATGTCACTTTTTTATTGCATTCCTTTTCATAGTCACCTCCTGATTATTCCAAGTGATACTGTGTTTCAGTAGCTTTGTGTAAGTGTTTGAAGTCTCCAAATCACAGTGGCTTCAATGAGAGAAGTTTATTTTTCTCATACAAAGGCAACCATGATGAAAGCTTTCCAGGGCTGGCAGGGAGGCTCTGTAATCATTAAGAACCCGGGATCCTCCTATCCTGCTGCATTGCTTCCTCATGACCCAACATAGCTGCCTGTGCTCCAGCTATCATGCTTGCATTCCAGGCAGAAGGAAGGAAGAACGGGATGCTGAAGGGCACAACCCTCTCCCTCCTTTAAGGCTGTTTTTTAGGAAGTTCCACACTCCATTTCTGCACACATGCAGAACTTTATCAAAGGGCCACATCTGGCTGCAGGGGAGGTTGGGAAATGCAGCCTTGACTGCTCAGCTAAAAATTGGGGATCTTGTGTAAAGTGAGAAGGGATGAAAAGATACTGGGTGACACCAGCAATCTTTGCCATAGACTGTTTTCTTTCTGTAACAGAGACACAAAAAATTTAAAATTTTTAAATTTTAAGTTTTTAGGAGAGTCGCTTTCAAGAAAAAGCTAAGTAGATAAAACAACAGGGAGAGGCCAGGCGTGGTGGCACACACCTGTCATCCCAGCACTTTGGGAGGCCAAGAAGCGGGGGGGGCGGATCACCTGAGGTCAGGGGTTCGAGACCAGCCTGACCAACATGGTGAAACCCCGTCTCTACTAAAAATACAAAAATTAGCTGGGTGTGGTGGTGGGTGCCTGTAATCCCGACTACTCGGGAGGCTGAGTCAGGAGAATCGCTTGAACCTGGGAGGCAGAGGTTGCAGTGAGCCATGGTCACGCCATTGCACTCCAGCCTGAGTGACAGAGTGAGACTCCGTCTCAAAACAAAAAACAAACAAATGACAGAGGGTACATGGCTATGGCAAAAATTACCAAGCTGACCCTGGAGTCACTGAGCTTTGGGAAAGGAGCTACGAACTACGAAAAAGGAAAAGAGGTGTCTCGCCCAAGGACCGGCGGGGGGGGGGTCAGGTTTTCTACTTAGAAGGAAATCTCTGACTGCAGTTAGAAAGGGATGTGGGTCGCCAGGCACTGCGGCTCACGTCTGTAATCCCAGCACTTCGGGAGGCCAAGGCAGGTGGAGCTCAAGTGTGAGCTCAGGAGTTGGAGACCAACCTTGGCAACATGGCGAAACCCCATCTCTACCAAAAATAGAAATATTAGTTGGGTCTGTCGTCCCAGCTACTCAGGAGGCTGAGATGGGAGGATGACTGGAGCCTGCAAAGTCCAGGCTGCCGTGAGCTGTGATTGCACCGGTGTACTCCAGCCTGGGCAACAGAGTGAGCCCCTATCCCAAAAAAAAAAAAAGAGAGAGAGAGAGAGAGAAAGATCCAGATCAGGAAGAGACCAGAGATGGGAAGGCCGGGAGGAAGCAGGAGCTTGTTCCAGAAGTGAGCCGGCCAGAGCCAGGGCAGGGGAGCAGGAGGCTGAGTGAGGTCAGAAAGGGCCATTTCCTCCAAGAAGAAAGCAGCGACTGGGCCCTCCCAGCAAAGCTCATCAGGGTCTTGGAAGTGGGAGCCACGGCCACAGGTAGGGGTTGCAGGTCTGCCCAGGGGTTAAGAAGCGTGCGGAAGCTTTGAAGCAGGTGGAGCTGTGAGACGGCAGGAATGTTAAAGGCCAGGGCCTCCTGCCATGCACACAGGTGAGGCTGCATGAGCGAGTGCAGATAACGTGCTAATGAGACTGGTCATCTGTGTGGGACCCAGGATGTGCCTGGCACAGACAAGATCTCCCCTGCCTTTTTATCCCCTCACAGCACAATAAGCCCACTCCCATCTCCTAGAGGGAAAGTGTTCCCCGAGCTCTCCAGGCCTGTCCACAGCACAGCAGATTCAAGCCGAGTCCAGCGGTCCCTGCTCCATCTGCCCTGATGCCACAGACAGCGCTTGGCGCACAGAGGGAGGCGCACGTGCCTGCGGGTGGACCAAGGAATGAATGGAAGGGTCGGCTCCCGCTTCTGCACCTGAGCATCGTCCAGTGAAATCTCACAGGACGATGGCAGCCTCAGCTTCCCTCCCACACGCAAGCTCGTGGTGGGAAGAGTTTGATTTTCCCAAAATAAAAGGGTGTGGGGCCGGAAGTGTGGCTCAGTGGCCCCTCCCTGGCTCCTCTGGGCGGGCAGCCAGCAGACAGGTTTATTTTCGATGCTGGCCAGCGCTTTCAGTGGAGTATTTTTGGAGTGTCCATAAGCCTTGTTTTAGTTTCCGCGGCTGTTCCCGTGCTGCTGTGAAATCACCTGGTCCTTCATGCTCCTGGTGACCGCCTGCTGTAAGATGGGGACAGTGGCTGATCAGTCTTCCCCGGGAGTCCCCAGAAAGGGACGGAAAACCGCCAAGGACTGTGGGCTGCGATGGGCTTCGCCCCTGCCCCAGGCTGGGCCCCTTTCTGGGCCTGCCGTGCCTGTCTGGGAGCTAGAAGCTTGTGCAGGGCAGCCTGCAGAACATCGGGTGATCTGGGTCGCAACCCTCACTCCTCCACTTCTTAGGGGGCAACCCCCACCCTAATCACCAAACCTATCAAATGGGACAAGCAGAACCTGCCTTAACAACAGCTCAAGGTTCCCCTGAGACCAAAATGAGTTGCTAGCCCTCAAAGAATTTGGGGAAAAAACAAAGCTACTAAGCAGCTTTAATTAACACTCGCCGTTCTTCCTAAGTGATAATATATGATTACACGCTCCCCATAACAGCCAGAAAGTTGACGACAACCTTCAGGAATCTAGTTGTTTTCTTTTCTAATTTTCCAGTGAACAACCACGTGCTCTGGATCTCCAAAAAAGTGGGACACTATTTCATCATGTCGTTGTCCTGCGTAAAGGGTTTTGCTGGCTCCTTTATTTTTACTTTTTTAAGAAACTGGGTTTCTCATTCAGTTCCTGACTTTGTACCTTCAAGTTAGAGAGCGCTCAAAGCCTGGAACTCAGTATTGCCCAAACCTCCTTGGAGGATTTGTAAAAGGCAGAAATAGCACTCTATTAACTCTTTTTCCTATCAAAAGCAGCTCTGGATTGGATTTAGGACCTGTGTTGGCAGATTAAAGGAGAAAGCAAGGTCAAATTTGAGGTTCTCTGTGGCTTTGGTATACTGTAATGGAATAAATGTCCTGAAGAAGCGGAAAAAAAAAAAAAAAAAAAAAGAAACTGAGTTTCTGTCACCAGGCTGGAGTGCCGTGACACGATCATAGCTTGACCTCCTGGGTCAAGTGATCCTCCCGCCTCAGCCTCCTGAGTAGCTGCAACTACAGATGTGCACCACCACGCCAGCTAATTTTAAAATTTTTCGTAGAGACAGGGCGTCACCATGTTGCCCAGGCTGGTCTCAAATTCCTGGGATCCAGCAGTCCTCTCCTATCGGCCTCTCAAAGTGTTGGGATTACAGGCTTGAGCCACCACGCCCAGCCTGCCGGCTCCTTGGTGTTTAAAAGATAAAATCCCGGCCCTTCCTCTACCTCCAGGCTCTAAGCCCTCTCCTGAGTCTTCCTGGAACCGGCTTGCTAAGAGCTTGCTGCCTCTGGGAGGTGCCTCTGATTCCGTGACCCTGGCCTTAGCACTTGCTATTCCCTGTGTCTGAGCTGCTTGCTGCCTGATGAACTCCTCCTTGTCCTAGGAAACCAACTCAAAGGACCCCCTCTCTGGAAAGGCGGTTTGGTGTGCTGGAAACCCTATGGCCCTTGGAGTCAGGAGTCTTGGGTTGAAGTCCTAGCTGCGCCTTGTGACTTGATAAATCACTTCCGCTCTCAGGACTCAGTTTGTTTTCATGTGGAATTATTTCCCTGTTTGTCTCTCCCATTAGGAACTCCTTAAGGTCTGGAACTGCACTGTATTCATCCTTGGGTCCTCTCCTTCCTCCCAGTCCCTAAAAGCACGGGGATATTGCATTTATCTCAGGATAAGTAAAAACTCAAATCACCGAGTAGCACCTGTAAACCAAAAAGCATCTGGACAGGTCTCCATTGGTTTAGAAAGTTTATTTTGCCAAGGTTAAGGACGTGCCTGTGACAGCCTCAGGGGGTCCTGACAACATCGGCCCAAGGTGGTCAAGGTATAGTTTGCTTTTATACATTTTAGGGAGACAGAAGGCATGCTGGTTCCAGATCTGTGTTGCCGTTGACGCTAGAGAGGAGTCATGAGGCATGTCCTGCCCTTCCACCTTCTGCAGTCTCCAGTGTGCCTCTGTGTGTCCACCTGTACCCAATGCTTAACGCCTGCTTATAAGTAAGAATACGTGGCTTTGGCATGCCGGTTCTGGGTCATTTCACTTAGGGTAATGGCCTCCAGCTCCGTCCATGGTGCAGCAAAGGCAGGATTTCCTTCTTTTTATGGCTGGGTCATATTCCGTGGTGTACGGAGGGGCGGGGCAGGTTTTGTTTTATTTTTTGAGACAGAATCTCACTCTGTCGCCCAGGCTGGAGTTCATTGGCGCAATCTTGGTCATTCTTCTGCCTCAGCCTCCCGAGAGACTGGGACTACAGGTGCCCATCACCACATCTGGCTACTTTTTGTATTTTTAGTAGAGACGAGGTTTCGCCATGTTGGCCAGGCTGGTCTTGAACTCCTGACCTCAAGTGTTCCGCCTGCCTCCGCCTCTCAAAGTGCTCACATACTAGGCCTGAGTCACTGCGCCTGGCCACTAGGCAGGTTTTAAATCTGGGGCTCAGCTCTTCTGGGCATTCAGTTCACCAGCAGACCACCCACTTCCCCGGGGAAACACACGGTGTACCCTCAGGGGTCCAGGTTTGGGGGTTAAAGGGTGAGGATGGTCACTCGGAGCCTGGGCGCCACCTGGAGTCTCTGCAGGAGGCGCCCCCTGTGGCCCTGGTCTGTAAAACCTGCTTTTCACCAGCGGTCTGAGATCAAAGAGGAGTTACAATGTATGTCCTGAACAATTTGGGTGGGAAGATGAGACAGAGCAATTAGTAGCGCTTAACAGCTGAAGGCGAAATCGTCCTTTTGCTTGGAGCAGTGGTGGAGTCATTCCTGAGCTCCACCCGGGACTGAGTCGGACTCCCTGGTGGAGGGACTTGGGTGTCTGCAGTCTGGACGTGTTTCCAAAAGATCCTTCCACGCGTGTTTTGAAACTGAAGCTGCATGTGTGCATGGAGCGGGTGCAGGGCTTGATTCCTGAGCTGTCACTGCCCAGCCCTCAACACCTCATCCCCCTGTCCTTGCCCTGAAAGGCCCTCATGGGGTCTGCCCAGCTCTCCCTGGCCAGACATTCCCACACTCAGGGAATTCTCCTCCAGACCCCAGGACACACCTCCTTGCCCCCAGACACCTCCTGGGGAACCTCATATTCGGGGTTGATCAAAACCAGGCCATCGTCTTTGTGGTTCTGTCCTCACCCTGAACATGGTCTCTGCGTCCCCTCCTCTCAGCCTCCTTCATGCCAACCCCACCCTCTCATGCCCATACCCATGCCAAGCCCCCAACACCCCTCAAATGCATGCCCTCACTACAAACTGCCCCACGCGCCTCCTTCTGCCACCATCCCCCCACCCCTCGGCCATTCCAGAGGCCTCCTAACCTGGCTTCCCACATCCTCCCTTGCTCCCTGCAGCCTACCCCGTGGCTGAGGCTTGAAAAATGCAAATCTCACCTTCCTGCCTGGACTTCTTTAGGGCCCTGCCCTGGCCCCTGGGACAAAACCAAGCTCATGCAGGCTCTAGCTGCAAAACAGAACCAGAAGACAAAACAGAACAGGGCTGGAAGCTGTTTAAGCAGAAAAGCAAGTGGTCAAAGGACAGTAGGCAGCTGGCAGGCCTCAGAAGGACAAGTGAGCTGCCTCAGCCACGGGGGCCAGCCACCAAATGCAACACAGCACCTCTGCATGTTCAGAAACCTGACAGCTCTGCTGCCAGCCTGGGAAATGAGCTTGCTTGTGTCACCAACCCTGTCTGGGTCCTGGGGCCTCCGGCCAGCTCGAGCTGCAAAGGAGGCTGGCACACAAGGTTGGCCTGGAGCCTGGTGCATTTCTTAGACACGGGCAGGGCATCCCAACGGATGAGTAGGCCCCTCCTTCCTCGAATCTTAGAACGGCAGAGGGACCTTTGCCCTCCAACCTCCGCTGCTATGCCGCCCCACCCAAGCCTCGCCCCAGCCCTCGGCCACCTTGGCCCTTCAGTTCCTTCTAGGAGTCCTGTTCCCTCCTGGTTCCAAGCTGTGTACAGGCTGTCCCCCATACAGCCTGGCCCCTGCCAAGAAGGCACTTTTTCCCAGCCCTTTCCAACTGGCTGACTGCCACCACCATCTTTCCTCAGAGAAGCTGTCCTTGTTCGCCCACCCGTGGCCAGGCCCCATATAGCCCCAGTGTAATCACTTCTGTTTGTGTGGTTAGTGGACTTAAGTCTGTCTCTCCTGCTAGAATGGGAACTCCACAAAGGCAGGGACATCCCTCTGGTCCTGGCTACGTTGATCACTTAGTAGGTGCTCAACAAATACTTGTCAAAAAGTGAACGAACGAATGATTTGGGGAAGCTCTGTAACCGACATTTCGTTTCTTTCACTATAAAATGGGAACACAGGTGGTTATCTGCCTCTCAAATTTGTTTACAATTTTTTTTTTTTTTGAGACAGAGTTTTGCTCTTGTTGCCCAGGATGGAGTGTAATGGTACAATCTCCGCTCACTGCAATCTCTGCCACCATGCCTACTTAATTTTTGTATTTTTAGTAGACACGATTTCACCATGTTGGCCAGGGTGGTCTTGAACTCCTGACCTCAGGTGGTCCACCCGCCTTGGCCTTCCAAAGTGCTGGAATTGCAGGAGTGAACTACCACGCCCGGCCCATTTTTAGTTTTTTAAGCAATCAAATTGGTCAGGGTTTTATTTCACGGCCCTCTCCTTCCTGATCATAATTATGAGGAAATTCTCTTAGGTTTGCAGCTTCTTTTCTTTTTTCCATTCATATCTTGTATCCATTTGGGATTTATTTTGGTCGAAGGAGTGAGGTAAGAATGCCACAATTTTCCCCACTGTGCCAAGCCCATTAATGATTTGTTCTTATACGTTTGAAACACCATTTTACCATATTCTAAATTTCCATATGTAGCACTATGATGCCTTTCACTGCAAATATCAGAAAGCTCAACTCAAACTGGCTTAAATTGTTTGTTTGTTTTCTTCAGATGGAGTTTCGCTCTGTCTCCCAGGCTGGAGTGCAGTGGTGCAATCTCGGCTCACTGCAAACTCTGCCTCTCAGGTTCAAGTGATTCTCCTGCCTCAGCCCTCCCCAGTATCTGGGATTAGAAGCACATGCCACCAAGTCCACCTAATTTTTGTATTTTTAATGGAGAAGGGGTTTCCCCATGTTGGCCAGGCTGCTCTCGAACTCCTGACCTCAGGTGATCCACCCGCCTCGGCCTCCCAAAGTGCTGGGATTACAGGCGTGAGCCACTGGACCTGGTGTACCATATTTTCTTTATCCAATCCACCACTGATGTGTACCTAGGTTGATTCCTTGTCTTTGCTATTGTGAATAATGCTGCAAGGAACATACAAGAGCTTGTGTCTTTTTTGTAGAATAATTTATTTTCTTTTGGGTATATACCCAGTAATCCAATTGCTGGGTCAAATGGTAGTTCTGTTTTAAGTCCTCTGACAGATCTGCAAACTGCTTTCCAGAATGGCTGAATTAATGTGCATATTCACATTCCCATTAATAGTGTATAAGTAAACGTTCCCTTTTCTCCACAGCCTTGCCACCATCTGTTGTTTTTTCACTTTTTAATAATAGCCATTCTGGCTAGTATGAGATGGTATCTCATCGTAGGTTATTTTATTTTTAGAAAGGGTCTTGCTGTCACCCAGGCTGGAGTGGAGTGGTGTGATCTTGGCTCACTGCAACCTCTGCCTCCTGGGCTCCAGTGACCCTTTTGCCTCAGCCTCCTGAGTAACTAGGACTACAGAAGTAACATTGTGGTTTTGATTTGCATTTCTCTGATGATTAGTGATGACAAGCATTTTTTCATGTGTTTGTGGGCTGCTTATATGTCTTCTTTTTTTTTTTTTGTGACGGAGTCTCGCTCTGTCGCCCAGGCTGGAGTGCAGTGGCTGGATCTTAGCTCACTGCAAGCTCCGCCTCCCGGGTTCACGTCATTCTCCTGCCTCAGTCTCCCGAGTAGCTGGGACTACAGGCGCCCGCCACCTCGCCCGGCTAGTTTTTTTTTTGGTATTTTTTAGTAGAGATGGGATTTCACCATGTTAGCCAGGATGGTCTCGATCTCCTGACCTCGTGATCCACCCGTCTCGGCCTCCCAAAGTGCTGGGATTACAGGCGTGAGCCACTGCGCCTGGCCAATGTCTTCTTCTGAGAAGTGTTTGTTCATGTATTTTGCCCATTTTTCAATGGGATTATTTTTTTGTTGTTAAGTTCCTGATAGATTCTGGATATTAGACCTTTGTTGGATGCCTAGTTTGCAAATATGTTCTCCCATTCTGTAGGCTGTCTGTTCATTCTGTTTTGATAGTTTCTTTGCTGTGCAGAAGCTCTTTCATTTAATTAGGTCCCACTTATCATTTTTGTTTTGGTTGCAATTGCTTTTGAGGATTTAGCCATAAATTATTTGCCCTGGCAGGTGTTGAGACGGGTATTTCTTAGAGTTTCTCTAGGATTTTTGTAGTTTGAGGGCTTACAGTTAAATCTTTAGTCTGTTCTAATTTTTGTATGTGGTGAAAGGCAAGGGTCCAGTTTCATTCTTCTGCATATGCCTAGCCAGTTATCCAAGCACCATTTATTGAATAGGAGCTTCTTTCCTCTCCTTGCTTGTTTTTGTTGATTTTGTTGAAGATTGGATGGTTGTAAGTGTGTGGCTTTATTTCTGGTTCTCTATCCTCTTTACTTTGAACCTGTGGGTGTAGCTACACAGGAGATGGGTCTCTTGAAGACAGCAAACAGTTGGGTCTTCTCTTTTTATCCAGCTTGCTATTCTATGCCTTTATTTTTTATTTATTTATTTATTTTTGAGACAGAGTCTTGCTTTGTCACCCAGGCTGGAGTGCAGTGGTGCCATCTTGGCTCACTGCAAGCTCCACCTCCCAGGTTCACGCCATTCTTCTGCCTCAGCCTCCCAAGTAGCTGGGACTACAGACGCCCACCACCACGCCCAGCTAATTTTTTGTATTTTTAGTAGAGATGGGGTTTCACCATGTTAGCCAGGATGGTCTCGATCTCCTGACCTCGTGATCCGCCCGCCTTGGCCTCCCAACAGGATTATAGGTGTGAGGCACCACGTCCGGCCCACTCTATGCCTTTTAAGTGGGGGCATGTAGCCTGTTTAAGGGAGGAGACCACCCCTCATATTGTCTTATGCCCAATTTCTGCCTCCAAAGAAAGAAAAAGTAAAAACTAAAAGGCAGAAATGAAATCCACAAGCAGACAGACTGGCACCACACCCTGCTGGTAGTTAAAGATTGACCCCTGATCTAATCAGTTCTGTTATCTATAGATTACAGACATTGTATAGAGAAGCACTGTGAAAATCCCTATCCTGTTTTGTTCTGATCTAATTACTGGTGCACGTAGCCCCCAGTCAGGTACCCCCTGCTTGCTCAATCGATCACGACCCTCTCACATGCACCCCCTTAGAGTCGTGAGCCCTTAAAAGGGACAGGAATTGCTCACATGAGGAGCTCGGCTCTTGAGACAGGAGTCTTATCGATGCCCCCCGCGGAATAAACCCCTTCCTTCTTTAACTTGGTGTCTGAGGAGTTTTGTCTGCAGTTCACCCTGCTACATTTCTTGGTTCCCTGACCGGGAAGCGAGGTGATTGGCGGATGGTTGAGGCAGCTCCTTAGGCAGCTTAAGCCTGCCCTGTGGAACATGCCTGCAGGAGACTCCCACCAGCCCGAGCGATGCGGATCCTGAGCGTGCTCCTGGGTAGGCATTTGCCCCGGTAGGACACCTCGCCAGAGCAGTGTGTGGCAGGCCCCGGTGGAGGATCAACGCAGTGGCTGAACACCGGGAAGGAAAAGGCACTTGGAGTCTAGACATCTAAAACTTGGTAAGACTAGTCTTGGAAACTTGCCCACTCCATTTGAGTGGAAGCGTGGCCTGATCACGCACAGTGTGCCTTTATCGGCACTTTGGTTTTGGCTTTGACTTGGTTTGAATTGCTTGACAGGACTGGTCTTAAGAACTTGCCCACTCCATTTGAGTGGAAGTGTGGCCTGATCAGCCACGGTGTGCCTGTACCAGCACTTTGGTCTTTGTTTTTGACTTGACTTGGATTGCTTGATACTTTGGTTTTGGTTTTGGCCTGGCTTGGGTTTCTGGATACTCTGATTTTGGTTTGATTTTGGTTTGGTGAAAACTGCATAAGTATGTGTGTGCCCTTTTTACCCATTCTTTGTTTTGTGGTGTGCGTGTGGTGTGAGCATCATGTTTTCTCTTGAAGAAGCATAGGTCAGGCACAAATAAGCCCACCCTACTAGGAACTATGTTGAAAATTTTCAAAAAAGAATTTAAGGGAGACTATGGAGTATTATGACACCAGGAAAACTTAAAACTTTGTGTAAGATAGACTGGCCAGCATTAGAGGTAGGTTGGCCATTAGAAAGAAGCCTGGACAGGTCCCTTGTTTCAAAGGTATGGCACAAGGTAACATGTAAGCCAGGGAACCCAGACCAGTTCCTGTACATAGACACTTGGTTACAACCGGTTTTAGACCCCCCGCCCCCAACACACAGTGGTTGAGAGAACAGCAGCATAAGAGGCTGGCAGAGGCAAGGAAAGAAAGACCAGCAGAGAGAGAGAAAGGAAAGAGACAGAGAGGAAAAGAGGCAAAGAGAGAGAGGAAGAGACAGACAAAGAGGGAGTCAGGGAGAGAGAGAGAAAGAGGCAGAGAGAGAGAGGAAGAGACAGAGGTAAAAGGAAAGTCAGAGAAAGACAAAGTTAAAGAGAGAAAGAAAGAGATATACAAGTAGTTACGAAAAAAAAAGTGTACCCCATTTCTTTAAAAGCCAAGGTAAATTTAAAACTTATAATTGATAACTGAAGGTATTCTCCATAACCCGATAACACTCCAATACCACTTTGTTGTCAGTGTAAACGAGGGTGTATCCCAAAAGCACTGAGGCCTTCCTATAAAAAATCCTTAACCCAGTAACCCGCGGATGGCCCAAATGCATTCAATCTGTAGCGGCAACTGCTTTGCTAACAACAACAACAACAACAAAGTAAAAAAAAATAAGTTTTAGAGGAAACCTCATTGTGAGCACACCTCACCAGTTTAGAAGTATCCTAAGGAAAAAAAAAAAGGAAAAAAAAAAAGACGGGGCGGAATTTATATAAAAAGAGTATTGCATGGTAAATTCTTGTCCTGAAATAAATTAACTGGTTGTTTAAAGAAAGAAATATTTGTAATAACTCAGAAACTTGAGGCATGTCGAAGAATTGTCTGCGAAAATCGTGAAAAAGAAAAATGTTATGAAAAAAGAATTTATGCCAAAAATGTTGTATAATTTAAAAGTAACTAGGCCTCCTGAATGTAAAACTATTGGGAAAAAAAAAAAAGTTTATGTGCAAGGTGAAGAAAAGTAAAATATACCTTTGGTAAAGGATTATAAGGAGGCATAAGAATGTACATTTTTACCTACATTAGAAAGTTAAAAAATATATATTGTTTTGAAGGTTTAAGCAAGTTTTTTTTTTTTTTTTTTTTTTTTTGAGACGGAGTCTCGCTCTGTCGCCCAGGCTGGGGTGCAGTGGCCGGATCTCAGCTCACTGCAAGCTCCGCCTCCCGAGTTTACGCCATTCTCCTGCCTCAGCCTCCGGAGTAGCTGGGACTACAGGCGCCCGCCACCTCGCCCGGCTAGTTTTTTTGTATTTTTTAGTAGAGACGGGGTTTCACCATGTTAGCCAGGATGGTCTCGATCTCCTGACCTCGTGATCCGCGCGTCTCGGCCTCCCAAAGTGCTGGGATTACAGGCTTGAGCCACCGCGCCCGGCCTTAAGCAAGTTTTAAAACGTTAATTGTAAAGAAAATTCTGTGTGTAAACATATTAGCTAAACTTAAAGAAGTATCATCCAGTTTTTCTGTGAACTGGACATTGAAGTAAAAGCATAACAGGTTTTTCTTAAAGCACCAACCTGTTCTTCAGCAAAATTACAGAAGGAGCTCACTGGGCCTGGTCAGACTGAAGGGCACCGGGGCAGGGGTATGTGGATCAGGGGCGGGGAGCAGAGGGTCAGGGCACAGGGGCATATGCATGGGTGACAGACCAAGGGGCATACCTGGCTCCCCTGAGAAGACGCCCGCTTGTCCTGCTCATGCCCACTGCAGGCAAGTGCTTTCCCAGCCCGGCTGACTTCCCAGCCCAACCAAAAGTGAAAGCTGAACGGGAATCCAGGAATCTGAAACCCTGAGGCCGAGGCATCTTTTGTTTTCCTGCTTGCAAGGAACTCAGAGAGCCCCTGAGAGACACTAGTGGGCCTGTGATCGCTGCTGTTTACTTATTAATTCACTCAGCAAACACAGAATAAGCCTTCACTCAGAAGCCGCTGGAAAGTGCTGGAAGCGGCCCTCGGGGAGCCATGCTGGGCGGAGCAGGACCCGGACATGGGTGCGGGGTGCAGGGGTCCCACTGTGAGAGTAGGTGCATGGGCAAGACTGCATCAGAACATCTTCTGAGCTGGGGGGGCTTGGGGTGGAGAGTGAGGAAGGCTGCAGGGAGAGGAAACAGCCGGGGCAAGGGCTGTGGGGGAGGGTGGGAGGGGGTGAAGTGAGAGCCTTGCTGTGGAGGGAACGTGGCACTGGGCTGGGCTCTGCACAGTCGTGTACCCCGTCCCATGCATGATGATGCGTGGATTAAGATTTCATCCTGGGGGGCATGGGGACTCTGTAGCTAGGCTTCTCTAGTCAGAAACCGATTTGGCAGGAGTAAAACATTGTCCCAGACTCCTAGTGATGACCAGGTTTTCGTTTTAATAATGAAACATCAATAGGCACAAATGTATAGTCAGATGTGGAATATAAGCCGATGTATCTAGCCCTTGGAAACTATAAATCGCCAATAAAATTGCAAATTAGGGAGAGAGAAGCCTAAAAAAACTCGTAGAATTTAGATTAATCACATATTTAACGTCAGGTATTATTATTTTTTCCTTTCTTTTCTTTCGTTTGTTTTTGAGACAGGGTCTTGCTCTGCTGCCCAGGCTTGTACAGTGGCGCAATGATGGCTTACTGTAGCCTCGAACTCCTGGGCTTAAGTGATCCTCCTGCCTCAGCCTCCCGAGTAGCTGGAACTACAGGAATATACCACTGTGGCCAGCTAATTTATTTTATTATTTTTTATTTTATTTTGAGAAAGAGTTTTGTTCTGTTGCCTAGGCTGGAGTACAGTGGCGTGATCTTGGCTCAGTGCAACCTCCCCCTGCCAGGTTCAAGAAGTTCTTCTGCCCCAACCTCCCGATTAGCTGGGTCTATGGGCATGTACCACCACACCCAGCTAGTTTTGTATTTTTAGTAGAGATGGGATTTCACCATGTTGGCCAGGCTGGTCTTGAACTAGTGACCTCACATGATCTGCACGCCTCGGCCTCCCAAAGTGCTCAGATTACAGGTATGAGCCACTACACCCGGCCTAATTTATTTATTATTATTATTTTTTTAGAGATAGAGTTGCTTTGCAGCCCAGGCTTTTGAACTCTTGGCTTCAAGAGATCTCCCACTTCAGCCTCCCAAAGTGCTGGGATTATAGGCGTGAACGACTGGGCCGGGCTCAGCATTTTTAATTCATTCCAAACAGAAGTGCATTCTGTTCAATTAAACAGGACATATGATGCTGTTTTGCTGAAACAAAATTGTAGCTTCATGTCTACAGACTCATCAAGGAGGCATGGGAGTTTGGAAGGCCTTGTGCTTGCCATGTGCCTGGGGTGACTCAAATGGCCTACGATATTCTTTTTCTATTTGAGCCACACCTTAAAAACTTAAATCATACGTCATTTGGCTTTCCATGAGGACCCCATTCATGCGTTGAATTGGCCTCTGTTCCTTGGTGACCATTACTGGGGTTGGCATCCATGATTCTTGCCACGGGGTCTCAACTTAGTAAATGATTCAAGAGACTAAGGGCTTCTTTGATGGAAGTGTCTTTCAATTGCAAATTTCCCTGTAAAAGAGAAGTCTTGCCTTTATCTCAGCAGACACTGGGGGACGGGTCACTCTGGCTTGAGCACACGGTACCCCACGTCATGTTTGCCTGTCTGATTCCAAATGCAATTCACACAGGATTTGTGTGGCTAGCAAGCAGTCAGCAAGATGACTCAGATTAATTATCACGGAAAAAATTATAAAACGAAAAAATGTGGCAGAGCTCATGGCTTCTAAGAAGAGTCAGGGGACTGTCATGACTCAGTTTATTTCTGGCTGCTGACGGGAGACAGGCTGGATGAGTGGAGGGGGCAGGGGGCAGTGGCAGAGGCGGGAGATGAATTGGGAGGTCACTCACTGTGGTTGTCCAGTGGAAAGGGCTGAGACCCCACTGGGAATGGGGGTGGCAGCAGGGAGCAGAAGAGGTGGACAGGAGAGACACTTGTGAGTTACAAAGTGTAGGACCTGGTGCTCAGTTTTGTTTTTATTTTTTTGAGACAGAGTCTTGCTCTGTTATCCAGGCTGGATTGCAGTGATGTGATCACGGCTCACTGCAGCCTCATCCTCCTGGGCTCAAGCAATCCTCCTGCCTCAGTCTCCCGACTAGCTGGGAGCACAGGTGCACATGACCACATCCAGCTACATTTATTTTTATTTTTATTTTTTTTAGAGATGAGGTTTCCCTATGTTGGCCAGGCTGGCCTTAAAACTCCTAGGTTCAAGTGATCCTCCCTCCTCAGCCTCCCAAAGTACGGGGATTACAGATGAGAGCAACTGCACCTGTCTCAGGGCTCAGTTTTAATTGACGGAAGAGAGTGATAGTGGGGAGAGGAAGGAGGGTTTGTGGCTTGGGCGACTGACTAGACGGTGGTGTCAGGCATGGAACGCGACTCAGACTGCAGGGAGGTGAATGTGAGGTGTGGCTTGCATGCCTGGCAGTACCCATGTCCTAATCCCTGGGATCTGTGAATATGTTCCCTTACATGGCAAAGAAATTCTGCAGATGTGTTTAAATTAAGGATGCTGAGATGGGAAGAGGATCCTGGGTTATCCAGGTGGCCCAATGCAGTCACAAGAGTTTTTGTAAGAGAGAAGCAGGAGAATCAGTCAGAGAGATGGGAAGATGCTCGTCTGTGGACCTGAAGATGGAGGGAGGGGCCATGAGTTAAAGATTGCAGGCGGCCTCTAGAAGATGCAAAAGGCAAGACATGGATTCTCATCTAGGTCTTCCAGGAGGAGCCTGCTGACACGTGATCTGTAGACCAGGGAGAGCCACTTTGGACCTCTGGCCTCCAGAACCATAAGATAAATGTGTGCTGTTTAAGGCGGTAACTATGTGGTAGTTTGCTGTAGCAGCCGCTGTGAGGCTGCCCCTAGGCAGCTGGGGTCTGGGGCAAGAGAAAGATCTGGGCTAGAGAGATACCTGGCAGGTACTAGGGACCCAGGATAGGTGAGGCTAAGAAACGGCTGTGCTCCCTAGAGGAGGCATGAGGCTGGGGCTGGGGGAGAGCATGAGGGAGCCTGAGAGGAGTACAGCGGGGAGCGGGGAGAAGAGCTCCTGGAGAGAATGGTCACGGAAGGTGTCAGATGCCCTAGAGATTCTGACAGAACAAAAAAGCTGCAGCAGCCTGTGACTTCAGCAAGTAGAGTTTGTGAGGGGTGTGGTCTCAGGAGCACCAGGGAGTGAGGCCTGGAGAGGGGTGGCCGTGAGAATCTGGCAGCCAGTGTGAGTGTGGCGTGGAGGGGCACTGTGTAACAGAAGGCAGAAGGGCAGGAAGCGGGGAGGCTGCCGGAACCTGAAGACCAGAGGGTCGACCCTTGGGTTTCAGGAAACGCTTATCAAATTCCCTTGAAGTCCCCCACAAAGCACAGACATTTGGACTCGTCTTCTCTCTTCTTTCTCAGGGGAAAAAGGAGTCAGAGAGCAAGAGGCGGCTGTTACCTCCAGCTTTCAAGTAAGCCTGAGATTTGTGTGTACCTTTTCCAGAAACACAAATTCTACCTGATAGTAAAAGAAAAGAAAAAAAAAAGAACATGGAATTTGTTTTTCAAGTTGCTTTAAGAAATCCATGTCCAAAAACTGCAGCAGCCTCCACTTAGGGTCGGGGGGTGGTGCTGTCCTGTCCCAGAGAGGTTCTGAAGATCCAGAACGCCTTCCCCTTGGAGCAGTCTTTCATGTCAGTGGCAGGCAAACGCTCTGCCTCTGCCTCTCCCGTCTCAGCTGCAGAGACAGCGGGGTGAGAGGCGACATCTCAGGACCAGAGGCAGAAGCTGGGCTCAAGGGCTCTGTGGGCCAGTGAGGCAACAGAATGACCTGGGGCCTGGCCTCTGGGGTTCTGGGCGAAATCTCACTGCTTATTTTTATTTTTTGAAACGAAGTCTTGCTCTGTCACCCAGGCTGGAGTGCAGACGTGCGATCGATCTCTGCTCACTGCAGCTTTTGCCTCCCGGGTGCAAGTGATTCTCCTGCCTCAGCCTCCCAGGTAGCTGGGATTACAGGCATGTGCCACCACGCCCGGCTAATTTTTGTAGTAGAGACAGGGTTTCACCATGTTGGCCAGGCTGGTCTCAAACTCCTGACCTCAAGTGATCCACCCACCTTGGCCACCCAAAGTGTTGGGATTACAGTTGAGCCACTGCATCCAGCCTCACTGCTTATTTTTGAAGGCTGAGAAGCAAGTTGCCCCAGATTTTGGCAAGCAATTAAAATTTATCTAGTGGCCCCTTTCAGAGGGATGGAGGCCGAAGGGACTGAGCCAGGACTGACACCCATGTTCTCCCCTGCTCTCCGGAAACACGCCCCATCAAATGGTTCAGGTTACACCTACTACTGTATCTGGCAGACAATTTTTTAAAAGTGAAAAATACGGCGGGGCGCGGTGGCTTGTGCCTGTAAACCCAGCACTTTGGGAGGCAGAGGCGGGTGGATCATGAGGTCAGGAGATCGAGACCATCCTGGCTAACACAGTGAAACCCCGTCTCTACTAAAAATACAAAAAATTAGCCGAGCATAATGGTGGGTGCCTGTAGTCCCACTTACTCGGGGGGCTGAGGCAGGAGAATGGCGTGAACCTGGGAGGTGGAGCTTGCTGTGAGCCGAGATCACACCACTGCACTCCAGCCTGGGCGACAGAGTGAGACTCCATCTCAAAAAAAAAAGAAAAAGAAAAAGAAAAAATCATAGAAAATGTGGAAAGTGGCCGGGCATGGTGGCTCACGCCTGTAATCTCAGCACTTCGGGAGGCCGAGGCGGGTGGATCACCTGAGAGCAGGAGTTCGAGACCAGCCTGGCCAACATGGCGAAACTCTGTCTCTACTAAAAGTACAACAATGTGCCAGGCATAGTGGCAGGTGCCTGTAATCCCTGCTACTCCAGGAGGCTGAGACAGGAGAAGCTTGAACCCGGGAGGCGGAGGTTGCAGTGAGCCGAGATCGCGCCGTTGCACTCCAGCCTGGGCGACAAGAGCAAAATTCCATCTCATTAAAAAAAAAAAAAGAAAGAAAAGGAAAAGAAAATGTAGAAGTACAAAAAGTATACACAGCTTATCATCCAGAAAATAACTGCCATGATCAAATACGTGCCACCGTCACCTGTCCTTCTGCAGTGCCCAGAGAAGCATTTGAGTTTTCTGTACCCTCGGATGTGTGTTCTACACTGCTCCCTTTTGTTTTACGAAGAACATTCTGTGTCCTGAGGACAGCTGCCCGTCTGGCTCTGCGGTAGCCTCAGTGCAGCGCCCAGTGCCGTTATGGCAGATGCTTGGTGAATGGATTGATGGGTTGGCTGAACAAATGGGTGTTTCGACCTGGCTTTGAATCGCGTCTTCTGGGGGCAGTTTCTTGTCCATGCTGAGTTCTCCCCAGGGAGCAAGTCTGCTGCATGTCACCATTCTCTGTGGCTTTGCTGCCAGGGGCTGGTACACTTCCCCTGTCCTAGACATGGACAGTGGTGGCCCCGAAAGGAGGACAGGCAGGACTACTGAGAATGGAAACCCAGGCTGGGTGCGATGGCTCACACCTGTAATCCCAGCACTTTGGGAGGCCGAGATGGGTGGATCGCCTAATGTCAGAGTATCGAGACTAGCCGGGCCAAGATGGTAAAACCCTGTCTCTACTAAAACTACAAAAAATTAGCCGGGTGTGGTAGTGCACATCTGTAATCCCAGCTACTCGGGAGGCTGAGGCAGGAGAATCCTTTGAATCTGGGAGGTGGAGGTCGCAGCAAGCCATGATTGTGCCACTGTACTCCAGCCTGGGCAACAGAGTGAGACTCCATCTCAAAAAAAAAAAAAAAAAAAAAAAAAAAAAAAATTACTTTCCCACTCACTGCATGAAAATCTCTTCCTCAAAGCCAAGCTGCTCACACTTAGGGACAGTGAGGCGCGACGTGTCTGTTCTCTACAGAACTAGCCCTGACCTGCGCCTTGAGAGCGGGCGTGCGCCGGGTCGGGGGTGCACAGTGTGTAGGAGGTCAGGCTATGCCATTTTGGGATGGCAACCAGCTTAGCTCCACGGCGGCACCCAAGCTAGTGATGAACGGGGGAAAGCTTGTTTCTGCTAGGTTTCCGAGGCAAACGGAGCGGGGCTCCACTTCTGTCCCATTCACTGCTGTGGCCTTTGCTCCTAGCAAGGTGTCTGGCATCCGGAAGTGTCAGGCGACAGCGTGGAGGGGCTCAAAGGCCAGGGTCCACAGCTTAGTGTGGACAGTGTCCTGCGGCCTTGGCTGAGATCCCACCTACAGCACGGCACACTGGACTTTCCCACGTCACAGCTGGTGAACTGGGACAGAGAACAGCCACTTGGCTTTGATTCTGATTCTCTCGGTGGGGCAGGGAAATTCTAAGAGCGGCAAAAGCTACCCTAGCAGACCACCATTCGCTAAGGGCAGACCCTGCTCATGAGCAGCTAGCGAGCTGTCAGGAAATCCAGCCGCCCCATCCCAGGCTGGAGCCCTTGACAGGGATCCTGAAACCGGCGGTACCGGGAATATCCAGCATATCCGAAATGAAAGAATCACCAACAGGAATGGAAAATTCTTTGTAATATGGAAGTTGTAAAGTCAAGTGTTTTAACGGGATTACCTTAGAAACAAGAGGACTGCTTTTTAAAGACACAAGATCCTGCTGCCTTGACAATTCTGTTATCAGAAAGATAGTGGTTTTGATACAAAATAGTAAGAGACTGTAGAATTGCAGGACCCATAATCCTTACAAGGAAGATTTAGAGTGCTGTGTGTCCGTCACTCATGAGCACCAAACAGATACTATCTCAATTCGTCCTGGCAACCATCACTGTCCCTACTTAGCAGTCTCAGAGAGGAGACTCAACTCACGCAGGGGCCAAGAGCTGGACCATGGCCAACCAGGTCTCCCCACCCCAACCCCACTCCCCACCCCGACCCCAGCAACACCTCTCCCCGCCACACCACCCCACCTGACCCTAGTGTCCAGGTCTGCCGCGGTGGCCTCCAAGGAAATAGGACAAAACAGCCTCGCTGCCAACTGCGGGGGCAGCAGAACGACACAGTGGTTGAGTACGGGCTCTGGTGTCGGATGGCCGGGGTTCATATCCCAGTTCTCCCACACCTCCCTGCTTTGCTCCGGTTCCTGGGCCTCTGAGCTGGTCTCCTCCGCTGTGGAGTAACAGTGAGACTGCTCATCTGCACAGATTCCTTCTGTGCTGGACACGGTTCCAACTTTCCAGCTACTCCCGTAGGAGTTCGTTTAGTGGAAACAACAGGATCTTGCTCAGACTGATAGTGAGGAAGAAATGGAAATACCTGTGCAGGGCCCAAGCCCGGCCTGGTGCGGGAGAGGCATCAATAAATGCAGCTTGAGTTCAGAAGCAGCTGGTCTGTGGCTCATTCAGCCTGGCTTCCTGCTGGGTCTTCACAGTGCTGGGCTACCTTTCTGGAGAGAACCGAACTCCAGGCTGTGCCAATTCCTGTGGTCCACCAGGGCAGAGCAGCGGCCCATCACGATGCTTCGGAGGTGGATGCGTCTGAGTTCCATGACATTGGGGACATGGCCCCACTCCTGTTCTGGAGGTCCCGGGCCTGCTGAACCTCTTGTACCAGGTCGGCCACCAGGTTCATCTGGCAGGCCCTGAGAGCCGCCACCAGGCAGGCCACCGTTGCGTTCTCCTTCTCTGTGTTCTTCCAGATTCTCAGTGACTCCCGCACGCGCTCTGTCAGGTTGCGGGGGTATCTGTCCTCGATGCCGTCAATCTTGGCGTCTGAGACTTTGAGCTGACGAGCCAGCCTTCTCCAGTCTTTCCCCACATTATCACATATGACGTTAAATGCTGCACACAGGTCTGAGAAGGAAAGAACAGAGCGGTTTACCGGGGGTTTGGACACAAGCAACCCCACAACCCTCCCCAGGGCTTTTCAGCACTGACACCGAGTGCTCAGGGGACAGAGGTACCTACACGAGCTCCTCCGCAGAGACTAGAGCCGCCTGGCAGCAGAGGGGCTCTCACCAAATGCCCAAGAGTGGCCTGATTCCACCGCAGGCAAACCCCCTGCTCTCCAATACTATCCTAGGAGTGTGGCCCACTGAAGACTCAAGTGCCAAAGGAAATTGCAGTAGAGCTACCTACTGAGGGCAGGAGACACTGAGGGACGGGGGTGGGGAGTTGTCGGAGGGAAGAAAATAGGGCTGACTCCACATCCTGCCCTATAGCAGGTTGAATGATGTCACCTCAAGGGATGTTCATGTGAAATTGCTGAAAGCATGAAGGTTAACTTCTTTGGAAAAAGGGTCTTTGCAAAGGTAAGCTGAGGGTCTTGAGAGATCATCCTGGATGACCTGGATGCACCAGTGACAGGCATCCTTGTAGGAGACACACAGGGAAGGCTGTGCAAGCCTGGAGTGAAGCGGCCACAAGTCAAAGAATGCCTGGAGCCACCACAAAGCGGAAGACGTGGAAGGACCCTCCCCAACAGCATTCTGAGGGTGTGCGGGTCTGTGGCACCCTGCTCGTTCAGTTTTCTGGCCTCCAGACTGAGGGGGTAGATTTCTATTGCTTTAGGCCACCAGATTTGTGATCATTTGTTATGGCAATCACAGGAAACTAGTAGGCACTCCAATTGTTATTTCGAAAGCTGCTCCGACTGACCACCAGTCTTCAGTCCCTGGCTACCATACTCCTCATCTGCTGACATCACCACTGAGATCAGGGAGCTGGTCACAAGACCATAAAAGGCCGTTTCTGGAACATGAAGAGAGGAAAGGAGAGACAGGACAGGGTGCTGCTTGGACCGCTCCTGGCAATTCTGAGACACCATTAGCAGGTGTACCAGCTCCTGCAGCTCTGACAGCCGTGTGGGCTGGGCACTGTGTTACGACTGTACAGATGAGGAAACTCAGGCACAGGGAAGCTGATGGACATTCCTGAGATTGTGTAGCTAACCGATGGCAGAGCCATGTTCTGAAACCCTGACCGTGCGGTGCCAAAGTCCACCCTTAACCACTATGCTGAACTTCTGGGAAGGAGGGAGGCAGATCACCTACTACCAACCTGCCTACACCCACTGTTCACGTTCTGGTGTACTTCTTCCAGCACACAGTTAACTACGTGACGACACAAACCAAGCACACATACATCTCAAATGTCAGCTATGTTTCGTGGACCGCCTGTAAAATGCAATTTATCAGTGTTTTTCCAGACATTAAATATCCATGAATCCCGTCCTGTTGTGCTTGTTCAGCACTTTTGTTTTTTTAAAATCTGGACTTGACTGTTTTCAGGCAGAGAGCTGTTCTGTCCACCATGCCCTGAACAGGCACCAGTCCTTATAGAGTGAAACCCATGGTGTCACATTGATGCCCTGATTCGTGACTGAATGGTTGATTCCAGGCCACAGTTTGAAAGCCTCTGAGAGGCGTCCCCAGTGCACTCCCCAAGCCTCTCCCGCCTCTGAGAACAAGGGGGTAGGGCTGAGAAACTGTTGTACTCAGGGTTTCTCATTTTTATCCTGGAAGCTGCCGCAAGCCACAGGCGAGGGTGGAGAGGGAGTGACCGAGAGCAGGACAGGAAGCCACTCCACAATGAACTTGACCAGAGTGGCAGTGCAGGCACTAACACCACCCATCCGGAGGCCAGACTGCTTGGTCCAAGCCTAGCTCTGTTAATCATCGGCTACGCATTTCCGCAAGCCACTTGACCTGTGAGCCACAGTCCTGTCCTCTGTAAAATGCGAACAGTGATAGGTAACAGTATCTCAGCCACGGGGCTACTGCGAAAATTATATTTGGCAGTGAGAGGGGTAAACGGCTCACCGTAAGCCCCTGGGTAAGAGTTACTGAATGACAGTATTACTCTCAGACAGCCGAGAAGGGCATTCCCTGGATATGTTCCGAGACAGAAGGGAAATGATGCGCGCAGGCTCACCCAACCTCTGCCCCTCCCCCGCACCTTCTCTGACTCCTCCTCACCTTTTCTTCAGTGAGTTTTCTAATTTACCCGGGCAGAAAGGGGTGGAAGAAAAAGAACTGGGCGCGACCAGGCCCTGCAACCTTGAGTAAGTGAACTTTTCTGCGTTTTTGGCTCTCCCATCTGCAAAGCAAGGGCTGAACGGAGAAAACCCACGCAAATCAAACCCGGCAAAGGGGAAGCGCCTGGAGGCCAACGGGAGGAGCCTCGCAGCACCTACACCCGGACGACCAGGCCCTGGCTCCCTCGGCCCGACCCGGAGCCCACCTTCTTCCCCAGGCGCGGCCCCGGCAGCCACCCCCGCCTCGAAGTCGTCGAGGCGCCGCAGCAGGTCGTGGCGCCGCAGGGAGGCGAGCAGCTCGCGCAGGAGGTCGGTGTGCCCGGGCTCCAGGTCGTTCTGCTCCAGCAGCACGGAGAAGAGGTCCAGGCCGCTCTGCACGCGCTCCAGCTTGCGCTTGCTCACGCGCCCGAGGCATAGGAACTTGAGCTCGGTCAGCTCACTGCTCGACAGGCTGGACGACACCGAGTGCAGCAGCACCAGGAACGGGTCCATGGCGGGGCCTGCAGGCGGTCGGGGCTGTGGCCCGGCCGTCCGCGCGCCCGCTGTCTTCGACTGTCTGGCCCTGGCCAGGTATCGTCGCTTGCCCAGCGGCCCAAAGTTCCACCCTCGGCCGTGCACTCCGGTGCCGAATTCCCTACCGGAAGTCGACCGGGGCGCCTTTTGGACTGTTATCTCGCGAAAAACTCCGGGAACCGCGCATGCGCCCCGAGCGAAGCCGTAGCCGTTTCCGCCCTGGTTGGCGGCGCAGCGGCCGGGCGTGGCGTCTGCGCCTGCGCCTGCGCCCGGCAGATCGTCTCTTTTCCGGGTGGGAGGTGGGGCTTGGGTGTCCAGAGACTGCCGGCGGCTCAACTCTGCGGTGAGGGCGGTTGCGCCTCTGCAGAGTCCACCTGTTTGCAAAGCGCAGTGCGGCACTACTGTGTGCAGGGCGGGGTCGGGCCAGGGAGGGCGCAGCCCGAACGTCACGTGACCTCACACCTGTTAGTGACAAACGTTACTTATGCATTAACGTTTAGGGACAAACGTGGAAAATGCGTTCTTTGGTGCACCTGGGGACCTCTTGTGTGTGCAGAAAACACTACTCAGAAGTTTATTTGTGTTTCAAAATGTGATTTAAATAATACATGATTTCCAAATTAACAGTCTTTTATTAAATCAACATTATTGAGCGCCTACTGTGTCAGGTAGTAGGGGCTGGGGACACATTAGCGAAGTTCGAGGGTCCCTGCGTGCCCGGAGTTTACATCATAAGTACAAAAGCGACACGCTCCAGAAGATAAGGTCCTGGCGGGCATGGTGGCTTAGCCTGCAATGCCTGCACTTTGGGAGGCTGAGGCAGGATTGATTGAGCCCAGGAGTTCGAGACCAGCCTGGGTAACATAGCGAGACCCCATCTCTATTAAAAAATAAAAACAAGGAAATCATACAGTATGCCAGAAATTCAGAAGAGCCAGGGGAAAGGGAGTCTGTTCACGGGGTGGGCGTATGGAGGGTGGGGGGCCGGGTGGTCTGATGGGGTCTCTGTAAAGGTACAGGTGAAGGCTGGGAGGAGCCAAGTACGTAGGTGTGGGGGGAAGAGTTGGGCACACGGAGAACAGAAGAGCAGAGCACAGGGGAGGGCTGGGGTTCCAGGAGCAGCAAGGCGGTGGGTCTGGAGGTGAGGAGGGGGTGCAGATTAGGAGAGCCCTCACCAGCCAACAAGGACCCAGCTTTACTACAGGGTGGGGCAGGGGGTGATGCCAGTTGAGTTTGTTTTTTTAATTGAGATATAATTCACATACCATACAATTCACCCTTTTAAAGTTACACTTCAGTGGTTTTCAATGTGGTCACAAGGTTGTGCAACCCTTACTGCTGTCTAACTTCAGGACATTTTCATCACACCAAGAAGAAACCCGTTAGCATTTACTCCTCCCCTCCCCCCCCAACCACGAATCCCCTTTTTTTCTCTTTTTTTCAGACAGAGTCTCGATCTATGGCTCAGGCTGGAGTGCAGTGGCACCATCTGGGCCCACTGCAACCTCTACCTTCCGGGTTCAAACAATTCTCCTGCTTCAGCCTCCCGAGTAGCTGGGACTATAGGCGTGCACCACCACACCCAGCTAATTTTTGTATTTTTAGTAGAGACGGGGCTTCACCCTGTTGGCCAGGCAAGCTTTGAACTCCTAACCTCGTAATCTGCCTGCCTGAGCCTCCCAAAGTGCTGGGATTACAGGCTTGAGCCACTGTGCCTGGCCTTCCTTTTTCTTTATTGTGATAAAATGTACATAGAATAGCATTGACCATCTTAACCATTTTTAAGTGAACAAGTCAGTGGCGTTAAGTTCATTCACATGGTCGAAACCACCACTACCACCCATCTCCAGAGCCCTCTTCATCTTGCAAAGTGAAAACTGTACTCGTTAAGTAATGCCCTATTCCCCTCCCGTAGCCCCTGGACCCCCGTTCTACTTTCTGTCTCTATGAATTCGATGACTCTAGGGGCCTCATGTAAGTGGAATCCTGCAGTATTCTGTCTGTTTGTGACTGGCTTGTTATTATTATTTTATCTTTAAACATTTTTTTTTTTTTTTGAGACAGAGTCTCCCTCTGTCGCCCAGGCTGGAGTGCAGCAGCACGATCTTGGCTCATTGCAACCCCTGGTCTCCCAGGTTTAAGCCATTCTTCTGCCTCAGCTTCGCCAGTAGCTGAGATTAAAAGCACTCACCACCACGCCTGGCTAATTTTTGTATTTTTAGTAGAGACAGAGTTTCACCATATTGGCCAGGCTGGTCTCGATCTCCTGACCTCAAGTGATCCACCCACCTTGGTCTCCCAAAGTGCTGGGATTATAGGCCTGAGTCACCATGCCCAGTCTATGTTATATTTTTTAGAGACGGGGTCTTGCTCTGTTGCCCAGGCTGGAGTGCAGTGGTGCAATCATCACTTACTGCAACCCCAAACTCCTGGGCTCAGGTGAGCCTCCTGCTTCAGCCTCCTGAGTAGCTGGGACTACAAGTGTATGCTGGCTTATTTTACTGAGCATAAGGTCTTCAGAGGCTCATCCATGCAGTAGCACGTGTCAGCATTTCCTGCCTTTTTCAGGCTGAATTATATTCCATTATATGGATAGAACACATTTTGTCGATCTGTTCATCCATGGAGAGACACTTGGATTGCTTCTGTGTTTTAGTTGTTTGAATGATGCAGCTATGAGCATGGGTGTGCAAATATCTGTTCTAGTCCCTGCTTTCACTTCTGGGGATACATCCAGATGTGGAATTGCTGGATTATGTGCTAATTCCATGTTTAATATTTGTTTAGAAATCACCAAACTGTTTTCACAGTGGCTGTACCACTTGACATCTCTACCAGCAAGGATCCCAGTCAATTCTTTCAATTCTTTCCCTTTCAATTCTTACTACTTTCTGTTTTTGTTTTTGTTTTTTTTTCTCCTTTTTGAGACAGGCTCTCACTGTTACCCAGGCTGGAGTGCATGGCATAATCATGGCTCACCACAGCCTCAACCTTCTGGGCTCAAGTGATCCTCGTGTATCAGCCTCCCAAGTAGCTGGGACTACAGGTGTGCACCACCACACCCAGCTACTTCTTTTTTCTTTTTTTTTTTCTTTTTGAAAAAAGCCTTGCTCTGTCACCCAGGCTGGAGTACAGTGGCATGATCTCAGCACACTGCAAACTCTGCCTCCCGGACTCAAGTGATTCTTGTGCCTCAGCCTCGTGAATAGCTGGGATTACATGCACGCGCCACCATACCTGGCTAATATTTGTATTTTTAGTAGAGATGGGGTTTCACCATGTTGCCTAGGCTGGTCTCGAACTCCTGACCTCATGTGATCCACCCACCTTGGCCTCCCAACATGCATGAGCTACCAAGCTTGGTCCACACCCAGCTCATTTTTACGTTTTTTGTAGAGTTGGGGAGGTGGTCTCACAGGACAGGGTGCTGCTTGGACCGCTCCTGGCAATTCTGAGACACCATTAGCAGGTGTACCAGCTCCTGCAGCTCTGACAGCCGTGTGGGCTGGGCACTGTGTTACGACTGTACAGATGAGGAAACTCAGGCACAGGGAAGCTGATGGACATTCCTGAGATTGTGTAGCTAACCGATGGCAGAGCCATGTTCTGAAACCCTGACCGTGCGGTGCCAAAGTCCACCCTTAACCACTATGCTGAACTTCTGGGAAGGAGGGAGGCAGATCACCTACTACCAACCCGCCTACACCCGCTGTTCACGTTCTGGTGTACTTCTTCCAGCACACAGTTAACTACGTGACGACACAAACCAAGCACACATACATCTCAAATGTCAGCTATGTTTCGTGGACCGCCTGTAAAATGCAATTTATCAGTGTTTTTCACCCTGATCCCCAGATCTGCAGCTTGTTCATCTGCATGGCAAACGAGACTTTAAGATGCCATGAAGAGACTGGGTGCGGTGGTTCATGCCTATAATCTCAGTAATTTGGGGGGCCGAGGTGGGTGGCTCACCTGAGGTCAGGAGTTCAAGATCAGCCTGGTCAATGTGATGAAACCCCGTCTCTACTAAAATACAAACATTAGCTGGACGTGGCGGCCCACGCCTGTAATCCCAGCTACTTGGGAGGCTGAGGTAGGAGAATCCCTTGAACCTGAGAGGTGGAGGTTGCAGTGAGCCGAGACTGCTCCATTGCACTCCAGCCTGGGTGACAAGACTGAAACTCTGTCTCAAATAAAATAAAATAAAATAAAATAAAGCCGTGAAGATTAAGAACTTTGAGATGGGGAGATTGTCTTGGTTTATCCCCACAGACCCAGTCTAATCATGAATCCTCATAAAAGAAGAACCAGAGAAGAGGCAGCACGAAGACGTGGCGAGGAAGGGGTCACAGACAGGAAGACAGGGGCTTCTGGATGCTGCAGAAGGCATGGATGGCTTCTCCCCCGGAGCTTCCAGAGGGAGCCAGCCCTGTAGGCACGTCGATTTTAGCCCAGTGAGGCCTGTGCCAGAAACCTGACCTACAGTAAGAGAATACATTCATGTTGTTTTGGGCCGCAGAGGTGGTGGTAATTTGCCACCACAGCAAATATTTTAGGTTGGTGCAAACTAATTGTGGTTTTGCACCAACCTAATGGAAAACTAAGGCCGGGCACAGTGGCTCATGCCTGTAATCCCAGCACTTTGGGAGGCTGAGGCGGGCTGATCACAAGGTCAGAAGTTCCAGATCAGCCTGGCCAATATGGTGAAACCCTGTCTCTACTAAAAATACAAAAATTAGCCGGGCGTGGTGGCGGGTGCTTGTAGTCACAGCTACTCAGGAGGCTGAGGCAGGAGAATCACTTGGACCAGGGAGGCGGAGGTTGCAGTGAGCTGAGGTCACACCACTGCACTCCAGCCTGCGTGACAGAGTGAGACTCCATCTCAAAAAGGCACGACACAGTACAACAAACACAACACAACACAGCACAACACAACACAACACAACACAGCACAACACAACACAACAACGCCAGGTGCGGGGCCTTTCCCTTCCCTGAGTGCATCTCCTGCAGGCAGCCAGCAGAGGGCAGCAGCCACCAACAAGCAAAAGCAGGAGAAAGAATTTCTGCTGCAGAGGTTGGAACTGGGTCCGGGTAGTGGCTACAGCCACTGGGAGAAAGGAGTTTGAGGGGATACTTAGGACGTGCGTTGACATTCAGTGTCTGAGTCCTGGCTACAGAAGTGAGTTTTTGTTTTTGGAGACAATTCTTTCTGTGTCGCCCAGGTTGGGGTACAGTGACATCACAGCTCACTGCGGCCTTGATCTCTCAGGCTCAAACCATCCTCCCACCTCAGCCTCCCAAGTAGCTGGGACTACAGGTGCATGCCACCACACCTGACTAATTTTTAGCTTTTTTTTTAAAATTTATTTTTTGTAGAGACAGGGTCTTGCCATGTTGCCCAGGTTGGTCTCAAACTCTTGAACTCAAGGGATCCTCTCACCTCAGCCTCCCAAAGTGCTGGGATTACAGGTGTGAGCCACTGTGTCCAGCCCCAAAAGTGTGTATTTTTTTGTGGAAGTTGATTGTACACTTTGTGCACTTAATGAAAATTGTTTGGGGGAGACAGGGAGAAGGGAAGGGAGATGGACAGTAGTAAATACATGACTTGGCAGGGCTGAGGAAATCAGAGTGTCTGCTGAGCCTTTGCCCCATGACTGCATTCTGGGCAGGCTCTGGCAGGGGCAGCAGACACCATCCCATCTGAGGAAGCCAGATGAACATGCCTGGGCTGGTCCTATGTCTCCAGGCATAAGCTGTCTCTTTGCCATTTGCTCTTCTGCCAAGGCTGTGTGAGCGAGTGGGGGTGAACTGCTTGCTGTGAGCATGTCTTCAGGTCAGAAGGCATCAGGTTTACCTTCTACTACCCCCTTACCTCCTCCACCAACACCGCTGCTAACTTGATCCTGAGGCCCATTCAGCTCGAAGGCAAAAAGATTCAGTTGTCAGTCTAGTTTCCATCCATTCATCTGTCCACCCATCTATTCATCCATCCACCTATCCATCCATCCATCTACTCACCCATCTACCCATCCATTCATCCATCCACCCATCCATCCACACATCTATCCAACCATCCACCTATACATCCATCCACACATCCATCCATCCATCCATCCATCCATCCATCCTTTCACCCATTCATCCATCCACATATCCATCTGCCCATCCACCATCCATTCATCCATTCATCCAGCATCCATCCATCTGTCCATCTATCCACACATCCATCCATACTTCTATCCATTCATCTATCCATCCACCATCCATCTACCATCTATCCATCCATCCACCATTCATCCACACATCCATCCATCCATCCACCCAATCAATGCGTCCATTCACCCACACATCCACTCACTCATCCACCATCCATCCATCCATTCATCCAATCCATCCATCCATTCACACATCTATCCACTCAATCCATCCATCCATTCACACATCCATCCACCCAGTCCATCCATCCACACATCCATCCACCCATCCACCATCCATCCATCCATCCATTCAATCATGCATCTATTCACCCACACATCCACTCACTCATCCACCATCCATCCATCCATTCATCTGTCCATCCAATTCATCCATCCATTTACACATCCATCCCACCCAATCCATCCACACATCCATCCACCCATCATCCATCCATCCATCCATCCATCCCTCCCTCCCTCCATCCACACATTCATTCATTCACCCAATCCATCCATCCATCCACTCATCCATCCATCCACCATCCATCCATCCACATATCCGTCTATCCATCCACTTATTTATCCATCCGCCCATCCACCATCCATCCATCCATCCGTCCATCCATCCATCCACCCACCCACACATCCATCCATCAATTTATCCATCCATCCATCCATCCATCCTTCCATCTACCCATCCATCTATCCACCATCCAAATGTTCATCTATCTATCCCCCATCCATCTATCCATCTATTCCCCACTTGCTTCTTCATTAATTCAGCACTTCCTGGTGCCTCCTCTGTGCCTGGCACTGTGCCAGTACTTCCTTCTGGCCAGTTTTCTGGCAAGTGTTAACGTTTATCTTCTTTGCTGTGGCTCTTTCAAAACACGGGCAGGTAAATGTTGCCTGACATGTGAGGACACGTACCACCTGGGGTTGGGGGCACACAAATGACTCCTGGGGGCCTGAAGATGAGTGTGTGTGTGGGACTTGGTGATGTGAGTGCTTTGGGCAGGGCTCTGAGTCTAGCCTTGGGGTGGAGACAGCCCTGCTTCAAGCACATACTTTGGCCAAGCTCTGAATCCCACTGCTGGTTGCAGATCCGCAGACAGGGACCTTGGTCTGAGGCTTGTCTAGAAGGGCCCCAGCCTCAGCTGCCCCCATAGCCAGTGGGCAGGCATGTTTGGGAGGGTGGGGAGACTCGGGAAGGGCAGGCCCCGCCGGGCCGCAGTCGAATGTGAGCATGAGACCTGGTGAACGTGGGACTGTGCAGTAGAGGTATGATTTCTCAGGAGAACATACAGACGTGGACTTTAAATGCCTGGTCTTTATATATTAAATTAACTTCAAAAGTTAACATGCACTGAGCCTACCAAACAGAGGTTGTCTTGGGCTGGATGCTATTCATGGTCAGCCTCCACCCTCAGAGCGGAGCAGCGGAACCCGCATGGCTGGCCATCAGTGTGTCATTGCCAGGCCTGGTGGTGCAGCTGGTGCCCTCAGACCTCAGGGCCCACTGGGCTCACCCCCAGCCCTGCCCCCAGCCACAGTACTCCAGGGACCAGTAGTAGAAGACTTTTCATGCCAGGCTCCTGGGTCCAAGGATTGTGTGCTGCCAGCTTGCAGATGACTGCGGTGGAGCCCTGGGCCTCTCCGAGCCTCCTGTGCCCATCTGTATGGTAGCGGCACTGGCTGCAGTTTCCACCCTACAGCGGCCATGACCTCAAACATAAGTCAGATCCCATCACTGCCCTCATAGGCACCGCCCAGCCCTGCCCATGGCACCTATCACCAAGTTCAAAGTCTCCACTCAGCCGGAGCCCTGCATGAGTCAGCTCTAGCCACCTCTCCTGCGTCTCCTGTCACCTCCCCACCCCTCTTTTCCTGGAGCCTGTCCAGCAGCTGCTGCCTCGGCCTCTGCACCTGCTGGCCCCTCTGGTGTGTGCTTCTGGCTCCGCATTGCTCAGGTCCCAAGGGGCCTCCCTGCACAGCGTAGTCACCCTCAGTCAGTCACACTCCCTGCTGGATTTTCATCAGCAATCCCTTTTCTGAAGTTGTCTGGTTCCACGGTTGATTTTCGGGTTCAGCATTGGACTTCCTTTGTGAGGATGTCATGTGGGAGGGAAGGCGCTGTATCCTTGTTCTTCACCTTTCTCGTCCTAATGCTTGACACACACTGGGAGTTCATTTTTTATTTTTTTGTATATATGTATATTTTTAGTAGAGACTGGGTTTCACTCTGTTGGCCAGGCTGATCTTGAACTCCTGGCCTCAAGTGATCCGCCCACCTCGGCCTCCCAAAGTGCTAGAATTACAGGTGTGAGCCACTGCAACTGGTCTAATTTTTATCTATTTTTTTGAGACAGGGTTTTTCTCTCTTGCCCAGGCTGGAGTGAGTGATGCAATCATAGCTCACTGCAGCCTCGACCTCCTGGGCTCAAGCGATTCTCCTACCTCAGTCTCTCGAGTAGCTGGGGCCACAGGTGCTCGCCACCATGCCCAGCTATTTTTTTTTTTTATTATTTCTTGTAGAGACAGAGTCTTGCTATGTTGCCCAGGCTGGTCTCAAACTCCTGGGCTCAAGCAGTCCTCCTGCCTGGGTGTCTCAAAGTGCTGGGATTACAGGCATGAGCCATTGCACTCGGCCTACAGTAGGAGTTCAATAAATGTTTCTTGAATGTTCCATACATGCTTATGAGGTCTGGCCTTCAGACTTGGCATTAAAGCACCCTGAGATCTTGGTCAAGAGCCTGTTTCCTCATCTATCAGGTGTGGCTGAAAGTCCCCACCTGTGCCCTCCCAGGCTCTGGGAGGACCCATGGAGACAACAGGGCAGAGGGAGGGGGTTCCCGTGGTGCCGATCCTGGGTACCATTCTCGCTGGGCCCTCCCTACAGGATCGAGAATGTGGGGCCCAAGCTTTAGGAGGATGCCCCGACCAAGGTGGCAAGGCGCTGTGCTGAGGAGAGCCAGCACAAGGGGGCGCCCGAGGCCTGCTGCAGGTCGGAAGAGGCTCTGTCTTGTCCTGGAGGTGAAGGGAAGGTGGACCACGCCGAGGGCCACACAACGACAATGTCCCCATTCCCAAGTGCCGACTGCTTTGCTGATATTTTGGTGTTAAATACGTTCTTTTATGAAGTGATAGTGATTATAGGTGGTGGTTCTAAAAACATGTCCCCACTTGCCCAGATGAAAACATTGGCAACCCAAGGTCAGTCTCAAAAGGTTTTGGAGAAATTTGGGGTCCATGAAATCCTAAATACTAGTCTGTTGGGTTGTGGGATCAGAGGTCGAGATATGGGGTTCTTGGAAGAGCCTGCTGAGAAAATGTGACCACAATCCCTCATCCCAACACACACACACACACACACACAGGAATATGTGGCACATGTGTGCATATACACAAGCACACGAAAACACACCAGCACATATGCATACACACACCAGCACATATGCACGTACACACACCAGCACATATGCACACATGCCAGCACATATGCGCATACCAGCACATATGCACCTACACACACCAGCACATATGCACACACACCAACACATATGCGCATATCAGCACATATGCACACACACACCCCAGCACATATGCACACACACACACCAGTACATATGCACACACACCAGCATATGTGCACAAACACGAGCACATATGTGCACACATCAGCACATATGCACACACACACCAGCACATATGCACACACACACCAGAACATATGCACACACACACCAGAACATATGCACACACACACCAGCACATATACATATACACACCAGCACATATGCACACACACCAGCACATATGCACACACACCAGCACATATGCACACACACCCCAGCACATACGCATAGGCACACACACACCAGCACATATGCACACACACACACAAGCACATATGCACACACACACCAGCACATATGCACACACACCCCAGCACATATGCACACACACCAGCACATACGCATATGCATACACACACACTAGCACATATGCACACACACACACCAGCACATATGCACACACACCAGCACATATGCACACACACCAGCACATATACATATACAGACACCGGCAAAGGCAAACAGGCGTGTGAACCCTGGGGTGATGCACACTGACATGGTTTGGCTCTGTGTCCCACCCACATCTCATGTCAGATTGTAATCCCCATGTGTTGTGGGTGGGAGCTGGTGGGAGGTGGTTGAATCATGGGGCGCATTTCCCCCATGCTGTTCTCATGAGAGTGGGTGAGTTCTCAGGACATGTGATGGTCAGAAAGTGTGGCACGTTCCAACTCGCTCTCTCCTGCTCCAGCATTGTGAAGACATGCTTGCATCCCCTTTGCTCTCTGCTATGATCGTTAAGTTTCCTGAGACCTCTCAGTCATGCCTCCTATCAAGCATGCAAAAGTGTGAGTCAATTAAACCTCTTTTCTTCGTAAATTATTCAGTCTCAGGTTGTTCTCTTTATTTATATTTTTTTGAGATGGAGTCTCACTCTGTCACCCAGGTTGGAGTGTGATGGCACGATCTCAGTTCACTGCAGCCTTTGCCTCCCAGGTTCAAGTGATTCTCCTGCCTCAGCCTCTCCAGTAGCTGAGATGACAGGTGTGCACCACCATGCCCAGCTAATTTTTGTCTAACTTTTTTTTCAGTAGAGACAGGATTTCGCCATGTTGGCCAGGCTGGTCTTGAACTCCTCCAGCAATCCACCCCCCTTGTCCTCCCAAAGTGCTGGGATTATAGGTGTGAGCCACCGCACCCGGCCTCAGGTAGTTCTTTATAGCAGGGTGAGAATGGATAATACATACACAAACCATGCAAACACATAAACACAAGCATTCACAAGCACACACACACTGCATACACACGTGCATGCACACATAGACATACACACATGCATATATGCACACGTGTCCACGTGCACACACACCTGCACCCATATGCACATACAAGCAAATACAAATGCATACACACGTGATGCACACAAACATGTAAACACACAGGCACATGCACACGAGCAAATGTGAACAGGAGTGCACATGATACATGCAAAACAAATGCAAATGAATAGGCACACACGTGTGCATGCACAAATGCACACACGCAGAGAGAGACAAAGTCCCAAAAACATTTAGAGCCATGCACAGGCCGGCACCAAAGGAAAGAGACGCCTGTCAGTCAGTGCTGAGTTTGCAGGGCCCACTGGACTCTGGGGACGGCCTGTGAGTTTCCCAGGCGGACGTCAGGCAGACAGCATTCAAGTGGGAAAAGTGTCGTATATTCAAATTTATTTAGATGAATGTCCAGCCACAGTCTTCTGTGGATTTGTGTACATTCACTTTTTTAAAAAACGGTTTCCATAAAAGGATTTTTGGTAATCGCCTAATTTTTAATACAGTATTTATATACAAAACCCATTTCAAACTACTTACTGTACAAGAGAAAAGAGAAGCATCAGATTGCATGATTTTAGCAAATAATGGAAATCTATGACACCTATGAACTTTGATCACAGTTGGCAGATTAAAGGGAATGTCAACATCACATCAATGACGTGTTCGAGACAAATATATTTCTGTTTTTCCTCTTGGCCTTTGCTAAAATGATGTTTCTCTCGGTGCTCGAGAAATTTCAGAGAGTTGTTTAGTATCATTGCTGCAAATTTAGATCACTCATATCATTTATGAGACTTGGTTTATACACTTTTAAAATAATTGTCCAACAGTGACATTCCTGTGAGTAAAAATATAGAGAAGTGTTACCAAAATAGAAGGCTTTATTAATAAAATTCTTTGGTAGTAACAGTATTTTAAATTCCTCTCAACGCTATTCGCTTAACAAACTCCCTCCACCTTTAAGCTGCAGAAAAAATATCCTCAATCTACCATATAATTGATACTTGAAAAAAAAACCCCATAAATATTCTAAAGCTTCCAGGGGACCCCTGGAAGCCCTAAGACTTCTTGAAACCCTGACACCATCTGTTTTAACGCTTCTGAGGTCCTGTCTCTCTGCCCATTTTCTGGTCAACTGGTTTTGTCCCATAAGGAAGACGACCAACTGTGAGGTCAGCTTGGTGTGAGGGGGCAGGTGTGTGGCTGACAGCGGGGAGTCTGCCAGGGATGCCAAGGGTGCTGGTTCCTGCTTAACCAGGGACACCTGTGCCCCCTTCTCGCTTTCCAGGAATAACTGGGATGCTCCCACGCCCCCTGTGCGGTTCGGGGATGGGGCACCTTCTCTCTCAGCCGCTGAACTGATGGGAGGAAAAGGCAATGGAAAGTCTAACTTTTCTGAAACAGGCAGGTGACACCTTTTGGAACCAGAATCAATCATTATTTTTGGTTGGGGTTTCCATTTTCCCTGAAGCATCGCACCAGCTTTTGCCCGATGCCTCGGCTTACCATTTTGCATCTATCTTAAGGAATTAGGAGGATTCAGAGGAGGGTTTCTAGGGGCCTCTGCTCACTTTTCACTGCTAGGGAGACTCAAGATTGCAAGCATTCTTTCTGCAAAGCATCTGCCTTTGTTACCTTATTGCCCTATTACCAGCCATCGTTTTGATTCATCTTGAATACTACAGATTAAAAACAATCCCCTGCATAATGGCTTTGTGCAAAAACAAGGGAAAGAAAACAGAAAGAAGAAAGGAAAATGTCCTATCGGAAAGTGGTCCTCCATGTTTGCAGAAAACCCAGGACCCACCGGGCCCTGGTGGGAGCGGGAAACCGCCTGCCCCTGGGAGAGGGTGCCCGTCAGTTGGGATGCCCGGCTGGCCTGCCCAGCCCCGCTGGCATAGCTACAGGACGCCCCCGTGGTAGGTATGGCTGGGGGCCGGGCTGCTGAGGCTGTCTGGGCAGGCTTTGGGGTTGTGGTGGTTGCACGGCGGTTCGTCCTTCTGCCGCTCCTTCTCCATCCAGGTTTCCAGCAGCTGCTGCTTGTCTTGCTCCTCCCGCATGAACAGCTCCACCATGAGCACCTTCTCCTTGTGGATCTGCTGGCTGATGTCCTTGGGGATGTCCGGGATGACCCAGTCCACGAAGTCGCTCATGAACATGACCAGGTTCTGGAAGGAGGAGAGGCAGTGCGTGGCGGCGGGGAGGATGACGCCTGGGGAAGTGCTCCCGAGCTCTCTGCCTGGCCCCTACCTGGTGGAGCGCCGCCCCATGACCTCCTGGCCTGTTGACCTCCCTGGGCCTCAGTCCCCAGAAGGTATAAAGGAGGCACAGAACCACCCGGCAGGCCTTTGGGAAATGTTGGCCGACTTTCTCGAACGCATGTGAACTCAGTAATTGGGAAAATCACCTGAGTCATTCTGAATTCCTCGACCAGGAGACTCAGGAAGTGACCTGATGGGTCACTCATCACCAAATCTAACAAGCATCGAGGCTTTGGGGAAAAGCATGAAACTGGAAATAGCCACATATGGATCAAACTTTTAGTTTGCAAAGCCTCCCAGGGCCCCCCTGAACATCTACCACCTCCGTGGAGACATTTCTGGTGGATAGAAGGCAACACAAGTCAGTTTTTATGGAAAAATGGAATCTTGTCGTTTGCTGAACGTCTGTCCAGCGAGCATGTGTGAGCACCCCGGGCTGAGCAGGTTCCCGCCATGGGCGGTGTTGGTGCCCCCTGGATTGGTGTCTTGTCCTGGCTGGCGTTCCCAGTCCCCAGCTGTGGCTGGGACCGGCTGCTCATGCTCGCAGCTGCAGAACATATGCCCCCTCCCATCTCCCTCTTCCCAGCCTGGTCAGCCCAAAGCAGTGACCGGCCCATCTAGGGGTGGCCTTGCCTCCAGGTAAGGCCAGGTCTGGGGTGCCATGCATGCTCCGGGGCTCCCTTGGGATAAGGCTGGGCTGTCTCTGGCCGAGACCCCTCCTTGCTGGGCTCTCAGGCTCTGGCCTGCGGAACCCAGCCCCACACACCTTTTACACCGCTTGCTGTGAAAAGCTGATGGATGAGGCCGCTGAGCTTAGAGGAGTGGAAGGGCCTGCCCTGTGACAGAGCTGGGACTTGAACTCAGTCCTGGGGATTCCAGAATCAGAGCCCTCGGCCCACTGCCTTCCTAGCATTGACTTAATCAAGGCTAGAGGGACACCAGTGAGCAGAACCTTGGCAGTGCCCATAGCCCAGGGGCCCCCTCTCTGGGACCTCAGCTGCTGGTGCATAGCTGGCACCCTAGCAGGGGTTCCTGTTCCACTGGGAGTCCCTCTGGCCTCAGAGAGTTGGCCCAGACCCTACCCCAGAGGCTGGGCCAGCTGGGGCTGGGTCCCCTGGCTGTTGGCTGTGGCTGGGGTCATCTGAGAACCCACTGCCCTTCTGTCTGTCCTGGTTCTGCCTGCTACCACAGACACAGTATGAGAACAAGAGGGACAGAGGTAGAGTCCCCCTTCTCCATGTCTCTCTCTCTTTCTCTCTTTTTTCTTTCCCTTACTCACTCCTTCCTTCCTTCCTTCCTTCCTTCCTTCCTTCCTTCCTTCCTTCCTTCCTTCCTTCCTTCCTTCCTCTCACTTGGTTTCTTGCTTTCTTTCCTCTTTCTTTCTCTCTCTTCCTTCCTTTCTTCTCTCTTTTTCTCTCCTTTCTTTTGAGATGGAGTTTCACTCTCGTTGCTCAGGCTGGAGTGCAATGGTATGATCTCAGCTCACGGCAACCTCTGCCTCCTGGGTTCCTGTGATTCTCCTGCCTCAGCCTCCCAAGTAGCTGGGATTACAGGCACCCACCACCATGCCTGGCTAATTTTTGTATTTTTAGTAGAGACAGGGTTTTACCATGTTGGCCAGGCAGATCTCAAACTCCTGACCTCAGGTGATCTGCCCGGCTCGGCCTCCTGAAATGTTGAGATTACAGGTGTGAGCCACCGTGCCTGGCCCCTGTCTCTTTCAATAAAGACACTTCTACTGGATTAAACCCACCAGCGAGTCAGAACCCTTCTGCAGGCACTCATCCGGACCCTCTCTTTGCCTTCCTCTCTCATGAGGTTGTCTTGGGCCCTGTTGGTGCAGGGGGCCTGGGGTCGGCCAGGTCCCCTCCTCGGGTGTCCCAGAGCAAGTTCTCCAGGCCTCTGGAGGAGTCTCTGAACCCCCGGCTTTAGCAGCTTGTGCCTTCCAGACTGTGGGCACGGGGTGGTCCCTTAGTGCCCCCATCCTCAAACCGGAAACAAAGAGGGACGCACCATACCTGGAAGACGATGACGAATGCCAGCCGGGCTGCCAGGACGGCCCAGAAGTCCTTGGAGATGTCATACTTGTTTTCCGACCACGGTGGCTCTCGGTAGTCTTTGTACCTACAAAAGACAGTGGTGGAGTCGAGGGTGGGACTTCGGCGGGGCTCAGGCTCTGGCTGGAGCCAGGCAGCTCGAGGGACGCCTGGGAGAGGCTCAGCTTGGTGTGCAGCTGCCTCCGGGAGGACAGCCCTCTCTTGGACGAGCAGCCCGCGGCCCCGCACCCAGGGAGTGTCTCTCCACAGTGGAGGGGGGTGGTCAGGACCCCCCACGGGCCAGGCAGGACCTGAGGGGCTTCGTGTAAAACATATGTGGCAGGAAATATCCCCCGGGCCCAGCCGTGGGCTCACAGAATCAAGGGCAGGGACCATGTGGTCCAGGAGATTCCAAACTTTTAAAAGCAGTGGAGCCTCTGCTCCCAAAAGAAGTCTCACTGGATACTCCAGTAGGGTCCCAAGAGTGCAGAGCCTACTTGGTTGAAGTCGGGCGGGGGCAGGGGGTTCCCTAAGCTTGAACTCCCTGAACCTCACCCCAACCCTCACGCTCCACAGAGCTCCAGGATGGGTTCCATGAAACACAGTTTGAAAACCACCTCTGCAGTCTATCCCCTCTTTGAGGGAAACTACTGAAGAAAAGCCCTGAGCACCTCATCAGCCAGGAGGGGTGGCTCGTGCCTGTAACCTCAGCACTGTAATCTCAGGCTGAGGAGTCAGAGATCAGTCTGGGCAACACAGTAAAACCCTGTCTCTGCAAAAAAAATACAAAAATTAGCCGGGCATGGCAGCGCACGCCGGCTTTCCCAGCTACTCGGGAGGCTGAGGTGGGAGGATCACCTGAGCCCGGGAGGTTGCAGTGAGTTTTTGATCACGCCACTGCTTTTCAGCCTGGCCGCAAAGTGAGACCCTGTCTCTAAAAAAAAGCCAACCAAACAACAACCAAAACACCCAGCAAAACAATACCCTGAACATTTTATCAAAGTCACTTAAACAGCTTATCAAACATTTGCGAAAGAATGAAGCTAAGCATTCCATTGGTGCAGGCAGAGGCCTGTGAGGCAGCCAGCCCGGCCCGGCCCGCCCTGCCCTGCCCGGGTCTGGGGCTGCTTTCCCTCCTCCAGGGTTGCTGCTTGGTCCTCACCGCCTTATCTCGAGAGAACGCGAGCTGCCCCCGGTTCTCGTTACCAGCTTTAGATGTAGCTGACTGATCTCCTGCTTGGAGAGTCAAGATCACTCACACCCCCTGCCCCGCCAAGGTCCTGCCACTGACCATGGATATGCTTGGAGCCTTAGGAAGGAGACTCGCCCCATTCATGACCACTACCCATGCTCCAGTTCTCCCCAGCCCCTTCCTCTTTGAGAGACCCCGAGACGCCCAGGGTCTGTGGGCTCAGGGTGAGGTCTCTGCCTAGGGCCTCCCTCCCTCCATGGCTCCCTGAATCTGGGGGATGCCACACATCAGCTGGAACTTCGCTCGAATGGAGCTGACGTCCCCACCCTTCATTGGAAAAGCTTCCCAAAGCTGGACAGAAAACGCCCCCACGAGGGGCAGGGTTTCCAGGGGCTCAGCTGCAGTTTGTGCCCCTGCTGGTCACTAAAAGCTGAGGTCAGTCGGGGAGACCAGGGGAAGGTCCACCTGGATTTGCAGGCACAGCCCTGGCCTGGACCCACATCCCTGGTGCTCACCCACTCCAACTGCCACCTTGCTGTGTGTCCCCTAGGCAATCACTTGACCTCTCTGGGCCTCAGTCTGGGCATTCCCTCACTTACTTACGTCACAAGCATTTATTGACCAACTACTATGTGCCAGACCCCACTCCAGGGATGGAGAATTCAGGGGGGTGCACAACAGATAGGGCCCTTGCCACGGAGCTTGATTTCTGGAGGGAGCTGGATGGGAGTCTCCGAGGGCCTATTTGGCACTGAGCTGTCAACCCCTGAGATAGGATTGGGCTGGGCCACGGCTGTGGTGCCAGCTGCTGGGCCAGGCAGAAGTTGCACAACCTGCTTTCCCATGGGAACGAGCAGCCCTGTCCTCCCAGTGTCAGAAGCCACATGCACCAGCTCATTCCTCTTTATTCTGTGCTCAAGGCTTTGCCTGCTAGCATCTGTCTCCTCTTCTTCAAGTCATAGCACCCCAGTTTTCCTTAGGACCCCCCAGTTCTCTGTGACCTCTCACCCTGGCACATGACCCAGGCCAAGCCAAGGAGAGCCCTCTTCCTCGTGGCAATAGTGGTTGGTTCAGGAATGGACATTTGACTCAAGATGAGGCAGTAAGACTCAGTCTCTGGATTTTTACTATTGACAAACAGAAAGTCTTCCCACAGGGACTGCAGAGCAGAGAGGATTTAAGCCAGGAGCTGCTGGGGATCCTTTCCACCAGCAAGAGAACAATGCTACGCAGAGGAAATCAAAGTGGAGCCTGATGGCAAACTGTAGCTCCTGGATCCAGCCATGCCTGAAGCTATCCTGGGCTTCTTAGTTATAGGAACTGGTAAATCACCTCTAATTTCCTCCCCTCAAGCATTTATTTATTTATTTATTTATTTATTTATTTATTTATTTAACTAATTATAGATAGAATCTCACTCTGTTGCCCAGGCTGGAGTGCAATGGTGCAATCATAGCTCACTGCAGCCTCAAATTCCTAGGCTCAATTGATCCTCCCACCTCAGCCTCCCAAGTAGCTAGAACTACAGGTGCGTGCCACAAGGTCCAGCTATTTAATTTTTTTTTTGTAGAGATGGGGTCTCACTATGTGGCTCAGGCTGGTCTCTGACTCCTCAGCTCAAGTGATCCTCCTGCCTGGCCCTCCCTAAGTGCTGGGATTACGGGTGTGAGCCACTGCACCAGGCTTTTTTTTTTTCTTCTTCTTTTTAAGCGAGTTTGCGTTGTTTCTTGACTTGCCCCTGATTTGAGCCCCGTCCAAACCCAGGCTCTCCCAGAAACCCCATAAACATGGCTTTTCAAAGAGGGGAGCAGAGAGCAGTACCTGCAGATCTGCACCTCGTAGCCCAGGTCCAGGGGGTCATTGGGGGCTGTGCCGTTCTGGAAGTCGCTGACGTTGAAGGAGGAGAGGGTGTGGTTGACGAAGCCATGCATGGTCCCGTTCTTACTGTACATGTAGAGGTACACCAGGCGCGGGATGAAGTCAGACGTGAAGGAGATCACGAAGGCCTGCACAGGGGATGTGACAGTGAGGGGGACCCCCAGCCTGGGCGTGGAAGGGCTGGCCACAACTGGGGTGACCCGTCCACGGCCACACTGGGCCCTGGCCATGTGACACTGCCCCTGGCGGGGACCATAGCTGCACAGCCTTGGCATGCTGGGTGAACGGATACAGGGTCATGGGTGCTACTCTCAGCCCCCTGGCAGCTGAAGGAGAGTGCCTGGGGGCCAGAACAGCGCACTCCTAGGAGAGAAGGCTCCAGGCAGACACTGGCTGGCTCTTGCTGACTGTGTGGCCTTGGGCAAATCACCCAATCTCTCTGTGCCTCCATTTTCTTCTTGTCAAAACAGGGCCTGCTAACACCCACACCATGTATGCACTGTGCCTCTGGGCTTGTTGGAGAAGGGAAGGAGGCAGGAAGGGAAAGTGCTTTGCAAGCTCTCAAGTCCTCACCCAGCTCATTCTATTATAGCACCAGCTCTGGCTGGTGCCCTTACAAGAGAGGAACCCAAGGCCCAACGGCTGCCTCTCACATGGCTGTGTGGCCTTGGGCAAATCACCTAACCTGTCTATGCCTCTGGCGTCTTCCCTGTCAGATGGGGCCATGACAGTCCCCGCCTCCAAGGGCTGTGTGCAGACTAGTGGGCTAGTGTATGGAAAGAGCTTAGAAGGATCTAGAACATTCTAGGTGCCTGGTGAATGTACCTGCTACTATCTTTTTTTTTTTTTTTAAGAGAGAGATATGGTCTCACTATGTTTCATTATGCTGGCCAGGCTGGTCTTGAATTCCTGGCCTCAAGCGATCCTCCCGCCTCGGCCTCCCAAAGTGCTGGGATTACAGGTGTGAGCCACCGCACTCAGCCTGCTGTTATTGTTGTTGCTGTTCTCCTCAGGAGATGCCCACCGTGCTCTGCAGCTGCTCACAGCGCCCGCTCGTTGCAGACAGGATGTACCTCTGTTCCCAGCTCCCCCAGCTCCAGCACAGCGTGGGCTCTGTCTCAGGACCCTGTGCTCCCTTGTCTGGGCGGGATAAGGAGCCATCCCGGTGTGCACACTCTGCCCGAAGTCTCCCTGTAGTCTGGAGGGAGCGTGTGCCTGGCAGAAGGGGTTGCCCGCCGGGAAAGGGCTCTGTCAGAGGGCTCTGAGGGGCCCTTCTCCGGGGCTGAGTGTCACCCTCTGCCTTCTGTGGGGACTGAGTCCCAGGGCCTGCTGAGACCCTGACTTGGCATTACGGCCCTGCAGGGGCATTGATCGTCAGCTCTGGGGAGCCACCCTGTGTCCGCCGTGGGCACGGTGTCAGCTTTTGGCGGGGAAGATTGGGCTCAGCTAGAGGGTGGAAGGGACGAGAGCCATGGGGCCCTGGCACAGCGGACTCCCCGTGGCTGCTTGGGGTTCTCATGTCTGGGATGCAGCCTTGGGCTTGAAGTATATGCTGGACACAGCTGGGCACAGCTAAACCCAGGGGGGATCCAGGCCACGGGCAGAGTCAGACAGATCCTGATGGGGAAGGCTGAGGGCCGGGCCATCCTAGCCTGCAGGTCTGGGGATGGGAGAGGCTGGAAGGGGCTGCCATGCTGGGGAGGAGGCTGAGGGGCCTGGAGCCCTGATTCTTAGCAGAGCCATGTGTGAGGCTGATGAGAGCGTCCTTCTTGCCCCATTTCAGCATCTCCCAAACCTTCTCTATAGAGCAGCCATACGTTTCAGATTAAGGAGAAAAACCAACTTTTTTCTTTAAATAAGAAAACAGAAAGATTGTCAATAAGGAATCTGTGTGTTTCTCTCCCTCTGTCTCTGTCTTCCCTCCTATCTCTGTCTCTGTCTCCCCTCCTATATCTGTCTGTTGTTTATTCTCAGTGGACTTAGGGGCCAAGGTGGGCATGGTAGAGAATTTTGCTCAAAGCTTGCAGAAAGGCTGGGCGCAGTGGCTCATGAATGTAATCCCAGCACTTTGGGAGGCCAAGGAGGGCGGATCACCTAAGGTCAGGAGTTCGAGACCAGCCTGGTCAACATGTCAAAACCCTGTCTCTACTAAAAATACAAAAGTTAGTCGGGCGTGGTGGTGGGCGCCTGTAATCCCAGCTACTTGGGAGACTGAGGCACGAGAATCGCTTGCACCTGGGAGGCAGAGGTTGTAGTGAGCTGAGATAATGCCGCTGCACTGCAGCCTGGACCACAGAGTGAGACTCTGACTCAAAAAAAATTAAACAAAAAACTTGCAGGAAAAGTTTGAAGAGAATTTTTTATGCCTCCCCAGAATGCACCCTCCCCACCCCATGCAGTCAAGGGTCATTTATAACTAGAAAATCCCGGCAGCCTGGGGCTGCACCGTGGCTGGGGTAGAAGACCCATGCCCAGCTTCTTCTCCAAGGGGCCCCCAGCCGCCTGGCAGTTCAGCCAGAACTTCCTTCCACCGAGGTCCCTGATGTCACTTACATTGATGATGACAGCAAGCTTCCCAATGCCTCTGAGGATATTGTACCAGATTCCTGGGGGAAGAAGAAGTCACGGTTTTAAAGAACTCTACACTCTCAGTCATTCCAGCCACCAGGCAGCAGCCCGAGCGGGTACCATCCTTGCAGGGGCCAGGTTTTCTCACAGCAGTCAGAGGCTTAAGGCAACCAAGAGTCATTTGCTCAGGTCCTGAGGAAGCCAGGTCAGTGCCAGGGCCTGGTGTGCACCAGGCCTTTCTGACAAGCTCACCAGCTTCTAAAAGAGGGGCTTAAAGACAGCTGCTCCCTCAGTGGTTCTGCACGATCTCCCCGTGCACCTGTGTAAATACTAGTTGGCTCAGATGAAACTTTTTTTATTTCTAAAGTGACTAAGATTCAATTGGGGTGCAGCTCCCAAAGCTCTGGCGGAGGATACTGTATTCAGGGCTAGGCCAGACATGGCTTTGCCGCTGAAGAACAGTGCCAGGGCCCCCGGCTGGTGGCACTCAGTCCACAGCAGTGCAGGTCGAACCGTTCCCCATCCGCACACCCCCTTGCTCCCTTTACTCCAAGACCCAGGGTTGCACCAAATCACAGATGAATGAGAGGATCACAACACAACGCCCGGGGCCATGCTGGCCTCTCCATTCGTCTTCCCAGCGGCCATGAGATCTAGCAGGGCCCAGGAAGGAGGCCCTCAATGGCCCAGGAAGCAGGGCCTCAGTGTTGCAATTCCTGGAAATGGTCCAGTGTCCCGGACTGACCCCTGGCTCACCCTAATTGCACCCTATCATGCCCATCAATGTCGCATGCAGTGGTTTGGCTGGGAGCCCAATCCTGGGGCCTGCTTTCCATGCCCTGAGCCCGCTTTGAGATGGGTGATAACCAGCACTCGTCAGAAAGGACCAAGACGGAGCAGATGGACTTCCTGCCCATGCAAGAGGCTGCAGGGAGAGCTGTACATAGTGCTTCTGCCCTGGTAGCCAAGGGGAGCCTCTCAGTCCCCGTTTTTGTGGTGCATGCTGGTGGTCTGCAAAGGCAGCAAGAGTTCAGGCCTCCTGTGTGGCCCAGAGCTAGAAACCACAGGCTCAGATGAAACCTCCGAGACCAGGATCTCTTGCTCCCTGCCCCCAGCCAGCTCCAATTCAATAACAGACCACAGTCACAATCATCATCAATCAGAAATGCCACTGCAGGCTGGGGGTGGAGGCTCACGACTATAATCCTAGCATTTTGGGAGCCTGAGGTGGACAGATGACTTGAAGCCAGGAGTTTGAGACCAGCCTTGCCAATATGGCAAAACACCATCTCTACTAAAAATACAAAAATTAGCTGGGCACGGTGGCACATGCCTGTAATCCCAGCTACTCAGAAGGCTGAGACACAAGAATAGTTTGAGCCAGGGAGGCGGAGGTTATGGTGAGCCGAGTTCACGCCACTGCATTCCAGCATGGGCAACAGAGAAAGGTCCTGTCTCAAAAAAAGAAAGAAATACCCACTGCAACCCGTTGCTGGTGGGCAGTTTGAGAAGTGACAATCACTATTCCCTGACCCCTGTCTCCAGTCCTTGGGCCATGGGAGCCATCACCTAATTGTAGCTCCATTTGATCTTTTGCACGGGCGCAGTGATCCTCAGTTTATTTTTCTGCTGGAGCAGGTGGTAGGGCAGTCACATGGGCTCTGCACACTAGCAGCCCCAGGGCCACCGCATCCTGAATAAAGCACCTGGGAACGCAGGTGTGTGAGGGCTGGATGGCACAGCCCTACATAGTCAGCACTGAAGTGCTCCCTCAGGAGTGGGAACACTTCCCGCTCTGCTTCTCCTGGCTGGGTGTCAGGGCTGAGGGCCCTCCGTGGACTCCAAGCTCCTGGGGCAGGCTGCTAATTGCACGTCCCTGTAGCTTCTGGGTCTAGCTTGGTGTCTGGCACATGAGGTGAGTGCTGCTGGATAAATGCCTGCTGAGTGACTGCACGAGCGTAGAAAGCCCTTTCCAACCGGATGCTGGCGCCAGAGCAGAGGCTGCAAAGCAGCGGCAGGCAGGCCCCATCCAGGCTACGTGGCCATTTTGTTACGCTTGCCTACCGCTTAAAAATGCAGACTGATGCTTAAAAACCGGGAAAATGTATTTAAAAAAATCAAGGCCGGGTGCATTGGCTCACGCCTGTAATCCTAGCACTTTGGGAGGCTGAGGTGGGTGGAACACCTGAGGTCGGGAGTTCGAGTCCAGTCTGGCCAACATGGCGAAGCCCCACTCTATTAAAAATACAGAAATTAGCTGGGTGTGGTGGCGGGCGCCTGTAATCCCAGCTACTCAGGAGGCTGAGGCAAGACAATCGCTTGAACCTGGGGGACGGAGGTTGCAGTGAGCCAAGATCATGCCACTTCACTCCAGCCCTGGCGAATGGGCGAGACTCCGTCTCAAAAAAGAAAAAAAAAAAAAAAATCGAGACTCCTCGGCTCTGGTCCTGGCTGGCTGCTGCGTCTCCTTGGCAACAGCTGGCTGTGATGCTGTGATGCCCGGGGCGCCCCCTGCAGGTTGGGCTGTGCACCGCAGCTCTGCTGTCTGTGCCAGGGCCTCCCAGCGACCTCTGACCTCCATTATGGCCGCCTTAGCATCCAAACCCAGACCCCGACTAGAGAGTCGGGGTTTCAAGCAATGTTTCAAGCAATGTGGGAACGGGCACACTGCTCTGTGACCATGAAGAACACTCCTAGGACTTAGTCTCACTTGCGCGTTTGGCCCACCTGGCCCTTGGGGCTCTGAGTTTGAGACGTCTGAGGTGGGGTGGGCCTGGGGTGGGGGTTGAAGTCTTTGGCTGTGGAGCTCCCGAGGGACGCGGCTCCTGAGCTCAGGGCCTTGGAAGGGCAAGACTCAGGCAGGCGAGGGGGTCTGTCCAGGTGATTGCCCAGCGGGCCCAGAGAGACAACAGGAAGTGGGAGGGATGAAGAGGGGATGAGATGGAGCCGGGAGCGGTGTCTTCCTCGCTTCCGGGCCCGGATCGAACCTGTCCTGACAGGTCTGCAGGATATCTATGTCCAGGAGGATGACTCTCCGTGTGGCCCTGCACATCCGTGAGGTGTGTTAGAGAAATGTAGAACCGACAGTCCAGCCCCAGCCCCAGCCCACGGAATCCGCCTCTCCTGAGGTGGGGCTGGGAACCTGGAGTTATTCTGAGGCACACTCCAGGGAGACACTCACTGCTCTGAGGATCTCTGTAAACTAAAAATAAAATTCTAATCCTCTCCTCAACCATTTAAATGGGGTCCATTATCTCGGCTAGGGAACCCTCAAGTTAACCTGAAAAACTGGTTCAGGCCATGACAGGAAGCAGGGGGCATGGGGAGGGTCAGGCCTCCTCATGCCCTCCTCCCTTTTGGAATTCAGCAAAAGCCGACCAGTGTGACCATCAACACAGACCTTAAGTCTGATAAACATTTACAGTCTATTCTCTCTGATGCCTGTTACCTGGAGGTTTCATCTGCATGATAAAACCTTGGTTTCCACAACCCCTTATCACAACCCAGACTTTTCTTTCTATTGATAATAACTCAACCAATTGACAATCAGAAATTTTAAAAATAGGCCGGGTGCGGTGGCTCACTGCTGGGGCACTTTGGGAGGCAGAGGTGGGCAGATCACCTGAGGTCACAAGTTGGAGAAACATGGTGAAGTCTTGTATCTACTAAACATACAAAATTAGCCAAATCTGGTGGCACACACCTGCAATCCCAGCTACTCAGGAGGCTAAGGCAGGAGAATCGCTTGAACCCAGGAGGCAGAGGTTGCATCATGCCATTGCACTCCAGCCTGGGTGACAAGAGTGAAACTCTCTCTCAAAAATAAAAAGTATGTGTGTATACACACACACACACACACACACAAACACATATATATATATACACCTATAACCTGGAAGTCACCCCACCCTGTCCCGCCTTTCTGGACCAAATCAATGTATATCTTAGATGTATCTGATTGACGTTTCATGTCTCCCTAAAATGTACAAAACCAAGCTGTACCGCGACCACCTTGGGCCCATGTTCTCAGCACCTCCTGAGGGCTGTGTCATGGGCCGTGGTAACTCACATTTGGCTCAGAATAAATTTCTACAAATATTTGACAGAGTTTGACTCTTTTCATTGACATCTCTAAGTCAAAGGGGATGCTGTGCTTTTGGAATACTCTTTGGGTGGGCTTCTTTGATGACAGTCCTGTTGGGGAAAACTGCCTCATTTTTACTTTCCCAAGTAAATTCCTTGGTTTCTTTCCCAAGGAATTTTTCCCACTCTAGGGGACGCTAAGCCCCATTTCCCAGAACAGTACAGGGAGGTATTTGGACAAAGCCAGGTGCTTGGCAAGGCCACCACTCCTGCCCACAGGCAGTGCCTGGGAGCCGAATGGAGGCTGCGCTTTCCCACCAGCAGGCTGTGAAGCACCAGGAAGAGAACAGGAAGTCGAAGCCAGGGCTGGGGAGCTGGAGCAGATTCCCATGCATGGGCTGGGTCCCTGCTGTGACCCGCTGGATGGCAGGGTGATCTAGGCACCTGTGCTTTGTGGCACAGCTTCCCCCAGCCACCCAGGGCCTCAGAGGTGCAGGTCACAGGGGCCACAGGGGCCCTCTGTCCCCTCGAGGAGCTCGCCTGGGGGCCCTGCACGGATCATAGAAGGAATACAAAAGCCTCTTCAAGGAAAGGCTACGGTTAAGGAATCCACAAACAAACGAGTGAAAGGAGGGTAGATTATGCCTTCAGCTAACCGGACAGGAACCAGGAAGTGAGTAGCTGATCCGTAAGAACTGAGCAAAAACAAGCCAGGTGCAAAGAGTCCAAAGAGGCAGGCGGAAGGCCTGCTGCTGGTGGGGACGCCAATGCCTGCAGAGGGACTGCAGGAAGCCAAGGCCACTGAGCTGCTGCTCTCTTTCACCCTGGTGGGTTTGCAAGCTTCATTCAGCCACCGTGTGGGGACAGCCAGAGCTTCTTGAAGCAGAGGGCGCCAGAGCAAACACACACGCACTGTGATGCAGCAGGTGGCGGGCAGGGGTGGGGTACTGTTAGGTGCCTGAGCATCGGGCCTTTGTGAGGACTCAGTGTGGGCTGCGTTCTTCTCTTTGTTTTCAGCTGTACCTGCTGGAATGGGATGGCACTCTTTTCTTTACTGCCGTGGGGCAGGGAGCTCCAGAATTTCCAAGGACTGCAGGGAGCACCTGGTGAGCGGGCCTGGAGCTCCCCTTTGGGGTCTTTGGTACGCAGGGTGAGGTTTTCAGAGGCAAACCCTCTATGCATGCAGGAGGCCCAGGGCTTGAGCTCTCTGGTTCCTGCTCAGCTCTGTTACCGCCTGGGCCTCGGTTTCCTATCTGGAAAGTGGGACCGAGGGAAGTTTCACTCAGGCTTCCCCCCGGGGTTCCCTGGAGGACACGACAGGCTGAGGTTCTGAGGAAAGTTCATGTTGGAGGCAGCTCTGTGGCACGATCTTCAAAGCAGCGCTATGCAGAGGCACAGCCTGGGATGCAATCTCGCCTTGCTCCTGAGAGCGGGTGTGCAGAGACGGCCACGGTGGCCTGTTTTTCAATAGCCTCTTTCTCACTTGTCCCACCAGCTAAAAATGACCTTTTTTTTTTTTTTTTTTTTTTTTTTGAAACGGAGTCTTGCTGTTGCCCAGGCTGGAGTGCGGTGGCGTGATCTCGGCTCACTGCAAGCTCCACCTCCCAAGTTCACGCCATTCTCCTGCCTCAGCCTCCCAAGTAGTTGGGATTACAGGCGACTGCTACCATTAAAAATTAAAATGCCACCACAAAAATTAGCGCTCCCAGCTAAATTTTGTATTTTTAGTAGAGATGGGGTTTCACCATATTGGTCAGGCTGGTCTCAAACTCCTGACCTCAGGTGATCCACCTGCCTCGGCCTCCCAAAGTGCTGCGATTACAGGCATGAGCCACCACGCCAGGCCCTGACCTTTTCCACTTTTAAGTATGAAATGAAGAATGTATGAAAAGTGTAGCCTTTGGGTGAGAGCCACTGCCTAAGACTTGAGGACGTCGTTTCTGGGTCCAGGAAGCCTAAAACATTCACTCTGGCTCTTTACTGAAAACAAGTGCTGACCTCTGACCTAGAGCACCAGCAAATCAGCGCTTCAGCCTTGCACCACCTCTGGCCATGTAGGGCTGTGGTATGAGGGGCGAGGGGCGAGGGGCTCACCCACGGCCTCCGCAGAGGCAGAACAGGGATGTTGGTAGTTAGCGGGGTCTTCGGAAGGTTAGTTAGCTCATGGCTTTTAAAGCCTTTGAAATTTGTAAACAAAATCTCACAGGGCAGTCTAATATAGAGTATCTGTGTTCTGAGTCGTCATTACCTGGGTCACCCAGAGAAGAGATGACGTAGGGAAGCAAAAGTATCCAAACACAGTGCCATGACCTCTTACCCAGGAGCCCTGGGATGTCCCTCCCTATAAGGCACCAAAGTTTCCAGGCCCCTTTCAAAGCCAGGGCCTTACGCAGTGCCAATGCGAAGCTGCAGGGTGAACTGCGGGGTGAATCACTGCTATCTCATGGTCTTTGACCTGTGAAAATGACAATTTCATCTGTTTTAGCCTACAAGACAGCCAAGCGTGAAGAGAAGCCAAAGTTGAACCAGAGTTGAAGTTATCTTGGAGCCAGACAGTGGAGGATTGGTGGATTTGGTCACCAGTGGATGCTGGGCTTGCCACAAGGGGCCAAGGTGTGGACCAAGGAGCTTCCAGCCAGGACAGAGCCACTAACAACTTAAGGAGAGAACACAGACTAGGGTGAGGTGATCCGAAGGGTGTTGCCAGCGAGAATGACACACATACCAAGGACTGGAGAAGCCCTTGGAACAACTGAAAAAGCTTCCCACAATTTTTTTTTTTTTTTTTTTTTGAGATGGAGTCTTGCTCTGTTGCCCAGGCTGGAGTGCAGTGGCATGATCTTGGCTCACTGCAACTTCTGCCTCCCAGAATCAAGGAATTCTCCTGCCTCAGCCTCCTGAGGAGCTGGGATTACAGGCTCCCACCACCACACCCGGCTAATTTTGTATTTTTAGTAGAGACAGGGTTTCACCATGTTGGTCAGGCTGGTCTCGAACTCCTGACCTCAGGTGATCCACCTGCTTTGGCCTCCCAAAGTGCTGGGATTACAGGCATGAGCCACTGCACCCGGTCAGTTTCCCACTTTTTGTAAGATTATGTTTGGCCTACAAAAGCCTAACCCAAAACTATCTTATCAAGCTGATATGGAATCTTTATTTCAGCAAGGTGATATCCCCAATACGTAATCCAACCTTTTGTTTATTCCAATAATTAGTACAAAGGTGCTATTCTCACTAAAATTTGTTAAATTTGAGATAAAATGAATGTATGTTTGTAATTTTGTTTTCACCCTGAAAATTGGGTCCTACCATAAGATAAGATGGGATCACCCTTCCTGTGAGGGCTGGCTCTGGTGGAGGCCTGTGTGGGGCTCCCATACCCCTCACCCTCCTGGACAGATTGTCGTCCTATCTCTGCTTAAATGCCTCTGGTAACAGGGAGCTCTCTAACCCACAAGGAAGTCTGCTCTGTTTTTGACACCTCTGACTATTAAAGTTATTCTTTTTCTTTTTCTTTTTTTTTTTGAGACAGGGTCTCTCTGTTGCCCAGGCTGGAGTGTAGTGGCATGATCACATCTCACTGCAGCCTTGACCTCCTGGGCTCACACGATCCTCCTGCCTCAGCCTCCCAAGTAGCTGGGACCACAGGTCTGCGCTACCATATCCAGCTAATTTTACTTATGTTTTTGAGACAGGATCTCACTCTGTTGCCCAGGCGTGGGCACAGCTCATTGCAGCCACAATCTACATGGGCTCACTGAACCTCCCACCTCAGCCTCCTGAGTAGCTGGGACTACAGGCACGCACCATCATGCCCAGCTAATTTTTCTATTTTTTGTAGAGACAGGGTTTTGCCATGTTGCCTAGGCTGGTCTTGAACTCCTGGGCTCAAGCTATGCATCCTCCTGGGCCTCCCAAAGCACTGGGATTACAGGAGTGAGCCCCGGTGCTCAGCTCAAGTTATTCTTTACGCTGACCTGAAATACACATTCTCCCAACCTCACACCCTTTCTCCACGTGGTCAAGGTGCCTTAGTGACGGGGTTAAAAAGCTGGAGTTGAGTTGCATCTTGGCTTTGATACCTGTAGGCAAGCCATGCAATGACTGGGACTGTTCTTCCCTGTCTACAGAGTGGGGCTCCTTCCTTCCTTTTCTCTTTTGTGAACATTAAATGATGCCATGACATGCAATGTAGGAAGGCACATGCTGAACAGCTAACGCTCCTTTCCCGTTGGTCTCGCCCTGGCTCTGGGGTCACACACTTGCTACAGGTGGGTGTCGCCAGCCATCAGAGAGGCAATGTAGTCTCTTGTACCTCCTAAAGCAGCAGGTTGTTGAGACCTTCAGATGTCTGGGACCCACACTTTCCAAACGTTGTCGGTGACCAATGCATCTTAGGAGGGGAAGGGTGGGGACTGGGCTAAGCGAGCCTCCACGTCTTGTGTCACCTGCCCCCCAGGCCCCACCCGGCAAAGGCTGAGTAAAGAGCCCCAGGAGGGACACCTGGTCAGCTCTGGCTCTAGTTTCTGGAGCGTGGCAATCCCCTCCCCAAACCCAGCACGCATGTGGAACTGGTCCTGCCGGCCCTTGGGGTCACTCACCGATGTCTTTGGCTCTGACAGCCACTGGCCTTCGGAGCTCAGTGACAAACTTTTTGGCGTCCAGGCGGATCTCAATGATGTTGTTCAGCAGCGCAAACAGCGGGGCCAGGGGGAAGGAGGCGACAAACAGGGTGACAAAGCCAAACTGGATGACTGCAGAGAGAGCCCAGTGCCAGTCAGCACCCCATGAGCCACAGCCCATAAGCGGGGACTCCACCACCCCGTGTGCCGAGCTGCACAGGTCTGGTTGCTGCCCCACCTCCAACGAGCCCACCTGCATAGACCACCTGTTGGGACGGAGCCTCCATGACCCTGGGTGACCTCCAGGATTGGGCTGAAGGCAGAATTCCAAATTTTGCTCTGAATCTGTGTTGGACTCTTGAATAAAGGGAGTGCTCACTTAGCTATGGCTAATCTTTTTTGAGATAGTCTCGATCTGTCACCAGGCTGCAGTACAGTGGCACAACCATGGCTCACTGCAGCCTCGACCTCCCAGGCTCAATGAATCCTCCCACCTCAGCCTCCCGAGTAGCTGGGACCACAGGCATGCACCACTATGACTGCTTAATTTTTGTATTTTTTGTAGAGCTGGGATTTTGCTCTGTTGCCCAGCGTGGTCTCAAACTCCTGAGCTCAAGTCATCCACCCAAAGTGCTGGGATTCTAGGCATAAGCCACCTCGCCAGCCTATGTCAAATTTAAAAAAATCATCACCAAAAGGAAAAGGACCATCGTGAGCTCAAAGGCCCAGCCTGTGGTCATTCCCCTGCCTGTGCTGGGAAGGGACGTGGCAGTGGCTCTGCTGCTTCCATCATGGGGGCTCCCTGGGACCCGGGGGACCTGCCTGCATGGCTGCATCTTCCAGAGCCCCCAACTTTCCCTTGCATCAGGCCTCCTGGATCTGGGTGGGGACCCAGGACAGTCCCTCGCCTCTGCCCCTGTGGCCCTCCCCCTGGGGATCATCCCACCCAGGAGCTGGCTCTGGGGCTTCTTTGGCTTTGGATGCCACATCCAGCACGGGGCTGGGCTCCTAGGAGAAGGTCAGGAAAAGGTTGTTGAGTGGAACTGAGCAGGAAAGCTGGTTCAGGAACTGCACAGCAGGACCCAGTCCAAGGGCGTTTGGTGCCAGGCGGTAAACAAGGAAGCCGGCAGAATGTCACTGTGTGCCTGGCGGGCTGAGTGTGGGCATTGTTAGCATGTGGGGTAGGCCGTGCGGGGTGCCCTGAGTGTGGGCACTGTTAGCATGTAGGATGGGCCATGGCGGGGAGTGCCCTGCAAGTTCTGTCCCTGGGCTGTCTTGCTCGCCCTGGCAAGGTGGGCTGAGTGGGAGTTCTCTGGTCCTGCCTGAGGTCCCTGGAGGGGATGAGGGATTGCTTATGTAGGGTGGTGTGTGCTGTGCATGAGGGCGGGGGCTGCTGAGGCCTGAGGCTGTGGGTCACTCACCAGGGCGGGCTTTCTCACTTCCGAGTGGTGCTGCCTACTCTGGCACTAAGGGTATGACCGGGGAGCTGGAGACACTGCCAGGGCTGGGGCCAGGGAGGGAGGGTACAGGGGGCGGGCAGGTGGGGCATTCCCAAATGGGCTTGTTCTCCCCATCTATCCACATCCGTGGCTTGAGCCTTCCTTGGAGGAACAGACGGGCAGCCCACGGGGTGGGGAGAAAGCCAGCGGGTGTGGAAATGTGCCTTGGTCAGTGGGGGCAGGGTGGGGCATGGGCGAACCACTCCTCGTGTATGTGGGCAGGAGGCGCCTGCTCCAGAAATCTCCTTTGTCCAAACCCATCAGGAACTCGGGACGTGACGTCCAGCCACCAGGAAAATAAATCCAGGGAAGGGGCTGCCAGTCTCGTGGCCCACTGCAGGCTGTGCTGGTGTCTGGGGCTCTATTCTTCCCAGGGTTTCCTGTGGAAGGAGTGACCCTGCAGGCAGGGAAGGCCACCTCCCTCGTGGGCGAGTGGCCAATGCTGAGTTTAAACAGCTGGGAGCCATTTGCCCACCGGCCTGACCCTGGTTCAGCTTGGACTTTATTCCAGGAGAAAACAGAGAGGAGCCACAGAAGGCCACACTTAAGATTCCTCTCCTCTGGTCAGCGGCAGGGTGCTCCTTGCACAATTGTCTGGGGAGCCAGGAGTGACATATGTGGACACTTCGGCCAACAGGAGGGGCACAGGGCAGCACTTGCGGTGAAATTACACAGAAACGCTCCCCGCCCGCTAAGGGGCCCTTACCCCCAGGCCTTTGTTCAAAATGCAGCCTTCCAGGTCTCACCTGGAGCAGACCAGGAACAAGCCTGCGAACGGGCATTTTAGAGAAGTTGACCTTGGTGGCCGGGGCACGGCATGCTGGGAGCCCCGTCTGCAGCAGTCTTCCTGACTGCCTTTGCTCATCCATCCAGTCAAACACACATTGAGCACCCACTGTATACCTGGACCTGCTCTAGGAGCAGGGCTATGGGATGAGGAGTAAGAGAGGGCGAGGCTGCCATCCTACCGGGGGAGACAGAAGAGGGATGACGGGGTGAGGCTGTCTGCTGGGAAGCAGAAACACTAAGCAGAGGAGGGGTGGGGGTTGTGGCCATGTTGGGCAGGGGCTGCCCCTTTCAAACACAGTGGTCAGGGAAGACCTCTCTGTTGGGGAACATTCCGGATAGAGCCTGGGAGGCAGGGAGAGAGTGAGTCATGCAGGTATTTGGGGGAGGGCATTCCAGCAGGGCACATCTAGTGCAAAGGCCCTGGGGCGGCCCAAGCTCCGTGGGGCTGGGGAGCAGCAAGGAGGCCAGCATGTGCAGAGCACAGGAGCAGGAGGGAGAGGTAAGTGACCAGGTCAGAGAGAGTCCAGAGCCGTGCGGACCGCACCTGGCCTCTTCCCAGTTCTCCTTGGCCACCCCCTAAAGGTATGTGCCGCCTCTTGGCATCCTTCTGGCCAGCCACATGATTGAGGTGGGTAAGGCTCAATCCCTGGGTCTCCTTTGAGTACCTGCTCTGTGCTAGGGGCAGCTGTCGCCAGCCCACAGGTGAGCAAGTCCTGGCTCCTGCAACTCAGGAGCTCACCACCAGGAAGGGGAGATGAGTCATGGACCCAAAGTAGGAGGCTTGAAGGGCCTTGGGGCTGAGACGAGGGACCTCGGATTGCGGGGGGTTTCAAGTGAGGAGGATCTTGTAGCTTAGCAGGGCTGAGCCCTCAGCTGCTGAGGGAGACTGAGGGAGGAGGAAGAGCTGCACAGCCGAGGCCGGGTTCGGGTTGCACTGAAGGGAACTGTACCTGGGGACCGTGCCTGGGGACCATGGCTGGGGACCATGCCTGGGGACTGTGCCTGGGGACTGTGCCTGGGGACCGTGCCTGGGGACTGTGGCTGCTTGACCTGGGCCTCTGGAAGACAGGACAGCCATGCTCACAGACCCAAGGGAGCAGCAGCACCAGGATCCCAGGGTCTGCATCTCCCTCCTCCCCGCCCAATGCTTCCGGAGGGATGCTGGGCACCGCGGGGTCGGGGGCATCATGCCCCTGCAGCCCTTCCCCACGGGTGGCATGCTGGCCTGATTTCTATCCTGACGTCACCTGCCTGTCCCGGCTGTCACTCACTCATTTCCATGTACTCTGGGGTGAGGCCCGCGAAGGGCTCCAGGTTGTAATCCACCTCATACCGCTGCTTCCTCTTCACACACTCCTCATGGTCAGGGGGGCTCTGCCGCTTCAGCTTCAGGTAACGGATGAGCTTCTTCATCTTCCTGAGAGATGTGATATCACACAGTTAGGTTTGCAGAAAGGTGAATCTGGGGCTCTGGTCTGGCACCTCTGGTGATGTGTTTTTTTTTTTTTTTTTTTTTTTTTTGAGACAGAGTTTCACTCTCTTTGCTCAGGCTGGAGTGCAGTGGCGCTGTCTCAGCTCACTGCAACCTCTGCCTCCCGGGATCAAGCAATTCTCTTGCCTCAGCCTCCCGAGTAGCTGGGACTACAGGCACACGCTGCCATGCCCAGCTAATTATTTGTATTTTAAGTCGAGATGGGGTTTCACAGTATTGCCCAGGCTGGTCTTGAACTCCTGAGCTCAGGCAATCCGCCCATCTCTGCCTCCCAAAGTACTAGGATTATAGGCATGAGCCACTGCGCCTGGCCTCTAGTGATATTTCTAAGTTTCTGCTTTAAATCTAAAATTCACTTGTTTGCAATCATTTCTTTATATGATCTCCTCTGCCATTTCCCCAAAAGGCAGGGGGTAAGTGTCATGGCTTTGCTGGCTACAGAAGGAAACGGAGGTGCACGGAAGGCAAACGGCCACTTGTGACCCACAGGAGGGCCCAGCAGGCATCAGGGACACAAGAACGGTGGAGGCTGGTCATGCCCAAGTGGACTCTTGGGGAAAGACACAGACCATGGAAAATGGCCCAACAAACTCCTGACTCCAGAGGCCTAGCAGCCGTTGGGGAGGCGGGAAGGGGACATGGATTTCTGAAGGTACAAGATAACAAGGAGGCCGAGTCCCCCAGTCTTCATCTGGAAACCCTGGGGAGCCAGCACTGGGCTTGGGGGCACCTGGTGGTACCCCACATCCTCAGCCAGCATGGAGTGGGGTGTCATTCTGACTTCCTCTCCCTCCTTTGTCCAAAATGGAGTGGCTTTATTTTTTAATGTTTTTATTTATTTTTTTGAGACAGAGTCTCAGTCTGTCGCCCAGGCTGGAGTGCAGTGATGCGATCTTGGCTGACTGCAACCTCCACCTCCTGGGTTCAAGGGGTTCTCCTGCCTCAGCCTCCCATGTAGCTGGGACTACAGGCGTCCACCACCACGGCTGGCTAATTTTTGTATTTTTGGTAGAGACGGGTTTCACCGTGTTGGCCAGGCTGGTCTCGAATTCTTGACCTCAAGTGATCCGCCCGCCTCAGCCTCCCAAAGTGCTGGGATTACAGTTATGAGCCACTGCACTTGGCCCTGTTTTTGTTTTTTAAAACAGGGTCTCACTCTGTGGCCCAGGCTAGACAGAGTGCAGTGGTACAATCACAGCTCACTGCAGCCTGGAACCCCTGGGCTCCAGCGATCCTCCTGCCTCAGCCTCCTGAGTAGCTGGGACTACAGGCACGCACCACCACACCTAGCTAACTTTTTTTTTTTTTGTAGAGGTGCAGTCTCGCTTTGTGCCCAGGCTGGTCTTGATTTCCTAGGCTCAAATGGTCCTTCTGCCTCGGCTTCCCAAAGTGCTGGGATTGCAGGCGTCAGCCACCATGCCTGACCTGGGGTGGCTTTGGCCTCATCTTCCCTCTGTGTCCTCCTTCTCTCCCTGTTTCTGGTGCCCCCATCTTGGTTGAAGCCCTGTGTCCACCCAGACCACCGCAGGAGCCATCCACACACCCCTCCGCCTGCCTCGCCTCTGTTACTCTAACCCACTGAACTCACGGGATGCCAATCTCGAACAGGTTGTTCTGGATCAGCTGTTTCCCCAGCATGATGATGCTAAGCTGGATGCATAGCTCCATCAGGCAGCCTCCTGGCGCACACTGTGGACAGACAGCAGCATCAGCCCCGCTACAGGGACACCGGGAGAGGGACCGAAGCCCTGCAGGGAGGCCCACCCTCATGCCATGGGTTGACCTGCGTTCTCCAAAAAAAGACGCTCAGGTTCTAATCCCCGCCACCTGGGAACGTGGCCTTATTTGCAAAAAGGGTCTTTGCAGATGTAGTCAGGTCAGGGGGTGTTTGTGCTGGGGTAGGGTGGGCGCCCATCCGAGGACTGGTGTGCTCAGAAGAAGAGAAGGCGCGGGCACAAAGGGAAGAGGCCGCGTGAAGATGGCGGCAGAGGGTGGAGTGGCCGAGTAAAGGAGCCATGAGGAGTTCTGTAGTCCCCAGAAGCTGGGAGAGGCAAGGCAGGTCCTCCCCTAGAACCCTTAAAGGGAACACAGCCTGGCTAACACCTGGATGCTGCACTTCCGACCTTCAGAACTGAGACTCCATCTCTGTTATTTGAAGCCGCCCAGTCTGTGGGATTGAGTTGTGGCAGGCCCAGGAAACTGGCACACCCCACCTACAGGCTGCTGGGCTTGGGGGCTGCGGCTGGGAGCTGGGAGCACATTGGGAGGGAGTAGGCAGGGGTGGGGCAGGGCCTCAGGGCGCCTCCTTTTTCCCAGTGCCACTGGCCGGTCCCATGCACCAGTCACCATCCACTGCCTCTGCACCACCATGGCAGGCTGAGTGCATGCAGCAGGCAAGCTCCACAGGAGGCAGAAGTCACCCCTAAGGCCTAATGCCCCTGACGCAGTGGGCCTATGCCACATTAGGCCAGGGACCCCGCAAGCAGGTGACAGTCAGAAACCTATCTGGGCTGGAAGTTTAACTTGTCCAAGCAAAGGGAACACCAGGGATGCGTGGTGACCCCTGAGGCACAGTAAATTTGTTCTGTGTTCCAAATAAAACCTAGTAAATCCCCACACCTGTCTTGGAGAGCCATGCTTTCAGAAAAAGCAATTACACCATTTCCTTTATTATATGACTTCTCTGACCCGGGACGAGTGTGACAGGGGATGATGATACAAAAAGGAAAGAGCATTTCATAAGTTTGGCACAGATGCTTGTTACTGTGGAGGAGGCCCATGTCTTGGGCTGCCCAGGGGCCTGCATTCAGGTAGTTGAACCTCTAGGCTGCACTCCAGACAGCCAGATCGCCCTGTACCTGATGTCCACCCCATCCTCGATACCTTGTTCCACAGGGTCTTTAGCAAGAAGACCCACCCTCTTATTTTCTGATAAGCTGAATTACGCTGTGGGTTGGAAATGCTGAGACCAGAACCACTGATAGGCCCTGAAGCCCCCGCTTGGTCTGATAGAGCCCCTGGTTGTGGGACAGACAGTGGAGCAAGTCCATGGGCCGTGACAGAGGCTGAACCAGGCTGGCACAACCAGACCTTCTGTGGCCAGGATCGCTGGGCAGAAGTGAAATGCCACGAGCGTGGTGTTTGAGGGTAAAGAGACAAGCATTTGAATGTCTAGTTAAAAAAAAAAAAAGGTAGCCAAGTTCTGTTTTGTCCTCATTAATTCATCTTTTTTTTTTTTTTTTTTTTGAAATGGAGCCTTGCTCTGTCACCCAGGCTGGAGTGTAGTGGCGAAATCTCAGCTCACTGTAACCTCCACCTTCCAGGTTCAAGCAATTCTCATGCCTCAGCCTCTCGAGTAGCTGGGATTACAAGCATGCACCACCGCGCTCAGCTAATTTTTTGTGTTTTTAGTAGAGATGGGGTTTCACCATGTTGGCCAGGCTGCTCTCGAACTCCTGACCTCAGGTGATCCAACAGTCTCGGCCTCCCAAAGTGCTGAGATTACAGGCATGAGCCACTGCGCCCAGCCTTCATTCATTCATCTTAACCAGAAGAGAAATATTCAGTCTCACAAAAAAAGAAACGAAAAGAAAAACCAGATGTCCTGTTTTTCTTTCATTAACTCTACAGCGAGTTTATCCTTCTAGGTGATTCTATATGAACACACCAAATAAGATCAAAGCCCGCCCCACCACGTCAGGGGAACAGAAAAGTTTCCAGCACGAAGGAAAGAAACCACTGCTCTTTGCTGAACAAATACGCTGTGGCTGCTTCTCCCAAGTGCTTCTCCCAAGCACGGTGTAGACAAATCGTCAGCAAAACAAAAGGGGCTGCGAGAAATGAATAAAATTTCGGTTACCTCTTCCATTCGGAAGGAACGGAAAATGTACACGTAGTCACCCGGGCGTCCGACAAACCTGAAACGATGGGGGAGGTCATTAGAAAGAAGATGAGCCCCTAGCTCAGCTCTGGGAGAGACCCCCAAGTGGGGACTGTGCGGCCTGTGAGTCCTGCAGGCCCAGCCTCAAGGGTATCTACAGGCGGCTCTCCCTTCCTGGTTGCATCTGCTAAAAGATGACCACAGTGGTTTTCACTGGTCAAAGGTTGGATTCCCAAACCCAGAGACGGGTCAGAAAAAGAAACTTCTTCAGTGAGAGGCCATGAGACTGAGAGGCAGTGGGAAGGGGGCCCAGCGGGGCATTAAGGCAAAGACCACCGTGGTCTGAAGACTGCAAGCTGCTGCACTAGCTTCCCCGGGACTCAGGACCTGCCGCTGGCACAGTGACGTCCGTGGACAGCTGGCACAGAAGCACTCTGGGGACCTCGGGCAGCTGGGGCAGGTGGTGGCCAAAGGCCACCTTGGGTGGGGATAGACAGCCTCTCAGCCTTCTAGGAGCTGGTGTGGGGCGTGGAGGCTTCCGAGAGCCTGCTCCATCCTGGATGCACTCGGCGAGGACTGGACCCCTTGGCAGGTCCCTAGGACCCTGGGCCAGGAGGGCGGGCATGGCACTGGTGAATCACATGATGTGGAGGAGGCGGCCTTTTGGGGGGCTCTGAGATGAGACTAGCCAGCCCCTTGCGGGAGTGGCGGTGGAGGCGGGGGCATCACTGTGGGTGGGCCGCAGGCCCCACCACAGCCTGGGATGGCTCCAGAGGGTCCAGGCGGGGCAGGTTTCACCCCACCAGGAGCTGTGAAGAGGGCTCAAGTGGCCAGCAGCTGCACTTCCACGCCCTCCTCTCTCCTTGTCCCCACTCTGTGGACTCCTCCCTACCCCTCACTTCCCGGGGTCCCCACTGCCCAGGGTCCTCACTGCCCAGGGCCCTCAATCCCGGGTCCTCACTGCCCCATCCTCACTGCCTGGGGTCCCGACTGCCTGGGCTCCCTGCTGCCCAGGGTCTGGCCACTCTGGAGCCTCAGCAGGGCCCAGGCCTTCTCCCTGACCCTCATCGGCTGCGGGTGCCACAGTGTCTGCCCTGTCCTGGGCTCCAGGTGCCCCCCGCCTGTGGGGAGGGAGAGCCCTCCCCTGGACTTGGGAGAAGCGAGGTGGGGAAAATGCTGAAGATGTCCCTACCGGCCTTTGAAGAACGCCACGTAAAAGATGGGGGTGTAGGAGTTCACAAACTTCAGCAGGAAAGCCTTGAAGATCAGCCTCTCCTCGAAGCTTTTCTCTGTCTTCGGGACCTCTAGAGGAAGGGGTAGGATGATACTGAGGCTGTGGCTGGGATGGCCCCCAACAGCCTGGTCCAGTCTCTGGCTGGCCACTGACACCGTCACTCAGTTGGCTCTCATAGGCGTGCCAGGGCCTGTGATCAGGATCCCCGTTCAGAGCCAGGGAGCTGGGGTCCAGAGAAGTTAAGCAACAAATTCAAGGGTGCACAGCAAGAGGCAGGCGACTCCGGCTGCCTGAGTCCAGGCCATGGGTACCTGGAATGTGGGCACTCACCGATCTTGGTGAGCCACCGGGCTATGCAGCCATACACCTCATCCAGGAGGATGATGACCACTAGGTTGATGATGACCGCAGTAGCTGTGACTGTGACCCGGATGTTGGACCGTACGGAGGGGGAGGAGTTCATGGCCAAGGCGGCGGCCATGGAGATTCTGTAGATGATGACGCCAAGGACGATGGCAAAAGTCACTGCAATCTGCAGGGGGGGAAGGGGCGCTCTTGGTTGGGGGCCCACCCAGGACCTTCCTGGGCCTGCCCCATCTACTCCCTCAGCCCAGCTGTCCCCCAACCTTCCTGCTCTTCTGCTTCAAAACAAGGACTGACATTTCTTGAGCACCTGCCAAATGCTAGGCACTTTCTGTGCATTAACTCGAGACAGATGGACGAGGGGCTAGTTTCTGTTCCAAGGAAGAGGACACTGAGGTTCAGAGAGATTACGTAGACAGGCCAGGTCACCCAGCTCAGGAGCTGGGATTTACCAGGTGGTCTACCCAAGCCTGCAGTTCACAAGATCTTTGTGCTACCATCTTCCTGGAGCCCAAGCACCATCCCCAAGCAGAGCCCAGGACACAGTATGGTCACCAGGCCAGTGGCTGGTCCCAGAGCAGACTGACTGCTGGGAGGGGCTTCTCCCCCAACCCATGGTGAGCTGAGGGACATCCTCACATGGCGTGCAGGGCTGAGGTGTGCCTCCCTCACAGCCACCTCCCGGGGACTCCCCTGGTAAAGGAGGCGGGTGCTGCCTGGGATGGGGCAGGGCTTTGGGTCTGGCTGGAGATGCTTTGGGTCCCTTCTCCCAGCCAGCAGCTCCCTTCCAGCTCCCCCACCAGAGCGAGCTCCTCCTCTTGCCAAACCTACCGTGGGACCAGAACATTCCATAAAACTTGGGTGGGCGGTTGCCTGAGAAACCGTGGTGGGAGCTGGCTACAATGACAAGATTGTTCCACACACTGCTGTCTGTCTGTCTGTCTGTCTGTCTGGGCTCCCTCACCCTGCCCTGCCCTGCCCTGCCCAGGGGTGTGGATGCCCCATTCTGAGCCCTCATTGAGGACGGATGGACCGAGGGCTGGGTAGCAGAAGCACACAGCAAAGTCAGGCTCCTCCCCTAGGCGTGAAACCACCCACGGGACACAGGCTCTGTCTTGTCACCCTGTGTCCCCGCATTCCAGGAAATCGCACATTTGCTCCCATGCAACGGTGCAGAGGGCAGGTCCCGTCCCTGCTAGCACGGTCACGGGTAGCCCCCAGGACAGGCCCAGGAGGCCTGGGGCTGCCCTCTGTGTCTCCCAGTTGCAGCGTGGAATGGGTCTGTTTGCCCCAGAGGGAGTCCGCAGCTTTCAGAAACCTAGAGAAGCTCTATTTCACGTTCTGGGCCATTACCACCGGCTTCTGCAGGCATCTGCCAGGAACACATGGTGACCACACCCTGTCCAGGAAAACGCCTGCAGCCCTCACCACACCCTGACGAAGGAGTAGCTCTGCTTCGAGGCGTGGGGACCACTCCCTGGCCAGTTCCGGGGAACGAGGGTTTTCCTTGGAAAACCCCTCGGTCCTGCCAAGAGGCCTCCAGGACATCTGTCCCCGTGCCAGCCTGCGGAGGTGCAGGTGGAGCACCGGGCCTGTGGGAGACTCAGTGGGGGAGGCCCTCCACCCCAGCAGGCGTGTCCCCTGCCCTGCCACGGGGCAGTCGGGCCCACAACAGGCACACCCTGCGGCAGGCTCCCTTCCAGTCTCCCTCGTCCATCTCCCCTGCATCTCCAGGACCAGGGGCATGAGGGGGCACATCCTAGGTGCTCAGCCAATGTTTGTTCACTAAATGAAACTCCCAAGTTGAAGACAAAGCTGTGTCCTCTTCAACCCTATGAAGCCCTTGACAGGTTTACTAGGATGTCAAGGCTGGGAAAAGAGCCGGCTACTTCCCTATCCAATATCCTCTCTGTCTTTCCTCTACCATCCTGCCTTGCTGAGACGGCAGTGTGTGGTCATTCCTCAGCCTCCCTGCAGAGGAGGTGGCCACGTGAACCAGTTCTGACCAATGAGATGCAAGCAGAGGTGTGGCAGGTCTTCTGCGAAAGCACCTTCAGACAGGGGCTGCCACCCCTGGCCCATCTCTTCCCCCGCCCTTCCCTTTCTTCCAGCCTGGAGAGTGGAAGTAATGTTGGAGCTGCAGCAGCCATGTTGGGACCAAGAGGGGACCCACTCCTAGGACAGGCGAGCAGAAGGTCAGAGAAGCCAGTGACTCTGATGGCATCGTGAGGCCACCAGACCAGCCCTAGACGGCCACTTCCTTCCCGGCCCCTCACTGGCCCTTCTGTGACAATGCTGTTGCTTCTGCAGTGGGAGTGGCTGAACCTCAGGCTAGCCTCTGCTGGGTGAGGGATGGGGAGGCTCCGGCCAGAGGGGACACACCCCCTCAACACGAGGCCAGGTGCCCTCCCACCAAGTCACCGGAGAGCACAACAGCCCCCAGCTCCCACTGAGGGGCTCTCCTTCCCCAGGTAAGGGGGAGGAGCAGGCCCCGCCGCTGAGACCACCCTGCTCTGGACTTCTTTATGTCGGCCGGGGTCCCTCTTACTGTACAAGAGCATGAGGGGACACTGGATCTTTCCGCTGCTTCCACGACTCGATCAGGGGGCCCTTGGCCCCTCACTCAACCCAGAAAACAAAGACAGCCCCCTGCCTCTGTCTCTCCAAGTTCCTACAGAATGCCATGGATCTTGGAGCAGGCAGTCCAACTGGCACCGGCTTCTGCAGGCATATGCCAGTGACTACATGGTGACCACGGCCACCGCCTCTGGCTGGCGCCAGAGAAGAGGGCGCAGTCTTCCGGCTTTAGTTGCTGTGTCAGCAGGAGAGGAATGGTACCAGGACTGGCCAGTGGCAAGGACTGAATGAGACACTCCGGTGAGGCCCTCAGTGCACAGCTGCCAACCTGGGTCCCTGAGTACCAGGTCTCTGGGCTTGGTGGCCGCAGGAGGCGCTGCCTTCAAGCTGTCAGACTGGACAAGGGCAGGGTCATTTCTAACATAACCACAGCTGGCTCTGAGCACTTGCTGGGTGATGGAAACACAGCTAGTATGCAGCCAAGGCCGAATCCACTGGGGGTTGAAATCCCCTAAAAGCCACAAGATGTTTGCCCACGAGCCACGTCACAGACTTGCGGTCCCCTAAGGAGCACTATCGTGTCCTGTCTGCGTGTTATTTATTTAATAGTTTTCTTTTTAAAAACTTTTTAAAATTTGTTTTTACTTAATTTAATGCTGATGCCTGTATCAGGGCTCAAGTCATGTTTTGGTCACAAAATAAACAGTTTTTTTTTGAGACAGGGTCCCGCTGTATCGCCCAGGCCGGAATGCAGTGATGCAACCACAGCTCACTGCAGCCTCAACTTCTCAGGCTCCAGCAATCCTCCCACTACAGCCTCCCGAATAGCTGGGACCACCGGCGTACACCACCACGCCAGCTACTTTTTGTATTTTTGGTTTTGCCATGTGGCCCAGGCTGGTCTCAAACTCCTAAGCTCAAGCAATCCTCCTGCTTCAGCCTCCCAAAGTGCTGGGAATACAGGTGTGAGCCACTGCACTCAGCCAATTTAATGGCTTTCTTAAAAAGTCTTCAGTTTCTTCTTAAATGATACCTTTGAATCCCAGGCTTGAATTACTAGATACTTAAAAAATCATGTCTCTCAAAATGAAAGCTGTATATCAGGGACCACTGAAATCATCTCATGTACCCGCTGGCATGTGAAACCCCCACTAGGGGTCACTTTGGAACCCCGGTCCCTTCCCATTTCAGGGGTAGTGGTGAGTCTTCCCCACCTACCCACTGCCCTGAGGAGATGGGGCCGGCACACCCTGGGACCAATGGTACTGCCATGTGAAAGGCTGAATCAGGTCTTGGAGGACACCAGTCACTTCCTTTTTTTTTTTTTTTTTTTGAGACAGAGTCTTGCTGTGTCGCCTGGGCTGGAGTGCAGTGGCATGATCTCTACTCACTGCAACTTCTGCCTCCAAGGTTCAAGCGATTCTCCTGCCTCAGCCTTCTGAGTAGCTGGGACTACAGGCATGAACCACGACACCAGCTAATTTTTGTATTTTTAGCAGAGACGGAGTTTCACCATATTGGCCAGGTTAGTCTCGAACTCCTGACCTCAAGTGATCCGCCCGCCTCGGCCTCCCAAAGTGTTGGGATTACAGGTGTGAACCACCACACCCGGCTGATGCCAATCACTTCCTTGCGGTTTCCCCTGACTTCCTCTGGCCTTAACCTTCTGGAACTTACCATGAAGATGATGGAGACCAAGTTGGTGAGGTAGGCTGGGAACCGATCTCTCCAGGTCAGCTTCACTTTGTCAGTCTACAACACAAAACGATGTCCGTCACTGGCTGGAACCATCACGATGAGACATGTCTGTGTGTCAGCGTGGGGGTGTGTGTGTGTGTGTGTGTGCGCGTGGGCCCAGGGACAACTTGAACAACAGAAATACTCAGAAAAGCCTTCAAAAATGCCCACAGGTGATGAGCCAGTGCAAACACATAGGGTTCCAAGAAGCATTTGGGGGTTTATCACCTATGTCACAGGAAAACGGGACTAAGAGCCGTTTAACACTGTGATTCCTCTGTGTACGGGGCATTGTAATGCCAGCTGCCTTTCTAAGGACTGTTGGACCCACGTCTGGGAGAAACTTGGACCTGGAGTCCATGTCTTCAGCTAACAGTCTCACTTCTAAGTCTAGAAGATGGAAGATGTTTTCCCAGTGCCACCCAGACCATAATAGTTATTTTTCCTTTGTGGAGCAAGTTGAAACAAGCAGCTAGCACTACAAGTTCAGACGTCGTCTGTGGTGACACATGGCCCGAAGGCTCTCAGCACCCAAGGTTGGCTTGGTCTGGAGAAACCCTAGGTAGAAGCTCATCACTAACCCGGGATGCTTCCAATGGGGGTGGATTTCTTCCATGGGAAAATGCATGTATTTGGTCACAGAATGCAGACAGGGGCACGACACCGGAGGCCACTCATTCCAGGGGTGGGTGGCATGCGTGTTAACGAGAAGACCAAGAATCGCTTGCAGGCAATTGTGACAAGCACGTTTCACGAGCTCCAAATCAAGCCAGAGCCCCCCGCCCCCGCCACCACAGACCCACCACAGCCATGCAGTGCCATCGCAACACGCCGGGCTCACTGGGTGCCGAAGGAAGACAGAGAAACATGGATGTGAATGTTAAAAAAAAAAACAAAAAAACATAACAGTTTGTTGAAGAAAAACACAATCGACTTTGATTGCCTGCAAACAGTCAAGACGCGCGTTGCCCGCAAAATAGAAAAGTACCAATTTCACCCCCGCCATGGCTGTCTTAACCCTCTGCTTCCATTTGTTTGTTGACTCCTCTGGGATATGCTGGCGCTTCTGAGGGCGGGTGGGGGGAAAGAGAGCACCGTGTGGTGAAGCGGGAGGCGGGTTGCAGACCGCGGGGCCCAGGGAACCGTCCCCATCTTGGCAGCAGGCTGGCCCCTCCTGGTGCCGGCCGTAAGCTCACTGCCAAGGCTGACTTGGGTTCTGGGCATTTTAAACAGATAAGAGATGGCAGAGACCCAGGTTTGGAAAGAACATCTGTAACCAAGGTGGTGGAGACAGGAGAGACTCCAGCACGCACCCTCCACTGGACCGTGTCACGCCCCACCTCGCAGACGGCAGCTGGATTCCAGCGGGAGGTAGCGGCCAACACCAGCATCTTAGGACAGCGGGAAGGAAGCCACACCCAGAAGCCCAAGCTCATGTGCCAATTAGGTGGTGGGCCTCTTTTCACAAATGAATTCATAAATGAATTCAGTGCCGTAGCTGGAGGGGAATCAAAACCAGAGGGCAGCCGCTGGGAGCCAAATGGAACGGAGGAGGAAATAAAGGGTACGGCCCATCAGAAGCAGACAGGGCCTGGGGGTACCTCTGAGCTCTGCAAAAATAAACCCCCATGCCTCCGTTGCTTTCTTGTGATCAGAGAGCGTGGGCTGAAAGCAAGCCACGGGCCACAGAGGCAGACGGACCCTGGGTCCAAGTGGTGGCTTCCTTTCGGCCCCCGTTGCCCAGATTCGCTGTTATGGCTTGGTTAGGTCCCTTGCCTTAAATGGACATAGTGTGTGCCACAAAGCCCTTTTCTCCCCCTCAGGAAGGAGTGGAATACCCACCCATGCTCACTCTAAGAGGTGCGACCACACAGCTACAGCGTGGGCTGTCTTGGGAGCCACACACTGACATTTCCACCCAGGCTTGGGGTCCAGGACGCTGCCCTGAAAACACGCCGGATGCCTGCAGGGCCCTGGAGATGGTGGCATCCAGGTCTTTTGCTTTCCCAGGAGGGAATGAGGGGCAGAGGGCCTGAAGGGCCAGTTTAGAGGGCAGCTGGCCCCCGGCGTGCATGTCCGATGTGTTCAGTCAGACAGACAGTCTATTTTAGGGCGATAACTCCTGCTTTTATGGTTGTATTCTGCACACCTTTGAGTCCCGCTTAGATCCTCAGGGGTGTTTAAAAAGACGTACTTCCTGGCTATAGGAGGACCGAGCTGTACCCCAGATTCTCATTGTGTTTGAAGAGCTGGGCCTTGGGAAGAGGCTTTCTAGAGCACCCACTTTACCCTCCAGATGGGATTTTGGCAACTGCAACCCCTGACCACTTTGAACCTGTGGAGCACTATCCCCTGACACATTGACAAGGAAAGACAAACCCAGGGGTTTGTCCTGATCGGTCCCCAAGGCTGATGTAGATATGACACAAGGTCGAGACCTGTGAGAGCTCCCTTGACTGCCCTCATCCCTCAGTGTGGGCATCTCCAGCCTCCGTTAGAGGCTGACAAGGCCAGGAACTCCATGCCTGCTTGTCCCATATCATGTGAAAAACACCATTAAAAAAACTTTGCTGGGCACCGTGGCTCACGTCTGTAATCCCAGCACTTTGGGAGGCCAAGGCAGGCAGATCTCTTGGGGTCAAGAGTTCAAGACCAGCCTGGGCAACACAGTGAAACCCTGTCTCTACTAAAACACAAAAAATTAGCTGGGCACGGTGGTGCATGCCTGTAGTCCCAGCTACCCGGGAGGTTGAGGCATGAGAATTACTTGAACCCGGGAGGCTGGAGGAGCAGTGAGCCGAGATCACGCCACTGCACTCCAGCCTGAGCGACAGAGAGAGACTCTGTCTTAACAAACAAACAAATGAACAAACAAACAAACAAACAAACAAACAAACAAAGCTGGCAAGCACCTCTGGAGGTCTTCGAGAATCCTGGCTGCACATACGACTCAATTTGAATGAGACGTTTGGGGAAAAAGAAGAGCAATTATTATAAAAAGATGATGACCTCAAAAACATTGCAAAACATGTCTCACCCTCATTCTCACAGTCTGAGTGAAACAAGGAACTGGCCATTTGCTCAGGGGTGCTGGTTTGGCAAAGGCTTCTGTTTCGTTGTTTGACATAGAACAGGAGGGGTGTACTGTGAAAAAACTTTGAAGCCTCAAAGCCACATGGTTCTTGTGGTTGAAATGCTTGCTGAAATTTGAGATCACCCTCAGGATACATCAAGACAGAGATCTAGAGGAGGTTTGATAAACTATAGCCCTTTGGCCAAATCTGGCCCCCTGTCTGTTTTTGCAAATAAAGTTTTATTGGAACACAGTGTGTGGAACACAGGCCCATGTGTTTACCTACTGTCTATGGCTCCTTTTGCTGCTACCATGGCAGAATTGAGCAGCTGCAACACGGGGTTACACTGCCTATAATCTTTGTTATCTGGGCTGATCCTAGGTCTACATTGTTGATGAACACAGTGTTTTATTGCTGGGAAAGTTAACCCGCAGTGGCCACCATACCTCTTTGTTTTTGGACTCTTTCTTCAGAGACTTCTCCAAGACTCTGGCTTCGTATTCAGCCCTGGGATGATCCTATGAATGAAACCAAGTCAAGACGGAGGCCTTGTTAATCGTGAGTTTGAGCTTCTCAGCGTCAGCATACTTGGCAAATCAGTCCATGGATTCGCCTCGGGCACCCTTTGGGTCCAGTTCATAGTTGGCTGCTGAGAATATTTCCAATGTAATCCCCTTGTCTGTGGTCTGGATAGTGACCCAGGATTATCCCGCTTGTGGGGAACCCCAGCCCATTGAGAAGGCCACCAAATCTGGCCTCTGTGTCCTCCTAGAGGTGGAGAAACCTGTACCAGGCTGCAGTGAACACCCAGCCATGAACTGGCCCTTAGAACATTCTACAGAGGAGCTGTGGGGGTCAGAAGAGATGCAGTAAGTGTCGGCAAGCGCGGGCAGCCCAGAGGTGCTAGGCCTTGGGGAGCTCAGAGCAGGTCAGTGAAGGGTGCTGGAAGGGAAGAATGGGTTAGGAGACCGGAGGTGGAGAGAAAGCAGAGACCCCGCCTGCGTGGAGAAACTGCGGGAACTGCATGGTAGAAACAGATTAGGTGCAAGAGAAGGTCCCTCTCCCAGGGAGACAGGCTGTGGGAAGATAGAGGAGCGACAAAAAATTCCAAACCTTGACAGCCTCCTTCAGGGAACCAGAAAAGTAAAAACAAAAACACAAAGATGTCATTATTTAGGTTGTTATTTTAGAAATAGGACCTGTCCGCTAAAGACAACTTTCTTTTTTTTTTTTGAGATGGAGTCATGCTCTATTGCCCAGGCTGGAGTGCAATGGCGCGATCTTGGCTCACTGCAAGCTCTGCCTCCTGCGTTCAAGTGATTCTCCTGCCTCAGCCTCCCGAAGAGCTGGGACGACAGGCGCCCACCACCACACCCAGCTAATTTTTTGTATTTTTAGTAGAGACGGGGTTTCACCATGTTAGCCAGGATGGTCTCGATCTCCTGACCTCGTGATCTGCCCTCTTCGGCCTCCCAAAGTGCTGGGGTTACAGGTGTCAGCCACCGTGCCTGGCCCTAAAGACAACTGTCTTAAGAACTAGGATGAAGGTAAAGGATGCAGGTGAGCTGGGATGGGTGGGTGACCCTGGGTTCCATTAAGGTTCACTGCTGCTTGAGGGTGACTGTGGGCTGTGGCCTTTGTAGCTGTGGCCTTTCCCATGGTTTTGGAAATTCCTCAAATTTCCAAATTTCAGTGCTGGACTGAAATGTCTCAGACTCAGCTAAGGCACACATGGGCCACATGATGGGACACCAGTGTCCTTCTGCTTCAGTACCGAAGTCCAGGGTTCAGGCCATATGGAGGGGAGGCCCTGTTCGCCTGTGGTTATTACTCCCAAAGGAGGCCCTGACCAGCTGCTGGGGGGTGCGAGTGGCTCACTGTGGGAAATTCATTCAGGCCCCTTGGCACTGTGTGTGCCCAGTGACTTCAGTCGTCACCCCCAAAATCAAGATCCCAAACCATCGGGGTCAGGAGATCAGGGAATGGGACCCCAAGGGGTTGAGCAAAGGGGACTGGACCTCACCGCCAACTTTCCCCAGCCACAGGGACATCACAGAAAGGACATTTGAAATCGACTTCTGAACAAGACAGTGACCGCTTTTTTAATCCTATTTGAATCTTTCTAATTGAAATGGCAAGAAAGAGAACACCCAGAGAGCCCCCGCCATGGACAGGGCTCTGGGCTGTGTCCCTGCTCTGCCCTGCAGAGCTGTGTGCCGTGGACAGGTTGCATGATCTCCGCCTGGTCATTTGTGGACAGGATGATGAGACCGGCTGAGGAAGAGGGTGGAGGCTGTTATCTGGGCAGGTAAAGGTGTGGCCCAGTGGCTACAAGCCGGGCAGCTGTTTACGGGACACTGTGTGCTGCGCTGGGTTCTAAGTGCTTTATATCTATTGACCCATTGAGACCCTACAAATGCCATCAAGTGAGGACACTGAGGTACAGAGATGTTAAGCAATCTGCCCGGGGTCACACAGCAAGGCTGCTGCCGAATCTGGATGGAACTCTGGCAGCCTGGCCGCAGAGGCCCGTCTTGTACCCTCTGAGCTGCCGTGCCTCTCCCAGAAAACTCTAGTCCCCTTGTCTGTTGACAATATTTTCAGCCCGAAGCTGGCACACTTGACTGAAGAGTGGCCCATGGGTTCTGTGTGAGAGGGAGCAGATTGTGTGAGAAAATACAACAGAAAAGTTAAGAAAAAGTTTTTAAAGAAAAAAATCCTTTAAAAGAAAAATATCTTTTAAAAGAAATGTCCACATTACAATAAAAATTCATGAAAAGTTTCTTTTTTTAAAAGGAGCATGTGTAGCCTGGGCAACATAGCAAGACCCTGACTCTTACAAAAAATTAAACAATTTGCCAGGCGTGGTTGTGTGTCCCTGTGGCCCCAGCTACTTGGGAGGCTGAAATGGGAGGAGGGCTTGAGCCCGGGAGGTCAAGGCTGCAGTGAGCTATGATCATGCCACTGCACTGCAGCTTAGGTGACAGAGGGGGACCCTGTCTCCCAAAAAGTGGGGAGCATGTTTTATAACATTAAATAGTGGTCAGCGTGGTTGCACCTTACAGCGTGTGCATGAGGTCGCCTCTGTTGTGCACCAAGGCTAATTGTGGGGACTGTTACTCCTTTTCATTCCCACTTACCCTGAAGGGAATTCCTGCTGGACTTGGGATCCCTGTGAGTACAGTTCACCTGGCATCCCAGGGGCCATGTAATACTGAATGTCCCTCTCTCTGGAGCATGACGATGCCAGACACTGATTTCCCTCTACGTTAGTAAAGGATCCGTTCCCTCTTGTCAGCCACGCCCGGCTGCAGGCACAGAGCTGGCTCCAGGGAATGCGGGCTTGGCACCCAGGGAGGCAGATGCTCACGGCCACCTTGGGAGACCCATGGACAGTGTCCATTCCCTCTCCACCTCCACGGGTGGTGCCGACAGCCCGGGCAGCCCCCAGACGCGATGAGGTCAGTGTGGTGAGCCCTGGCATGCGCCTGAGACCACGCTGGTGGCTGGCGTGTCCACGTGAGCATGGGGATGAAAACACTTCAGCAGACAGGGAATGGTCACTCTGGCCACGGAGGGCGTTCGGAACGCCAGGGTGATGAGCGGCGAGGCAGGCGGGGGGCCGGGGGCGGGGGGCGGCCTTGCCTCAGCTTGGACCAGGAGCGCTTTCTGACCTTGGGCCTCCGTGTAAGTCCCAAGGAGGTCCTGGGGCAGGGGGAACGTAGGGGAAGGGTGTGACGTGCAAGGTGCCAAACCCACTGACCTCCTCCTCCTCGAAGCCCGTGAGGTCCCAGCGGTAGTTGAGCCGCATCTGTTTCCGCTTCCAATGCTCCATGAAGGTGGCAGCTGCAGGCAGGGGCAAAACCAGAATCTCCGATGACATAAAGGCATTTTTTTTTTTTTTTTTTGAGACAGAGTTTTGCTCTTGTTGCCCAGGCTGGAGTGCAATGGCGCAATCTCGGCCCACTGCAATCTCACCTCCCGGGTTTAAGCAATTCTCCTGCCTAAGTCCCCTGAGTAGTTGAGATTATAGGCATGAGCCACCACACCCAGCTAATTTTTGTATTTTTAGTAGAGACAGGGTTTCACCATGTTGGCCAGGCTGGTCTCAAACTCCTGACCTCAGGTGATCCACCTGCCTTGGCCTCCCAAAGTGCTGGGATTACAGGCGTGAGCCACCGCGCCCAGCCAAGGCATTCTTTTCTTTTTTATCGGTGTTTGGTGAGTGAGGGTGATGTACTGGGCTAAGAACTTTTTTTTTTTTTTTTTTTTTTTTTTGAGACGGAGTCTTGCTCTGTCGCCCGGGCTGGAGTGCAGTGGCCGGATCTCAGCTCACTGCAAGCTCCGCCTCCCGGGTTTACACCATTCTCCTGCCTCAGCCTCCCAAGTAGCGGGGACTACAGGCGCCCGCCACCTCGCCCGGCTAGTTTTTTGTGTTTTTAGTAGAGACGGGGTTTCACTGTGTTAGCCAGGATGGTCTCGATCTCCTGACCTCGTGATCCGCCCGTCTCGGCCTCCCAAAGTGCTGGGATTACAGGCTTGAGCCACCGCGCCCGGCCTGGGCTAAGAACTTTATCTGAATTCATGTGTTCAGCCCTCCCACCAATCCTGTGGGGCAGGAACCTTCATTCTCCCTTTTTACAGATGAGGAAACTGAGGCACGGGACACTCAAGTTGCAACCGAAGTTACCCAGCTAGTCAGTGAGGGATGGGCAGCCTGGTCCCAGAGCCCGTGCCTCAACCATCCTGCCCCATTGCTCTTGGGGAACCCGCTTTGGAGGTCAGGAGGAACGAGTGGTGAGCCCAGGCCACTCACTCACTCTGGCTTCAAACCACCCCAGGAGTCTGCCTGCTGAACTGCACTGGCAGCTGCTGCATTTGGCTTCATATTCCCAACAGACAAAGCATGGTTCAAATGCCGCCTCCTCCAGGAAGCCACTGATCATCCCCCTCAGTGTGAGGAAAAACCCAGATCCTCTCGGGACCTTCCTCAGCCTTCGTCTGTCTTGCCCACAGTGTCCGTGCTGCCTTCCATCAGGATCCCCGTCCCATGACTTGTGTGTGGGGCAGGGATGGGGCCTCGTTCCCCTGGGTCCCCAGTTCCCAGAGGTGCCTGGGACAGACAGGTGCTCGAGTAGGCACTGAATGACTGACTTTTGCGAGCACACAGCTTACAAAAGGAGATGCCCCTGGCCGAAGTGTTTATCCTGATCGCTTCTCCCTGCAAAAGAAAATCTGCAGAGGCTGAGGGGCAGAGTAACAGGAAGGCCACAGAGTTCCTCAGAGCTCACGATTCTCGAGCTGTTCCACGCCAGGCACTGTTGGGAGCTGGTCGATCTACAGACCTCTCCAGGACAGGGTCCTTGCATTTGTCTGAAGATGCTTAGTACAAATTTTCGGGCGATAATACCGGAGGTCAATACCAGCCACTGAGCTCTGTGACCTTTGGCAAGTTATTTAGCCTCTCTGTGTCTCTGTTTCCTCATCTGTAAAATGGTGCCCTCTAATAATCAGACTTGGAGTATCAGTGAGGAAATATCAGTGTTATTGAAGCCTCACAGTGATCATAGGAGGTAGGCACTATTTCCATCCTCTCCATTTTACAGAGGGGGAAACTGAGGCTCAGAGGGATCAAATGGCTTATCCGAGAAGCAGCAGCACTGATGTGCAAGTAAAATGGGCTGTGTGACGGTGAACGTGCAGAGTGAATTCACAAACGTGGCCCTTAACTGAAGGCGACGTGTGGCAGGAAAGAACGGAAGTCGTGGGTGTGAACCTGTTTCAGAGGACGTGAGTCTCTGCATAACATGCCCCATTCCCATTAAGGCGAGGTGTGAATGTGGCTTCCGAGCATGCACCGGTTGGTCTAGGATGGCAACTGTATCAACCGGCCCAGCCTGGAAATAGGACCCCCCTACCCAGGTCTTTCACAGCGGGGTAATGTAATCCTGGGACTTGCTCGCACAGGCGATGGAAAAGCTGAGAAGCCACATGGGGGATGGTGGGACCACCCAGAGATGACCCACAGCAGGAGCTGGCATCCGTTTCAGGATGGCAGGACAGTAGGAGGTGCTCAGTGCCCATACTGAAGCCAGAAATTGGAGCTGCCCAGAAGAAGCTGGGATCACGGAGGAAGCGCTTCCCCGGAGGAAGTCAGAGCCCGGAGAAGATGCAGTCATTGCTGGGGATGTCCCAGGAAGCGGAGGGAGATGGGGAACAGTATCTCGGCTGCTCCCTTCCTCCCGCCGCCTTCTGATTTCCCAAAAGGACTTCCCACTGGCTGAACCTACTAGGAAGAGGGAGAGCTAGGGACCCTGGGGAACGTGACTTCCCAAGATGCAGAGCTGAGCAGGCGAGGGAACGGCTATAGCTGAAACACCTGCCGGAAACCCAGCCACTCAGCAGACATGCACTGAGTGCCATGGCTGCGGCAGGTGAGGGGGGCCACGGGGGCCCAGGAGGAGGCCCCCAACCCCCGGGGGCCCCTGACCCTCAGGTGGCAGACGGCAGGAGTGGCCTGTCTGCGGTGGGCACCCTCCCCAGGAGGCAATGCAGGGAGGTCTCTGCCTCTTTGAAGATGACCTTTGGCCCCTGCAGCTGCTCTGAAGTGGTGGAGGAGGACAGCCGTTTCCTGGTCTCTGCCTGGTCTGCAAGGCCCCCAACCGCTCCTCCACTGGGCTGTGAAAGCTGCCTCTTTCTGTCCTCCTCTGCCCACCCAGGGTAACAACGCCCTTTTACGGCGCTTTTTTGGGGCTGAGCACTGCCCAGGAGGGCTGGCTCCACGCACACCTGCAGAGCTGGCCTGTTTACCTGCCACGATGGTTAGTACTGAGTGTCCACTTGACTGGATGGAAGGATGCAAAGTGTTGTTTCTGGGTGTGTCTGTGAGGGTGTTGCTAGAGGAGATTAACGTTTGAGTCAGTGTGTGGGGGAGAGGCAGACCCACCCTTAATCTGGGTGGGCACCATCGCCTCTGCTGCCAGCACGGCTAGAAAAAGCAGGCAGGAGAACGTGGAAGCGCAGACTCGCTCAGTCTTCCGGCCTTCATCTTTCTCCTGTGCTGGATGCTTCCTGCCCTGGAACATCAGACTCCGAGTTCTTCAGCTTTTGGACTCTTGGACTTACAACAGCGGTTTGTCAGGGTCTCTCAGGCCTTTGGCCACAGACTGAAGGCTGCACTGCCGGCTTTCCTACTTTCGAGGGTTTGGGACTCAGACTGATCCACTGCAGGCTTCCCTTCTCCTCTGCTTGCAGATGGCCTATTGTGGGGCTTGACCTTGTGATCGTGTGAGTCGTCCATTCTCCTGAATCAACTCCCTTTCATGCGTACAATATCCTGTTAGTTCTGTCCTTCCAGAGAACCCTGACTCACGCACCTTCCCTGTCCCGGCCTCCCCAGCTCCTCCTCTTTCCCAGACTTGGCCTCCGTTATGACACTCACCCCACTGCCGCCCCGGCTCGCCCTCTCTGCACTTGCCAGCTTGCAGCGTTATCAACAGTCACCAGTTAATGAGGACGTATCCGTGCACTCGCATTTTACAGACATCAGTCAGTCTCATCTTCATAATGACCACAGGCAGGCAGGATGATTTCCATTCACAGACTGACAAAGTGGAGACCATTTACAAAACTGAGATTCAGAGTGCTGTGTCCAAGGTCAGCTGCAGGGGAGCAGCAGCCATTGCATTTGAACCTCATTCTCTTGGACTCGAGTCTTTGGAACCACGATACTGGAGCAACTCTCCATGCAGATATTTAACTTTCCTTAAGGAAACAATAGCTGTAGTTGCCACAAGTCTGATTATTAAAGCGTACCATCTATGGATGAGGAAATGGGGGCACAGGGAGGTTAAGCAACTTGCTTAAGGTCACAGAGCTTGGTGGCTGGTATTGAACCCTGGTATTCTTTTTTTTTTTTTGAGATGGAGTCTCTCTCTGTCGCTCAGGCTGGAGTGCAGTGGTGTGATCTCAGCTCTTCCGCCTCCTGAGTTCAAGTACTTCTCCTGCCTCAGCCTCCCAAGTAGCTGGGACTACAGGTGCACGCCACCACGCCTGGCTAATTTTTGTATTTTTAGTAGAGACAAGGTTTCACCATGTTGGCCAGGCTGGTCTTGAACTCCTGGCCTCAAGTGATCTGCCTGCCTTGGCCACCCAAAGTGCTGGGATTACAGCTGTGAGCCACCGCACCCGGCATTGAACCATGGTATTCTTGCTCTAAAATTTGTAGTGTGTCTTCAGACAGAAGCAAAGGCCCTGTCCTGGAGGTGTCTTGTCTGTAGATTGACCAGGACCCAGACTGGAGCCTAGAATGTAACCTGGTGGCTGGGGGTGGGGTGGAGGGTGGAGATGACGCGAGGATGTGGCTTGTTTGGCTCAGACACGTTTAAAAAATAAAGACATTTGACATAAAAATTATGCCTTTCCTGCTTCTCCTTTAAAAGCCAGAAGCATTGGCAGCAGAAGGCTGGGGCTCAGCAATGATCATTCCTTTGTCAAAACTTGGGCACGCCTTTCCACTTGGCCACAGACCCCACCATGCCCTATTGTCTGGCTTTTGTGGGCACTGAGCATCGGGGTGGAGCTGTGGAGTCTAGGCTTTGCTAGCAGCTAAGGAGATGTGAAGACTCGTGCTGCGCCTGGTGGCCGGTCCTCAAAGCTGGTATTGTGAGCAGTATGAAGAACCACCTTCTAGCGGGGTGAGCGAAGGCAGCAGGAACCCTGAGCACCATCTTCTGCAAGCAATTCTCCTGCTCCGGAGTCCTCCCTCCTCACCTACACGAGTTCCGATTCCTGCCCTCTGAGGCTCCCAATCCTGGTCCTCCTTGCCAATGTGCCAACCGCCTCATACAAATGTTGTATAATACCCAGCTGCCGCCATGGCGCTGGGCACGGTGCCTGATCCCCTCGGATCCTGCCCCAGCCCTCTCCACGCAGGGATGACGCACTCCATTTTATAGACACATAGATGAGGTTCTGAGACGTCAGGTGACTCATCAAGTAAGGGCAGAAACCTGGACCCAGGCCTTCTGATGTCCAGATCAACTGGTATCAGGGATGGGGCTTCCCACCCACGAGTGTACAATGAAGAAACGGCCTTGAGTGTGGCAGCCTTACAAGGTGGTCAAAGGGACAAGCCCAACTCCCTGAAATCTGGAGCCCAGGAGTCACCACAGCACACAGCACAGAGGGTGGCAGCGAGGGAGAAGCCAGGCCGGACGGGAGCAGGTGGTTGGGCTATGGTCCCTTCCCACATTGATTTTCACAGCACAGAGACACACAAACTCCTCACAGAGGCGTCCAAACTCCACCACAGAGGCAGCAGGTGAGCGAAAGACTCTAGGTCTACGTGGGATCTCATCGGGACGAGCGTGGGCAGCTGACCGCACTGCTGCCAACCTCAGTCTCTGAGAAATGGGCTTGTTACCAGCGCCTGCCTGAGAGGGTCTATCATAGAGTGTCCCTGACTTCATCCACAAGCGGTGCTCAGGGTGGGGCCCGCGTCTCTGTAAGGGCTTGACAGAGGACCGCTCCTACAGCCCAGCTTGGTCGCGGGGATCTCCACGTGTCCCCTTTAGAGGCGCAGCACAGGACAGAAGCTACATGTTGTATCGCCCCATTTGTATAAAATAGTCAGAATATTTATAGGTAAATCCACAGAGACAGAAAGCAGCTTGGTAGTTGCCAGGGGCTGGGGTTGGGGGAAAGGGGGACCGATTACTTCATGGGGACAGGGTTTCCCTTTGAGGTCATCAAAATGTTCTGGAATTAGATAGAGGTGTGGATGCATAACACATGCTAAATGCCACTGAACTGTGCACCTAAAATGGTTAATTTTATGTTGTGTGAATTTCACTGCAGTTTACAAAAAGCGAATGATAGAATGATGGGCGTAGATTCTCCTTATGTGTTAATGTGCGCCTGCCACATCTTGGAGGAGCCACAGGAGAATGGGCTGGAGGACACACACATGTGTGGTTACCTATGGCAGGGGGCAATCTGTTCATTTCCTCCAGGATTTCTCAGTGTGGGTCTGGGAATCTGGGGTGTTCCTGAATCTCCCCAGGGAGCTTGTTAAAATGCAGTTGTCTGACCTACAGAGTCACCCAGGGTCCCTGGAATCTGCATTTGGAACAAGCTCCATAGGCTGCCCTCGAGCCAGCAGGCATCTGGAAGAACCGACCCCTCCGTCTTTCTGCCATCTTTCTCCAACCATCTCTCCATCCATTAGGTTAGCTGCCTCTCCTCCCAGGCTGCATCCCACCCCGCCTCGACCTATCCCAACGTCTCTACTACGCAGGCCTCACTCCAATTTCCCGAATTCCACGGCCCCGCCTTGACTGGCTGGCGGACACCCTTTCTGAGCTCTCTCTCCCCTGAGATGCTGTTGCCCAAACCAGGGCACACCTCAGGCGCTTCATCTGATGCTCTCTTGGTTCCCCTGAGCGAGCTGCAACCGTCTCTGCAGCCGCCCAGTGGACAGCCCCATCTCCCCACTGAGATCCGTGCTCCTCACGGGCAGGGGTCACATCTTCCAGGCCTCTGTCCTCCACCCCTGAGCCCACCAGCTCTGGGAGGCAGGCAGGGCACGGTCACACAGGACCACGGAGCAGGGGTGCATCCTGCCAAACTGTGCATGTGGGGTCCCTATCCAGTCCCCTCCTTGAAATGTGACCCCCTGCTCTGGCCTGACTTGCATCCCTCCAAATTCACATGGAAGCCCTAACCTCCCAGGTGATGGTATTTGAAGATGGGGCCTTTGGTGGCTGATTGGGTTTGGCTGAGGTCATGAAGGTGGGACCCTCGTGATGGGATTCCTGCCCTTGGAAGAAGAGACAGCAGAGAACGGGCTTCCTGTCTCTGCCTTTGCCACCTGATAACACAGGGAGAAGGTGGCTGTCTGAAAGCCAAGGCATGGGCCGAATCAGCTGGCACTTTGATCTTGGACTTCTCCATACTCAGAACTGTGGGAAATACGTGCCTGTTTTTGCAGGCACCTGTCTGTGGTATTTGGTTATGGCAGCTGGAGCTGACTAAGACACCCACCCCCTGGGAATAGAAACCACCCTTCGCTAACCTCCAGTTCCCGAAAAAGCAATGTTGCTTAGCGCAGACTCCATTTCCACGAACTGGTGGTCAAAGAGGGGTCTCCTGGGGAGTGGCGGGGCAGGGGCAGAGCTCTGGTCCTGCACATGAGTGCAGAGATGGGCGGGGCACAAAGGCCTCCAGCCTTCCCTTTCGCTCTGAGTCAACAGGCACCCTACCTATTTATCCCTGGAACAAGTTTAGTTCCCACAGACAGATGATCACAGTGCATCCCCTTTGTCCCCACCTAGCTGGGAGTGACTCAGCTGGGTGACTTGTCAACTCCATGTGAAATCTCAGGCCCAGGCCCTGCCTGGAAAGGATTACAGTTCCACCTCTGACATTTCATTAAAGTTGGGACCATCTTTCTCGGGCTTTTTGCAGCCAGGCTCAAATCAGATAAACTCCTTTGTTCTTCGTGGAACTGACAAGCAGTTAAAACCCCATTATTATGCTATAATTTCAGAAAATGGATCCAAGTGAATAGCTAAATAGGGCTCAACGTTACTTAATGAGACATCTTATTTGAGGCTTTCAAATGTCAGAAATCCCAGACAGCAGCAAGCTGAAGGCTCTGGGACCGACATGTCAGCTCCAGGAAAGCTGGACCCCACAGTGCAGTGGAAGCAAAGATTAAAACAGCAGGCTGGAGGTGATTCATCCGCCATGAATACAGAGCCCCACATCCTGGCAGGCGGGTGGCCACGACCAGGCTCCTGGCTGCCAGGCAGTCACAGGTTTACGTCTCTTTGCCATTGTAGGAGCAGAAATGTGAACAGCTGGAGGCAGGAAAAGAAAGGACACAAGGGGAGAAGAAACACCAGAGGGAAAATAATCCCTTAGAGGGTAAAGAACAAATAATTGAATAAGGGATTAAAAAACACACAAGGAGCCATCCCTGGTAATTGCCCTTGACAGCCAGTGTGAAAAGGGCCTGGGATGGGGGCTTCGTCCCTCCCCTCTCCGCTCACACCTCTCAGCCGCAGTGGGTTCTTTCCTGTGGATTTAGAATAAGCTCCTTTTCTCTAAAGCAAGTGCTTCGTGGGAGTGGCCTGGCTTTTTTGTGAATTCCCCTCACCCCCGCTCAAAATGGGAGTGTGCAGACGGAACTTGTGCTTGACTCTATTTGACAGTCGGGGCCCATTTGTTATCTCCCAGGGCTGAAGTGGAGCTAGGGAGGGGTGAGACAAGCAGCGAAGCCTTCTGCGGGATCAGCAGGCACAGAGTCCCCCTCTCCCAGCGTCAGGGGAGTGCAGCCATCTACTAGGAAGGGGCTGGCCCGCAGCTCTTGGGACACAAGGCGCTAGTTGCGGGGTGAAGAACTGTACAACAGGCAAGCTGGCTTCATGAAACAGGGCCACCGAATGAACAACCACAGCCTGTGGGGGCCGGTGCGCTCAGCAGTACTACGCCTACATGCCCCCCACTACTGGCTCACAGTGCAATTCTGCTACCCCAAGAGGGCCCATGATGAGGGCACGGAGAGGTGGGACCAGGGCACGTGCTGAAACCTTGGAGGCAGATGGGCCGGGGTGCACATCTGAGACGTCTGTTAGGGACCTGTTAGCTGTGTGATCTCAGGCAAATCTCTTACCCTCTCTGTGCTTCTATCAGAGGCATTCCAACCAGAGTGACTCCATCTTGAGTGAGGACTAGGAAAAATGAGACTGGGACTTGCTGCAACTCCATCTTGAGTGAGGACTAGGAAAAATGAGACTGGGACTTGCTGCAACTCCATCTTGAGTGAGGACTAGGAAAAATGAGACTGGGACTTGTTGCAACTCCATCTTGAGTGAGGACTAGGAAAAATGAGGCTGGGGCTTGCCAGGCTGCATTCCCAGAAAGTGAGGCATTCCCAGCCCCTAGATGTTTACGTTAAGGGAACGGATTGATAACGTTGCTAAACAGACCCAGACTCAGGAATGTCCTGATATCCTGATATATTGAGAACAAAAGCATTCCTAATTTTACTTTAGAGATAATAATATTGATTCTTACAAAATATAGTAATTAAGACAATTAATCTTTTATCATAAACTCTTGTGACAGAGTACATCTCCCCATGATTTTCTTTGTTATCCTTTATATAAACAAGCACTGTACCTAGGGCGGACACGTTCCTCCTCTTACTTTCGGAATGCTCTATTCTGTAGCCATTCTTTCACTCCTTTACCTTCTTTCTTCTTCTTCTTCTTTTTTTTTTCTTGAGACAGAGTCTTGCTGTTGTCACCCAGGCTGGAGTGCAATGGCACAATCTCGGCTCACTGCAACCTCCGCCTCCTGGGTTCAAGCGATTCTTCTGCCCTAGCCTCCCGAGTAGCTGGGATTATAGGCACCTACCACCACGCCCAGCTAATTTTTCATATTTTTAGTAGAGAGGGGGTTTCAATATGTTGGCCAGGCTGGTCTCGAACTCCTGACCTCAGGTGATCCACCCGCCTCAGCCTCCCAAAGTGCTGGGATTACAAGTGTGAGCCACCGTACCGGACTACTCCTTTACTTTCTTAATAAACTTGCTTTTGCTTTAGACTGTGAACTCACCCTGAATTCTTTCTTGTGTGAGATCCAAAGACCCTCTCCTGAGGTGTGGATCAAGACCCCTTTCTGGTAACACTTCAGCATCTTCAACAGAGAAAAGAACAGAGCCTCGGTCTGGGACTGTTGTGGAGTTACAGAGAGAGCCGGTGCAGAGCCCTTAGCCTGGACTGGCACAGAGGCAGTCCTCAGCGCAGCTCCCAAAGCGAAGGAGGTGTATTTTTGTGGAGACAGACGGGGAAACTCCTCTAGGCGAGAGAAAAACTTGGAGGTAATCCAGTGAGGAATAAGCCAGGCACACGTTCAGCACACACGCCAGCCGGAGCCAGTTAGTAATGCCCACGGAGTAGGGCCTAGAGTCAGGTATTTGGGGCTCAAGACGGAGATTTCTCAAATAACTTAAAACAGAAGTACCATTTAACTCAGCAATGCCATTACTGGGTATATGCCCAAAGAAATATCAATTGTTCTACCACAAAGACACATGTATGCATATGTTTCCTGTAGCATTATTTATGAGAGCAAAGACATGGAGTCGACGAAGATGCCCATCAATGGTTAACTGGGTAAAGAATATTTGGTCCAGGCTGGGCGTGGTGGCTCACACCTGTAATCCCAGCACTTTGGGAGGCTTAGGTGGGCAGATCACCTGAGGTTAGGAGTTTGAGACCAGCCTGGCCAACATGGTGAAATCCCGTCTCTTCTAAAAATACAAAAATTAGCTGGGTGTGGCGGTGGGCGGCTGTAATCCCAGCTATTAGGGAGGCCGAAGCAGAAGAATTGATTGAACATGGTAGGCAAAGGTTGCAGTGAGCTGAGATTGTGCCACTGCACTCCAGCCTGGACAACAAGAGCGAAACACTGTCTCTACTAAAAATAGAAAAAATAGCTGGATGTGGTAGTGGGTGCCTGTAATGTCAGCTTCTCGGGAGGCTGAGGCAGGAGAATCACTTGAACACGGGAGGCAGAGTTTGCAGTGAGCCAAGATCACGCCACTGCACTCCAGCCTGGGCAACAGGCACTCTGTCTCAAAAAAAAAAAACTAAAAAAGGATATGTGGTCTGTATACATCATGGAACACTACGCAGTCATAAAAGGAAGGCCTTTGCAGCAACGTGGACGGAGCTAGAGACCATTGTCCTAAGCGGACTGAACTAATGCAGGAACAGAAAACGAAATGCCATGTGTTCTCACCTTTAAGTAGGAGCTAAACGTTGAGTACACAGGGACACCAAGCAGGTGACAGGAGACACCGGGGCCTACTTGAGGGTGGAGGTTGGGAGGAAGGTGAGGATGGAAAAACTATCTGCAGGGTTCTGTGCTGATTATCTGGGTGACAAAATAACCTGTGCACCGAACCAACGGCATGCAATTTACCCATGTAACAGATCTGTGCATGTAACCTCTGAGCCTAAAATAAAAGTTGGAAAGGAAAACAAACAAACAAACAAACAAACAAAAAACTGTAACTAAAAAAAAGCTATGAAAAGTATTTGGGACTCAGAAACCAGAATTCGGGGGCTCAAGCCCTGCTTAAGAGCTGGTGTAAGCTTGGGAAAGTCGCCCTAGTTTATTCATCTGCCAAATGGGGTAATAGAGCTATTTACCTCCTTCGGGGGAGTTAGTGAGTCAGGACGCAGAAGATGCTTATGGCAGTGCCTGGCACAAAATAAGGCTCACCCACCTTCAGCTGTGATTCTTTTCTTTTTCTTTCTTTCTTTCTTTTTTTTTTTTTTGAGATGGGGTTTCACTCTTTTTGCTCAGGCTGGAGTGCAATGGCGTGATCTTGGCTCACTGCAACCTCTGCCTCCTGGGTTCAAGTGATTCTCCTGCCTCAGTCTCCTGAGATTACAGGTCTGAGCCACTGTGTCTGGCCACTTTTTTTTTTTTGGATGGAGTTGCACTCTTGTTGCCCAGGCTGGAGTGCAGTTGCACAATCTCGGCTCACTACAACCTCTGCCTCCCGAGTTCAAGTGATTCTCCTGCCTCAGACTCCCAAGTAGCTGGGACTACAGGTGCAGGCTGCCATGCCCCGCTAATTTTGTAGTTTTAGTAGCGATGGGGTTTCACCATGTTGGCCACACTGGTCTTAAACTTCTGACCTCAGGTGATCTGCCCACCTTGGCCTCCTTAAGTGCTGGGATTACAGGCATGAGCCACCGCGCCTGGCCAGCTGGAGGCCACCAAGCACAAGGTGAGAGGTTAGGTTTCAGCTCAGTCTCCTAGGGCCCAAGGCTATGTTTTCAAATTTTCCAAAAGCAACAGCTCACTTTTAACAGCCAGCGCAACGTATCAACCGGCACCAGGCACAAGCCAGGCATGGCCCCAAGAGCTTTGCATGCAGTGACTCCTTTCATGTTCCCAGCAACCCTGTGGGACCGGACCGTGTCTCCATTCTACAGATGTGAACCTGGGACCCAGAGAGTAGAAGAAAGTTCTGAGGTCACAGGGCTGGCAGGTGACAGAGCTGAGATTGGAACCTGAGCCGGGCCCCAGAGCTGGCACTGCGAACCCCTTGACTGTATCTAACCATCCTGCTACACAGCCAGGCCAGCCTCAGCCATCCAGTGAAGCCAAACCGTCAAGTGGGCGGCCAGGGCAGGCCGGGCCCCGCTGGGTGGATCTTCCCAGCCTGGGGTATTAGGAGGCTGGGGAGTCACAGCCTCCTGGGTCACGATCAGAGAGAGGGAGACAGGGAGGGATCTGACCAGTGCTGAGGTCTCTAGGAAGGCGAGGGAGGGAAGGAGCAGCAGACAGCAGTGACAGTGGGGGTGGGTGGGGAGGTGCTGGCGAGATAGTTCCTGATAGACACAGGGTCCAGGGAGGCAGGCAGAGGCAGGCAGGGGAGCGAGGACAGGCTCAGAGAGATGTGGCTTCAGTTCCTGGCTGTGCCAGTGGAGCCTCACTTTCCTCCTCTGTGAAATGGGGACAGGTTCTCCGCTGTTTGGATACAGTATGATAAACAGAGAGCTCTGGCACGTGTGCTTCAGCAGTGACAGACTGCTGCTGATCCTACATTTATAATTCTAAATTTACAATACAGTTTGATCCCCAAATTAAAAACCAGAGCTGGGCTGTAGGCCTGGGAATCTTCCCATAAGCCACGTGGCATTGGATCACACATAGACATCACCTCCCAATGCTCTGCAGTAGCCTCAGGAAGAAGTCCCCCAAACTCAGCTTGAATGCTTCCCAGCACGGGGCGCTCACCCCGTCGCTGGCCAGCCCAGCTCAGCGTATCTCACTGTTCATGGCTGGAACTCACTCCCTGCACTGAGCTATCGACCCACGGCTCCCATTCTCGGCCTCCCCTGGAAAATCGAACGCCTTTGTCCACGAAGAGAAACGACTGCATTTATCTCGAGGCTGTGCTGATTTCTACGCGTGTCTGTCCCCATCTGTGACTGGAGGGAGTCCCAGGAACTCAAGGCCTGCCCCTCACACTGCTCTGCCCACACCTTGGTGTGGTGGAGATGAGCAAGTCCGAGGGCAGCTTCCAGGCAAGTGCAGCCACCTGACCTCACCAGGAAAGGCCTCTCCTGGCTCTCCCTGGGCCCTCACTTGCTCACAGGGGATGGCAGGCCCTGGCTGAGCCTTCGAACCTCAGCAGAGGAACTCTCGTCTTCCCCTAACAAACTCCAGGCAGAAGCCCCAAACGTGAAATCGGCCAAAGGACTATGTTCATTTAACTCAGGACTGAGGCCAGGGTGAGGTGAGGGAGGCGCTGGGGCTACAGGGTCCTACGACACTCACTCTCAGGGTCACGGGCCCCTAAGACAAGATGCCAACTTCCATGCTGTACCCAGGCTTCCTTCCCTTGCACTTAAACCTCTTGATTGGTGCAAGACCCTGCAGAGGCCTATGGGACCCAGTTTGAGAACCATGGGGGATCGACAAGCCCAGAGCTGCTGTCACCTGGGAAGCAGGCCCAGGCCTAGAGCCTCCAGCAGGGTCAGCCAGCCCTGGACGCTCTATTCTCGGAGGGTCCACAGGCCCGGGGGCCACAGGGCTGCTAGCCAGCCCAATACATAAGGGACCAGACCCTTGTGGGTTTCTCCGCAAGCAACCAGGGTGCTGAGCAATCTGTGCAGCCCACATCCTCTCAAAGGACGGCCGTGCAGAAGGAACACCAAGAAGGAGGGAGGCTTGGGGGGAGGGGCTTGTTCTGTGGGTGCAGCACCCACGACTGCCCAGTAGGCACTCCCACAGCTGACCTGGAAGGCGTGAGTGGGTGATGCCCTGGCACGCAGAAGAAGGAATTTGCAGTGACCAGAATGCCACGTAGTGCTTTGAACTCCCAAAACAAGAGCCGCAACAGGCGCTCATCACAGAGATCTCTTATCGCCCAGTGTGCTAAGCTCGAAATGGGATAATTACAGCCCAAGATGGCTTCTTTCTTTTTTATTATACTTTAAGTTCTAGGGTACATGTGCACAACATGCAGGTTTGTTATATACATATACATGTGCCATGTTGGTGTGCTGCACCCATCAACTCGTCAGCACCCATCAACTCATCATTTACATCAGGATAACTCCCAATGGCATCCCTCCCCCCTCCCCCCCCCATAATAGGCCCCGATGTGTGATGCTCCCTTTCCCGAGTCCAAGTGATCTCATTGTTCAGTTCCCACCTATGAGTGAGAACATGCGGTGTTTGGTTTTCTGTCCTTGCGATAGTTTGCTGAGAATGATGGCTTCCAGCTGCATCCATATCCCTACAAAGGACACGAACTCATCCTTTTTTATGGCTGCATAGTATTCCATGGTGTATATGTGCCACATTTTCTTAATCCAGTCTGTCACTGATGGACATTTGGGTTGATTCCAAGTCTTTGCTATTGTGAACAGTGCCTCAATAAACATACGTGTGCATGTGTCTTTATAGCAGCATGATTTATAATCCTTTGAGTATATACCCAGTAATGGGATGGCTGGGTCATATGGTATTTCTAGTTCTAGATCCCTGAGGAATCACCATACTGTTTTCCACAATGGTTGAACCAGTTTACAATCCCATCAACAGTGTAAAAGTGTTCCTATTTCTCCACATCCTCTTCTCCACATCCTCTCCAGCACCAGCTTTAAAGTTCATATGGAACCAAAAGAGACCCCGCATTGCCAAGACAATCCTAAGTCAAAAGAACAAACCTGGAGGCATCACGCTATCTGACTTCAAACCATACTACAAGGCTACAGTAACCAAAACAGCATGGTACTGGTACCAAAACAGAGATATAGACCAATGGAACAGAATAGAGTCCTCAGAAATAATACCACACATCTACAGCCATCTGATCTTTGACAAACCTGAGAAAAACAAGAAATGGGGAAAGGATTCCCTATTTAATAAATGGAGAAATAGGCTTCTTTCTTCATCTGGGCTCCTTCAGCCTCTCTGCTGCCTTCCCCTGGGAACCCGCTCTTACTGGGTGTATCTGTAACTGGAGAAGGAGAAAATGAAACACCACATCCTTCTTTCTCTGTGGAGGAGGCAGGCCCAGTTCCGTGCACCCAGGAATTACTGGACGTGTGGAGAGTCCCACAAAAGTGGGTGCCTTTGGAGTCCGTTGTAGAGAAGAACACCAGCCAGGGGCTCTCAGATGGCTGCACCCTCCCAGATCCTAAGGGGATGCTAGGGATGGGCAGAGCGTGGGGTGGAAGGACATGGTGGCCGTTCTCTCCAGGGCCCTTAAAATCCTATTATTCATGGTCAAGTGTGGGAGCTGTAATTCATAATCCTGTGTGTCAGATGAGACCAGCTCGGCCAAGCCTGCCAGCGTCTCCTTAACTCATGGGAATAGTGGGAAAGCTAAAACAAAGTGTGGAGTCCTTTGGAATAATGAAAGTCTCTCTTTTCCATCGGAGGCCCTTTCTTTGGAGAAGTGGCTACAGGGAGTCTAGGGGCTGGATTCCTCCCAGGGATTTCAGCAGGGAAAGAGGAAACAGATGGATGAAATCAGGGGCCCCCAGGGCCAGGGAGGGAGGGTGCCATGAGGCTCCCAATCGCTTCTCTCACACCTTCCCATAGGTACCCTTCCTGGAGTTAGGCCCCCACTATGGCACCCCTCTCTTAATCACTGCACGAGTCCCCTGTTAGACTTGTGGTCTCCGACTCGAGCATAAGACAGGAAAGCGTCTTTGACACAGCAGCCAACAGCACTGGGCTCGGATTCCTCCGAGCAAGCACACTAAGCTCTTCTCAGCGAGTCCTTGCTGACCTCTCCAGAAGCTCTGACGCCCCTCCCACCTGCTCCCTGCACCTGGAACTCCTGCCATAGCCCTGCACCCTTCCCATGGGGCCTTCTCTTGAAACAGATGCTGCAGCTTTTAGAGCAGCAGATATATCAGGTTTGCTTCCTGTGGTTCCCCTGGGGCCTGGCACAGTGTGGGACACACACTTCACTCAGTACACACCAGCCGATGAGTACCTCCCATACACCAGGCGCGTGCACACTCTCATGTAGGCGGGACACACGCCCTCAGTACACTTGGGCCGGTGAGTAATACACCAGGCGCGTGCAAAACTCTCATGTAGGTGGGACACACGCCCTCAGTACACATGGGCCGATGAGTACCTCCCACACACCAGGCGTGCACACCCTCATGTAGGTTTTCTTTGGTTCTCAGATGCTCCAACGTTGTAAGACGGCAGTGACCACCTATCTAGAGTGAGCTACGTGCAAAGCCTTGGCTGAGAGTTCATGTCCGCCGCCTCTAATCCTCATGCAGCCCCATTCTGCAGACGAGGAAGCTGAGGTTCAGAGCAGTGAGGTGGGGACTGGCAGAGGGGGAGTCTGAGCCCCAGGGGTCTATAGAAATGCACACGGGGCAGCAGGGCTGACCACAGAAGGTGGCACTGAACAGTCTCCTAGCGGCTTGGGGGCTCAGTGCTACAGGGTCACACCGAACAATCTCTAAGTGGCTCAGGGGCTCAGTGCTACAGGCTCACACTTATTTGGGGGTCTTGCTATGGGCCACCCGAAGTACGGTCTCAGTGGCCACACAGGCCCAGGGGACCAAAATGAGGAAACAGAGCTGCTGGCCACCACGTGGAGGAAGCCCTCACGGGAGCCGGGCCCTTCCAGCTGGGCACACAGAGGGTAGGGGCTGCAGGGAGGTGCCTCGGGGCCAAGGCCTCTGTGGAGGGAACTCTGCTAAGGACACGGAGCTGCCCAATAAGATTCCAGGGTGAGGAGGGGCTTGGGGGAGGTGGCCGTCCACACAGCATCTAAGTGGAGAAGCTCCAACTCCCACCCTCGCCAGCACCCATGCTCAGAGCTGGCTGCCTCTGTCCCGGGTCTCCGGAATGTGATGGGTGAGTGGAGGCAAGAGGACGCAGCACAGCTGCCCAGGCTGTAGCAGGAGCTGCAGAGGGTGGGCCAGACCTCCCCTCCCTCACCTCACCTGGTACATCCCTCGGCTCCGCTGTGCACACCCACCCCCAAATCACACAGGCTGAGCCAAACCCTGAGTCCCAGCTGCAGGACGTCTGCACCAAGTGTGAGGATAACCACAGCCCGCCGGCTTCCTTAGCCTCCTCAGCCTCGTGGGGAATTCTCTTATGCACTGTTGGAGGGAACAGCAGCCCTGAATGCAGCCTCCAGAGCAGGGGAGGAGGCTGCTGAACTGTGTAGGGACGGGGCTCAGGGCTGGAGAGAACCGAGGAGCCATAAAGAGGAAGAGGGGAGCAGCACGCTGGATTTGGAGCCGGGTGCCGGCACTTCAGTCCCTCTCTGCCCAACTTGCTGGGCGCTTCTGTGCAGACCAGAGACCCAGCTCCGCCTTCATCCTCCGAACCTCCCCTAGGTTTCTAGCCTCCCCCAAGGAGCTGTCCGTTGGTCAGGAGGCTGCTGAGCTGGAATCACAGGCCTGACTTCGCGGTGCTCTCCACGGGGGATGCTGGCACGGCTTTGACAATGCCAGCCAATGCCCTGCTTAGTGATGGGGCATGGTACTGAATCCTAGGTCTGATCTCCAGGATCAGCACGCTGGCGGGTGAGGGCCACACAAAGCCCCGCACCTGGCTGGCCTCCGTCCTCACAAGTGCCTTTTCAGTCCGCGTTTGCCCCTTGCCTACCCACGGAGCACACAGGGCAGTGCCAAGCATGTGAAGCTGCAGGTGAGGTGGCGCTATTCCGGCCCTGGGAGCCTGCCCCAAGCAGGGATGCGAGGTGGGACCAAGAGACCCCTCTGTTCTACACCTGGTCTCTCTGCCACAAATGCTCCCTCCCCCACACCCATGTCAACTCAGCTGAAGGGCCTCATACCTCTTCCAGAAAGCCCCCCTGAATTCCCTCCTGTGCTGTCTCTGCCCCATCTCCTACAAGGTGGGAGCTCACAGGTAAGGATGGGGGCTTAACTGCCCGGCATGGGGCCAGGCTCAGCACAGGCTGCCCACTGTGGGCATCTTGAAGCCCAGCTGGCACAGGCTATGACACGGGGCTGCGGAGGACAGAACGGCCCTGCTTGCTCCCCCAAAACCTCTGTAGAAATGCATTCAGCCACCACTTCCCAACCTCCCGAGCCCCAAAAACTGAAGATGGGTGTTGGGTAGGACTGGGGTTAGGGAATCTTCCTGGAGGAGCCCAGTGCCTTAGATTTGGGTGGCAGTGGAGCCCAGTGGCAATCAGGAGCTGAGTGACCCCTGGCGATTCCCAACTCTCTTAGGCCTTTGCCTCCTTATCCGTAAATGGGTGCATGAAGCCTGCAGGGATGCTGAAGGCTCTAGGGAGAGATGGTGTCTCCAGGACCTGGCCCAGGTCAGCGTTCCTTCAGGGTGTGGTGGTCACCAGCAGCAGCAGGGATGGAGGCAGGACCCTCGGGCCTCCCTGCACTAAATCAGCTGCCCTTCCCAGGCCAACACACCCTGGTGTCAGGATTTGTCAGAGCAAAACGTCCCTGCTAGGCTTTTCCTAAGGGACTCTGGGCAGGGTCAGGAGAACCTGTGTGTCTCTCCCGATGCAGTGCGGACCCCAGTAACCTGAACATAAAACGGGGGTCATCTCCTGTGTTTTTTCCCGACAACTCCTGCCTGAGGATGATTTCACCAAGACAGACAGAAGCAGCGTAGGTGCCACTCAGACTCACCACCGCCCAAAAACCCAGTGTGCTGGAGCCCTGCTTACCCCAGAGGGCCATGAAGACAGAGAAGAAGACGGTGGCGGGGTTGTCGAAGAGGTGGCTGGCGCGGGCCGTGGCGCAGGCTGAGCTCATCTTCCAGTAGCTGCAGGTCTTGTCACAAAGCGGGCACATGGTGATATTTTGTCTCTGGTCACACATCTCCATGCTGCAAGAAAGAGGCAGCCCTGGAATCGCCTTGCCAGGCTGCGTGGATGGAGAGCCTCCTGGGTGGCGAGCTGGCCTGGGAGAAAGCGCTTGGCCCGAGCTGGGGGTTGGCGAGGGTTCCCCAGGTCCCTGCTGTGGTGGACATAGACCGGGTACTTAGCCATGCCCTGTCCCTCCTTGTCATCCAGGGCAGCTTCACAGGCGTGTAACTCATGCTGTTGCACCAGCCCTGAGCTCAGCAGGGCCTCATGCTTGGTTTAACGCTCCCCTGTTGCTGTCTTAAGACACACAATGGGCCGGATGCGGTGGCTCACTCCTGTAATCCCAGTACTTTGCGAGGCCAAGACGGGCGGATCACCTGAGGTCAGGGGTTCAAGACCAGCCTGGCCAATACGGTGAAACCCCCGTCTCTACTAAAAATACAAAAATTAGCCGGGCGTGGTGGCACGTGCCTGTAATCCCAGCTACTTGGGAGGCTGAGGCAGAAGAATCGCTTGAACCCTGGAGGCAGAGGTTGCAGTGAGCCGAGATCATGTCACTGAACTCCAGCCTCGTAACAGAGCGAGACTCCGTCTCCACACACACACACACACACACACACACACACACACACAAACACACATACACCATACACACATACACACACACACACACACCATACACACATACACACACACACACACACACACATACACCACACACACACACACACCACACACACACACACACATACACACACACACACACACACCACACACACACACACATACACACATACACACACACACACACACACACATACACCCCACACACACACACACACCACACACACACACATATACCATACACACATACACACACACACACACATACACACACATACACCACACACACACACACACCACACACACACACATACACCACACACACACACACACACACACACATACACCACACACACACACATATACACACATACACCACACACACACACACATACACACACACACACACACATACACCACACACACACACACACACACCACACACACACACACATACACACATACACACACACACACACATACACATACACCACACACACACAGCATACACACATACACACACACACATACACCATACACACATACACACACACACACACATACACACACACATACACCACACACACACACACATACACCACACACACACACATACACCACACACACACACATACACACACACACACATACACACACATACACCACACACACACACATACACACACATACACCACACACACACACACACACACATACACCACACACACACACACATACACCACACACACACACACACACAGCATACACACATACACACACACACATACACCATACACACATACACACATACACCACACACACACACACATACACCACACACACAAACACACATACACCATACACACATACACACATACACACACACACACATACACACACACATACACCACACACACACACATACACCACACACACACACACAGCATACACACATACACACACCATACACACATACACACACACACACACACAGCATACACACATACACACACACACATACACCATACACACATACACACACACACACACACACACACATACACCACACACACACACATACACCACACACACACAAACACACATACACCATACACACATACACACACACACACATACACACACACATACACCACACACACACACATACACCATACACACATACACACACACACACACATACACCACACACACACACACATACACCACACACACACAAACACACATACACCATACACACACACATACACATACACACACAATGATTTTTGAACTAGGGACCTGCATTTTCCTCTCACATGGGGCCCTGCAACCTCTGTTGCCGGCCCTGGAGGTGGACTCACCCAGACCTATTTTGTGGTAGATGGGCCCCGGAACATTTACCCCTGGGGTGACCCTGAGGCAGAAGCCTCTGCGGCCTGTCCTCCAGCCACTTCTAGGAGAGGCAGAGTTCCCAGCCTGTCCCCATCTAATCAGCAAGCCTTGTGCCAATAGCAAATGCTAGCCAGGTCTTTATGTTATACGGTCCTGGAAAACAGTGAGATGACGAGGGTCCTTGCTCTGTGCCAGGCACCGTCTACGTGCGGTTCACACAGCATCTCCATCCGCCTGGTGGGGCGGCTGCCTTGGACGTGGCCTGGGTGCTCTGGACATATGAGGTAGAGAAACGGGGACCCCAGGACTCCTCTCTGGGAGACTGGGGGCTGGGCCGGGAGGAATAGGTCCCCAGCTGCCTGGCGCAGCAGAGGCCCACCCTGTAGGCTCACTCGGGAAGCAAGGGGGCCCTGGCAGGTTCTGCTTTGCTGAGCACAGGCAAGCCAGGGACCAGATCTCAACCACTGCGGCCAGGAGAAAGGATCTTCGTGATGCCCGAGACCCATCTCTGTGCCTCCTCCCCAGCACTGACTCACTCGCACTAATACTAGAAAATACCAATACTTCCAGCCTATTGGCGGCGCGAGCAGGAGCCTCATTATTGGCCGGCACAGATGTTCCACCTCGCCTGGACCAGCACTGGGGACTGTTGCAATCCCAGAGCCCAGAGAGGGGAAGTAACTTGTTCAGGGCCACACGGCAGAGTGAGAATGGAATCCTGGTCTCTGTCTTCAAAGCCCGAGCACTGCACGGCTCTCCTCTACTGCTCAAGGACCGTGGGGGGCTCCCTGTGGAAGATGGGTGGCCTGAACTGGGCCCTCAGTTGGCTACTCAAACCCTCTGTGACCCTGGCCAAGTCCTTCAGCCTCAGATTCAGTTTTTCTTTCTGGAAAATGAGGAGGGGTCAGAATAAGGTCCTTCCTGCTCTGGGCCGCTTTGAACTTTCTCCTTTCCGCTGCCTTGGACAAGGTTCCGGGCTCTAAACACACGCCCTGGCTGGCTGGGCCAGAGGGTTATCCGGGAGGACGCTGAAGAGGGCGTTTGTTTTTTGACTTTCTGGATACACCGAACTTAGGCACAGAATCATGCCTGGTCCACGGCCACTGGGACTTCATAAATGTCCCCTGCAAGGCTCTGAGGGGCCTTCTCTGGGCCCAGCATCATGGGCATTCTGGTTCAACTCTCTTCCTTTGGGTACAGTCCCTAAACATTTATTAAAAAGTGGTGTAGGGTCAGGCACGGTGGCTCACACCTGTAATCCCAGCACTGGGAGGCCCAGGCGGGCAGATCACTCCAGGTCAGGAGTTTGAGATCAGCCTGGCCAACACGGTGAAACCCCGTCTCTACTAAAAATACAAGAAGTATCCGGGCGTGGTGGTGGGTGCCTGTAATCCCAGCTACTCAGGAGGCTGAGGCAGGAGAATCGCTTGAACCCGGGAGGCGGAGGTTGCAGTGAGCCGAGATCGCACCACTGCACTCCAGCCTGGGTGACAGACTGGTGTAGGTACTGCATGTTCCAGGCTCAAAAGATGGGTAGGTTAAGAATGATTCATTGAAGCCATGGCCGCGGCCTGGAGCAGGGAGGAAGAGTGTGTGTGTGTGTGTGTGTGTGTGTGTGCGCGCGCGCGCGCGCGCGCGCGCGCACGCGCGCATGGGAGCAGGGGTCGGGTGGGGTGGGCAGGCGCACATAGGTGGTGGGAGAACCTGCACTCTGTGGTTAGCTAGCTCTAGGTTTGTATCTCAGCTCTTGCATTTTGTGGTCCGTGTGGCCTTAGTTTTCCCGGTTGCAGAATGGGGTAGCTGATAGTGAAGAGAAGCCGTGTTAATAGGTTGTCAGGATTAAACAACCAACAACCAGTACGAGTGTGGCCCTTGGAACAGTGCCTGGCACCCCTCAGCCATCATGTGGTCATCAATGCTGTTGTCATCATCATGCAATAGCCAAGTGCCTTGCAGCAGCAGTGAGTTCTAAACCGAAGCCAGGAGCTGGCCTTTCGGGGTTCATCTTGTGCCCCTCACTCAGCCTCCTCTCTCCTGAGGGCCTCTCGGGGGTAGAGGAAAGCAGAGTGTTGGGGGGTGGGGGCAGGACGTCCCCAGTTGGGCACAACATGAGCTCCTCTCCCAGAGAACAGGTACGTGGAAGGCCACCCCCGTCATCGCCAGCATGTGGCCCAGGCCACAGTGACCACCTGGCCTGAGGGTGGCCTGGAGTCACCGGTGGTGGGATTGGGGACAGGGAGGCCAAGGTGTATACCAACAGCCTGCCCGTGAACCCTACGGCTCCCCTGGGCTCTCCTCCCTGCCCCCGTCAGCTTCTAGCACAAACACCATCAGCCCAACAAGAAGCCTTTTTCTGATGGTTTTAAATCCCCCTCCGCCTCTCACTTCACCGCCTTTAGCCAAAATACAAAGAGCAGGAAGCTCTCTTCTTCAGAGAGGACCGGAGGTGCAAGGGCGGTGGGCGGCTCCAGGCTGAGCACCGGCTTCCCTGCAAGCTTGGTGGGGATGGGGCGGAAGCTGCAGGAAGCACGCACCTCCTGCACCTCCCGCTTCGCTCCAGGTCACCTACTGCGCAGAGGCCTTGGCTTTGGCCTCATCTCCGCCCACAGCGGTTGAATCCTGAGTAACTGCTGTTTGCATTTCTGACCATGTGGTGGAAGGGCCGAGCTGGCATGGCCAACCCCTGGGCTGGCAGAGCCTCCCTGCTGAGGCCATCCTCCAAGGGCAGGAAGGAAGGAAGATGGAGGTCCCCCAGGCTTCCTCCAGGAGGTCATGGGGGGAATCCCCACCTTGCACTCACCATTTCCCTCTGGCTTTGAGCTCTCAGCCTAAAGCCAGCCTTACGCTCCCCACCAAATCTGGGCTACCTTGATCTTTACCACAACCAAACCCAAGTGCCCAGGACCTCGTATCATATTCACAAAGGGACACCCTTTCTCCTGCCTAGGACCAAATAGCACCGAAGGGGAGAGAAGCCAGATTCCTCAGAGCTTTGATTCCGGGTGGGTGGAATATTTTAGGTGTTATTCATGTATCAAAACATCATTTAAGCACAAATTGACCAGATATGGTCTTTTTGTGCTGCTAAGAGCCAGTTTCTTTCCTAGCTAAGACTGACTGCGTCTTTACAGACAGGTTCAGTCGATACATTTTCCAAACTATAGCTCTGCTTTAGAGATACTTGGCAGGAGTGGTTTGAAAAATAATCAGACTAACATTTTGGACTTTTCTGAGACTTTGAGCCCCTGCAGGGCAGGGCCAGCCCAAATTTCCCTTGACAGTCAATTTCTTGGCGGAGCAATTTGCACACTGAAGGCGCCGCCTGTCGACGTAGAGGCGTTGGGAGCCTGGAATTATCCTTAGGTTCGTGTCAGGAGATCTAAGAAACAGCTACAAAAGCACCAGACGGGCTCTGCGCAGTGAGGCTGAGCTTCTCAAAACTTGACTCTTGTTTTTTTTTTTTTTTTTTGGCTACAGGGCCTCACTCTGTTTCCCCAGGCTGTAGTGCAGTGGTGAGACCATGGCTCACTGTGGCCTCGACCTCCCGGGCTCAAGGGATCCTCCAACCTTAGCCTCCCAACGTGCTGGGATTACAGGCATGTGCCACCGCACCAGGCAAAACTGGATTCTTGTTCTGGAGTCACCGGGGGGGGCTGGGCCTCTGAGCGAGGCTCAGCTGTCTCAGGTCTGGGCCTTCTTTTCTGAGCTCCCTGACGTCTGACATACCCTTGGTGAACAGCAGAAGGCACGTCAGATCTACATTCAGACGCCTGCCTGTGCTGTGGGATGCAATCCTCCCTGATGGAACAGTTCCTGCAGGATTTCCCGGGGCCGTGTGGATAAGGGAAGCAGGTAGCCTTAGGAAACTGGGCAGGTGGAACCTACTGTACAGCCCACAAGTGCCAGCCTGCACTGAGGCCTCTGGCATTCATGTCTCACCTCCTGCAAGCGCCAGCCTGCACCGAGGCCACTAGCATCCAAATCTCACCTCCCACGAGCGCCAGCCTGCACGGAGGCCACTAGCATCCAAGTCTCACCTCCCAGAAGCGCCAGCCTGCACCGAGGCCACTAGCATCCAAGTTTCACCTCCCAGAAGCACCAGCCTGCATGGAGGCCACTAGTGTTCATGTCTCACCTCCTGGGAGCACCAGCCTGCACTGAGGCCTCTGGCATTCATGTCTCACCTCCCGCCAGTGCCAGCCTGCACCAAGGCCTCTAGCGTTCATGTCTCACCTCCTACAAGTGTGCCAGCCTGCACCAAGGCCTCTAGCATTCACGTCTCACCTCCTGCAAGTGCCAGCCTGCACCAAGACCTCCACCGTTCATGTCTCACCTCCTGCAAGTGCCAGCCTGCACCAAGACCTCTACCGTTCACGTCTCACCTCCCGCAAGTGCCAGCCTGCACCAAGGCCTCTGGCATTCTTGTCTCACCTCCTGCAAGTGCCAGCCTGCACTGAGGCCACTAGCATCCAAGTTTCACCTCCCACAAGCACCAGCCTGCACCGAGGCCTCTGGCATCCATGTCTCACCTCCCGGGCACACAAGGAAACAGAGAACTTTCTTGTCACATAATGACCAACAGTGAAAAGGAACGAACAAACCATAACAACTTTCAAAGAATGAAAATGGTCAGATGTTTGTTTTATGCCTTTCTCTTAACAATAAAACATAGCCTAGCACAGATGGGCCTGAGAAGGGCACCCAGACTCCTAGACGGCTTCGAACCACGTCCTTTCCTCCTGACGGCTCGTGGCTTGGCGTGAGGTTTCATGTGTACAGGAATTAGAGTGAGAGGCCAGTGTCCCAATGAATCGTGCAGCTGGGATGGCAGGAGAGGGCTCCCTGGTGTGTGCCGCGGGGTGGTGGGGGGCTGCCACCTACCTGGGGATGTTTTCGTCCACGGTGGCACATCCGTACAGGAAGACAATGATTCCCACGATGGAGGCAGGGATGAGCATCTGGGTGTACACGCCCAGCCAGGCGAAGTACAGGCCGATCTTCTCCCCAAAGTACTTCCTACACCAGGGGAGCAGAGCAGAGTTAGGCCCACTGTCATTCAATACTAGCAGGGAAACCTGTCCCGGGCCCTCCCCAGCAAGGAGCACCTCAAACCAGGGGCACTGGTTCTCTCATCTGAGAAGCAGAAAGTGGGGTCCTGGGCCACCCCATCAGGTTGGGGGTGCTCTCTGCTTTTCTGAAGCCCTCCCCTCTTCTCTTTTTCTTTTCTTTTTTTTTCTTTTTTTTTTTTTTTTGAGATGGAGTTTTGTTCCTGTTGCCCAGGCTGGAGTGCAGTTGCGCGATCTGGACTCACTGCGACCTCTGCCTCTTGGGTCCAAGAGATTCTCTTGCCTCAGCCTCCCGAGTAGCTGGGATTACAGGCGCCCGCCACCACACCCATTGCATTTATTTATTTATTTGTTTTTGAGATGGAGTCTTGCTCTGTCACCCAGGCTGGAGTGCAGTGGTGCGATCTCGGCTCACTGCAATCTCCGCCTCCCAGGTTCAAGCTATTCTCCTGCCTCAGCCTCCCTAGTAGCTGGGATTACAGGCATGCACCAGCACTGCCAGCTAACTTTTGTATTTTGAATAGAGACAGGGTTTCACCATGTTGGCCAGGCTGGTCTCGAACTCCTGACCTCAAGTAATCCACCTACCTCAGCCTCCCAAAGTGCCGGGATTACAGGTGTGAGCAACCACGCCTGGCCCCACCTTCTCTGTGGTGCCCCGGGAAGGTGGGTGCGTTTCTGTGTGTTATGGCCCACGCTGGTGGGTGTGGGTGTACTTCTCCTGAAGCTGTGGGCTCCATTCCAAGCCCTGTTCAGTGTAAGGACTGGAAAGCACCTCGGCCAGGAGGTTCCAAGAAACCCAGTTGCTCCTTATATTAAGTGTGGTTGGCACTTTGATGGCTTGAATGGATTTCTACCAGCCGAGCTCTGGTGGGCAGGTTACCTAACCTGGTCTGCCCCACCTTCCTGCCCTGTGGGGACAGAGATCCTCTTGGGAGAGGAGAAATCCTTACACATCAGAGGCAGCTCTTTCCTTCCCCTCCACATCTCAAAGCGGGAAACCCCTCCAGCTGCCCAGCCGCCCAGGCCAGGCAGTGAATTTAGTAGATGGTAAATGTGACCAAAAACGGCCCACCCTCCAGGGAATTTGAATAAATTGCTTCAACGAATGCTGGCCCAGGCTCTCAGCCCTGCAGGGACATTTTGAGTCTTCCTACACAAGCTCTTCAAGTTCAAACACGTTCCCAGGTACTGAATATTCAGAGTGGTAGAAACCCACAGGGACGTTGGCGGACGTTATCCAACTGCCGTCGGACTAGGGACTTGATTCCCGCGGGCTGTGGCGCGTTCTTACCTGACCAGGTCGATGGGCTGGTACTTATAGAAGACCCCATAACACGCCCACTCTTCGTACAGGAGCTGAGGGGGAGGAAGCAGTGGGGTTGGTGACCATGTGGCACTCTGAGGTTGCTCCTTGGAACACAGCAGTGAGGACTGAGCCTCCGTGACATGATTCATTTATCCCACAAACACGTCCTGAGAGTGGGCTGTGTGCGAGCAAGAGCGGGCCTCCCTTTGTCGGTGAACGTGGGGATGGAAAAGAAGCTTCTGGTAGGTTATGGAATGTGAGCTCTTCGTGATTTGACCTGGAATTGATCTAAATGGGCCGGACGCTGTACGGCTTCTCACCTTTAGGGTTTTTGGTCGTCCCCGTCAGACACCAAACCATTCTTTATAAAGGGCACAAAACCACCAGGGTTTTGAGCAGAGAAATACCAGTGGCGAAATTTTAAAAACTCTCACGGGATGCAAAGATACTCAAGGTTTATCTCCTGAGATGGGCTGTCTGATTAACAGTGCTTCGTGAAATAAATGAAAGTGACACACACCCTGTTACCCCCCAGGCTTTGGGCAGGGATGGTAATGAGTTTGGTGGATTGGAAGCCTTGTGTGAACATGCAGAGGATGTCCTGAGGAAGACACCGGGTTAGGACTGCTGGTAAAAAAATAAAATAAAATAAAGCCATGCATGTGGGTGGTTAATGCTTTACAGACCTCAACTCAAAGCCCAGCGACAGGGCCACACTCAGGGAAGGCAGGATGCAGGTACTTCGAGGGGCCCAGAGGCTGTCCGGGGACAGAGCAGCTGCCCACCAGGAACCAGAGGTGAGGCAGCTGCCCTCCTCCTCAGTTCAGAGCCCATTCTGGGGTCAAGCTGCCTCCCAAACTCAGAGTCAAGATCATGGCTGGGGGACGGGGGAACCCCTTGGAGCCTCCGTAACTCCTCCCAGTGTCTGGAGGGCGGGAAGTGAGTGTGAGCCGTCTCCACAGCTGACATAGCCTCGTGTGCCTGAGCGTCTCGTCTGGGGTAACACTGGGGCTGTGCGCTATAGAGAGCCCCCCACTGACAGACGGAGGGGAAACCGCGCAGGCGTACCCACGGCTGCCCCCACCCAAAGTCACAGGTGGAGGGCGTGTTTCTGAAATCCACAGAGGGGCCGCCTGCTGCTGCACAGCCCCTCGAAGCCAACAGCCTCACCTGCAGCTGAGCATGGCTATGGAGGGGCTTGTGACTTGTCTGCGGCCCTGGGCAGGTTCCCCTAGCCCCGAATCCAGAGTCCTGGGCAGACCCCTTCCCCCATCCCTGTCTCCTCCTTTACACTGAAGGATGCGATCTCTCCTCCCAGGGCACGGAGAGAAGGCAGATGGGCTCATGTGAGTTCGTGATGTGCAGAAGGCACAGGGTGGTTCTGCGGCAGTGCGTTTCCTTAGGCAGATAACGATGAAAAGGCCACAGTTTCACTGTGTACATAGGGAGGCCTCGGCCAGCAAGCCTTGATGAAACAGAGCTGTGCCTCTGCAGAAGCAAAGCAGCCATCGCTGACCTGGGCAGCTTCCTCCCCTCACCTAGTCAAGCCGCTGATTTATGCCACAGATAGGTGGAAGATGCGGCAGAGAGGGAGGAGGAGGGAGGGAGGGGACAGAGAGACAGAGGGAGGAAGAGGGAGAGACAGAGACAGACGGAGAGACAGAGAGAAGGAGGGAGGCAGGTAGAGAGACAGAGAGAAGTAGGGGGGAGGGAGAGAGATACAGAGACAGATGGAGAGACAGAGACAGAGAGAGGTGGGGGAGAGGGAGAGAGAGACAGAGACAGATGGAGAGACAGAGACAGAAGGAGAGAAGCAGGGAGAGAGACAGAGAGAGGTAGGGGAGAGGGAGAGACAGACAGACGGAGAGACAGAGACAGAGAGAGGTGCGGGAGAGGGAGAGAGAGACAGAGAGAGAGACAGATGGAGAGACAGAGAGAAGAAGAGAGGCAGGGAGAGAGACAGAGAGAGGTGGGGAGAGGGAGAGAGAGACAGAGACAGAGAGAGAAGGAGGGAGGCAGAGGGAGAGACAGAGAGAGGTAGGGGAGAAGGAGAGAGAGACAGAGACAGATGGAGAGACAGACAGAGAGAGAGAGAAGGGGGAGGGAGGAAAAGAGGGAGAGAGACTGAGACAGAGACAAGAGAAAGGTGGGGGCTAGGGAGAGAGACAGAGACAGATGGAGAGACAGAGACAGAGAGAAGAAAGGAGGCAGGGAGAGAGAGCAAGCGAGGAGGAGGAAGAGGGAGAGAGAGACAGAGGCAGATGGAGAGACAGAGATAGAGAGATGGAGAGAGAGGTGAGGGAGGGAGATGGGGACAGAAGGAGGGAGGGATCGAGACAGGGACAGGGAGAAAGGACACAGTGCTGCACCGGGGGAGGAAGGACCCGCCCTCGGTGGTTCCCACCATCTTCTGACAGACGCATGGAGGGGGCCCACCCCCAGCTTTCTACATAAACCACTTGACCTCCGTGGACTTTTCTTCCCGCCAAGAGGTGACATCAATCACTCTGCACCGTCAAGGCAAAGAAATCCAACTAAAGACTCCACTGTTAGTGCTGGAAGGACTCCAAGGTGGCACCTTAGCCCCGGTGAGCGGGCGGTGGGGTGTCCAGGCATGGGGGCTGTGGACTGGAGAACCAGGCCAGCCAGGTGGCTTCAGTCACTGTGACCTGGGAGCCTTCCAGCATCCGGACTCTGGAGGGATCCCAATAACCCTCAGGCATCTCTCTTGTCGAAACCCCCTGCCAGGACTCACATGGCTGCCGCCGGCCCTTGGTGACATGGATGCCGTCTTTAATTGGTGTACATCCTTGCCCCTTGCCTTTCCCTCTAGAACAGAGGCACCAGAGGGACCAGTTTTGTCTGGTCCTTCTCACCCTCCATGCCTCCAACAGGGCCTGTGGGTTTTCAGTAAGTGACTGTTGAATGAATGGATAAATGGATGGATAAATGACATGTCGGGCTCTGTGGCTCCCAGTCCAGCCCAGGGATGCAGCAGACCTCAGTCCACACCTGGAGTCAATCCCCCACAACCCAAGCCACCCCGCTCCCCCACAGGGCCCAGGTGGTCCTACTCTTCCAGTGCCCTGGCAGGAGGAGGCAGCAGCTGCTCAGCAGAATACCTTCTGCACATCCAAAGACAGCTCTGGGGGCGTGTCTTGCTCACCTGGGGTTTAGTTCTGTGTGGGTGTGAACTCGCCCAAGATCCTGGAGGAAGGCGCTCACTCTCAAGTACTCCTACGTGTTTGTGGTCCCATGATCAGACCGAGAGTGATGGCTGCCCTGCCGTGGCCCAGACCTGCCTCCTGCTTAAACTTCCCTACACTCTCTTCTGCCTACCCTCCAGCTCAGCACAGGAAAATGTCCTTGGCTGCACTTTCCTTTCTGCCCTGTGAGGTACCCAGGGTCAGGCACGTGGGGCTCCTGCCACTGGTGGGAACAATAATGGAGAAGGCATGGGGTCTGTCACTGGAAAGGCAAAAACTCAGTGCCAGGCTGTGATGTGGAGCCATCGCGGCAGAATGCAGAGTTCCCCGCAGCTCTGAGTCAGGACCCAAACACTCATCTAATCCTCCCTCCTTTTCTTCTTTCCATCATCCATCTACCTACTCATCATCCATCATTCATTCCTCCAGCATCCATCATTCATCCCTCCATCATCCATCCATCATTAATTATTCATCCCTCTGGCATCCATCTATTCACCTACCCATCCACCCATCATCCATCCACCCATCCATCCATCATCTATCTACCCACCCATCATCCATCATTAATTATTCATCCCCCTGGCATCCATCTATTTACCTACCAATCCACCCACCCATCATCTATCATTCATCATTCCATCATCCACCATTCACCCATCATCCACCATTCATTCCTCCAGCGCCCGTCCATCCATCTATCCATCCATCCATCCATCCATCCATCCATCCATCCATCCATCCACCCATCAGCCATCATTTATTCCTCCAACATCCATCATTCATCCTTCCATCAGCCACCCATCCAAAAATCATTAATTATTCATCCCTCCGGCATCCATCCATTCACCTACCCACCCACCAATCCATCATCTATCATTCATCCTTGCATCATCCACCCATCCACCCATCATACATCATTAATTCCTCCAGGACTCATCCATCCATTTATCCATCCATCCATCCATCCATCCACCCACCCTCCCACCCACCCATCATCCATCATTCGTTCCTCCAACATCCATCATTCATCCTTCCAATGGCCATCCATCCATCCATATTAATTATTCATCCCTCAGGAATCCATCCATTCATCTACCCACCCACCTATCATCCATCCAACCATCCATCCATCATTCATCCACCCACCCTTCATCCATCCTTCATCCTTCCATCATCCATCCACCCACCCATCATCCATCATTCATTCCTCCAGCATCCATCCATCCACCCACCCATCATCCATCATTCATTCTTCCAGCATCCATCCACCCATCTACCCATTCACCCACTTACCTATCATCCATCCATCCATCCATCATTGATTATTCATCCCTCCAGCATCCATCCATCCACCTATCTGCTCACCCACCTATCATCCATCATTCATGCTTCCATCAGCTGCCCATCCACCCACCCACTCATCATCCATCATTCATCCCTTCAGCACCCATCCATCCATCCACCCACACACCTACCCATCCATCAACCATCCATCTGTCCATCCACCCATTCACCCATCCACCCACCCACTCATCCGTCAACCGTCATTTATCTCTCCACCATCCATCCGTCCACCCACCCGCCCATCAATCATCTATTCATCCATCCACCCATTCGCCCATCCGTAATTTATCCATCCATCCATCCATCCATCCATCCATCCATCCATCCATCCATCCCTCCCTCCCTCCCTCCCTCCATCCCTCCATCCATTTATCCATTATACACTTATCCATCTCCATCTCTATCCATCCATTTATCATCCCTTAATCCACTCATCCACCGAACTGTCATTCATTACTCCCTGACTACCCCCATGGGCCAGGCATTGTATCCACTGCTAGGACCTAAAATTAAATGGGGAGTGGGAAGCATTCCAGGTAAACAGCTGGGCCTGGACAAACCCACATTGTGTTTGCTGGGCCTGGCACACAGTAGTGCACAGTAAGTATTTCTTGAATGAATAAGTAACTGAATGAGCTAGTCCTGGCACTGATGTGACCATCAGCCAAGCAATCCTGAGATTAGAAAAGCAGCCAGTGTGGCTTGAGAATGGAGGAGGGGGAGGAGGGGGTAGGGTTCAGGGGCCTGTGACCCAGAGAACTGAATTCAGCTAGAAAGAAACTGCTGGCGTCCATGGAAGAAGCATCTTTAGGGGGAGGATAGGCATCTGCTAAGCACCAGAGGGGTGCAGAGGAATGAAGGGGGCTGGACTCTGAGGCTGGAATTGGTCAGGACAGGCCTGTGGAGGGGATGTTCCTTTTCCAACAGGATCGGGGTGGGGAGTTCTGCAAGTCATGGGGTCTCAGACGATGCCAGATGTTACACTAAAAATAACCAAATATGTAATTTTTGTGCTAAGTTAGATAGCATCTTCATCTGGACTCCCAGGCAGGCAAGCTGCATCAAGTACCAAAGATTTAAAAACATGTATGGGGGCCTGTGGGGGGAGGCTGAAAGGAGGAACGTTCCATACACAGAGGTCCTGGCCCCTGGGAATTGGGACAAGGCCACTATTGTGAGGTTGTCAGGGAAGTGTCTCTACCCACCACCTGCGGAAGGACCAGCAGTTGAGGCAAGGTCTAGGAAGGACTGCTTCCCGGGAGGGAAGGCTGGGCATGTTTGGGGAACAGAGGCTGACGTGGAGACCTGGGGGGATGGCTGGTATCGGGTGTGGACCCATGGGGGAGAAGGGAAGAGCAAATGGCTGTGGTGGAGACATGTTCTTTTGCGGGGCATGGTAGAGGAACAGAGCTTCCTGGGGAGCCTGGGTGGGAAGGGTGGAATTTCCATGCTCAGAGCGACGGACAGAGGGTGGGGACCGACGCTTTGGGGAGTGAGGGATTAGCAACAGCCACTAAAGAATAAAGGGGCTGGCTGGGTGCGGTGACTCATGCTTGTAATTCTAGCACTTTGGGAGGCTGAGGCGGGTGGATCACTTGAGACCAGGAGTTCAAGACCAGCCTGGCCAACATGGCAAAAGCCTGTCTCTACTAAAAATACAAAAATTAGCCGGGTGTGCTGGCAGGCACCTGTAATCCCAGCTACTCTGGCGGCTGAGGCAGGAGAATCACTTGAACCAGGAGGCAGAGGCTGCAGAGAGCCGAGACTGCGCCATTGTACTCCAGCCTGAGTGACAGAGTGAGACTCCATCTCCCCGCAATAAAAAGAATAAAGGGGTCACCCAGTGTTTCCCAAAGTGTGTTCCCTGGAACACTAACTCGACAACTTATCCATTTAAAAGGGTTCCAGGTAAGGTAAATTTGAGAAACGCTTCACTGACCACCATCAAACAGGTTTCCCCAATGCGCTGCTGGGGGCCATTGTTCTCTGTGCACCTGGTCTCAGTGGTTCCCAAGTTTATTTGCCTGGGAGCCCTGTGGGATTAGGCCACGTGCCAGCAAGGACTGCTGGAGGCCCAGGCACAGTTCAGATTGTCCTGAGAAGATAAGGGAAGGACAGCGTGTGAGGAGTGGGCTCTGGGAGGGCGGCTTTCCCTTTCCCGTGCTCACAGCCACCTGCCAAGGGCATTTTTGAGAATCAGAAAGAGGAAAACAAACCAGCCACACAAAGCTCATGGACTTTTCTCCTGAAAAGGCAAGAGGGGACACCCACTGCTCAGCCCCCTGCAGCGAGCGCCCTGGGGAGGCCCTGGAGGCCAGCGAGTCCTCGGTCCAGCTGCAGACCCACCCCCGCCCCAGAATACCTGCAGCCTCGACAGCCGCCTCCTGCTCCGCTCCATCAACTTACCTTTCTGTCGTTGAACTCCACGTTTTCACCCTCGTAGTCTCCCTGTTAAAAACGAGGAAAGGGACTTTCTTATCATCCAGTGGAGCTTTGGAGGCACTCACATCCATAATGTTTCAAAACATAAACCCCAGCAGCCCTCGTTGACACAAATTAGATCATCCTGGGACAACATTTCACAGAGAGCGGGAGGGTTGCCCGGGGGTGCCCCCTGTTCCGATAGAAAGGCCGTGTCCGTCCTGTTGGCCTCTAGGATGGCCTGAGCGGCCTCTTCCCTTGACACAGAGGGGATTCTAGGAGAGGATCCACGGTTGGGTCCTTGGAACCAGAAACACAAATGAAAGGGGGCTTTCGTGAGCTGAGATCACGCCACTGCACTCCAGCCTGGGCGACACAGTGAGACTCCGTCTCAAAAAAAAAAAAAAAAAAAAAAAAGAAAGGGTCTTTCGGAGGCAGGAAGAGTCCTATCAATAGGGTGCGCATACATCCCACTCTGCTGGGACAGTCCGTGTCTTGCTCCCTTTCGCTGTGGAGCATCCCAAGAGGGACAGTAAATGACATGGCCACTGTCATCTAGATCAGTGAGTCCAACACTCCCATTTTACAGATGGAAACACTGAGGCTCCGAGAAGCAAATTGATATTTCTGAGGACACACAGCTAAGATTGGTCAGACCCTGACTTGGATCTAGACCTTCAAACCTAAAGGAAGAGAAAGGTGTAAGGGTTGAAAGCCCGTCTTGGGACATCATGGGTCTAGACTGCCTATGGCTGTGTGCACGTTACCCTCGCAAACACTCAAAACGATACTGAACTGTCATTCAGTGAGCCCCAAATAACTACAGTTGACATAAGTAACTGGGGAGGAGCAGCAAGGGAGCAGCTCTGTCGAGGTTCAGGGCATGGCTGGCCTGGCCTGGCTAACGGTTTTTTTTTTTTTTCTGAGACTATAGGCATGAGCCACTGTGCCCAACTGACCAGATATTTTTGACGAATGAATGAATGAACGAATGGATGCAGTAAGCACAGGATTGGAATGGGGTAGGATGCCAACAGCTTCACGGTGAGGAAGATGGAAGTAAAAATGTAAAGCCGAAACTACACAGCATGCAGTGAGAGCCTCATCATGGCCGCCGAGGCCAGCCTGAACCTCCCTTTAGTCTTATCGCTCAGGCTGGAGTACAATGGTGTGATCTCGGCTCACTGCAACCTTTGCTTCTGGGTTCAAGTGATTCTCCTGCCTTAGTCTCCCAAGTAGCTGGGACTACCACCACACCCAGCTAATTTTTGTATGTTTAGTAGAGACGGGGTTTCACCATGTTGGCCAGGCTGGTCTCAAACTCCTGACCTCAAGTGATCCGCCCACCTCGGCCTCCCAAAGTGCTGGGATTACAGGCGTGAGCCACTGCACCTGGCCTGGCCAACGAGTCTTAAGAATATCCAGGCAGACAAAGCTATGGGACTCTTGGGGGTCTGTCCAGTGCCCTCTGCACTCACCAGCAACTTCCATGACTCCTCTAACCCCTGCCAGGTGGAGACAACTTGACCATACACTCAAGCAAGTGACCCAGTACGGGTGGTCTTGGAACCAAGATGCTCTGAGAGCAGTTTAACCAATTTCCTCCTAAGTCTTCAGGGGGTCCTCCCCCACCCAAGCCTGACTCCTTTTAGTATTTCCCAGTCTCTTTACGTGGATGAGACAGCCACACGATCCCAGCAGCATCTTATTTATATGGAGGTCCCTACGCTGGTGACCTCAGGCAGGGAGATGTTAGTCAGGAGGAAAGCCAAAAAGTCACCAAGTAGCCGACATAAATATCAAAGTCCTTTCAGTTCAGGTGATACACTCTGATTCCGACTTCCTCAGGGTCTCGCCTGGAGCACGTGACTCTTACCCACACACAGTTCTACCAGGTTGTTATCTGCTTGGCAATGGCATTTACCAGATACTCTTTTTTTTTTTTTTTTTTTTCTGAGATGGAGTTTTGCTCTGTCTCCCAGAGTGGAGTGCAGCGGCACAATCTTGGCTCACTGCAACCTCTGCCTCCCGGGTTCAAGCAATTCTCCTGCCTCAGCCTCCTAAGTAGCTGGGATTACAGGCATGTGCCACCGTGCCCAGCTAATTTTTGTATTTTTAGTAGAGATGAGGTTTTGCTATGCTGGCCAGGCTGGTTTCGACCTCCTGACCTCAGGTGATCCACCCGTTTCAGCCTCCCGAAGTGCTGTGATTACAGGCATGAATCACTGTGCCCAACTGACCAGATATTTTTGACAAATGAATGAATGAATGAATGAATGAATGGACGGATGGATGGATGGATGGATGGATGCAATAAGCACAGGATTGGAATGGGGTAGGATGCAGGACAGCTTCCTGGTGAGGAAGATGGAAGTAAAAATGTAAAGCCGGAACTACACAGCATGCAGTGAGAGCCTCACCATGGCCACCGAGGCCAGCCTGAACTTCCCTTCAGTCAGTGTTCTGGGTAAGGACATGGGTTCACACGGCTCAGGCCAGAACCAGTCACCTCCGCAAATGCTTAAACATCAGCTTTGGTACTTAGCAGCATGGGTGCCCTTCAGTTGTATGGACAATCTGTGGCTGTAAAATTCTATATTCCCTAAGGATACCTGACACCCACAGCCCACGGCTTCTGGGTTCCACTCCTTCTGGACTGTGCACCCCTGGGCAAGTGGCCTGAGCCTCTCCAGCCTGTTTCTCCATCTTTAAAGTGGGAACAGACCCCACATGACTGCATAAGGCACGATGAAGATTTTGAAAGAGGAGATTCTCTGCAAGGATCTTGGAGATGCTTCTTGTGAGGCTGGCTCTCTGACGAGAAATAGATCCAGCTGCTGAGGGAGTTTTGCACCAGTCAGTTTAAACTGTCGACAGTCAATCCCTAAAACAAACGCAGGAGTAGCCGCCAAGAAGAGGGTTGCATTTGGCCCGTGACAGGATGAGGTGGGTACGCAGTGAGGCGCTGGAGCTGCAGTGTCACTAGGGATGGCTTTTGGCCCCAGCTCCTCCACAGGGGCTGTTCGACCTCAGGCAAGTTACTAAACCTCTCTGAGTCTCTGTGTCTGCACAGGTTATATGAGGTACAGTTCCTTCTAAACAGAGGGCTCTGCACACAGTAGGAGATGAAATATGTTCATTTCTCCCCTTTCCCTTTTAAGACTTAAAGGGCTAACTCAAAACAGGCAGGAAGGGCCGGAAACATTTTGGCTTTGGTACCTCAACCTCTCAGCAGGGATTACCTGCTTAAAGGTCAATCAGGAGCATGGATGTAGCTCTAGGCTGCCTTCTTGGGATCATGGATTGTGCCAGGCAGGGCTGTCTTCCTGGCACCCAGCCAGAGCCTGCACAGGGTGGAGCAGAACAGCCACACCGGCTGGGTCCTCTGGAGGAAAGCCTGACAGAGGGGAGGAGTGGGCTCCTCCAGACTCAGGGCTTCAGGGCAGGAACCCAGAGCCACTGCCATGGTCTAGGGGCTTCAGCCCTGCCCTTGGAACCTCCCCAGACAGCAGGTTACTGGCCGAGGCAAACTGACTCAGTCCAATCCGAATCAACACCACGTTTACTGAGCACCTATTAAGTGCTGAGCGCTGGGACTTCCTTGAGATGACACACATAACTAAAGGTGGTCAGACGGCGGTGTCTGTGCAGGTCAGAGACCATCCGAGGCCCAGAGAAGGGAGGAAGAAGCCACTAGTCCTGGGGAGGAAGGCAACAGGAAGGCTTGGTGTGGGAGCATCTGTCCGCCTGGGGTGGGGCGGGGCGGGGAAGAGTACTGTAGAACGAACAGCATGTGTGAACACACAAAGGGAGGAAACGGGGCTACCCAAACACCCCAATCCCTGGACCTACAGGGAGGAGGAGACCCTGACAGGGAGGCCACGAGGTGACGGGCGGCAGATCTGCCCAGACTCCTTCCCTTGGGGTCAACCCTCTGGAGAAGACACCTCTGGACTGCCCTGCGGGATCCCTGCACCTTCCATTTGTCTAATCCAGTGTTTCTTCCTCAAGAAGAGAGGAATTAGGCTGGGCGCAGTGGCTCACGCCTGTAATCTGAGGTGGGCAGATCGCTTGAGGTCAGAAGTTTGAGACCAGCCTGGTCAACATGGTGAAACCCTGTCTCTACTAACAATACAAAATATTAGCTGGGTGTAGTGGTGCGCGCCTGTAGTCCCAGTTTGTTGGGAGGCTGAGGCTGGAGAATTGCTTGAACCCAGGAGGTGGAGGTTGCAGTGAGCTGAGATCATGCCATTGAACTCCAGCCTAGGTGACAGAGCAAGACTCTGTCTCAAAAAAAAAAAAAAAAAAAAAAAAACCATAAAGTAAATAAATAAATAAATAAATAAATAAATAAATAAATAAAAGAGGAGTTAGGACAAGTTCTGATTCCTGACCCACAGATGGGGACACTGAGGCTCAGTGAGACAAGGCTCTGACTCTACCACTCAAGGCAGAGGAGCAGGTAAGTGGCTGGGACTGGAATCTGGGTCTCCTTAGTCCCAGGCCTGTCCCTTCTCTCCTGCTTCTTGGCTCCTGGCCTTTGCACATTTGCAAAGTTTCAGAGCTCCTCTGTCTGGGATTCCCACACTGCTCAGGCCCTGAGGCCCATTCCCAGTGCTCTTGTGAACTTAAGTCCCTGTTTCCATAGAGACGACAAGAAGACAACCTTCTCTCTCTCTCCACCCCATGTCAGCTATATTTGTCAAAGGGATACTAGTGGGATCTGGAGCTTCAGCTCAGGAAGTTGGCCACTTGCTCTGCAGAAATAGACACGTACAGAGCCCTGGTCATTCTGCCAGAGACCCGGACCAGCCAGGGGTAGGGGAGCCTGGGCCAGGGAAGATATTCTATGGACTCGCTGGCTGTGAGGTTCAGAGGACGTCAAGGCAGAGCACCTGCCACCCGTGCCCCCGTTTTGGTGGGATTGTTCTGCAAGAAAAGATGGCCCTGTGTGTAAATTCTTGGTCCCCACCCGGGGAACAGGGAAGGCCTGTGTACAGTTGACATTTACAGCGAGAGCCAAGCAGGAAGCTGTGACCACAGGATAATTACAGCTCCCCGGGGGGTGTGGCCCGGAGGGATTTGGGGAGTCAAATGATGCAGAGATAAATCGTGTGTTCAGGTTACTTACATCGTGCAGTGGGTATGCAGCTGCGTACACGCCATTGGCCAGCAGGCTCGTGATGCCTTAAAAACAGAGGCAGAGAGAAGGTTACGGGACAGGTGGGTCTCCCACTTCACATTGTAAAGTCACAGCGGTCACAAGGCCGTTTCAACCACCAAGAGCTTCTCAAAATGAAATGAACCTGACCACACAGAGCCCGCCACCTCTGGGATTTCTTCCCCAGGAATGACAGAGCACAGCCGGGTTATTGATCTATCAACTAGGAGATGACGGAACACATGCTCGATTGGCAGAATTAGGAAGACACAGAGAAAACCCCAAGAGGCGACTCCATCTCAGAGGCAGGCGGTGTGAGCGGACCGTGGCTTCACTGTCACCCCAAGCCTCCGATTCACCAGCGCCCCCCACCTGTCCGAGGCAAGCCTGCAGATGGGGAAGGTGGGATGTAAGCGGTTAGAGAAGCTGAATCATGAGGAAATATACGGATGGAAAAATTGATGGTGTCAGAAAACACACATACAATTCGGAATTAGATTTTAGATTGATTGGGAAAACCGGAGGAGGCCCACACTTACCATACTTCCCACATTTCCGCCTTTTACTTAGAAGGGCGGAGTCCTTCTTTCTTCCCTCGCCTTGCCCTGTTTATACATTGGCTATTAGTGATGTGGAAAGGCCTGACAGGACCAAAGCTACATTTGGGGCAGCAAGTGTCGGTGGCCAGCGATTCTGGCGGACTCACGGCCGGCCAGTGCTCCTGGAGGCAGTGGAATGCTGGCGGGGCCCCTTTTTATGTGGCTCCCAGGGCCACATAAAAAACACCATGGGCACATCATAAAACACCACGCCTGTGTGTCCTAACACGTGTGCATGCAGGCGCCCAGCCCCAGGAGACTGCGAGAGAGGACGGGAGAGCCAGGGCCATGCGTGGGGAAGGGTTTCCTGGAAATCTGATCTTGCTCCAAACACATTGTGGGGGTCCAGCCGGGTGGGGGCGTTTCAATAGGACCCTTTGCTGCTCATGGAACCCCCTGCTTGGCTGAAGAGGCTTCCTAGGCAGTAAGAGCGTTTTTCACAGCAGCCTGGGCGGCCCCCCCTCTGAGACTCCACCTGATAGCGGTGGGAAAATGACCTCCTGGAGTCCCCTTGAAAATGGGCCATCTCTGTGGTCAGTGACCTGGAATGATCAGGGGACCTGAGGGATGCTTAGAAATCAAAACCAGAGGAAGGGGCTTAAGTCACATGTGTGAGTGAAAAGTTTGTCTGCAATAGAAAGTGGACATGGGACCTGATCCAGGCTCGCTGGCCTCCTTCCTGTTGCTGGAATGCTGCTAGCCTGGTGCTGCCTGCCACAGGGCCTTTGCACGTGCCACTCCCGCTATCTGGAAGGCCTTCTCTCATCACATTTCCTAAATCCCCCAGCTAGCCCCACCCTGCTCATCCTGCAAGACTATGGTACAGAGCTTGGTGGGTGACGTACTTGAGGATGAACTCAGAGGTGGGTCAACTCTCAGACAAGGTGCCATGGTGAAGCAGGACTGAAGAGGAGGACCTGCGTCTATCTGCCCTGTCACCAGGTGCAGGGAACCAGCCCTGCCAGAAAACCGGTGGGAGCACAGAGACCCCATGTCCCCAGGGACCAACCCGGGCAGAGAGTCAGCCCGTGCCATGCAGCCCGAAGCCGCTGGACTTTTACTGCAACCATACATGTTTCTAGTGGAAGGAATGCTGCAGAGACCCGGGGGGAAACTGAGGTCCAAGACCTAGCCCTGGGACCAGAACTACACCTCCTCCTTACCTCTAGTGACCTTTCCAAGGCTGTGCCCTGGCAGCAGCGACCTAGAGGAGCAATTTCAAAAACGCAAACTCCCGACGTCACCTTCTTTTCCGCCTGACCTCACTGCAGTTGTGTGGACTAGGGCTTGGCCACTCTAGAGGATCTCAGTCCTTTTGACCCTGGATGGGACTCCTCCACACTCCCCTTGACTTAGGACATGGACTTAGAGACTTCGGGCCTGCAAGGGTATCCTTGTGAGTGACCACAGGCCATACGGTCGGGGGTCAAGCAGCCACCCAAGCAGTCAAGGGTTCGTCTTCTTTCTGTCTCCCGGGCCTAACCTCAGGAATTCAAGTTCTGAGCCGTCGACTCCCACTGCTCTCCATTTTACTTCCCACGGCATTCCTGCCACCACAGGAAGCCAAGGCCGCAAGAGGGTCCCTCCCATATGCACAGACTCCAGCTCTCACCAGACCTGCTGTGTCCCCGGGGAGCCAGGGCCTTGTCATTTCAGAGGCTTCTACAGAGTGATGGATGCTACCCTATGGCATGGCTCTCAGCAGGGCAAAAGACAGCTCAAGAAGGAGGGGAGGAGAGGCCGGAAAAGGCATTCCTTTGCTCTGCAATGTTTTGGCTTTTACAAACTGCCTGCAGCTGTGGGCAAGGGACCTACTGACGGGGGAGGTTCCCAGCTACACAATTTAATCAGGAAGATTTTGTATCTATGGCTTAAGGGGTTCTGGAAACTGGTACCCAGGGAGTCTGGTCAGGATGGTTTTGTGGAAGCTTCTGGAATTAGGCTGTCTGTACCTGGTGGTGCCTCGTCAGGGGCCCTGCTTTCAGCAAGCCCTGGTGAGCTTTTAAGGGTCTAGAACATCGCACGGAGATGTCCCCTGGCTGGAACCCCGATTACTTCCCACAGGACCGTGAGGGTTAAGAGAGGGCCAGGAACCCCCAGTCACCCCTAACGCTGGTCTATTTCCAGCCTGGATTTACCGCCCCTGCAGGGAGAGTCTGTCCACACAGCTCACAAACCGCTCAGGCCAAAGTGAAGGATGCGTTTGTGTTTAAAGGTGCTGGGCCATAAAACCGCCCTGCACGCTCCCAGCCCAGCCCTCCTGTCTGAAACTGTTACACAGGCTTAAATCAAAACCCTCTTAAACTGCCCAAGCCGGCTGCCCGCCTCCCACAGAGATGACTCGGAGGCGAGATTCCCACTTGGAGACCAACGCCGATCTCAAGCCCCAAAAACATGCTTACCCATGCTGTACTTGGCCTTGGTACACGTTGTTCTCTTCAAGATCTCATAGACCTATTGCAGAGACAAGAAGGAGGGGTGAGCAGTTACTGAAGGCACCTCCCACCAGCAGAAACAGTCTGCTGTGGCTGGAGAGGACCTGGTCACACATTACCCATGAAGACCTCTTTGGTGCTGTTTTCCAAGGAAAGACAACGGCCTTTATTCAGGGAGGGTTGACCCAGCTGAGGGCTCTCAACACTATCAAAGGCTTGAGATTCTCAGGGAGAAACAGGTACCACCTGCAGTTCCCATCGTTCACTTCCCACTTTCATTTGGGAGTGAACGCAGCTGGCCCCAGCAAAGCACTGTTGTGCTCTCCTGGGCCTAATGCTGGTGTCCTGTGTCACAGCTGTGCCACATACCCTGCCTGGTGGGTTTACAACACCCTCGTGCTGAGAGCTGAGTTGGAACAGCACCACCCCGGGACACAACCCTGAATGTTCTAGGACTCTGGGGGATCGGGGGTGGTGGCGGTGAGACGGGCCTTGGGATCCATTCCCCACGGTGGCAGGAGGTGGCCACCATCGGGCTCTGGGTTCCCGGTGTCTGGGCAGAGCCCTGCTGAAAGGATCCCACCCCAGCTGCCTGCCCCTTGACTAGTGAAATATTTTGTTTGGTGGCCTCGGCAGCTCCAGCTCGGGAGTCTGTCTGCCTGGACCCTGGTGCCAGCTCTGCCATTTGCAGTTGTGTGATTTTGGACCAACGACATCACCACCCCGGCCTCAGTTTTTCTATCTGTAAACTGGGGTGAGAAGAACTGGTCCTGCTATGCAGATGTGCATTTCAGAGCACACCAATTCTGCCTCTACTCTCTCAGGCAAGGCCAACGTCCTTCCAGTGTCCCCAGGCCCAGACCATCTGACCTCTTCCCCTCTGCCTCCACCAGACCCACCTGTCCCAACAATCCTGCCCCCTGGCTGCCTCTCTCACTTTCCAAAACCACTCCTGCAGCCACAGGGCCTCCGCCCTGGCTGTTCCTTCTCCTAGAAGCACTTGTCCCCTTCAGATCGGAATAGGTCCAGGGTCTCGTTAACAACCAGGCCCTAAAGCCACCACCTTCCCAGCGGCTCTGTCTTCCAGCTCGGCTTGCCTCTCGCCACCTGCCAGATTATAAATGTCCTCAGTGCCTCTTTTCTCCCACCAGGTTCAGGCACACAGCAGGTACCCAATACATCCCTGCTGAATGAAGGAAGGAATCACCCACTCAGCTGTGCTCCATGGCTCCCTCCCCATCATCCCTCAGATCTAATCGGTCCTGACCTTGCCGATTCTCTTGTAACCACCTCCTGCCTTCCACATGTGGTTGTGGCCCCCATTGATGACCATGAGCCCTCATCTACCAGTCACCTGCCCTCCCACAGCTGGTCACTGGCAGTGATGCTTCTGGAACAGATCTCACCACATCCTCAACCTTGCTCCACAACCTTCTATGGCTCCCCAGTACCTACAGGCCAAAGGTCTAAAACCCAAGACCAGCACAGTGGGCCTCTCCCTATCGAGCACTGCTGTTCTCTGACTCCTATCCACTTGCACACTGGGTCACCCCAACGCCAGGGGGGAGTGAATGGTGTGGAGGAGAGGAGTGGGGAAGGGCTGTTACTCCTCCACGCCTTTGCCTAGAACCTCAGCCAACCCTACATGCTGTTGGATTTTGATGACTATTAGGCCCGACTAACCAAGGCCAAAGCCATGAATTCTCAGTTTCTTTGGAGCATGTTGGCCATGTAGAAACTGGTCTCCAGGGTCTCTGGGAGAGAGATCCCCTCCTCCCCGCCCCAGATCTGCCTGTCCCAGCAGTGGCTCAGAACCCCCTGTGCTGGTGCGACCTGCACCACCCTCCTGCTGGCTGCCTGCCAGTCTCAGGTGGTGGTCATGAGGAGCAGTCGTCTGGACAAGGTCACCCTGGCTGCCTCCTCCCAGCTCTCTGTCTCTGCCCAACCAGGCTGGGCTTTCTGGGCGGGGAAGAGGGAACAACAGCAACAGTTTAGCTGCCAGGTTAATTTCTTGTTTAGATTGAAGTTGGGTCCTGAGCCATGCACAGCCCTAGCTTGGCTGGTGGACAGGTTGGATAAACACGGAGCCAGTGCGTTGAGTAGGGCAGGGTGGCCTGGTCAGATTTCAAACCTCAGTTGGCTCCTCTGGCAAAGGCCTGGAAAGAGATCTCAACCCACACGCCTTCGCCTCCATCACCCCCTCCCTCCTGCCCACACCTGCCTGCCCCGAAAGCCCCGCATCGTGGATTGATGGTCAGGCACGCACAACCCCACACGAAGAGGCTCTGAGAGATGTGCTGGGAGCTGCACAGATCCAGAAACACCGACCTCTGAAATCATTCCAGGGGTCTGGCTTCCCTCCTGCTTTCCCGAGCTCTGTGCTTATTCCCTTCCTCTGAGCTGCCCCAGCCTGGGGCACGACCATCCCCTGGGCCCCTCGCTGCCCTCTCCCTTTCATTATTCTAATTATTTCTGTCACAGACAATTAGAGCTGGTTTCCACCGGGAGGAGTTTCACCAAAATGAAATTATCATCTGGATCCCCAGGGCCACCTTGCCAGGGAGCCGTTTCCAGGTGCGCGAGATACTTACAATCGTACTCCGGGTTTTACTGTCAAAAAACGAATCCTTATCAGACAGGTCAAACCTGTGGAAATACCAGGAAGGAAACAAGACACAGTTCACCAGAGCCCGTGGTTCTCCGGGTTTCAAGGGCCCAGGAAACCACATTGTCCCCATTAGCGGCGACTGCGAAATGGACGGAACTCTGTCCGCACGCCAGGTATGACCCATCCGCCCCTGGGCATTTGGAACAGTCTGTTTCACCGCCCGTGCACCTGGGCGAGGCCTGAGACCCACACAGGTGGGAAGTGACCTAAGAGGCAAGTATGGTCAGACCACCCCCCAGCCCCCCACCCCCCCCCCCCCCCCCACAGCCCCCCTGGAAGATCCCTGCTTCCTTTTGGTGACATCCTCAGCGGGCAGTTTTGAAAGCCTCTGCTTCAACAAGGTAGGGGACAGGGGCAGTATCACCGCCACGGGCAGACAGTTCCAACCTTGAAAACAATCTCCCTTCCAATGGTTTGGGTCCTGATGGGCTGCACAGGGATGGCCCAAGGCTTCCTGAGGGTGGAGGGGCATCTTGGGAACACACTCCCTGCTCTCCCTGCGCTCCAAGGCACTTGGGGGAGAGCTGGGGAGGGTGCCTGGGTTTCCACCTCCACGGAGCCTGGAGGTGATCCCAGCCCTGGCCAGGCAGTAGGACTGACAGTCAACCCGGGGCAGAGATGAGGGAGGTTGGCGGGGGTCCTGGAAGGAGGGCGGTTTCCTCTAATGTCCCAAGTCCCTGTTCTGGAGCTGGAGGAGAGGGCTGGGCTTGGGGGTCGCTTCTTTCTCTCTGGTGGCATGTCCTGTCCCCTCTAGGAATGAGGACCTGGTAAAAGCATCCTGTGATGCTCATGGCTCCACCCCTACTACATTTATGAGCAAGGGCCCCTGTGAGCTGAGGCACCTGTTCGTCCTCCCTGTCTGCTCTTCCATGCCCCCGACCCTGTGAGGCCGGCACTGTCCAGGAGCCCTCCGGCCCCCTAGAACTTCCATCCAAAGTCCGTCTGGGTTCCCACGGCTCAAGCTTTCTATTCCCACCTCTGCCCACGCTCCAGCTCTGCCCGGTGAGGCCCGCAGAGGCCTTGCAGTCACTGCTGACCCAGGTGGCTACGCCCCACTGCCCTTGGGAGCGGAGGAGGAGGGAAGGTTCCAGAATAGGCATGGCCCTGCCAGGCAAGCCAGCTGGCGGTGAGTCCCTGGGGCCTCAGGTCTCCTGCCTGGGGATGCTTTTCAATTTCTGCCACAAGGAGTGAGACTCACTTGGGCTCAAGGCTACCTGGACTGCAGGAGGCCTCGTTAGCCAGACCCTGCAGGGGGGTGGGGTGGCGGTGGCAGGGAGCGGGTGGGAAGGCATGTCCAGACCACTGCTTTGGGGTCCTCACACGGGCTAAAGAAGCTTTTCCTGCGTCGCCAAGCAGAACAAGATTCTGTGTCCTCCTAACTCTTCAGTTAACAGATCTTAGAAATCATTTCCACGACGTCTTCTGGGCTCAGCAACCACAAAGCTCTTACAAGAACACGTTCTTCTTTGCGGGGGGGGGGGGGGGGGGGCAGATAATCAATCTGCATTTCTCATGCTAGAAGGTGAAATCCCCACACACAGGACCCTTTGGGGAGCAGGTTGGGGGTCCTCACTTACAGATGCTGCTTCTCCCGGGAGAAGGGATAGGAGAGTCTCTTCATGGTCTGGGGCCTGTGCTCGGCCACTTTGGGCTGGATGGGGTCTGTGAGTTTCTGGAGCACAGAGTTGATTTTTTTCAGGAGGCCACGGGTCTCATTAATGTGGTACATCTGCAGATAAGACAAGGGACCGGGGAGCCGTGTCACCCGGCTGGACCACGATCCGTGGAATCTGTTCTCAGACGGTCAGAAAACCATCCCACCGCATGCAATGGCACGTCCTGAGAGCAGCGCGCCTGGGTGGGCCGGAATGCACCGCCCCTCCCTGCCCACGCCGTGAAAGCCCAGAGTTTCAAGAGCGCCCAGCCAAAAGCACAATTACAATGCATTCCAGAGAATTTCCCCCCTAAACTTTACTTTTGCTTCAAAAGAGGTAATCCAAGTGGTCTCTGAGGGCGCGAGAAGCAGGCGGCTGATTTGCTAGCTAGCTCAGCTTCACCCGTCCGCCTGCCAGAGTAAATACCGACTCCAAGCTAAGCTTCTGGGAACACACTGTCAAACTGCTTTTTAGATATAAGGTTTTCACAGATTAAAAAGAAAAATCCCAGTAAGCCAGAAAACGTAATTAAAATGAATCTGATAAATTAGCTGAGATGCCACAAACACGAAAGCACCAGGGCCCGAACTGTAACTGCGTCTGCATGTACAGTCAATTCCTCGGGGGCTAGAGGTGGGCTCTTCTGCCTGTACCATTCCTTGGTGGGGTTTGGTCTGGGGTCTGTAAAGACCACCCAGGGCTGGGTCATCAGGACTCCGGAGCCTGGGGGCCTTGTCACATCGAGCCACATGGTCCTCCCAGGGGTAGCCGTGAAGCCCACTAGGCTTTTTATAAAACTCAGGGCCTCGAGGTATGCATGTTTCACCACCGGGCGTCCAAGTGACCGCTAGACTTGGCGATTCATTTTGGAGCAGAACCATCAATACCAACCTTCTTCGTCGGCATCTTCAGTTTCAGAAACTCGGCCTCTCTGCACAGCACGTTCCAGGGGGCGTGGATTTTCACAAACCCGACTCCATGGATTTTAGTCTGGAGAGAGAAGGAAGGTTCTGGGTCAGGGTGGGTGGATCTGTGTGGAAAACTACCTTGATCTTCAGATACCACCACAATTTATTGAGCAGCTACTGTGCATGGCTGCTTTCACCACGACCTCATTCCACGTTGACAACACTTTGAAGCACATCTAGAATCCCCTTTTAGCAGAAGGTGGGAGGAAGTGCAGGGGGCTATGGGAGCTCCCCCAGGTCACACGGGAACCTTTAAGAGCCAGGAGGGTTTAGAGGAGGATCCCCAGGGGGTACAGACTCCAAAACAAGGGGGAAGTTTTCAGGAGGGTTTAGCCGAGGGCCCCCAGAGTGGCCCAGGCCACAAAGGAGGACCTTTCAGGATGCAGAGCCCAGACCCCTCGGCCTCCACCTGGGATCACTCAGGGACCTGTGGGTGCCTGAGCAGTGCCAAGGGGGGGATGGCTGAAGATGGTCCCTACTCTGGGCATCTTCCCCTGTGGGTCAGGGCCACACCTCTGCCTGCCCCGGGTCCACTTCCCGGGTTCCCTTGTATCTGCACTGACTTTATCCTAAAGAGAATGGGCAGCCTGGTGCACGGGCTCGAAGGCGGGCCTGAGTTCAAGGCCAGCACCCTCCCTAAACAGCTGCAAGCTTGGCCAAGTCACCTCTCTTTGGTCCTCAATGACAACAGTGAACAGCAGAGAGTCACCGAGCGCTGGCTGGCAAGGATGCGGCATAAGCTAGGGGCTTCATGAGAAATGACTCCATCAACCTCCATGGCCAGCTTGATGAGAAAGGCCGTCTTTACAGATGGGAACACTGAGGCTGGGAGAGATGAAGTCACCACAAACACAGGCTGCGCTCAAACACAGGCAGCCCTGCCCGGACTCCCCACTCTTAATTGGGGATCAGGTGCAAAGATGCCCCCAACGTCTCCAGCTTTCCCTCTCCCCTCTGGATTTCACATTTAAGAGAGTCCCTTTACCAAAGGAGCAGCATGTATGCGGCTGCAACATACTTCCGCATCAGACACATGTCACATCCATCGGCCTTCCTGTCACCCTGAGACCACCCAGCTGCCTGGGGTGCTGACGCAACAAGAAGCAAAACGGCGCCGAGTCCTCCTGAGCCAGAGCTGCCTAAGGGCAGTGGGGTCCTTGGTCCCCCGGGGCTTGGGGGTCAGACCAGGGCTTCCAGACTGAAGTCCCATCCACCTCTCCTTTCCACAATTCTGAGACTTAAAGGAAGGGATGGGAAGTCTTGGCAAAAAGGCAGACGGAAGGAAGAGCGAGTGCCGGCTGGGACCTCATCCATCCCCTCTGGGTGCAGAGCGACCAGGTGCAGGCTCAGGGCCTGACCTGGGTTCTGGACCCCTTGAGTGTTTGACAGAAGTATATAGGTTCGTTGTAGCTTGTTGACAAAAAGCAATGAAGCCAGAGTCACTTGGGGATGAGTTTTTGTTTGTTTGTTTTGTTTTTAATCATTTTTTGTTTTTTTGAGATGGAGTCTCACTCTTGTTGCCCAGGCTGGAGTGCAGTGGCGCGATCTCAGCTCACTGCAACCTCCGCCTCCTGGGTTCAAGCGATTCTCCTACCTCAGTCTCCCGAGTAGCTGGGATTACAGGTGTGCACCACCATGCCTGGCTAATTTCTGTATTTTTAGTAGAGATGGGATTTCACCATGTTGGCCGGGCTGGTCTGGAACTCCTGACCTCAGGCGATCTGCCTGCCTCGGCCTCCCAAAGTGTACTTGGGGATGAGTTTTAAGAAAACAAAATCTGGCCGGGTGCGGTGGCTCAAGCCTGTAATTCCAGCACTTTGGGAGGCTGAGACGGGTGGATCACGAAGTCAGGAGATTGAGACCATCCAGGCTAACACGGTGAAACCCCGTCTCTACTAAAAAATACAAAAAACTAGCCAGGCGTGGTGGTGGCGCCTGTAGTCCCAGCTACTCGGGAGGCTGAGGCAGGAGAATGGCGTAAACCCGGGAGGCGGAGCTTGTAGTGAGCTGAGATCCGGCCACTGCACTCCAGCCTGGGTGACAGAGCGAGACTCTGTCTCAAAAAAAAAGAAAGAAAACAAAATCTGAAGTGGGTCAAGTCAATGCACTCAGTGAGAGCCTTGGTGGAAGCCTGTGAATGCGACGGTCCCGGGGACCTGGGCGAAGCTTCCAGGTGCAGCAGAGAGAGTTAAACGCAGGGCCCCGGCACCTCAGGTGACCCACCGAGGAAGGGAGACCCTCCTTGACGCCCCAGCTTCATCCCATGCTTCTTCCTGATCCGACAGAAAAGCAAATGGCCAAGGGGTGAATCCTGTCTTGTCGCTCCTCCTGAAGCCCAGCCACGGTGGTTTATGCTGATGGTGAGGCCTCCGGCTGCATCCACGGGGCCTGCCCTATGCCATCCTCTCCCCAGCACTGCCACTCAGGTCTCTTCTGTGCCCACGACAGGCTCAGAGCAGCCACTTTGCACGTATTTATGGAATGAATGAACGAAGGGCAATAATACAGTAATAGTAATAGTAATGTTGACAGAGGCTGACATCCACTCAACGTCAGTCATGCGCTGGTCCCTGCTGCAAGCATTCCATGCATATTAACTCATTTCGTCCTCACCGCAAGCCTGTGAGGCAGGTCCCATCATCATCCTCATTTCACAACTGGGAAAACTGAGGCCCTGAGGTGTGTGCCATGCTGGTCATTGTGGGATCCTCCTGCAGCTGCTGTAACACATGACCCCAAAGTGGGCAGCTTAAACTACAGAGGTTCATTCGCCTTCAGCTTTGGAGGCCTGAAGTCCACAAAGTGTCTCCAGGGCCGCGCTCCCTCCGAAGGCCCTAGGAGAGGATCCTTCCTGCCTCTCCCAGCTTTTGGGGGCTCCAGGTGTTCCCTGGCTGTAGCCACATCGCTCCAGCTGCTGGCTCCTCAGTGGCACGGTCTCCTCTCCTCACCAGGTCTCGAATCTCCCTCTGCCATTCTCTGCTGTTGGATTTATGGCCCACCTTAAATCCAGGATGATCTCATCCAGAAATGTTTAACTTAATTCCCTCTGCGAAGACCCTTCTTCCAAACAAGGCCACGTTCGCATGCTCCAGGAGCATGTGGCTCGGGGGCCACCGCTCAGCCCCTGCTCCCACCCTGAAGTTGCAGGTTGGGGTCCTGCAGGGCTTTGTGCAGGGGCCTGTCCCAGTGGTTAGGGGAGCTGTGCAGAAGCGTGGACCCAGGAGTGGGGGCCTGAGGCTGCTTCAGGGAGACAGCGGCCTGGGGACTCTTGTGGGGAGCCCAGGGCTGAAGGACATAAGGTGTGGGTTGAGAACTGATGATCTCAGCATGAACTGGAGGAGGCAGCACCAGGGGCTCTGGCAAGATGAGCCCAGATCTTTCTGTGGCCCTCGAGGGGCAGATTGAGTGGGCACCGTGCTTAGAGGCCTGGGACGGTGTGGCCTGGGCTGGAATCCTGCCCTGCCCCCGTGTGGTTTCCACAAAGTGACTTAACCTCTCTGAGCCTACATGTCCTCATCGCAAACTGGGTATTACAAGACCTGTTTCCCAGCAGGGGAGCCTCTGGTGCTCTCAGCAGCCCTGGTCCAGCTGAGCCCCAGCCTGCGTAAGCACAGACTCCTTCGGCCAAGAAGCTCAAAGCCACCTCCTCAGTGCTGGGGAGCCATGGAGGGCACTGAGGCTGGAGAGGTGGCGGTCTTCCAGCCTGGTGACCCACAGGAACAGCGCTGACTCCACAGGGCACTTCGGAGTCAGGAGAAAAGGCAGCCCACGTGCGGGAGAGCCTGTCTTTTCCTGTTGCAGACACAGATTTATTTCTGGGCTCTGCTCGCTCACACGCAAAGACCCAAAATATATTCCTCTGAGTCCATGAAGATTTCTGCATGGTGGTCAAGGAGCCGGTGCCTGCTGCTGGCCTCCCTGGGAAAACATGCACCCCTGTTTACGCGAGCAACGGGGTCTCTCCCAGGGAAACATCTGGTGAGATTCGGGAAAGGGGTCATGGGACCAGTTCGGCAAAAACACATGTGGGATGTTTTAAAGCATGGTGCCCGGGCTGACCACAGCCTGTCCCTGGCAGGAAGACACTGAGAGTGACAGCCGTGTCCCCTTCGCCCCCAGTCAGCGCCCTGAGGAGTGCATTCTGCCCCGACTCTAGGCCCTCTAGCTGGGGTCTTTAAGGTTCATGAACCTACTTGGCCAAGAGCCACAGCTGTGGGGGTGGTGAGGCCCCATCTGGCCAGACCATGGGGCTCTGCAAGGGGACAGAATCAGCCCCCCAGATAGCCCCCAACCAGAAGGGATAGAAGATGCTGACCTTAGCCCAGAGACTAACTATGCAGGCGGAAACCTCCCGCTGAACCCAGGCCCAAAGAACTCTGACCTTCCTGGAACTGCTTTTGACATTTTCGTTTCAGAAGGAAGAAGAAAATCACAAACAGAGGCCGGGCGCGGTGGCTCAAGCCTGTAATCCCAGCACTTTGGGAGGCCGAGACGGGCGCATCACTGGGTCAGGAGATCGAGACCATCCTGGCTAACACGGTGAAACCCCGTCTCTACTAAAAAATACAAAAAACTAGCCGGGCGAGGTGGCGGGTGCCTGTAGCCCCAGCTACTCGGGAGGCTGAGGCAGGAGAATGGCGTGAACCCGGGAGGCGGAGCTTGCAGTGAGCTGAGATCGGCCACTGCACTCCAGTCTGGGGGTCAGAGCGAGACTCCATCTCAAAAAAAAAAAAAAAAAAAAAAAAAAAAAAGAAAATCACAAACGGAAAGGACAAGCGAGTCCCCGTGGCAGATACACAGTGGGCAGGGATGCTCAGGATTCCCCACTATAGTCCCCGTGGCCCGAGGGCCTAGACCCTCAGTCCGCGCGGTGGCCCTGCGTGCTTCTATCGTCTGATCATGGCCACGGACGGGACTCCCTGCAGGGGGAGCGTGGACTCGAAATTGCTAGAAGATTTGAAGGTTTGCACCCCTAAAGATCAGACCTGGGTGGTTTTCGGGTTGCCCTTGGCTTCCTAGGGGTTGAGCTTCCTTCCTCACCTACCGTGGTCCTCACAGGCTGCTCCACACCCTAGAGGGCACCATTCACTATGGATGTCCAGCCCTCAGTCATGAGGCCGGGGTGCTGGAGGGCTGAAGCCTGAAGGTCAGAGGGCTACTGAGAGGGGCCTCCCCAGACAGCACCTCCCATGTTAGGCAGGAACCGTGGGGTGTGTGTGCCATGCACAGCGGTCCAGGCACCTCCTGTATCGGGCAGGAACCACAGGTGTGTGCTGTGCATAGCGGTCCAGGCCGCTGGGTGCAGAGGAAAGCCCAGGAGCCTCATCATCGTTGGGGTTTGGGCCCCGAGGCCCTTGAGCACCCACAGAACACCTGGGCAAATCCCCATTTCCCTGTTTGCAGCTTCCTCAACTCCCAAAGAGGAGAACACCCAGCCCTGCAGGGAGCCGTGTGGCCCCATCAGGAAGGCACAGGCCTTTTCTGACCCTGTCTGTCCATGAGGACGCGGGGCTGCTGTGGTCTAATCCTTCTGCCGTCAGACTCAGGGGCAGACACCAGGATGCTTGGTGGCTGCTCCAAGGGGTTCACATTCTCTGCCATAAATAGGCTTTTGGGGCATGTGATGCCCAGCGCTGCATCCCTGGTCAGCCCTTCATGACTAGGCGAGTTTTCAGCAGCCCTGGCATCTGCCTGCCTCTCCCCATTGGCACCAGCTTCCAGCACGGATAGGAGCTGGAACACTGGGTCTGAAGCCAGGCTTATCTGTTTAGCTGACTGATGTGTCCCTAGGACGGGGAACAGCAGTGGCCACAGAGCAGGGGCTCGACGACATCCACCGAGTGAGGGAGAAGGCAGAGGGAAGGTTCCCATCTTTATAAAGCGCCTACTCTGCACCAGCCGAGGACAGCCCCAGCTTTCAGACTCCCACCCGCCTCCTCTCCGACCTTTTGGTAGCTATGGGTTTGTCCACTTCAGTAAATATGGACGAGGGGGCGGGGAAGGCCCAGAGCCCCTTGTCCCAGGCCTGCGAACAGTAGACGTGGAGGGATCTCAGCCCGACCTTGACCCTGCAATGCTCACTCCTACCCTCCACCCACACGGCTCCAGAGGGCACGTGGGCAGGACGGGAGATGCTCTCAGTCCCTGGGCAGGGGTCTGCCTGGAGCAGTCATTGTTGGTGCCTGGCATTTCTCACCCCACAGTTACTGCTGAGCACGTCCACGCTGCATAGGAAGACCTGGCTCCCCACGGCCGAGACACCGCTATGAAGCACAGTTGAGGGATTGTCTCTGGAGCAAGCACACATCCCCCATTATCCTGACATGGTCTCCAGACTTGAAGTGAGCCAAGGACCCAAGGAACACAGCTCTGTGGATGGATCAGGCGCCATTGCTCTTTCCCGAGCATGGGGCAGGGACTGGGCTGGGGGCATCTTTAACCCCAGTCCTCACCATGGGGTCTGGTCCTAGGCCTGCTCAGTGATGTCTTGGTCAAGAAATAAATGATAGCTAAGTCAGCAGAAATAGCGTTTCATATTCTTGCTTCTGTTGAAGGTGGTAGATTACCCAGATCAACCCTTTACATAGTAAAGAATACACCACAAGAAAAGAAACAAGAAATTCAATGACCTAAAACAGCAGTCCCCAACCTTTTTGGCACCGGGGAGGACTGGTATCATGGAAGGCAATTTTTCCACAGGACAGTGCTGGGGGTGGGGGATGGTTTCAAGATAAAACTGTTCTACTCCTCAATTTTTTTTTTTTTTTAAGACAGAGTCTCGCTCTGTCACCCAGGTTGGAGTGCAGTGGCATAATGTTCATTCACTGCAACCTTCGCTTCCCAGTTTCCAGCAATTCTCCTGCCTCAACCTCCCGAGTAGCTGGGACTACAGGCGAGTGCCACCACACCCAGCTAATTTTTGTATTTTTGGTAGAGATGGGGTTTCACCATGTTGGTTAGGCTGGTCTCAAACTCCTGACCTCAGGTGATCCTCCCACCTCTGCCTCCCAAAGTGGTGGGATTACAGGCAGGAGCCACCCCTCCCGGCCGAAACTGTTCCACCTCTGATCATCAGGCATTAGATTCTCACAAGGAGCACACAGTCTAGATCCTTCACATGCACTGTTCATAACAGGGTTTGGGCTCCCCTGAGAATGTAACGTCACTGCTGATCCGACAGGAGGCGGAGCTCAGGAAGGAACGTTCGCTTGCCCACCACTCACCTCCTGCTGTGGGGTCGGGCTCCTAAAAGGCCACGGACCTATACGGGTGCCCAGCAGAGCAGGAGGAGAGAAAGGGAAGGAAAAGGAGGACTGGAACCCACCCTGAGAAGCTCTGGCCCCTACAGCCATGGCACCTGTGAAGACCTGGGCACCTCAGACTGCAGCTTTGGTTCGAGGTGGCTCTCATCTGTAACGCTGCAAACCTTTCTGGACAAGGTCACCTTTATCCCAGGCTTTGGGAAACCCCACAGATTATAAAAGGTCAATGACTAGCAGACAAGCGAACCAGATCCGCCCCCACCAGGACAAGAGACAGCCCCGGGAGGAGAACCAGCTGAAGTGACCGAGATAGAAATCGGCCCACTCAGCTTGGGATTAGTAAAGGATGAGCTGGGTAATAAATCAGCTATGCTTACCTCGTTTAAAGACATAAATCTCAAGATAGAAAAGATCTGCAAAGGACAGGAAACTATTAAAACATGACATAGCTGACTTGGAAAGGAATCAAATAGAACTCCTAGAAATAAAAAAGATCATAAAAAGAATTACAAACTCAACAGACATGTTGGGAAATGCTCAACCCCTCCAAAGACAAGAAGGCACATGGGGCTGGTACAGGAAGGTGCTGGTGAGGGGCTCCGGCGGCGGCGAGGGGAGCCCTGATTTGCAGCATCTGCCAATTTCCATGGTGTAAAGACCCCACCGTGACCTATTTCAAGCCAGCAACGGGTAACAACCAGCTTGTGGAATTCCAGAAGGACACGACTCCAGCACACTATGGGCCTGGACACAGATGAGGAGCTCAGAACTGCAGCCAGAATGGCAAAGATTTCACCCCAGCAGCCTGGGATGCCTCCCGGCAGAGCTGTGCAATGATGGTCTTGGGGTCACTTTAAAAACATGAATTTAAAAAAATGTCCAGAATTCTCTCTCTCCTTCTTTCCTTCCTTCCTTCCTTCCTTCCTTCCTTCCTTCCTTCCTTCCTTCCTTCTTTCCTTCCTTCTTTTCTTTCCTTCCTTCCTTCCTTCCTTCCTTCCTTCCTTCCTTCCTTCCTTCCTTCCTTCCTTCCTTCCTTCCTTTTCTCTCTCTCTCTCTCTCTCTCTCTCTCTCTCTCTCTCTCTCTCTCTCTCTCTCTCTCTTTTGACAGAGTCTCACTCTGTCACCCAGGCTGAAGTACAGTGGCATGATCTCGACTCACTGCAACCTCCACCTCCTGGGTTCAAGCAATTCTCTTGCCTCAGCCTCCTGAGTAGCTGGGACTACAGGCACCGGCCACCACACTTGGCTAATTTTTGTATTTTTAATACAGATGGGGTTTCGCCGTGTGGCCAGGCTGGTCTCGAACTCCTGACCTCAGGTAATCCACCCACCTCGGCCTCCCAAAGTGCTGGGATTACAGGCGTGAGCCATGGCGCCCAGCCCAGAATTCACTTTAAAAGAAATATGTTTCCATGAAACTAAGACAAGCCTAAAGAAAATCAGGCAGTGATAAAAGTCATCCAGTCTGTTTTGGGCCTCAGCTGAAGACTGGGGAGGCAGAAAATCTTTAGGGACCAAAGAAGTCTGTAGCAGTGGAATCAAGAGCAGAGCAATAGCTTCAGGAGTAGACTAGAGGTTCCTAACATCCCTTTGTGCAAGAGGCCCATTCTTCCTCCCCTGGGGGAGAACGGGGACTGCAAGTTTTAGTGCAAAGAGCCTCTGGGTGAGGTTAGGGGCCAGGTTCAAAGGCCACTCTCAGTTCAGGATGGAATTTCTGCCCCACCTACTCATGGTTCTGGTAGGGGTGGGGAGCTGACAAGTCTCACGAGCATGTTTGTTGCTTTTATTTGTGCTGAGGAGCTGGGATTAGACCTGAGACTCCTCAAATTCCAGGCCCCCACCCCTGATTCTCAAATCTGTGAGGGCCTCACCCCAGTCCCTGCCAGTGCCCAGGGCCCTGCAGACAATGAATGCAGCCCCCGGACTGCCTCCCACACCTGTCCACATCCACAAGGCCTCCATGGAAAATGGCAAGAAAAGGCTGCCCCTCCCTGTCCTGAGGCCATGGCAACCCTGCCACCACCCTCCCTGCATATGGAGACCCTTCTCTTCCAAGGGGGACTTGTGGTTCCCCTCTGGTAGGAGCAGGGCCAGGCCCTGGGAGCGGTGAGGAGTGGGCTGTGCCCCAGGCTTATGGGTAAGGGGAGTTCACAGCCAACGCCAGCCAGCTCTGTCCCTGTGTGGGCTCGAGGATTAACTCTCTTAACCCTTACCCACCACTCCACAAGGAAGGGCACACGACCACCTCCATTTTACAGATGGGGACGTTGAGACCCAGAGAGGTGAAGCCACCTGCCCAGGGTTGCTCAGCCAGGAAGTGGTTGAGTTGGGTCCACATCCGCATACTGGGCTCTCAGAGGGGCTGGGTGGGGTCTGAACTCGCACTTGGAGCTCAGAGGCCGAGTCTCCACCACCCACGCATCCAGCCCTGGGCTTTGTCTGAAAGCAGCAGCCCTTCTCCCATGGAGTCTGCCCTCACTTGCTTTTCAAAAGCAGCATCCATGAAGATGGTGAACAGATGCTGCTGCAGGGACGGCCCCACCCGCTACGGGGACGCATGCAGAGAACCAGCGGCGAGCCAGCGGGGTGCGGACTTGAGCCCTGGGCAGCGGCATGAAAGCAAACAGCCTTTTATAGGGGTCCAGTGTCCACGGCCTTCTCAGGATCTACCAAAGCCTGGGTCAGGTTCAACATCAGGGCAGTGCAGGCCTCAGCCGCCCCCCAGCACACACAGCCAAGAGTTTAGTGTGTGGCGTTCTCTGCAATGACCCCATGGACATAAATAACGTCCAGCAGGCTTTGAGGCTGGACTTCAAAAAGGCTAATGGGTCTTAGTTGCAAGAAAACATGTTGGCCACAATCTTCTTTTGTCCTTTTAATGGGAAGCTAGGAACCCTGGAAGCTGACCCCATGGCTGTCAAAGAGGGAGAGAGAGAAGGGGAGGGAGAGGGAAAGAGATGGAGAGAGAGGGAGGGAGAAGGAGAGAGACAGAGAGAGGGAGAGAGGAGAGAAAAAGTGAGACAGGGGTAGAGAAAAAGTGAAAAAGAGGGAAGTGGGAAGAGAGAGAGAGACAGAGAGGGGAAGAAAGAGGAGAGAGAGAAGTGAGAGAAAGGGAATGAGAGAGAGGGAGAGGAGACAGACGGGAGAGAGAGACAGAAGAAAACAGAAAGAACTACAGAGAGACAGAGGGAGAGAGAGAGACAGAGATAAGTGAGAGACAGAGAGAGAGGGAGGTAGAGATGAAAAAGAGGTGAGGAGGAGGAGAGACAGAAAGAGAGAGAGGGAGACCGAGAGGGAGAGAGAGAAGGAGGGAGAGATGGAGCAAGAGGGAGGGAGAGGGGAGAGACTCCTGAAGCCCTGGTCCCCTGCCTCAGGGCCCTTCTCTCTTCCTGCCTTTTCCTGCCCTGCAGTGCTGTCCTGGGGTCTCTGAGCCCCTCCTGGAAACCCACTTTGAAGGCCACCCTGTGGATCTAAGTGCCCGTGCCTTCTTGACCCACCCTCGGGTCTCTCTTTGGGACTTGGTTCCATCCTCCGCAGGCTCTTGGCTCTCTGGAGCCGGCGCTGGGGTCTGGGTCTGGGGTCACCCCGGGGTACCACACGGTGCTCCAGGGGCTCATGTGGACGCTGGGGGTCTTGCTCTGGGGAGGCCTCTCCTGGCTTGTGCAAAAGACGCTTCCCACACTCCTCACACCTCAGAGCATGGTCTGGGCAGGACCAGAGCCTCGGCCACCGCAGGTGCTGGGTGCCCCAGACCGGCTGAGCCAGAGCCTGCATTTTGACAAGACCCCCAGGGGTTCCTGTGCACATCCTGGGCCCTGCAGTGAGGCAGACCAGGTCAAGGCTGGAGCCTGTCACTCTCCCAGACCATCGGCCTGCCCTGGCCCTCAGTCATGACCCTGCCCCATGCCGCTACCTGGGTGCTCCAGCCTGCCCCGTCCAAGGCAGCCCACTCCAGGATTACCTGCCCCGTGCAGCATCGCAGCTACTGGAGTGGGCTGAATGGTGACCCTACAAAGATATGTTCAAGTCCTAACTCCTGCACCTATCCGCGTGATCTCACTTGGAAACAGGGTCTTTGCAGATGTAACTGAGTTCAGATAAAGTCGTAGGGGTGGGCCCCAAATAGAATGACTGGTGTCCTGACAAGAAGAGGACACACAACAGAGACACACAACAGAGAGGGCCGAGTGACCACAGAGGCTGAGATTAGAGTGATGCGGCCACCAGCCAAGGAACACCTGGAGACCCAGGAGCTGGGAGAGGCAGGGAGGGTTCTACCCTGGAGCCTTAGAGGGAGCATGGCCCTGCCGGTACCTTGAGTGTGGACTTATCTCCTCCAAAGCTACGACAGCATCCATCTGTGTTGTTGTAAACCCCCAACCTGTGGCCCTTAGTTATGGCAGGTGCAGGGCATGACACAGCTGTTATCCGATCTCCAAGAACTGGCCCCGTTGTGCACTCAGCCAAGCCCGTCCTTCAGGTCATCATGAGATGTCTTGACACAATGAACCTCCCGACTCAGTGAGGAGGCACCCGCGGGGGATTGGGGTTGCTCACACCTGTGTGGGGCTCGCAACACACTTTGCCCAGGAGCGACGCAGTGTGTCACACCCACTGGCACCTTAGGAACAGAGGCCAGGTCACACCTGCACAGCTGGTGACCTCCGTAAGGCTGCCCGTCCTGGCTGCAGCAGACGGTCCCAGAGGTGGCTGGCACTCTCACCAGGGGACCCTCTTGCTCATCTGTCCTCCTTTCTCTCCCTCCAGGTCCTCTTCTCCCTCTGCCTGCTCATCCAGCCTTCAGTGCAGGGATTTGTAACTGGGGACGGTTTTGTCCCCCACGTACACTGGCGATGTCGGAGGACACTTCTGGCTTGTTTTCACAACTCGGGGAGGGAGGTGCTACTGGCCAGGTAGAGGCCGGGGCTGCTGTTAAATATCACCTGCTTCAAAGCAACCAGTCTTAATTTTGGGGGTGGAGGTCATAGGGCGTGTGAGTATCTGATAGACTCTGTGGATTTTTTCCCCAGGAAAGCTCACATAAACCCTGAATTTTGCTTTCAGTTGGGTAAGATTGTGCAACTGGACTCTCTTGGAGGTGATCTTATTTCCCAAATTGCAAACCCTTTGCTCCTTGTCATCTGAGCACCCCTCCGGGAAAGGTTCATTCCAAAGAGTCCCTCATCCCCCTGAAATGAATACGGCAGCAGCTCTGTCTGCTAACCACGCTGGCAGGGGCCCACACACACCTCAGACGCTGCGTGTCCCCAAGCAACCTTTTAATAGACTCTGGCTGTGCCCCTCTCCAGGAGAGCAGGGAAAGCAACAGGCCACCCAAACTGTGGCTCCTTCCAACAGCTCTAGGGGCTGGTGCAGCTCAGATGAGAGCTCCGGGGTTAACAGAAGGCCCTCATGAAACAGTTTATGATTTGAGAGGCCCCAGCAGGGATGCGGGAACATCTCAACTTCAGCCCTTTGCAAACCTGAACGGACGCGTCTACCCCACAATCACGGTTTCATCTTAAACATGGCCAGATCAACTGCTGAAAAGCCTCTTGTAGCTCTCGAGCCAAATTACCAATGAAAAGCTGGGGTCATTTCACTGGTTAAAAACTAGATCATTTTGGTGACAGTAACCAATGTTACTGTCCAAAGTCATGATAGAGAATATAAAACATTTTAAAAAGATACTTATGGGATAGTATTTAATGAGACTTGGAAAGGGTCTTTTCTCGCCCTTCTTGCTGCTTCAGTATGAACAATAATATGTGATACAATATCAGCCAAGCATCTGCCACACGCCAGACTCTGACTTAAGTACTTCGCAAAGGTTACTTATGATAACTCAGTTATCACTCAGTGATAACTCTTGCTATCTCCATTTTACAAATGGGGAAACTGAGGCCTAGCTTTTCCATCGGGATAAGTGGAAGGTCAGGGATCTGGCAGAAGTCAGGCAGAATTACCAGGCCCCAGAAGTTCCCGTTGAGTGTCATATCTCAAAGTTGTAGTCAGGAAAGAATGACGGGGATGGAGGGTAAAATCCCCTGGGGAGGGGCCGGGCTTGGTGGCTCACGCCTGTAATCCCAGCACTTTGGGAGGCCGAGGCGGGCAGATCACAAGGTCAGGAGATCGAGACCATCCTGGCTAACAGGGTGAAACCCTGTCTCTGCTAAAAATATAAAAAATTAGCTGGGCGTGGTGGCGGGCGCCTGTAGTCCCAGCTACTTGGGAGGCTGAGGCAGGAGAATGGCGCGAACCCGGGAGGCGGAGCTTGCAGTGAGCCGAGATCACGCCGCTGCACTCTAGTTTGGGTGACACAGCGAGACTCTGCCTCAAAAAAAAGAGAAAGAAAGAAAAAGAAATCCCCTGGGGAACAGATGACACAAGAACCACGAAGCTCAAAATCCATGCATACACATGTAACAAACCTGCACATTATGCACATGCACCCTAGAGCATAAAGTATAATAATAATAATAATAAAAAGAAAATCCAGCTCTCTCAGCCTCAGCTCCCAGAGAGTGGCCCCGGCCACCACTTCCCTGGTCTCTTGTGCCCCTGATGGAGCCGATTCCTTCCTCCAGTTATAAGTTGACATGCTGAAACCAACCCTGTAGCTGAAACCAACCCTGTATAGTGGCCGCATTGTTCTGAAAGCCACAGGGCTGGAGGGTAGGACCATGAGAAAACCCAGCAGGAATCCACTGCTCACCTCTTCCAAGTGTCTAAGACAAAGTCAGGCAGGGAGGGAGAAAGTCTCTGAATCCTTGTCAGGATCAAATCTCGGCTTCCTGATCATCAAAACTTGTAAGGCTCCTCCCCTGCCCTCGAAACCCCAAAGGGACCCGCCTGGGTGGCCGAACTCACAGTCTCCTGACGGCTTGCCAGACCTCAGGAAGGCGAAAGGAGACCTAGACAGATGCCCCAGGTTAAACATGACCCTTTGACTCACTAGGCCAAGGTCCGGGCAGGCCCCACGGAGCATGTTCGATTGTTTTTAAGAAAAGCGGTATCTACTTGTCACAAAACAGAGACTTATGATAACTCAGTTATCACTCAGTGATAACTCTTGCTATCTCCATTTTACAAATGGGGAAACTGAGGCCTAGCTTTTCCATCGGGATAAGTGGAAGGTCAGGGATCTGGCAGAAGTCAGGCAGAATTACCAGGCCCCTGGTTCCACTCCAGGTTCCCTACTTAACTTGCTTTTTGGTCTAAATACTCCGAGGACATTCTTATCACTGGACCAAAAGCATTTGTGATTTAAAGGCACGGTGGTGCCTGTGGATGGAACATCAAACCAATGCCAACATTCATTTTCAGCATTCACAGGGGACTCCATGGTTTCTAAGTTAACCTGCCGACTACTTTTTCTGTTTTCGACGTGCTTTAGAGACTTCGCTGATTCTTGGGTCATTCGCACAGTGATGGCTCTGCAGGCTGGGGCCCTTCCCCCAATATTCATGGAAGGAAGGGCTCCTGTGCACAGAGAGGTTAAGATGTCAGCCGGGGAGCACACAGCAGCCAGCAGAGCCGCTAAAGGAAGCACCGCTGTGCCAGGGCTGCTAAAGTCATTCTCTCTGCACATAGCTGCACCCTTGGCACCGCGGCGGCCAGGCATGTGAGGTGGCTCGACCTTTTGTTCTCTCTAGAAATCTTTCTCCTAGGAAGATTCGTAGGCTTTGCTAGGGAGCGGGGCTTCAGAGCACAGCGTTACAGAGCCACGGACTTCAGAGCACCAGGGACTCCCAGGGCTCAGCCAGACCCACTCCTCACTCTACGGATAAGAAACTGAGGCCCAGAGAAGGGCTGACGCCATCCAGGAAGACTCCCAGGAGAGCTTTGTCCTCCCTTCCCCTGATGGGGCAAATCTTCCCAGGAAAGGAGCTGACCAGAAGCAGGCAACGCTCTACCCTGAAGGTCGTGGCTGTGAAGGGCAGACCCTCTCCCAGAGCAGATGTGGCCGGAGGAGCGGGTTGGGACTCCCCAAGGCTGTTCAAAAGCAATTTCTACCCCAGCTTAACAAGAGCGGCGTTTTTGTCTGCCCCATCTATCTTCTTTTTTTTTTTTTTTGAGACAGAGTCTCGCTCTGTCGCCAGGCTGGAGTGCAGTGGTGTGATCTCCACTCACTGCAACCTCTGCCTCCCGGGTTCAAGCGATTCTCCTGCCTCAGCCTCCCAAGTAGGGGGGCCACAGACTCCTGCTACCACGCCCGGCTAATTTTTGTATTTTTGGTAGAGATGGGGTTTCACCATATTGGCCAGGATGGCCTCGATCTCTTGACTTCGTGATCCACCCGCCTCAGCCTCCCAAAGTACTGTGATTAAGGTGTGAGTCACCACGCCCAGCCCGTCTGCCCGTTCTTTAAGAACAGATTAAAGCTAAAACAAGACACTGGCATCGCACCCTCTGACGATGAAAGCGGCCGCCGCCTGCTGCCCCCACGCAGCCCACCCCCACAAGCCAGCGCGCAGTGAGATAGTTACGTCCTCGTCCCGCTCCAGCTCCAGGCCCGCCTCCAGGAGGTTGCCCTCATACTCCTCCCTGCGGAAGCGCTTGTCATCCTCGTGGTAGTCCATCGGGGGCTCGGCCAAGCCCGTGTCCAGCGGTGACCCCTTGCCCGGCAGGGGGTGGTCCTGCTTGACACTGCGAGCCCCAGAGGTGGTGTCACTATGCTGCACCCTCCTGACCAGGGTCCGGCTGCCCGAGGACCTCTTGTGATGGTACACCAGGATGTAGTCCACCTTGCGCCGGCCGTCTCTGAAGTACAGGCCATACTTGCACTCGGCATCAGGGTCCACGGATAAGGAGTTCAGCAGCTAAGGGTGGAAGAAAAGGCATCCATTCACCATCGAGCTGCTGCTGCTGGGCCTTTGGAGCATGCGCACTCCCTTCGTCCACTCATTCAACAAACACTCACTCATTCAACAAACACTCCCTGAGCGCCCTCCACGGGCCAGGCGCTGTCCTAGGGGCTGAGATACACCTGGGAACACAGCAGAAGACCCTGTCTTCAGGGAGCTGACCTTCGAGAAGGAGGTATTCCCTGCTAATCATTCATGAGGTCATGAGGGTGTCAAGCCACATATGGTTCCCCAGAAGCCCTCCTGGTCTATGGAACTAGACCAGGCTGGGTGTCAGGAACCTCCCTGGCTGCTTGCAAAAAGCTATGGTAGGGGATGGTTAATGGGTACAAAAAAATAAGAAAGAATAAGACCCAGTATTTGATAGTACAGCAGGGGACTATCATCAATAATAATTTAATTGTACATGGACAAGTAACTAAAGGAGCATAACTGGATTGCTTGTAACGCACAGGAGAAATGCTTGCGGGGAGAGATACCCAATTTTCCATGAGGCGATTATTACGTATTGCATTACCTGTACCCAAATACCTCCTGTACCCCATAAATCTATACACCCACTATGTACCCACCCAAATTAAAAATTAAACGAACAAACAAAATATCCCCCAACCACCACAAAAGCTATGGCAAAAGCTACCAAGTGAATGAGGGCTCCCTACGTACATGGATGGGGCTGAGGCAGAGCTGAGCCCAGGTTCTGTGCGCGCAAATCTCCATCTCTGATGGCCAGCGCGAGGCAGTGCCATTCAAGGTGGTCACAGGGCCACTGACGAGCTGTGTGTCCAGAGGTGAGGCTTTCGCCATCTTAGTCAGGGCTGTCCCCCAAACGGAGCCTGAGCGGAGGCCAGGGGTGCAAGTGTTTCACTTGGGAGGTGATCTCAGGTGCCGGAGTAGGGTGAAGGGGAGAGAGGCTGACAGGGGTGGGTTAAGGAGCGGCCACTGCCATGTGCAGCTCGGCTCCGTCCTGCTGGGGACCCTGGGAGTGACCTTGAAGGGCACACCCCACAGCCGGTACCCAGAGGGTGAGGAAGTTGGGTGATCATGCACCCACTCTGGCCCTTTGTTGGCTGGGGGTCACTCCTGGGATGTTAACGCCCCTGCACTTGCGCCTTCCCCTCACGTGGCCTTCGGTAGCACCTGCACGGTCGGTCACCTTTGGGTGCAGAGGACAGCGAGCCACTGGTATGGAATGGATGGGCACCGCTGGTGGGTGCCCTGGGGTGACCAAGGGGGCGGGGTTAGGGCTCCTACAGGGCCTGCCCCACCTCAGTTTCCTTATTTGTTTGAAGGACTCTAGGGGGCCACAGGAGATCGCAGTGTGGAGCAGTTGGTTTAACAACCAGATATTCCCACAGTGGCAATGTGACGGACTGTGGCAAAAGCCAAGCCTGCATTGCTGGAATTCCCGAGGGGTTTGACTGGTTATCAAGATAGACAGGTCGATCGGCAATCTGGGTTTCCGAAATAAGAAAAAATAAATAAAGCCATGCTGGATAGAGCCTAACCGGCAACTCCAAGCTGCTCATGGTCCACAGAGCTGCGCCTCATCCCTCGAGCTGGTTTCCACCTCAGGTTCCTGTGGCTATGTGAGGACGCTCCCTACGGTACTATCAGTCCCCGGGGGGCATCATCCGAGAAGAGGGCCTCCCCGATGGAGTGCAGGGACGGCGTGCTGCACCAGGCAGGGCCTGAGCACCCGTGGTCTTTGGACAGAGCTGCGCTTGGGCCTCGCTGGCCTGGTGGGTCTCCCCACGTGGTCACCCGGAGCCCCCGAGCAGCCTCTGGCTGCACCATGGCTCTAAATGGCTGTGCACTGGTCGGGAAAAGGGGCAGGCGAATCCCTCATTTGAGGCGGGTGGGCTGTATACAACCCAAACTGCATCAGGGAAGCCGGAGGGTGGAGCCCCTCACCAAAAGGTCAGCACTGCAGCGAGGGATGGGGGAAGGAAGGCCTCGAGTGGAGGCTGTCCTTTTTAGTTGTAGGGGAAGGGGAGAGGAGGCTCTGGGCCAGGGCTGCTGGCTGGGGCCTGCCTCACCTTTCATAGGTGTTGATGTCAAGGGTCTAGACTCCTCCACCCCTGGTTAGGGGACAGGTGGGGCCATGTCCCTGGCACCTTGGCCTCTCTGGCCCTAGGATGCCTTTCCTGGAAACAGCTTTGCTCACCGCCTGGGAGGGCCCGGTCAGCATCTGGTGCCGGCAGGAGGCTGAAACTAAGCAACTGACTTCTCTCTACAGTAACACAGGGCCCTGCTGTGCTGGTGGCCTTCAGGAGGACCTGGACTCAGTGTGCATGCCCCGCCCAGTTTGCCCTCTGTGACGAAGTCTGAGGGTGCTTAGGGGCTGGGACCACGCCCATGTGGGTGGGTGGCTTGGGAGGGCTCAGGGGGCAGGGTGGGGGAGGGCAGTGGGTTCCCATGCCCAGCCCCATGAAGGACGGGGTTCATGGAAGACCCCAGTATCGCAAGTCTGCAGCCAGCACGGAGGAGGCCAGCATTCCTTCTGCAGGAGAAGCACGAAAGAGCTATTCTTCTCAATGTGCCAAGGAGGAAACAGGCCCGGCAGGGCAGGACAGCCCAGGTTACAGAGCAGGCAGGAGGCTGAGCTCAGCCTCAAGTCCCATCTGCACGCCCAAGGTGTAGGAGCCGCGACTCAGGGTGACACTGTTTCTCAGCCCAGGTATGTCATCTCACTGAGTCTCCACAAACTGACCCTACGAAGGGGTTACTATAGTTAGGCTTATTTGACCTGGAGGGAACTGAGGCTCCCACGGGTGAGCTGCCCAGCTCAGTGGCCCTGAATACCAGACTCCTGCTGGCTGACCCCAGTGCAGGGCTCTGTCTCTGGTGCTGAGGGGCACGGGGAGAGTGCAGCCATTTAGCGGGCCTCAGTTCTGTCCTGGGGCCTGAGGCAGTGGTTAAGCAGGGCCAGTATAGACAGCAGATAAGCACAGGCTAGTGGGGAAGGTTTGGGCAACACCAGGCCACAGGTATGTCTGGGACAGTGTGGGGCAGTGGGTGAGGCCAGCCCGCGACGGGGCAGTGGCTTCCTGGTAGACCCTATAGTCAGCCAGACCTGGGTCTACATCTAGGCTTGGCCCCTCTCCAGCTGCAAGGCCTGGGGGAGGCTCTGGATACTCTGAGCCCCAGGGTCGGTTTCTGCTAAATGAGGAACGGCGGGAGGCTTCACCGAGGGGATGATGGTTTCTGCTAAGCTCAGCACACACTGGCCAGAACGTGCCGGGATGGACGCTCCATCTAATTCTGGGGCCAGGCGCCTGGGGCCATCCCTATCACCCCGACCGCCACCCAATGGCAGATATGCCTTCCCTTTAACATCTCAGGGAGGTCAGACAAGGGCAGGGTCACAAGGAGCTGGCGACTAAAGGTGCTTTTCTCTCCCCAAGGCTGAGTGGGCAAAAGAGCCCAACCAGAAGCTGCTCTTGGAAGACACGAACCCATGCGCAGGGAATGCACCAGCACCCAACAGGTGAACACGGGGTCTCGAGGGGTTGAAGGGCACACCTGCCTGAGTCCCAGGCGCACCTGAGAGCTTCGGCTATTCCTCCTCATCTCCTCCCCATACTGCCTTACCCAACCTCCTCTCTCCCTCCCCCGGGCCTTCTCCAGTCCCTCCTCCTTGCCTTTGCAGACGCTGTGTCCCTCCCTGCATGACCTTTCTGTCCTTCTCAACCCTTTGTAATTTAACCTGGTTTTCAGGGCACGGGGCAAATCCAGCATCCTCTGGGATCTGAAAGTGGCCAGCTCTTCTGGCCTCTGCAGGTCTGTCTGTGTTGGGACTGTCTCTGAGCCATTTACCCATAAGTTCTCAACTTGCAAATTAGCCCCAAAGCGGGATGGCAGGACCCCAGAGGCCCAGCCAGAGACTGTCTAGAGATGTGTTAGAACACAGTTCCAACCTGACCTCAGTACACAGGGACTCAGAACCCGGTTCTGGGCCCCATAAACACCCCTAGTTGGCAGGGATAATGGTAATAGCAAACAAATCCTTAGAAAAAGGGAGGAAATTCACAGGGATCCCTTCAAGCCAGAAAGCAAGGACTTATGCTAAGGAGTGGCCAAAAATCCTTTATCAGGGTGAAACAGGGAAGGTTACCAGGTTCAATACGAAACCCCACCATCTGTCCACTGGGGCCCTATCAAGGGGCACGCCTACCCTCAGGGGCCTGACAGTCTTTGGGGAGCAGAAACATCATCTAACTTCCCATGTACGGTGGAGGGAGACAGCACCAGGGCCTGATCAAGAGTGGGCATCCTCCTACCTGTGTTCAAACACCAGCTCTGCCACTAACCACCTGTGCGACCCCAGGCACACAGCTTCGTGTTTTTGTCTCTCCATATCCCTAAGACCTCCCTCATGTTATATGATCTCCCTCATGGGGTTGCTGGAAGGATGAATCCTTTATATCTTATAAAGAGTCTACAGCAGGGCCTAGCATAGAGTGAACCTTCAACAGAAGTTTGCTCTAATTGGGAACTGAGACACACGCACAAATAAAGAACTAGGGGAGGACAGGGGGAAAAAATCTTGCGGCCAGAGTGGACCACAAGTGAAAGATGGTAGCAGTGCCAAATCCAGACTTTAAAAAGTTACAAAAGGAGCTGGATGTGATGCTGGGACCAGCAGGAGGCAGCATCAAACACAGGTGTGGGAGTCCCAGGGCCTGACTCGGTCCCAGGGCTGTGTGGCCCTGGATAAGCTGCTTTGTCTGTTTAGGTATTAGTTTGTAAGGTGTGGGCTCTCTCCCGTCTATACTCTAAAGGGCTGGGAGGCTCCCAGGGTCTGGCGAGCAATCCTGAGCTGGGCTTGGAGAGAGTCAGGAGGTGAATGTACAACAAGGACCAGTGCGGTCACCCTGGTGGCGTGTGACTCTATGGTGTCCTTCCATGGAGCAGTGGAGTGGGTGCCTTTCTTGTGTAGAACGGGAGAAAAAAGGCAAAGATGTAATTGCAGTGGGAGGGGTGTGGGTGAGACTTCGTGCATAACTTCCAAATTCGAAGGCCTGGGAAAGCTTCAGAACATTTCTGTTTCGGTATTCTTAAGAAAGGCGCAAGCAACCTCTCGGCGCACTTTTGCTGAGGGCAAGGGGTTTCTTATTCATCTTTTCTTTCGAGACGAATTCTTGCTCTGTCGCCCAGGCTGGAGCGCAGTGGTATGATCTCGGCTCACTGCAACTTCCACCTTCTGGGTTCAAGCAATTCTTGTGCCTTAGCCTCCCAAGTAGCTGTGATTACAGGTGCGTACCACCATGCCTGGTTAACGTTCATAATTTCAATAGAGACGGGGGTTTCACCATGTTGGCCAGGCTGGTCTTGAACTCTAGACCTCAGGTGATCTGCCAGCCTTGGCCTCCCAAGGTGCTGGGATTAGAGGTGGGAGCTATGGCACCCAGCCCTCTTATTCGTCTTTTTGATGGTCGGCACTGAATATGTGGTTGCTGAATGAATGAATGTGGGCATGTGTGAACGAATAACAGAGGCTGGGTCTCGTATACTGTGGCTGGCTGTGGCCATCAGATCCAAGGATACAGAAGCTGAGACCCAGGCAGGCCAGCAACTTCAATACCACAACCCCCAACTGGAAGCCTCCATTTTCTCATCTGTGAGATGCCGACAAAGACATCTGGACTTAGGTCACAGGATTCTTGTGGAGATAAAATGTGGTGGACAATCTGAAGGTATTTTGAAGACTTCCTTCTGCATAACGGAGGGAGGTACTCCTGGAAGGTGCCTCCCTAAGGAAGATAGGAAAATGGTAGAAGACAAATACTTCCCTGAGGCCACATGGGAAAATGTGAAGGACGAAGGTTCCCTTCGTGGCAGGAGTGTCCCGGAAGCCCTGTCCCAGGCACCATGAATGACAGCCTATATCTGGTCCACACCTGCCTCTGTGAACCCCTTCCTCAAACTCCAAGAAAACAGCAGAAACGGGGAAGGAATCCTATGACCTTTAACCTTTAACACTGTCCTGGGACTCTGGGCATTGGTTTCTTCCGCTTGTCTCTGGAGTTGGTGCTCCAGGAACTGAATTAATATCCGTATGAAATATCTTGATCACTCAAGGGAATCTACAATGTTCACTTTCTCTGAAAATGGGCTAAATGAAATCAGTGACCTGTAAAATTTCTTTTGGTTTTGAGACTTTTCAAATTATAGTTAAGAAGGGAACATCAGTTTTAAGCTTCCCTTGTCTTCTAAAAAATTTTTTTAAAATCAGATCACTACATATCAATGTATGATGATGGGACACGATGCATAATTTATGAGCAGATCATCTCCCACAGTGGATAAACCAGGAAATACTGGGCAGATACCAGCAAATCAGGTATCTTTGGAGTGTCTGGGCTTGTTCGGGGCACTAAGATCCCAGGCCACAGACAGCCACCAGTTTCAAGGAAGAAAGTAGAAACACTCAAAGATTAACAGAAGGAAATGGAAACCAATTGTGTCCAACCTGGCCTCTAGCTTTCAAGTCATTTCTTCTTATATCTCAATGCACAGAAACAATGAAACGATTTCCACCCTTGAACTTGGGAATGAGGTGAGGCAAAAGCCACAGGCTGGGAACTGCAGCCTGAATCGGATGAACTTATCTTGTGGTTGACTTGTGCATGTATGAGTTGCACGCCTGAGAACGGGATAGGAACTTTTGAAATGCAGCCCACGCCCTCTGGCCCTGGTGTGTACAGAGCCGCCTTCGCTGGGTGACTCAGGGTAATGACTGAGCAACCACTGTTGGCTTGAGTAGTGCCAGAGATGCCCTGGGAGGCTCTCCCTGCCATGCAGCCTGCCCCGCACCAACAGGCCCCTGCTCCACGGCTGCAGCCTCCAGCCTGTCTGGCCATCTACCGGCAGATGCTGCTCCCAGGCTCTGCCTCCCGCAGCGAGCGTCTCTGATTCAGCCTTCCAAGCTCACAAAACAAAGCATGTGCAGTGGAAGTAGTGTGTGGAATCTAAGAGCTGAGGGTCTCATTTGGGCCCAGCTGCCTGTTTGCAGACTTTGTGGCCTTCACCTGGGGTTACAGGAGGCTGAAAGTTTCTGAGTCTGGATAAGCAACGGGTCCTGGAACAAAAACTGGAGACCGGGGGCTATTCATGGAAGGCTCCATTTCTTATTGAACATTCAATTCACCATCAGGTCTTGTCCAATCTCCCCCCAGAACATCCATTTCTCCATCACCTTGGCCAGCACTACCATCCCCTGGCTCCTGGCTGGTCTCCCCACGGCCCCACCTTTGGACCTTGAATGCGCAATGTTTTTGAAGGACGCAGTCCCCACCTGTTATGGGGTAGAATTAGCTTCTTCTCCAGAAGGTTTGTTCTTCAGGTAGACTTTCTGCAGCTACCTGGTCTGTGTCCTGGGCCCTTCCTAACTGTCCTCCCAGCTGGTGGGTGACTTGGAGCTGGTCACCTGCTCCTCTGGGCCTCAGTTTCCTTGCCTGTAGTAGTAGCACCTACCTCACACGTTGTAAGAGTTCCATGAGCTAAGGCACAGCACTGGCCTAGCACTATGGAATTGTCCCTGTCACTGCCGTGGATAACAGGTAACGTTCCATCACCATTTCTTAAGTAAGCTCCAGATGGGCGGAGCCTTCTCTGTCTCATTCTTTAAGGGTGCCCAGGGGCCAGCATGGCCTGGCACATGGCTTTGATCAAATGGCAATCCCTGAGCTCCTCCGGCCAGTCCTGTGACTCACAGGTAGGCTCCCTCTCCATCTACACCTGTTCCCAGTGCTCTTGGCAGCTCTGTGCAATCTCCGTTCCCGAAGAGATGCCCCCTAGGCCAACCCCCTTCACTGTGACCCAAAGGGTACAAGGCCTGACCAAGGCCAGAGTCCCTGCTGTTGCTGGAACAGAGACCCAAAGCAGGAGCTTTGTCCCTGCTTCATTCCCCGCCTCTCTGTGTGCCCCAGAGACTAGAGGGATAAGCCAGGGCCATCTCTATCCTGCTTGAAGCAGCCCTGCTGGGCCTGACTCCCGGAGAGGGGCCTTGATGGGGTCTGCAGGGGAAGGAGGCAGAAAGGAAGTTCCGTCCTTAGGTCCCACAAAGTGCTGCTGAGAGCTTCCCTCACCCTGAGAGGAGATAGCCAGTCCCAGCCCTGTCCTATCCTCTTCCAGCGAACTTTATCCTTCATGCCAAACCCTTCCTGGGAGAATCCCACCTCCTTCCCTAAAACGTAGGGCTCCCTAGACCTCTGGGTCTGGCCCTGGGGAGGGCGGTGGGGATACTGGGGACCTCAGGATGGGGTCCCCAACTTACATGACTGGCTTCCTACGAGTGCCCCCCCCGAACCAGGCCTGGACGCCCAGGGGAGACAGGGGCGAGGGTAGAAAGCAATCTCCAATGATTGACACCCTGGGCTTTGAGAGTTTCGCTGCCAATGCCGGGGTACCACGCCCAGTGCCCTGGGCGCAATGTGTGTTTCTGGCAAGTGAGGACCCCGGGCTCTGACTCCAGAGGGTAGTGAAGCAGTGGGGCCTGGTAGCTACCATCGTCGTGGAGTGGCGACCAACTTGGCCTTCGCCCAAGACCCCCACCATCACCCTCCCCCTGGCTGCCCCAACGGGCACCCCTGGCCGCGAGCCAGGAAGGGAAGGTCCCATCCAGGGCGCCAGCTGTGAGCTCTTGGTTGGGCTGCGAGCTCCAGCCCCGGGCGAGGCGGCTTCTGAGCCGCAGAGCTCCCGGGCCAGGCCATGCCTGGGGGCCTGGTGCTGCGCTGGGTTGAGTGGGCGCTGCGCTCGGAACGCTCAGAGCGCAGGCTGGGCGCACGCACTTGACCGGGGCCGGCGCGCCCTTCCCGGCACGCACGTGCGCGGGTGGGCGCCACAAACCCTGCGCAGAGGGTGCGGGACCCCCCCCCCCAGGGTCCCGGGAGGCCCCGCCGCCGTCCGGTTCCCGCCCTCGCCGCGGTGCAGGTGCGTGGCCCTCCCGCCCGGGTCGCGGCCGCCCGCACTCACCGTGCCCTCGGACGGCAGGTAGCCGATGTCCTCGATGGCGCAGATGTTGATGATGTGGACGCTGCGGTCCTCGGCCGGGAGCGTCGAGTACTTCTCGTTGACCCTCATCGTGGCCGCCTGTGCGCTGGGACCGCCGGGCGGCGCGCCCTCCCCATCCACGGCCCTGGCGGCCTCTGCGGGCGGAGACCGCAGCGTTCGCGGCGCGCTCTCAGGGGGCCGGACCTCCCCGCGCCCAGGCCCGCCGGGGACGTGGCCGCCTCCCGCTCCGCCCGCCGCCCTGGCCCGCCCGGCCCGCGCGCTCGGTGCGGGGTGCGCCTGAGCCTCTCGGGGCCGATCGCGCCGCCACCCGGCTGCTGGTCCCGCGGGCCGGCCCGCGCCTGGTCAGGAACTTGGACGCCAGCCGGCCCGCCTTTGCCTTAAAGATATAAGCGCTCTCCGCCCGCCTATGGCAGGGGCGGTGGCCGCGCGGGTCAGATTTTCCGTAGAAATTTAAACACAGGAAGAAAAAGTATTCCATTCCTGCGGGCCCCTCCAAGTTTTATTTTTATCCAGGGAAAGTGCCCCTTTGGATTTTTTTGAGGGTTTTCATACCGGGTATGAAAGGGGGGAACGTTCAGTATAGCCCCACCTGAAATAAAGTCCCTGCGTGGCAGGCGCTTCTGTGGCGGGTCACCTCCGCCTCCGGGGGAGCGAAGCTTCTGAGACTGGAGTCTGGATCTCTGCCCCTTTCCCTCCACCCTGGCAAACTCCTGCTGTCAGTCAGCGCTCACCTCCTCCAGGGAGCTTGCCTGATTCCTGCCGACCCACCCCCTCCAGCTGCCCGCGCTCCTGGGGGAGTCTTTCGCGGGGCAGTCATCTCTCTGGAGCCCACTGATGTTACCGGTGTCCCCCCAGTTTACGGAGCGCTTACTGTTCTGTGCCCAGGCGTGTGCAGCGTCCCCGATGCGGGGCGTGAGTGTGTATCATCTCATTTAACCCTGCACCTGCAGGGTTGGAATGCGGGTCCTCATTTTGCAGAGGACACCCAGGCTCAGGAAGGCCAAGGACCAGTCCCCATCCTCTGAGGTGGGGCGGGGCGGGGCTCCTGCAGAGCTTTCCCCACTGCTGGGCGAGGCTGTCCTGCTTTCTGGAGGGGCAGGGGAGTGGGGTGGGATGGTGGCTTTGATCTCTCTCACCCCCGGACCTAGCAGGGGTCTGGCACACTGCAGATCTTCAAGTCTTCTTCCCCTAAGGAGAATAAGGCAGGTCCCCAGGGGACAGCCACACTCAGGTGAAGCCCCAGGGGCCATGCTGGCAACCACATCCAGTGGAAATAAAGTGTCCCTCTGCCTCTGGCATCCTATGAGTTCTTCATGGTGTGCATCAGAAAGCACCTCCTGCAGGAAGTCCTGGATTCTCCCCCACTGTCCCCTTCCCACCCAAATATGCAGGCCTTCCTCTCTACCCAGAGAACCTACCTGAACCTCAATGAGCACTTCATTCATTCCGTCTCATTTTACAGTGGGTTGTCTACTAGGTTCACACAGCCAGTGCTCAATAATTGCTTGTTAAATGGCCACTTGGGAACATTCAAGGCCTACAGAAGTGATTAGAAAATTGTCTTTCAAGGCCACAATGTTGTCAGCATGTCATGGTTCCAAGCATGGAACCTAGAGTCAGCTAGGATGGGGTTGGGGTCTAGCGCCAGCTCTGGCACCTTCCAGCCTTGTGACCTTGTGACCTTGTGCCAGCCTCTTTGGCCTCAGAACCTCTTGGGCCTCAGAGCCTCCGCCTTCTCATGGGATTCTTCAGCGTGCCTGAAGCTGCCAGGCTCGGCAATGGTGACTGCTGTCACCACTACTGTCATCTTGTCATGACCTCCCCTTTCCTGGTGCCTCAGTGGGACTCCCCCCTTTAGGTACAAGTCCGTGACTTCCTTGAACTTGGGGCAGTGCAGGAAGGGCTATTCGGTTCTCAGGCTGGTGGTGCCAACGGGCGCTGAGTGGCCCTAAAGGACCCTTTGTCTGCACCTTGGACAGCAAGAGAGGGTTTGGAGAAGTGCCCCAGGCTGGCCAAATCCATGCCAGGAACAGTGCTCCACAGCCTCTGCCCCTAAAAGTTCAAGTGTCCAGGGCTGGGAGAATCCCACACGCACATACAGAGGATTATGTAATTCCATCTGCTTATCCTTGTTGGTAAACAAGCAACATTGTGTAATACTAATGTACTGTCTTTTCACATTTATGTTCGAGTGGCAAAGGACCTTCCAGAGCTCTAAGAGGCGCAGTTTGCCGCAAAAAAAAAAAAAAAGTTAAAATATACTTGGCCAAATCTGGACACGTTGGTGTTCCCAAAGGTTTGAGAAGTGACACTTCTGGCCCCAGAGGGTTCTGGGGTTCGGGGGCTGCCTGCTGAGGGGCCATCTCCTAGGCAGGGTGGCCCCACCCTCTCCCCGACAGCACCACTTGTGGCTTTACTCAAGAAACAGTGCTTAACCTCTGGTTTCTGTGATTTATTCTGTAGCCAGGCTGAAGGCATCGGCTTGCCTGTAAGACTCCACTTTCTTTGCTATTGCCAGTATGTTTCTTTTTTTCTCTCCAGTATCCCCGCATTCTGTTTCCTCTCGCCCCTTCCCCAAGTCTTCCGAGGTGGACAGTGTGGACACGCCACAGACAAGGGCAGAGAAAATGCAGTGTGGCCCCTGTGCAGCCAGGGCCAGAGAGGACCAGTTCTGCCTCCAGGCCTCTCGTGGCCTTTGCCGGGGGTTCGTGGGTCTAGGGACTTCAGGGACCGACACAAAGTAAAAACAATAGTCCCCCAAAATAGGAGTGGGAAAATAATTCTTGTAAGTGGAGATATCTCCCAAGCCAGGACAAGTTTACAGGGTCCTTTTTGTTCCACAGATGGTTCCCTTGTCTAGCTCCCTGTCCCCGCCTGTGTCCCATGGGTCATTTTGTTGGGATTCTCTCTCCACTCCAGTCACTAGTTGCTTATACGTGGGGCCTCTCCACAAACTGCTGCACTCAGTTTTCTTTTTGTCTCAGTGATTTTCATCACTAAAACCCTACAGGCACAGATTTCGCGGGCTGAGGATTAATTCCCTGCTCATGAATTAGTAAAACACCGCAGTAATTTGTCTAGATGGTGCATTTCGTTATGGGAAGCTCCAGGCTTCCCAGTTGGCCTGTTTGGCCACAGTGTTGCTCTTCAGCGTCATTTGATGGCATGTGCCAGCTGATACAGGTGTCTTTGCTGATCAATTTTTTTTTTAAAATATGGAATGCTTAACAAATTTGTGGGTCATCATTGCATGGGGCCATGCTAATCTTCTCTGTATCGTTCCAATTTTAGTGTATGTGCCGCCAAAGCGAGCACGTTGCTGACGTTTTAATAGTCACGGAGGATACAAGCATCAAGTGACGAGGAGCGCAGACCAACAAAGCTGTTAGGAGGGTGGCTTCCTGGTAGGAGGCAGCACGGGGGAGCCCTTTTCAACGGTATTTTATTTCCATCCCGTCGGCATTGCCCACAGGGAAGAATACCTCAGAGCACTGGCCGAGCTGTCTGCAGCTCAGTGGGAAGTCCAACACACCAAACTTTACAAAGGGAGGCAGAGCGAGGTGCCCCAAATGATGGAGATGCAAGGACTGGTTACTGAGACCACAGGCCGGAACAGGAACCTCACTCCCCATTAACCAACCTCACGGCCTTCATTTGCCTCGATTTCCTCTTTTGTAAAGTGAGGCATGAAGTGTCTCCCTCTGGATGGTGGGTGAGGACCAAGAGGCCTGGCGCCTGGCCATGGTGAGTCCAAGCCAGGGATGCAAACGCCTCTTCTAATAAAGGAGCTCTAGGGTGGGACACAGTGGGTGTCTCAGCGCGGTGGATGTGTGGGGCCGGATCATCCTCTGCGGTGGGAGCTGTCTTGTGCAGTGTGGGACATTGTGCAGGCTCCCTGGTGGCCTCTACCCACCCACAAGATGCCAGCAGCACCCTCTGCCTCCAGCCCCAGTGTGACAACTAAAAATGTTTCTTGGTGTTGTCAAATATCCTCCAGGGGACAAAACCAGCCCCAGTTGCGCACCATTGCTCTCAGGTTTCTCAGCAGCCCTCACCTGCACTGTCACCTGGACCTGGGAGGCCAGCGTTATCAGTCCCCATTTCACAGGTGCGCACACCCGGAGAGGTGATGTACTTGGCTTAAGGTCAGGCAAGAGAGTAAACTTGGCTTTCCATCTAGCTCTCCTGATCCCCACCCCTCAAACCAGAGCTCACTCCATGAATTCAACCCACACCTAGAATTAGAGAGGTGGCAGAAAGGAGATTGGGTTTCTTTTTACAAAATAGAAATACGCAGGTGCCCAGGGTTGCTCTCCGTTGGTAGTGGTGGTGGCACCCGCACAGCCCGGGTGCACTGAGCCTGCCCTGGCCCTCGATTGGCCCAGTACAAATCTCTGCATTCAGAGGGGTTTAATAAGTGCTGTTGACTCACGAGCAGCCCAGGGGAGGAAAAGGAGCATGGAAGGAGTGAGCAGTCATGACTCAGGGCCATTGTGAGTGCCAACGGCCACCCGTCCCACTCCCCACCAGCCCCGTGCTGCTGGACAACCCGCGTAGGACAGAAACAGAGGCCAAACAGGTAAATGATATCACCTCCTAAAAGCAACTTGGGCTGTAATTACCCCGGGGAAGACGTGCCTGGGGAATTTACAACTGAGATACGGTGGGCGGGAGATGGGTCACTGTCATTTCCTTCCCTTGCATGATGTCAGTGCCCAAGCAGAGGCCGGCCAACCGCAGCATGACGACGGGACTCCACGGGCTCGGAAACTGCCGGCCGAAGATCGGAAATGCAGCCAAAGCATGAAGTTCTGCCTGGGGCGGAGGGGAGGGTGCGGATTTTTTTTTTTTTTTTTCCTCCAACAGAATTCATGGACATCCAGTTTCCATAGGAGGGTTTTCAGATTCATAATGTGTTTTGTGAACCCAAGGCCTGCCTTCTGAGAATCCCAAGAGCTTTAAAACTCACCCGGGGTAGCTGAGAGCCTGGCCAGGCCACCTTCTCCTGGAAGCCTTTCTGGTCCACTCAGATGGCATCCCTCACCTCTGCTCCTTCCATCCTTGGCTTCAGCCACTCGTGTTCCCTTCTGCCCACCATCCTCAGTTTTTCGGGCTTCATTTCTGCACTCTTTACTCTCCTTCCCATCCTTGGCACACTATGGATTTTCCCCATTTATGTTTATTTATTTAACAAGCAGCTGCTCAGTGCTTACTACAGCCAGCCCTATGCTAAGCTCTTTACAAATGTTAAGTCGCCCTGTTAGGGTGATTACAGTCATCTGCAAGTGCATTCACACAGACAACCTCCTCCTGCGTCCTTTCTCAGGAGGTGTGGGAAGACGTGTAGACGAAATCTTAAACAGCTGCTTCCTCCCCAGGGACTCTGCAGGAGGCACAGCCTTCCTCCCCAAGATGATGGGTGCATTGCCATCAGAAACCCTGCCGTGGGGGACAGGGTGGGACTCCCTGCAGCAGGACAGCACCTGCCCACCCTGCCAAACAGAGCACCTAGCTGCCCGCCACTGGTTCAATTCTTCTTCCCAGGGCTTGAAAGAAGAAAAGTTCCAGATTGCCTGGCAATTTCCTTTCACCAGCATACTTTCCGAGAGTAAGGAACCTCCCCCTCGCAGAGGTGGGCGGCCTCTGTCTGAGCTTGTGCCACTCCAGAGAGACGACGCTGACCCTTATGGCTTCCTCTGAGCCCCTGCCCCGATTGTGTATTTTCTCCCTAGATACGATGCAGCTTCTGATAGAGAAGGACAAGTCCTGGTTCTCCTGTCCTCTGGCCTGAGGGGATGAAGGTGACTTGAGGTCCCAAGGCCATGGAGCTGGGACGTGGGTTGGCACCCCTGCACTGTTGAGAGTCCATGAACCCCCTGAGAGCTACTCTCAGCCACAGACTTATCCCTGCACCTTCCATGGGCTGTGTGCCGGGCGTGAGCGCACCAAACCTGCATCACTCCCCTGGTGTCAGTGACTCGCCCAAGGCCCTGATTTCCCTAAAGACCCATGTCTAACGCCTGAGATGGATCCTAATGTTGCAGGCACTGGCTGCAGCAAGCGTCTCACTCTGGAGTGAATCCTCTGGGGTGTCATCACACCCTCCCCTCCCCAAAGTCAAGGAAGCCACAGCTCCAGGGCTGACTGTGAGCCTCAGTTATCTTTATAGGAGATCCTGACGCCTTCCTGGGAAACCTTATGGTTGGAATAAAAGATGTTCCAGAATTTTGTTATGCCATGCATGGCCTTTTCCTTGAACCCTGCTGTTCATTTCATTGTGCCTTCACGTATATATCATTTGGTGCCAAACTTCTGTTTTGTGTCAAGGCCTCTGCCAGGCTGGGGGTCTCTGTCCTACAGCCGAGCTTCTGGGCTGCAGGTTTCTCTTGGGGGGATACTGTGTGTGACAACCACTGGCTGTACACCCTGGGCCCCATGTTTGTGGGAGAAATGAATGGGAAAATGAGCCAGGAGCATCACCAGTTAGCGGAGGAATCTTCCCAACCCTGCGCTGGGGAATCGGAACCTTGAAGGCCCTCTGGGTTTGGCAGGGAAGACTGCGTCCTCCTGATACAGTTTCTGTACAATAAAGGAGTGCGTTACTGGGCCCTGTGGAGTGTGTGTCATTGTGATATTCTACTACCCACGCTAACAAGAGTAAAAATAATCAGGGGAAATCAATAATCTATGTTATGTAACCTATTCTACATAGAATATCATTTCAACATGTCCTCGATATAAAAGTTCCTGGACAGGCATGGCGGCTCACACGTGTAATCCCAGCACTTTGGGAAGCTGAAGTGGAGGATCACTTGAGGCCAGGAGTTAGAGACCAGCCTGGGCAACACAGTCAGATCCCATTTCTAAAAAAGAAAAAACAAAAATGAGCCAGGCATGGCGGTGCCTGCCTGTAATCCCAGCTACTTGGGAAATTGAGGCGGGAGGATTGCCTAAGCCCAGAAGTTTGAGGCTGCAGCGAGCTATGATTGCACCAATGCACTCCAGCCTGGGTGACAGAGTGAGACCCTGTCTCAAAAAAAAAAAAAAAGTTATTAATCAGACCTTGGACATTCTCTTTTTTCCAACTACATATTTGAAATCTGGTATGTGAATTTTACTTTACGGCACATCTTAGTTCAGAAAAGCCACTGTTCCAGGGCTGAAAGCCACATGTGGAAAGGAACGACGAGCCTGGACCGCTTAGCTACAGAGCCTTTTCTTATTATTTAAGGAACACTATATTGGATGGCTTTTATTTTCTGCCTTGTCATTTCCTCTATTTTTTAAGATTTCTGCAGTGACATGGAATAGGTTGATAGGTAGGGAAAGGGCAATGATCATTTAAGGTACTGACACACTTTGTAACCTGTGGACTCATATTGGACCCTTTTACAACTCAGGGAAAAATAGTTGAACAGCTTTTTCCCTGTACAGCACACATGCAGAGAAACCGACCTTTGCCTCAAGGCCAATCACAGCACATTCCTGAAATATTATGACAGAGTAGCCTTTAATTACAAAACATATCTGATGACAGAGCTGGTCACACAGGTGTTCAATTGAAGAAGCTGAGAGAGCTCCCTATTTCACACCAGAAAGAGATCCAGGAGGATGCCCGGGGGCACCCTCCCAGGGATGCTACCATGTAGTGCTCCCAGTACACGGGCCATCTACCTTGCCAGGTGGAAGCGATGAGTTTGGGTAAGAGATCTGAGGCAGGGGCCGACAGCGCTGAGGAACAGGGGACTGACCCAGATGCCCTCCAGGAGAGGTCCTGGGCAGGGGTTCCAGGACTCTGCCTTGGCAGGTACCCCTGAAGGAGACGCTCAGGCCCCTTCCCCTGGCTTTTCCGCTAGAGTGAGGGGTTCATTCAGCCACATACTCATTCATTCGCTCAACTGTTTGTCCACTCATCCACCTGCTCACTCGCTCATTGACTCACCCCGTTCCCCACTTACTTACCCACTCAACATGCACTCACGATTCATTTATTCACTTGGAGTTTCACTCTGTTGCCCAGGCTAGAGTGCATTGGCAAAATCTTGGCTCACTGCAACCTCTGCCTCCTGGGTTCAAGCAGTTCTCCTGTCTCAGCCTTCCAAGTAGCTGGGATTACAGGCACCCGTCACGGCTAACTTTTGTATTATTAGTAGAGACAGGGTTTTACCATGTTGGTCAGGCTGGTCTTGAACTCCTGACCTCAGGTGATCCGCCCACCTCGGCCTCCCACAGTGCTGGGATCACTGGCGTGAGCCACAGTGCCCTGCCTCGTTCACTCATTCTTTTATACCTCTACCTCCTCAAACCCCTTCCCGACTTCGTATTTCTCCATAGAATCCGCCACCCTTTATCTGCAGAGGAATTTGCTTCATCATCTTGCTTTCCTTCCACCTCCCCTCACCCTCCTTGGCTAGAATGGCGGTTCCAGGTGATTTTGTCATAATTTGATGGCTCATATTGATGCCTGAAAATGACATGAGCCATGGAGACCTAGAAAAATGCACAGAATCGAGCCAGCTGTCCAACAAAGTTGGGCCCCAAGGCATTGACTCTTAAAACATAAGGAGGGGAGAGCGTGAGACAGAGTAGCCTTTGTGACAGACAGTGGCCGCCTGTCTTTGCAAAATGCATTAGTGGCCAACAGCAAATTAATCAAGTCGTTTCAATCCCTTTGCTTATGTAGACAAAATCCAAAGATCTGTGTCCTATAGAGTTAGTAAGTACATGCAGGCACACACTTGCACACATACACATACGACAACTCATCCATGAAGGGTTAAAAATGACCCAACATGAGACCTCCTTCCCAATGGCATGCATAATTAGTGGTTCCAGTGTCCATCCAGAAGCTCTTCCTGAATGCAGATATTTAAGATGTTTAAGCTCATCACAGCCCGGATCCTCCAAGACACATAGTCATATAGAGCCCAGGGGCCACAGGGCTGCCTGCCCTGCCCTCTAACGTAGATTATCATTTTCCAAAAGCTATTCCCAAGACTCAGCGTCCCTGCTTCTTAAGCATGAATGATTACGTCTGAAATCAGGCTTTCTGGAAAATCAAGTCGGTGTCCCTGCTTCTGAAACATGAACAATTATGTCTGAAATCAGGCTTTCTGAAAAATCAAGTGTCCCCCTCCCCCTTTAAGCTCATCACAGCCCAGATCCTCCATGTTAAACAGATCTCAAATCTGTTTAGCTTGGGGACTAAACAGAGGGGGGCAGTTTTCCCTTAGATAACCACTGGGACAGCCCCTACCTGCCTTCCCACCACTTTGGAACAGTTGGAGGAGTGGGCTGGGGAAAGAGTGGGGGGCGTGCCAGGGATAGAGCCCCTTACCATGGAGCAGACATAGGCTAACGGCATCCTCCTCCCAGGAGTTAACTGTATTCTCTTGGGCTGGACTTAACTTTTCTGGGAGCTGTGACCCTCCCTCCCTCCCGGCTCGCTCACGTTTCCGAGATTTCTGCTAAGAAACCACCTTTCCAGGGTCTGCCCTGGCCCTGCTCCCAGCCCCTTCCTCTGCTTCCCCGCATCTGTTATCTGACAGCTTATTATTCTCCCTGCACCGGGAAAGCAGGGACGGTTGTTTTTTTCTCTATATATTATCAGGACCTAGCAGAGCCCGGCACACAGTAGGTATGCAAAGTATTCTTTGAAAGGATGAACAAATGAGACAATGTCCTTTGTCGGTGTCCACAGATTCTAGCATCCGCCTAGTGGAGGACAATGAAGAGTTTACCCACATGGCGATTTTTACCCGACTCAACCAACCCCAGCATGAACACTTGCTTCTTAAAGAGAGGCTGTGGAATCTTCACAAACAGGTTCTCCCTAGGGGCAAGGATGGAGTTGTTGTCTTAACATTTTCCGGCTGGTGGAGCTGCCGGGGAAAGCTGCTGAGGCCACTGCCACCCGCCACAAAAGCCCCATTGAGAGCCAGGCCTTCTCCAACGTGAGGGCTCCTGTCCGGGGAGGAGGTGGGCTGGGTTTTCCTGGCAGGAGTGTGCCCCCTCCACAGGGGCAATCAGTGTATTTATTAAGGTCCCCCTATGTGTTAAGCTGTGAGCCCTGGGCACAGACCCACAGGTGTGGGGCTGATAGTCGGCCAGGAAGTCAGAAATCTGACAGCCACAGAAAAATGCCGAAGGACCAGGGGGAGGAAAGGTCACGGTCGAGTCCGGAAGGCTTTGCACAGGGAGTGGCTTCTCAGCTCAATCCTAAAGGGTCACAGGGAACCAGGAAGATGAAGAGGAGGGGTCAACTGCCCCAAGCCGGAGTCAGGGGTCGGGAGGCCTGGAGGGATGGGAAGGCTGGGAAGGGCCTTGGGGCTGCCTGTGCATCCACCAGATGCCTGAGAGCATCTTCTCAAGGTTGTGAGGCACTGGGGAAGAAGCAATCAGCAAAACATGCGCAGGCCGGGTTCTGTGGCTCATGCCTGTAATCCCAACACTTTGGGAGGCCGAGGCGGATGGATCACTTGAGGTCAGGAGTTCAAGACCAGCCTGGCCAACACGGTGAAATCCTCTCTCTACTAAAAATACAAAAATTAGCCAGGCATGGTGGCAGGCACCTGTAATCCAAGCTATTCGGGAGACTGAGGCAGGAGAATTGCTTAAACCCAGGGTGCGGAAGTTGCAGTGAGCCGAGATTGCGCCACTGCACTCCAGCCTGGGCAACAGAGGGAGACTCCTTTTCAAAAATAAAACAAAATAAAATAAAATAAATAAATAAATAAAAACATGCACGATTCCTTGTCCCCCTGGAGCTGCTGTCCAGCGAGGGAGGAGCAGGCAGACCATCCACAAGACAGAAGTGAGTGACACGCACATGGGATGCTCAGAGGTGGTTAAGCCCCACGGCGTAGAGGGGTTTGGACGTGACTGGAGGGTGGGGATGGCGGCTTCTCATGGTGGCCAGTAGAGACCTTGCTCTGTGGGGGGCCCTTCACAGCTGCTTGGTATAAGGAAACTTTGGGAAGACTTAGACAATCAGGTTCCATGTTTATGCAAATGAAAGGACTTTTGGTCACATGAGTTAGGAAAACAGCAGTGCCCATCATGACCCCCAGACACCCTGGACAAACTGGCCTCCCCACCGGGGGGCTGCTTTTTCAAGTTTGTTTTGGACCCCTTTGCATGGCCCTGGGAGTGGGGACAGGCACTTCCTTGGCTGGACTTGTGGCATCCATGGGGCCGGCTGGCAGCATCCGGGCCGGGACAGAGTGTCCCTCCCGGGGCTGACTGGTCTATGACTGCGGTCAGGTTGTGCCAGGACAGCCTCCGGGGTGCTTTACTCCACCGTGGAGTTACAGTGCTGGGGCTGGCTGCATCCGTGCTGCTGACGGAGAGATCTAATCTCCACTGGAGACCAGACGTCTCTTGTGCCGTCATTCAGGGAAGCCAAAGTCAGGGCTGCCACCTCCCTACCCCCGCCACCAAATCACCAAGGAGAGGAGGACTCCATGTGCCCTCAACACACAGCAGGCGCTCGGCAAAAGTTTGTGTGGGGGATTGTCCCAGGAGACTGTTGGGCATGGCTGACTCATGTTTCAGAATGGAACTTTCTAGAGACTGATGATAGGTGCCAGGCATACGCCTCTTCCCCCTCTGTCCCTACAACCCTGCAAGGTGTCCTTGGACAAGTCACATGGGCTCTGGGACCTCCCCCCCATTTCCACCTCAGTCCCATTTAGAAGACAGGCTGTTGGGATGTCGAGTGGGCCCAAAACACCAAGCAAGGGGTCCCTTGGGAATGCAAGCTCAGGGCCTGGGACCATTAGTGTCCACGAGGGCAGCTTGGCATCTAGCCCTCTGCTTGTAATTGCTGTTTATTATCACAGCTGTCACAGATTTGGCCATCTGCTCCAGTGACCTCCAAACCTGTCACTCATTCATTCACACAGTGGATATTCATTCATTCATTCATTCATTCAGTGACAATTCTATGTGCCAGACACAGAGCCGGGGCTGGGTCACGGAATAAACAGTGCAAACAAGTCCCTGCTCTACTCCCACAGAGCTACCTTCTGGGGGAAGGCAGACCAAAACCAGAAGCCAGAAAGGCAAACAGATGTGTGCACAGGAATATTAGATGGTGATGACCGCTGTGGAGGATGGAAGAAGGAAGAGGGGACAGTGGGCTAGTGAGTGTGGGGGCAGGTGTGGGGGGACACGACGTGGCTGGCTGTGGAAGGCCCTTCTGGGGAGGTGACGTCTAAGCAGATATCTTATCCCCAGGAGCCAGCCCTGACAAGATTGGGAGGAACATCGCAGGCAGCGGCACAGCCAGGTGAAGGCCTTGAGGCTGGGAAGAGTTGTGTGTGCTGGGGACAAGAACTGACGTCAGCCAGGCTGGGGCACCCTCCAACTGGGGGAATGACGGGGGACAAGGGCAGACAGGAAGTTGGGAGGGCCAGGCCTGCAGGGCCGTCAGGCCAGGAAGGCACTGGGATCCTCTGCTGGGAAGAGGGGATGGAAAGGGGGCCCCCACGGGGAACCGATGCTGTCTGAGCTGTGAGGTCACAACGATCCCAGGGCTGCTCCTGGGTTCAGTGAGCTGGGAGCAGGGCCCAAGAAACACATTTTAGTCAAGGCCCTCGTGTATCCGGTCTGGCACAACCCCGGCAATATGCAAAGCCTCCTCTAATGATGGCTGAATCCAGGAGACCTCAACCCCTGTGATGGAAACCTCACCCCCTCTGGAGGCAGCTGACGACTCGTGGGGCAGGCCCACCCGGCTCAAATGCAACCTGCTCCACAGAGCCAGCCCCATCCCCAGGCTTGGAGCCAAACAGGATTGCTCGTTCACAAGAGAAAAAATCAGAGCTACGGTCAGACGTCTTAAAAACTCCCTGCATTCTCGCGTTGCCCAGTCAAGCAGCCTCAGTTCCCCCTGCTCCCTGTACCTGGCTGGGCTCCAAGCCACTCTCAACCATATACTTTTAAACTCCTTTGTCTCAGACTATGAACGGCGTGCAAACCGATCGAGGACTGGGGGTGGCAGCTTGTGTGCGTGACTGCTTGGGCTCTGGAGGGTCCTTCTACGGTCAGCGCCCCGCCCCCGCCGCCCATTCCTCACCTCCATTCTCCTGTAATGGCCCTAAATGTCTGTAATGCAGCCCTCAACTTTTCATCTGCCAGTGAGACTCAGAGAGCAAATAGACCACGGAAAAACAAACTATGGATCAAACTCATACTAAAGTATAAATGGCTTTCTTCTCCCAAATAATTTTGATAGCGAACAGGATAATCAGCATCAGGCCCACAGACGGCGAGGGATGGAAGGAGTGGAGGAAGAGAACAACTTCCCATGGCAAGGGGAAAGGGAAGAAGGAGGAGGCTTGGAGGAAGGGGGACAAGGAAAACCTTTATTTCCTGCTCATCTGGCCTGGACTGAGATAGCTGTTCCCTACCTGCTGCCCTGAACAGGGAGGCCAGCATAGCCAGAGAGGCGGCCACCGTGTGTCTGATCCCAGGGGCAATTTTAAAGTTTGCCTCAGTCCAGGGCGCCCAGCTGAAAAATCAGGGCAAAAACAGGACTAAGAACAAAGGAGACAAAGGTTAAGAGCAAGGGGCCACACAGGGACTGAGAAATGATTTCTCAGCTAAGCGTCTGGCCTTTGGAGACGCCTCCCTGCCCATCCGTGTTGCTGGGGTCAGAGAACCCCCTCTGGGAGGGTGAGGGGGAGTGAAGAAGAGACCTGGGGCTCTTCCTGGAGAATGTGCACAGGAGCCAGGGGCTGGCTGAGAGGCCACTGGCTTCCAGATGTCCCAGCCTCCGTCAGGCCGGACCTACCCCTGCAGCCCAGGGCTGCAACCCCATCAGTGTGATATAGGGAGCCTGAGGGGAGCAGGACGAACTCTGCCTGATGTTCTATGAGCTTCCTTCCCTCCATCAGCCATCAATCCCCCAGTGCAGCGAGAGGGTCCTCTCAGCTGTGCCCAGCCACAGAAACAGCCTCTGTGCCTTGAGGAAAAATGATGTTGGCAGGCTGCACTCCATTCACACTCATGAATCCACTCCAGAAGTCTGAAGACTTTTTCCCCAGGTAAAAAAGAAAGAGGAATTAAAGAAAAGAAGGGAAGGGCCGAAAAAAAAGAAAGAAAAGTGAGAACAAGGGAAAGAGAGAGCAAGATTCAGAGGCAGGGAAGACCTGAGTCTGGGAAGAGGGTAGGAATGTGCCCTGTGGGACTGAGGCGCGTCCCTTCAAGTCACATCCTGGTGCTGGTGGTGACTTGATTTTGACTCATCCAAAAAATGATCGAAAGAGAGGGAAACAAAGACTAGATATGACCAGTTCTTATTTCTCCAGAACAAACAGCGTTCTGAAGAACTGGGTTCGCGGGATTGGGAACCCCCATCTTCAGAGGATCACAGTGGTCCTCTTAGGGGCTTGCCATTTTTGCTACCATGTGTAATGAGGCACCAAGAAAATCATGGGTGAAGTACTTGGGGACTGCTCGGCTTCCCAGCAAAGGGCAACGTCCTCGTGGTAAGACTTGGATTCACATTAATTTAATCTTATCTTTAAGAAAGGCAAAAGTTGCTCAGCTAAAATGCTCTTGCCGAAGGGCTACTGGTCTCCAGACCACTGTCAGTGGATGGGGATTGCTCTGATAAGATGACAGGTCTAGGCCTGAGGAGCTGGAATTCTCCCTGATCTTGCCCTTCTCTACCCCTATCCCATTCTTTCCTCCCCTCCCTGCCTTTATTCAACAAACACCAATTGATGCAGTAAAAATCATTGTTGGCCGGGTGCGGTGGCTCACGCCTGTAATCCCAGCCCTTTGGGAGGCCGAGGCGGACGGATCATGAGGTCAGGAGTTTGAGACCAGCCTAGCCAATATGGTGAAACCCCATCTCTACTAAAAAATACAAAAATTAGCCGGGCATGGTGGCGTGTGCCTGTAATCCCAGCTACTCAGGAGGATGAGGGAGGAGAATCACTTGAACCTGGGAGGCGGAGGTTGCAGTAAGCCGAGATTGCGCCACTGTACTCCAGCCTGGGTGACAGAGTGACACTCTGTCTCAAGTAACAACAACAACAAACAACATAACAGACACATTCTGATCTATGGTAGTTTCCTGCCCTGGGGAAGTCCAATGTCTTGCCCAATATTTGCAGAGTGTTCATCTAGATAATCCCTGCTTTACCCAACGAGCTTTCAAATATCCACATTCTAGGACTTCCCACTCAGGGATTTTCAACAGTCCCTAGTGGGCCCAGAGGGCAGGCAGGTTTGGGAACCTGCCCAGTCTCATGGAGGATAGACATGCACACAGGTGACCGAGATGCCCGAACCGCCTTGCTGAGACAGACATGACGCCCGTGGTAGTCCAGGTGGGGGGACCCTGGACAAGGCTCCAGAGGAAAAGCAGCTCCTGAACACTCTGACCCCAGCATGGTCTGTTCAGAACAGGCAGCCTCCGTGCACACGAGTTCTCAGTTGTTCTCCTTCATCTGTGCCTGTGGAGGGGTGTGGGAGACTCACACAGCAAATGGTTCTTGTCCTAAATGTGTCCCTATATTTGGAGTCCATTGCACTTTCGTCATTTAAAAAAATCACCTCGGCCGGGCGCAGTGGCTCACGCCTGTAATCCCAGCACTGTGGGAGGCCGAGGCAGGTGGGTCACCTGAGGTCAGGAGTTCCAGACCAGCCTGGCCAACATGGTGAAATCCCATCTCTACTAAAAATACAAAGATAGCCAAGTGTGGTGATACACATCTGTAATTCCAGCTACTTGGGAGGCTGAGGCAGGAGAATCGCTTGAACCTGGGAGGCAGAGGTTGCAGTGAACCAAGATTGCACCATTGCACTCCAGCCTGGGGAAAAAGAATGAAACTCCATCTCAAAAAAAAAAAAAAAAAAAAGGAAAGAAAACAGAAAATTCATCTCTCTATTTCCAAAGTACCATTGATTGTATACCCTATTGCTCATCCTCACACAAAGTCTATGAAATACATGGCCTTAATAAATAAATAAAAAATTAGACCCATTTTGCAGATGAGGAAACTAAGGCCCAGACAATTCCTGTGGTTTACTCAAGATCTTGCAGTTGGAAGCAACAGAGGTAGAGACCCTCCCCTAATTGGTTGACCCTAACAGCAGACTTCTCCTCTGTTGTTGGTGTGAAGCTCTAACTGTCTGAGCCACTCCTCTGTGTGTCCAACCATCTACGGCACAAGGTGCTCCAGTAGGCAACTGTTAACTTTATAGATGTCGAGAACATCTATAAAGGCCGGATTAAAAAACAGAGAAACTCAGCTGCTATAAGTAGCTGCTAGAAGGAATTGGAAGACAACTAAGGCAGACGGGACTTGAGGACTAAGAGAAGGGAGCTGCAGAGAAATAAGCTCAACATTCTGGAGGAGGTGGGAGGGGGGAGAAAGAGAGAAAAAGAGAGAGAGAGAGAAAAAGGGAAGGCAAAAATTGGAGTTCAGGCACTCACCAATCCCAACTCATCTGGACTGTTCTGCCCCAACGTTTCAGGGACAGCCCACACTACTTTGGCCAGGCCCTTTCTCATGATCTGCTTTCTTTTCGCCCATCTGCCTTCCACCTTATTCAATATTTTGATGATCTTCCTCTTTGCAGCCCTTCTTATCAATCTTCCCAGCAGGACACTATCCCGCTTCTTCAACATCTCTACTCAAAGGGGTACCAAGTATCCCTCTCTAAGGCATAGACTTCTTCCCCTAGTGTTACCTATCTCGGTATAATCCTCCATCAGTACACACACGCCCTTCTTGCAGACTGTGCTCAGTTAGTCTTCCCTTCTTGCAGACTGTGCTCAGTTAAACTTGACCTGTGAGGTCAAGTTGTTCTGATAGAAGGGCAACAGGTTTTGGGCCTGGCTCCTGTGTAAGGACTCCAGCCCCACAGCCTTGGATTTCAGCTGTGTCTCCAGCCACCAGAAAACAATGCCTTTCGTTCTTAGGCATTGTTGGATACTTCTGACTCTGGATACCAGGCTTTGCTATCCTAACCAAACCACTTTACAAGCTCACAAAGGGTAACTTAACTGATCCCATAGACCCTAAGTCTTTTCCCCATTCCTCCTTTTGCTCTCTCATGAAGACCCTGGAGACAGCTCCCACACTAGCACTCCCCGACTCGTCCCATCCCTTTTCCTTACACACAGCTAAAATCCAAGGCTGTGGGGCTGGAGTCCTCACACAGGAGCCAGGCCCAAAACCTGTTGCCCTTCTATCAGAACAACTTGACCTCACAGTTCTAGGCTGGCCCTCATGTCTGCGTGCGGTGGCAGCTGCCGCTTTAATACTTCTAGAGGCCTTCAAAATCACAGGCTGTGCTCCACTTACCCTTTACAGTTCTCACAACCTTCAAACATTAATATCCTCCTCATACCTTTCACATTTATCGTCTGCCCCTCGACTCCTCCAGCTCTATTCGCTCTTTGTTGAAACTCCAACAGTAACTATTACCCATGGGCCCGATTTCAGCCCAGTTTCTCACTTAGCACCCAACACAAGTCCTGAACCACATACCTGTGTTTCCCCAATACACATAGCATCTTCCCCCTTTCCTCAGAGTTCTACTCTTCCAATTCCAAACCGAGACCACACTTGGTTTATTGATGGCAGTTCTAAACCCAACCAATTTTCAACAGCTAAGTCTGGATATGCTGTCATGTCCCACACCACTATTATCAAAGCTGCTGCACTGTCCCCCGCCACCACTTCCCAACAAGCCGAACTGATTGCTTCAACTTGTACGCTCTCTTTCGCTGAAGGAATGCACATTAACATTTATACTGACTTCAGATATGCTTTCCTCATCCTCCATAACCATGCGGTCATCTGGGCCTAAAAAGGCTTCCTTACCACACAAGGCTCTTCCATGATCAACACCCGCCCTAATAAAGGCCCTCATTAAGGCTGCTCTCCTGCCGGCCAAGGCTGGAGTCATTTATTATAAAGGACACCAGAAACCTACTGCTCTTATTGCAAAGGAAAATGCCTATGCTGACAGGACAACCAAAAAATAAATAAATAAATAAATAAAATTAAAAAAATAAATAAATAAAATAAAAATTAAAAAATATAAAATAACCAATGCCTCCACACCCGCTAATATCCCAGCCCCCACTCCAGAAGGCCAGTATTTTTCTTTCTCCTTTATCACTCCCACCTACTCTTCTTCTGAAAACCTACTCTACCAGGCGTTTCCAATTCAGGGCAAGTGGTCCTTCGATCATGGAAAATTTATTCGTCCTGCCTCACAAGCTCAATCCATTCTTTCTTCCCTTCATGATCACCTCCATGTGGGATACAAGCCTCTGGCTTGCCTCCTGCAGCCCCTCATCTCCTTCCCTTCATGGAAATCCAACCTTAAGACCATCACCTCTCAATGCTCTATCTGCCATGCCACCAGCCCCCAAGGCTTTCTCAGGTCTCCTCCTTCTCCTGCGCATCAGGCTCATGGATTTACTCCAACACAAGATTGGCAGATTGACTTCACTCATATGCCCCGTGTCCATAAATTTGAGTATCTGCTAGTTTGGATTGACACCTTCACCAGATGGGTCAAGGCCTTTCCCACTAGCTCAAAAAGGCTACTGCAGTCATCCCTTCCCTTCTAACAGATATAATTCCCCTATTCGGCCTTCTTACTTCTGTTCAATCTGACAATGGTACGGCTTTTTTTTTTTTTTTTTTTTTTTTTTTTTTTTTTTTGAGATGGAGTCTCACTCTGTCGCCCAGGCCGGAGTACTGTGGTGCGATCTCGGCTCACTGCAAGCTCCGCCTCCCGGGTTCATGCCATTCTCCTGCCTCAGCCTCCTGAGAGAGCTGGGACTACAGGCACCTGCCACCACTCCTGGCTAGTTTTTTGTAATTTTGGTAGAGATGGGGTTTCACTGTGTTAGCCAGGATGGTCTCGATCTCCTGACCTCGTGATCTGCCCGCCTCGGCCTCCTGAAGTGCTGAGATTACAGGCGTCAATCACCATGCCCAGCCGACAACGATCCAGCTTTTATTGGTCAAATCACCCAAGCTGTCTCTCAGGCTCTTAGTATTCAGTGGAACCTTCATACCCCATACCGTCCTCAATCTTCAGGAAAGGTAGAATGGACTAATGGTCTTTTAAAAACACACCTCACCAAGCTCAGCCTCCAACCTAAAAAGGACTGGACAGTACTCCTAACTCTTGCCCTTCCCAGAATTAGAACTTGCCCTTGAAATGCTACAGGGTACAGTCCATTTGAACTTTTATATGGACACACTTTCTTGCTCAGCCCCAACCTTGTTCCAGACACCAGCCCTCTGGGCAACTATCTTCCAGTCCTCTAGCAAGCTAGACAGGAAATTCGCCAGGCTGCTAATCTTCTCACAACCTTCTGTAGCCTCTCTAATAACTTCTCTGCTAGCATCGCAGACATATCACAAACTTTATCAATCCTTCAGGCCCAGATTGACTCTTTAGCTGCCGTTGTCCTCCAAGACCACCGAGGCCTTGACTTACTCCTGAAAAAGGAGGACTCTGTATATTTTTAAATGAAGAGTGTTGTTTTTACCTAAATCAATCTGGCCTAGTATATGACAACATAAAAAAATCAAGGATAGAGCCCAAAAATTCACCAATCAAGTAAATAATTATGCTGAACTCCCTTGGGCACTCTCTAACTGGATGTCCTAGGTCCTCCCAATTCTTAGTCCTTTAATACTTGTTTTTCTGCTTCTCTTATTTGTACCTTGTGTCTTCCGTTTAGTTTCTCAATTCATACAAAACCACATCCAAGCCATCACCAATCATTCTATACAACAAATGCTCCTTCTAACAACTCCACAATATCACCCCTTACCCCAAAATCTTTCTTCAGTTTAATCTTTCCCACTCTAGGTTCCCACGCCACCCCTAATCCCACTCGAAGCAGCCCTGAGAAATACCGCCCATTATCTCTCCATACCACCCCCAAAATTTTTTGCCGCTCCAACACTTCACCACTGTTTTGTTTTTCTTATTAATATAAGAAGACAGGAATGTCAGACCTCTGAGCCAACCTAAGCCATCATATCCCCTGTGACCTGCACGTATACATCCAGATGGCCTGAAGCAACTGAAGACCCACAAAAGAAGTGAGAATAGACAATTCCTGCCTTAACTGATGACACTCCACCATGGTGATTTGTTCCTGCCCCACCCTAACTGATGAATTGACCTTGTGACATTCCTTCTCCTAGACAATGAGTATCAGAAGCTCCCCACCGAGCACTTTGTAACCCCTGCCCCTGCCCACAAGAGAAAACCCCCTTTAATTGTAATTTTCCATACACTACCCAAATCCTATAAAATTGCCCCACCCCATCTCCCTTTGCTGACTCCTTTTTCGGACTCAGTCTGCCTCGCCTGCACCCAGGTGATTAAAAAGCTTTATTGCTCACACATCTCTCTCTCTCACACACACACACACACACACACACACACACACACACACAATTGGAGTTCAGGGTACTCTAAGGAGGTAGAGTCCTAGTAAACTCTCCAGGCTTTCAATCAAGAACCCAGAAAAAGACCTGCCTTCCGTAAGTCCTTAAGTCTAATCTCAAATCATCTCCAACCCTGACAGAAACCAGCTGGTCTTTCTGCATTCTGCCTGCCAAAAAGACAAGAATCCTCTTGGAAGAAGAGAACATCATCTGGAGCCTCTGCATTGTCCACACGTGATATCCAAGATTCAATTAAAAATCACCACACATGCCAGGAAGCAGAGCTAAATAATCAAGAAGCACAGAAACAAAACAAAGTAAAACAAGCAAACAAAAACCAAAGGACAATAGAAACAGACCAACAGCAGATCCAGATATTGGGGTAATTAGACACATCTGTTAATATGATGAATACAGTAAATGCAAAGATGGAGAATTTCACTTGAGAATGAGAATGTACAGATAGAATCCAATGGGAATTCCAAAGCCAAAAATGATAACTCAAAAGGTAGGTAGAGCTGCAGATTAGATAGAATATAAGAGATTAGCTAAACTGAAAGATGGTTAATAGAAAGCATTAAAATTGAAGCACAGGAGAAAAAAAAGATATAAAACACAAAAGACCATGAAAGGCATCCACGTCTTGTAAACATACCTAACCTAAATGCAGCTGGAATTCTGAAAAAACAGAAGGGAGAAAATGGGGCAGAAGCAATATTTGAGGTGTCTGACCAAGAATTTTCCAAAACTGATGAAAGACATCAGGCCATGTGTAGTTGAAAATATGATGTGCTCTATGAACCCCAAACGGGTTATATTTGCATAATGTCAGTATTATTTTTTCCTTTTCTATCCATAGTTTTATTTATTTTTCTTGCCTTATTTTTTTCCTAGGATATTTAGCACAATGTTTAAAAGTATGGCCCAGACCCTATCAGAATAATCCCAGCCCATCATAGCAAAATTGGTGAAAACAAAAAAAAGGGAAAAATGACAAAACAGCCAGAGAAAAAAGACATCTACTTTCAAAAGATTAATAATAAGGTGAATGGCTGACTTTTCAACAGAAGCAATAGAAACCAAGACAATAGAGTGACATACTGAAATTGCTGAAAGAAAATTACTGCCAATCTAGGGTTCTATATCTAGAGAAAATATCTTTCAAAAATGAAAATGAAATAAATATGTTTTTGGATGAACAAAAACTAAGAGAATTCATTGCCAGCAGACCTGCACTAAAAGAAATACTAAAAGGAATTTTTAGACAGAGGGAAAATAATCCCATATGAAAGTCTGATAAGGTAGAAAAGAATGAAGAACATTGGAAAGGAAAATATATATGTGAGTAAAGCTAAATGAATATTGATTGTTTAAAATAGCAATAACAATGTCTTGTGGGGATTAAATATAAGTAGCATTAATACATGACAAAAATAAACAAAAGGTGGGGTGGGGGGGAAGGAAAATGAAGTTAAAAGCATTTTTAAAACCATAAGTTAAGGTTTTCACATTGTCCAAAGGTGGTGTAAATATTGTTTTAAGAAAGAATCTAAAAAGTCAGGAATGCATGTGGCAATTTCTAGTGCAACCACTTGAAGAATGATAAAGACACACATAACTAACCAAATAATAGAGAGAAATGGCAATTTAAAAAAGAATTGATTAACCAAAAAGTAGGAGGTAAAAAGTCCAAAAAACAAATGGTATAGCTATAAAACTTAGAGTAATATAGTGGATGTAAACCTAGACATATATCAGTAATTATAATAAACATAAATGGCCTAAGTATTCCAATTAAATGACAAAGTTATCAGACTGATTTTTTTAAAAAAACTTCAACTATATATTATATACAGAAGACACACTTTAATATAAAGAACCAGAATGATTAAAAGTCAAAGGACGGAAAGAATATCAATATACCTTGTAAACACTTGAAAGAAACTTGCTGCAGCTATAGAAATATCAAATAAATATATTTCAAAATAAGAAATTTTACTAGAGATAAAAAGGGATGCTTTATAGTCAACAGAAAGATATAACAATTTTAAATTATGTACATATCAAAATACATAAACCCAAAAGTGACAGAACTAAAATAAAGAATAAACCATTAATTGTGATTGCATATTTTAACTTAAAATTTAGCACAACTCTTTCAGGAAATCATAGAATTTCATACACACACACACAAAATCGACAAAAATTACCGAATATATATATATTTTTAAGTGCACAAAAAATCATTTACCACAATAGCCCACGGTGAGCCATAAAGCCAGCCTCAACACAGTTCAAAGGACTGAAATCTTGTCCTCTGATAACAACAGAAACAAGTAAAGACCAATAATAAAAGGACAACTATAAAAAATCTCAGTGTTTGGAAATTAAGTGATACCCTTCTAAGTTATCTATAGAACAAGATTAAATCACAGTGAAAATTTAGAAACAGTTTGAACTGGATATCATGAAAATATGATATCCCATATCATATTATGGTATCATCATATGTAGCTAAATCTGTGTTTGAAAATAATTGTACAGCCCTAAATGCATTTGAGCCCAAAAAGAAGGCTGAAAATTAATGTTCTAAATTTATGACTCAGGAAGCTAAAAAAGGACTGTATATTAAACCCAAAGTAGAAGGACACAAATAATAAAGAACAGAAACCAACAATTTAGAAATCAAATTTATAATGGAGAAATCAACAAAACTAAAATTGCTTATTTAAAAGACTAATAAAATCGATAAAACTCAATCAAGACTCAGGCCTGCCTCTCACAAGAGTGGGGACCACATGCTACATGTCTAAATAGTTAAGTCATAAATCAAGCTAGCAAACAATGGAATGAAATATTTTCTGTTTCTGCTTTGACAAATATACCTTCCTACAACAGAGAAGGCTAGGTTCAAATGTAGGAGTCTCGGACTCCTTGGAGATGTGTGCCACCAGCTGAGGTGGTGGGGAGCTGGTACCTGCCGCACACTTTCGCCACCCTGGCACCATCCTGTGCTGTGAGGAGCCTGTACCTCCAAAGTCTGACCACAGCCCCACAACATCTGCCCCTTAGCTACCTGCTTGGGCTACACCATGTTCCCATGGCTTGTCTTTGAAAGGACAAAGCTAGTGGGGAGGAGTTGCAGGCTCTGGGACAGGCTGGGGGCCATTAGTTAGGGACATTTGGGGCCTGAATATCTAGGCATGGTCTCGGAAGGGGTGTGTGGGCCCTGGCTGTGCAGTTTCCTTAGCTCCATGAACTTTATACCTGTGGTGAGGGGTGCGGACCAGAGGAGGGATGTGGTAGCTCAGGGTCCTGAGCAGGGGCCCCTCTTTCCTGGGCCTGAGGGCCATACTGGAGACAGAGTACAAAATAGAGAAGACAGACACAAATGATGGATAACAAGAACGAGAAAGCAGACATTACAACAGTTTCTACAGACAGGAAAAAGATAATGTGAGTACATTATTAATAACTATTCAAATACATGGGAAAATCTAGATGAAATGGACCATTTTCCAGAAAAGCACCACTTCCCAACACTTGCATTAGAAGAGGTAAACAATCACAATGTCCTATATCTATAAATAAATTTGATTTCTAATTAAAATTCTTTTTGTAAAGAGAACTCTAGGTACATAGAGCTCCATTGGTAAAAGTTTTCTAGACATTTCTGGAAGAAATAATACCAATCTTCCACAAACTTCCAGGAATAGGCAGAGAGACCATTTCCCAGTGAATTTGAACCTGAAAAGGATCTTACAATATGAGATAATATATCTTATAAATATACATATCTCTTATAAATCCTAAACAAAAATACCAGCAAACCAATTCCATTAACAAGGTTAAAATATTATGACCAAATTGAACTTATTTCGGGGATGTAAGGTTGGTTTAATACTCAAAAATTAACAAAATGAAGGAGAAAAAAACCCCAAATGATCATCTTGGTAGGTGTTACAAAAAGCATTTGGTAAAATTTAACACCTGTTTGTAAGAACTCTTAGCAAATTAAAGAGAAATGACTAAACCTACAACAAATAGCATGTTAAATAGTAAGCTATTGAAAGCTATACCCTGATGTTGGAATTGAAACACAGATGTCTGCCACCTCCACTCCTATTCAACATTGCATTGGATGTTCTAGGGATGTAATAAGGCAAGAAAAAGAAATAAAAAGTTATGGATTGGAAAGGAAAACATGAAACTGACATTATCCCCAAAAGCATGATTTTGAAAGGAGAAAATTCAGGTGAACTATTGGAATTAAAAAGTGAATTTGGCAAACCAGATAAACTATTAGAATTAAAAAGTAAATTTGGCAAAGTCACTGAATACAAGATTAACACTCAAAAGTCAATTGTTCTTCTATATACTAGGAACAAACAAAATCCTAAAAACTCATGCCTTTTTAAATAACATTAAAAAAAATTAAATGTGTAAGAACAAACAAAAAAGATGCATGTCCTCAACAAAGAAAAATCACCAAACATTACTAAGAGACATGAAAGAAAACCAGAATGAATGGCAGGATGGTCCATGTTCATGGATTGGAAGTCTCAATAAGTATAGCCATCAATTCTCCCCAAAGTGGGGCCAGGCACGGTGGCTCACATCTGTAATCCCAGGACTTCGGGAGGCTGAGATGGGCAGATCATCTGAGGTCAGAAGTTCAAGACCAGCCTGGCCAACATGGTGAAACCCTGTCTCTACTAAAAATACAAAAAATTGGCTGGGTGTGGTGGCGGGTGTCTATAATCCCAGCTGCTTGGGAGGCTGAGGTAGGAGAATCGCTTGAACCTGAGAGGCGGAGGTTGCAGTGAGCCAAGATCGTGCCATTGCACTCCAGCCTGGGTGATAAGAACAAAACTAAGTCTCAAAAAAAAAAAAAAAATTCTCCCTAAATTGGTCTTGACCTATAGATTCAATGTGATCCCAATCAAAATGTCAGAAGGCATATGTGTATGTGCATGTGTGTGTGTAAGAGAGGTTGACAAGCTGATACTGAAATTTATATGGAAATGCCAAAGGCCAACAAGAGTGAAGACTCCCTCAAGGGAAAAGTGAGAGGACGTATACTACCTGATATTCATATTGACCAACAATAGTTATAACAGTGTAATATTCAAGGATACATGAATCAAAGTGGAGATTCTAGAAACTGACCTGCATATATTCCACAATTTGATTTACTACAAAGGTGCTGCTGTAGTGCAGTGTGGGAAAGGACTGTGTTTTCAATGAGTAGTGTGTAATCAATAAGTGGTGTGGAATCAGTAAGTGGTATGGAATCAATAAATGGTGTGGAGAGTCATAGGGAGAAAGCTGGACCTTGACCACCTACCTTATGTCATATACAAAGCCAATTCCAG